>NC_053491.1:325319451-326519451 GCF_905171775.1 Rana temporaria
ACCATAAGGAGAATGGCATAATTGCACTCAATAATAAAAAAATATACTGATGCATTAAAATGATTCTAATATAAACATTGATTAACTGTAAATATATTATACATTTTCTGTTTTTCAATATGAAACTGTACACTACATTACAAACAATGATTTTGTATATTTTCAGAATTTAATTTTTTACCTAATTCTTACTTTAAATTCATTTTAATTGCAAAGCTTTTTAAATAACAATTTGAGCTAAACATGTAATTATGATGTGAGTCTCTATTTTATGGAAATTAAATCTGAATTTATTTTGTTGGAAATTTTTTAATGATTATTTTGATGTGGCTGGTAAATATAAGTCAGATTCTATTTGTGTCAGCTCGATATGATTATATTGCAGGGTAGTCAACTAATCAGTTTTTGAAAAAGTATTTCATATTTTTGCATTTTTGCATTTTATGTTATCTAAATCCCCATCATGACCAATATAGATAACTTTTACTTTATCCTGGGCTGTTTGTAGGCACAATTTCTTATTGTCTAAATTAAAGCATATGTAAACAATGAGCTTCCCTTTGCCCCCGTCCCACCCCGCTTTTGGCTTTTTCCTGTTGAATATACCATTAAAGAAATTAAATTAAATGTTTTATATATTTGATATTTGCAGACAAATACCCACAGAGCTGCTAGAAAGCCAGTGAGCTTGTACCTGTGCTCTTCACTGGAATTTTAAGCAGTGTTGTTAGCCCTGTCTAAGCAGGTTAAGCAGTGTTGTTAGCTGCTTTCACCTAAACTACAGAATTCCCCCTCTATGATATGCTGATGAAGAAAAGGAGAGGTATATTGAAGTCCAAATCAGCAGTGGGCAGTCTAGGGTGACAATGCTGCTCCACCATAGACATAGTACCAAGAGTAAGCATTGTTAGCCTATGATAGGAAGTCTTTACTAATAGGATCACCAAGCGAAAATAAAGGTAAACAAGCCCGAACAAATAAAACTAATGATGCTACCATAGGCCTCCTTCAGATGGGCATGCACTTGTATGCTTTTTATGCATTTATAGGACATTTAAAACCACATATAATGCATCTAATGATTTTAAATGGTATGATGAACACTGCATTTAATAGTGTTCAGGTAAATTCAGTGATTAGAAGAAATTGAAATCTGTGCAGGGGAAAATTAGATACTCTGAAGGCATCAAAATGCCTATTAAAGGGGGACTCCATTGGCGTTTCACTCACTATTGTTTCCAAGCATTACTATGGGGCCAGAGATATTTCAAATAACACAGGACCCTAGTAAATTTGCACAGACACAAGGGGATCCTGCTACACCTTAAGTTAAGCAATCGTCACAGAGGTTGTTTTCTTCAGCTGTTCCTAAGGTCACCTACAGACAAAGAGACCTTTGTCTCAAGTCACCTGGCAGTGTCACAGGGAGTGTGAAAAAAACATCACCGCAAGACCCTCCCCAGTGGACATAGAGGGCAAGCCACTAAAACATGCCTCAAGTATCCAGCAGAATCCAACACTTGGAAAATACACTGGCCCAGATTCAAGAAGCACTTGCGCCCGCGCAACCATAGGTTGCGCGGCGCAAGTGCTTACTTGCTCCGGTGTAACGAGTGTTCCTGATTCAGGAACCTTGTTACACCGACTGCAGCCTAAGATATGACAGACATAAGCCTCCTTATGCCTTCATATCTTTGGCTGCATTCTTGCGTTGGCCGCTAGGGGGCGCGGCCATTGTGATCGGCGTATAGTATGCAAATTGCATACTACCACCGATTCACAAAAGTTGCGTGGGCCCTGCGCACGCAAGGTACGGAGTTTCCGTACGGCGACTTTAGCGCAAGGTTGCTCCTGCTATAGCAGGGGCAACCAATGCTAAAGTATAGCCGCCCTTCCCGCTCGTGAAATTTAAATTTCACGTAGTTTACGTAAGTGATTCGTGAATGGCGCTGGACGCCATTCACGTTCACTTAGAAGCAAATGACGTCCTTGCGACGTCATTTGCCGCAATGCACGTCGGGAAAGTTTCCCGACGGAGCATGCGCTGTTCGCTCGGCACGGGAGCGCGCCTAATTTAAATGATTCCCGCCCCCGGCGGGATCATTTACATTAGGCAGCCTTACGCCCGGCTATTTAGCATATCGCCCGCGCAAGTTACGGAGCTACTGCTCCGTGAATCGCGGGCATCTCAAAATATTTGCGTGGGCGCAGAGCAAAACTCGTTGCCCTTTGCCCACGCAAATATTGCGCGGATCTAGCTGAATCTGGCCCACTGTATATTCAAACATCTTGCAGGGGTATTAAAGTGGTTGTAAAGTCTCCACAATAAACTCCCATGATAGGTTCTCTCATGGGGCAATAGTAATGGCAGTGTGTTATGTTACTTTTTTCCCAGCAGTGATTTTCTTGAGTCTTACTCCCAAGCAGACGGACTCCAGTGGGAAGGGCTCACATTCCTCTCCTGGTTTATTTTTAGTTTAAGGAGGGGGGCAGGGAGAGGATCAGCTTCACACAGACCACAGAGATGACAGGAAGGGATGGGGAGCGAGGGAGAGAGAAAAGAAAGCAGAATGATGGAAAGTCAGTTTACTGACAGGAACAGGCAGGATCAACTAGGTAGCATACTATATAGAAAAGGATAAATAGCATTGCAAAAAATTACTAGCACAAAAATAATGAAGGAAGGATCAATCGATTGAAGGACTTAAGGATCGATCAACAGAAGGTTCAACCGAAGGAAGGTTTGATCGAAGTAAGGAAGGATCAATCGAAGTAAGGAAGGGTTGATGGAAGGATCAATTGAACAAAGTAAGAAAGGATCAGTTGATCCATCAAAGGAAGGATTGATGGAAGGATTGGTGGATTGATCGAAGGAAGGATCACACAAAGGATCAATCGATGGGTCTGTTGGTTGATCAATGGAAGGAGTGATCTCGGTCAATTAAAAGAAAGAAGGATCAATGGAAGGAACGATCGATGGAAAGTAGGAAGAGTCAACCAATCGAAGGAAGAAAGGATTGATCAATTAAAAAATGTATGGATTGTTGTCGATTAAGACAGTGTATTCTGACAGTCCCACTATCACAATACAATGTCCTGGCAGGGTGATTCCTCCAACTACCTTGTTTTTGTGGATGCGAAAATTGGTTCCTTATTTTGCCTTAGGAGGTGCTGCTGGATTGAGCTCTGTTGTTAGAGCCAATACCCTGTTTTGGGGCCTAATATATGTTAAAGTGGTCCTGAAGCTGTCCTGCCAGGTCTGGAGGAAGCTATGCCAAGGAGAAGATCCAAGGGAGGCCCCTTGCTGGAGAGAGCCAAGAAGAAGTCTGGTGTCTCACAAAGGCCTAGTGATTCACTTGGAGGATGCACTGAAATTTAGGAACGTGTTTACAGTGTTGCTTGGTCAGCTTAAAGGGTTCTGACACTGTAAAGCTGTACATTGATCTGGATCTTCAGAGTCTGTAAGTGATCTGCTACCGTATTTGGGACCCCTAACTTTTACCTCCTTAACCGTTCTGCAATAAAATGTTAAAAAGACAAAAAAGGGACTGCCACCCAATATCCTTTCCAGGATCCCTATATTAGCCCTGGGGTGAAATGCTAGTCCACCCCTGCCTCTGGAGGTGCTATCCTGCCTCTGGGATGTCAGAGTGGTGCTACACCAGCTTTAGATTTCAGTGTGAACCCATAGTAGCTTGGATGCTCGCATCACCACTGTTTGTGACACTCCAGTTAGGGTTCCAGTAGCTAGTCTCCCATCTCCACTGGGGAGTAGACCTTGTGTCAGGGCCTGAATTTGAACCTGGAACCTCTGCTGTTTCAGCTCTCTTCTTGCTAAGCAACCTTGCTAACCAAGCTTTTTTCTTTCCTGTTGCTGTCCATGTATTTGCTACCACTCCTTACTGACCCTAAGCGTGTTCCTAGACCACGCTTCAGCTTGATCCCAACCTGCAACTACTTGTTACTGACATTTAGCTTATTTACTGACTATACTTCTGTTTTATCCTTACCTGCTATATCCACTACTGGACCCTGGCTTGCTCAACTCCTGGTGGGGTAATCATGAGGACCGCAACCTGGTAATAACATGCAGCTAAACCCAGCTCCACAATCAGGAGCTCTGGTGAACACCGCTTAGCACTTGCTAGTTAGGAGAGCTGGGAGTGGGATTTTGTTGATCTGCATTTCCTCCACCTCTCCTGCTGCTTCTTGAGTATTTCCCCACCAGTAATCAGACCACCAGTCATCAGGGGGCAGTTCTTACATAGGAAAGCAAAGCCCTGCTCCTTCACCAAGATGGCTGCCTCCACAAACACAGTGAAGAACAGAGCATGCATAGGGCTTATGTTGACGAACATGCAGAAATGCACGTTAGCACAATCTCTTTGACTTTAACTGAGCAGTACACAGGGCAGTTCAGAGACTGTATTTGCTTTTCTGCATTGTGCGTTGTTACTGTAAACGCAGCATGTCCTTTTGAGTGTGTTTAAAGCAGATCCAATATAGCCTTTTCTTGCCAAGTGCTGTTTACCATTCAAGCTTGTCTTTTTATTTGAATAGTGAATGCAATATTTAAGGCCTCATCCAAACAGGCATACGGATTTGTACGCCTGTATACATGGCCATCTTTACTCGTGCAGGATTCACAGGCATTCTGTGCAGACCTGTGCAGGCAGCCTGATGAAACCAATGACTAGCTGCCAGCTGCATTGACATGCATACATTTCCAAACACATTCCAGGGTGTACATCCATGTGGGCTTGTTACAGAATGAAGACGTCCCTTCACTTGGGTGTACAAGTTGTGTAAATAAGACCTAGCAAGAACGCCCATCGACATAAGTCAAAATTCAGCTCCAGAAAGCTCACAAGCTATACTGGTGTGCTTTGCTCTCTTTTATGGGCATGACATTCACAGTTCAGGTCCTTTTTAAGTGCAATCATCTCCTAATTTGACTATAACCATTTAAGCCTTGACCACTTCTGCATTGCCTCCTTTCAGCTAAAATGAGGAGAAATATGAATGTAAAAGACTTTACTTTAAAAAAATACGATTTGACTGTACCTACAATAAACAGGGTTTGTTTATGTCTCTTATTTAGAAATGAGTGAATTGAGCTGCCAAACACAACGGATCTCTCAAATCCTGTTTGACGTACGCCGTTTATCACACAGGACTAGTTAATCAATAATGCACATGAATTGAGATTCCGGTGATCTGTCACAATTCCCTGTTTGATACACTCATATCTCTTCTTTAAAAGTGCCTATTAATGTCAATACAAATGTCAATACAAATCTGTTTAGTCACCATACTGGATATTAGCAGTGGACCTACTTTGCAACTTTAAAATGTATTGAATCTCGAAGACAAAAATATAATATGCATTGTTACCTTAGTTGTGGTGTGTTTTCTTCATTTGCAGCTTTGTTTTTCACTAGGTTGTTCTGCCAGTACCAAAATTCTTGTTCTAAGGTGACAATGCTCTCTCACCCTATTGTGTCTATTGAGAAGCAGTATTGTCACCCTAGGATAGAACAAATTATCTTTAATAGTATATTTAATAGACCAAGAGAGAGCAACTAAAGCTAGCCATATTTTGTTTGAAGGTTAATGAGGATAATTCGACAACTGTAGAAAAGAGAAAAAGGAAAGGTGAAGAATGGATTTTTTTCGGGTTTGAGCAAACAAAACTGTAAATGTGGTTTCCATTTACGAAAAAAAACATACTTATTTTAAAGCCCATCTGCTAGGTAAAGTTTGGCCAAAAAATAACTTTTGTTGTCTGTCATAAACATTCATTTGTTTCATATACTGTATGATATACTGTATATGGAATGTGATGGGGGTTACAAGCATAAACATTACATTACTTCTGTGCATCCCAGCACTGAATGTTAAAGTTTGAACAGTCAAATTAATTACATGGCAATCAAAATAAAGAGCTTTCCAATTAAATTTGCCAAGTGACTGATGATACTATTGCATGCTCTGGAAAACAATCTCTTTATGTTTAAACAAAAATTGCCTCATGTATGGTTAGCCTTTGAGATGTTTATTGTTGAGGTTTACATACACTTTAAGTAACCAGCCACCCACAATGTACTGCGGACCAGAGGCCGATGTAGGCAAAGCTACATACCCATAACTGCCTGCCTTCTTTCGGGTTTAGGGCACACGCATACGTGCCTCCCCTGTCGGCATCCGCTGTGATTGTACAAGTGGGAGCCCGTCAGCAAGTCCCAGCCAATGATTCACGACTGGGACCTGCTGATCAGCTGTGTACATTCACAGTCCAGAGCTCAGTGTTGAAATTCAACACAGAGCTCTGTACACACGGAACAATCTCTGTGTTTCTCATCCTTGCAATTTAGATCAATTAGTAAAAGAAGCACACTTTACACATAGTAAGGCACATATTTAGCCCTATGATCACCCTAGAGGTTTACCCCTTCTCAGCCAGTGTCATTAGTACAGGCACATATTTAACCCCTTGATCACCCTAGATGTTAACCCCTTCCCAGCCAGTGTCCTTAGTACAGTGACAGTGTATAGCATTACCACCAATTACTGTATTAAAGTCACTGGTGATATCAGTGGTAGTTAGTTGGTTCCCCCCAGCATCAGTTAGTGTCAGATTACCTGCTGCACTATCGCAGTCTCATTATAAGTCATTGATCACAGCCATTAGTAGTATAAAAAAAATCCATTATCTAAACTAGTTTGTAGGTGCTATAACTTTCACGCAAACGACTCAATATACACAAATAGGGATTTTTTTGTTATCTAAAACATGTAGCAGAAAAACATTCTGGACAAAATGTATGAAGAAATGTGATTTTTTTTTTAATCGTATATGTTTTACAGCATAAGTAAACTAAGTATTTTTTTCATTTATATCACAAAAAAAAAGAACCTAGTGATGATCAACTACCACCAAAAGAAAGCTCTATTTGTGTGAAAAAGTTATATACATTTAATTGGGTACAGCATTGCATGACTGTGCAATCACCAGTTAAAGTAGGGCAATGGCAAACAGCAAAAGATGGCCTGTCATGAAGGGGGTAAAATCTTCTGGAGCTGAAGTGGTTAAAGGAAGTCTTTCTAACCTGTGTGTTTCACCTTGTGTGTCTGTACTAAAGCCCAACATTTCATGGTATGTACATTTTTGATCAGGTCCATTTGTGTGATTTCTATTATCATTATGATTTAAAAAGGAGCTAAACAACTATGTGATAATGATCACTATACTTAAATAAAAAATATAACAGTTTTTGGCATGATCAGTCATATTTTCAAAATCAATGCCAAAATGTTACGATTTCTGACTGGTTATGCAAACTTTTGAAAAGCTGTAGTCTTCCACTTCCTTTCATAGTGACTCTAGGACAGCTAAGAGCAATTATAACTGGTCAAAGCGGTAGTACATGACCAATCAGAATTGCTCTGATCCATCCTAGAAAAAGACCACAGCTTTCAAATCCCCAGACCCCTGCACTGGCTGCGTGGGCATTAAATGCTAATTATCGGCAGAAGTAAGTGCAACAGAGACCGGGGGATTCAGATGGTGTACAGTGTTAGGCTGCGTGCACACGATCGGTCAAAACCGATGAAAACGGACTGAAGGACCTTTTCATCGGTCCAAACCGACTGATAACGGATAGGTCAAAACCAATGGTTAGTATGCAAAAGCATCGGTTAAATATCCACGCATGCTCAGAATCAAGTCAATGCATGCTTGGAAGCATTGAACCTCGTTTTTTTCAGCACGTCGTCGTGTTTTACATCACACGTTCTGACACAATCAGTTTTTTAACCGATGGTGTGTAGGCACATCAGACCATCAGTCAGCTTCACCGTTCGGACCGTTCTCATCGGATGGACCGATCGTGTGTACGCGGCCTAAGTTCACCTTTTCATTTTTGTAAACAGGTGGACTTACACTTTAAACATGAAAAGATGCAAGTAACAAGTACTTAAAGTTGAACTCCAAAGAAAGTAAAAAATGCTATACAATGGACATGAGGATGCCAAGTGTGCTGGAAGTCTAGTGTGTGCTAGAAGTTAGAGTAGGTAAATTGTAGTTTTGCTCATGCTAAACCTGAGCTATGGAATCTGGGTCAGAGTTTACTAAAGTTTAGGGCTGAGTTACTCATCCTGGCAGCTCTCTGGTGCCTCCCACTGGTCTCGATGGTTGGAGACTCCTCTAGAATTAGTGGGTACATTTATGGAGCCTCAGCCAATTATCAGAGGTTGGCTGGCAGGGGCTGAGACCACTCCATAAGCAGACATGGGCCATGCCAGCAGAGGCAGCCAGTGGAACGTGAGGATACAGTGTTGAGGAGGCTGTTGGTGGCCCCTCAGGGGTACCCCCTAGTTTGGAAGGGGGTGTCCTGCCCTGGGCCAGGGCTCAGGTGCTGGAAGGAGCCTGCTAAAACACACAGGAGGAGTCTTTCCTGGAGGCACGGGAGCAAGAGAGAGGACAGAGTGAGTATTTAACACTGTGGGGACTAACAAAGGGGGGAAACTGCCACATGTAGCCGGTCTCCCTTGAAGACAGTGGTGTGCTTGCTTAAGTCTTCAGCCTTTCCCTAGAGATCTCCCGAGAGTCAGCTGGGTGGGCTGGTGATTGGTAAAGAGTCAGTTTGGAGGACTAGTGTGGAGAATTAGCCTGGAGGGCTAGTGAAAGGGGCAGCTGCAGTTAGCTGGGTTGGCAGTGCCTGAAGAGGTGGTGCTGGGTTCAGTGGACACAGAGGAGAAATTTCAAGCTGTTTCACTACCACTGTGCTACACAAAAAGGGGCTATTAGTTCCAGCCTGTAATGGGCTATTACTGATCTGACTGTAGCCTGTCAGATAAATCAGGGTGATTCAGCTGGAGCCAGAAAGTGAATGTGCTGGAGGAGAGTGAAGGAGACTTTATATAGGTGTATATAGGAAGATGTCCCTGAAGTCAAGTGGGCAGCCCATAACCTCCCATTCCTATCCAAGTTATTAACCCTCAAAATAAAAAAAAACAGAACAAAGTCACGGACTGTTCTCTGACTCTGGGTGCTTGTGAAGATTCAGTGTGCCTGGCTGTGCAGGAGTGGGGGATCCCAGTTCATCCGCAGTCCCTACAAGGGTGTGCTACACAAGGAACAGTCCACTGCTGGAATGTAGGAGACCACTCGCTGCTGCCAGAGCAGTGGATCAGGGAATTTTCCAATCCCCTAGAACTAAGTGAGCATTTAACTCTTGCACTTGATAACAGACACCACACAGACACAGCCATTATTATTATCTTCTCCACGCTGCCGTAATCTGTCTCTGTTTGCCAACAACCAAATACTTGCATGTATGGAGAAAACATGACATTCCCCCCACATCTCATAGTTTAATTAGTGTTTGGTGCATAAACTTTTTGTTTTGTTTAGCCAATGTGCTGAAAGGAAACAAAAAAATGAATTGCAGATTCCTCCACCCACACAATCAAGGTATTCTGGCGCATGCTGCTGCCAGAATACACTGATCAGCATCTGCAGCTGCCTGTTATACATTTTCTACTATGTCCCTACAAAAACAAGGTAATAAAAGGATCAGCTTCTGTCAAGAGATGACTTTCCACACCCTCATCCCTGATGCATGGGTAGAATTTCAATCTGCACAGGGCCAACTTTAGTTCTATCACCTTGGCACATACCTAACCCGAGCAAGTTCCCACCTTGTAAAAATTGCATTGGATTTTGTGGTGCTTCGGCAGCAGGTCAGGTCTTCAGGGGAAAGTGGAAAATATATGGGATATGAGAATGGAGACCCTGCTAATTACCTTGCAAAGTACCGAATTTACTATAAGATACAAAGAGCAATATAATCAATATACTACAGATATACACCATATTTTCCATTTAAGCTAAAAGGCAATGTTGTCAAACCATGAACTGACACTGTACAGGCAGATTTCAAATAAATATGAGATGCACTTCAAAGCAGAAGGTGAATAGACCTATACATCAAACTGTTAACTGCAAATGTGTCCCTGATAAGACTACAGTACTACATATGGCTTGATGAGGACAGGTGGCAGCCTTGAAGGGAGTTTGTGGTCACTTTTCCCTTTCCATGGCTTTGCATTTATTCTACCTTTTTTGTCAACTGAACATATAAGCAGGACAGGCAGCTGTGGGGGGAGCACATCTGCACAGTGCCTGCGGTGCTTAGGAAGAAGTCTTATAACTAGATTTGTATAGAAGACTATTGACCCATCCATTAAGGATCACAGCACTAAGTGAAGGTGTTTGCAAAGCATTATTTCTGAGAATAAAAAGGGAAGCAAAAATTGTGTATATAATGTGCACTGTGTGTGCAATGTGTATTTATTTACATTGCTGTGTTTGTTTTGTGTGTATGTGCTGAAAAAAAAAATGCTCCACAAGGATTTGTGACATAAGTAGGATCTGAATCCTATGTGAGACTTCTGAGTTCTGACAATGCAACTTGATCCAGAAGGCACCTCTGCCCAATCGACAAAATTATTGACTGGAAACTGGAAGTTACCTGTTGTGATTAGACCAGGCATCCAGACTGATTTCCACAGACACCAATAGGCATGTTTGCATGGCGTTTTTAATCTGATTTTACTGCAAATCACTCAAAAAATGTCAACCCTCATTTTACCTCACAGATGTTGGTGATTTGCTATATACTAAATAAGGCACATTTGCTTGTGCAACTTAGCAGGTTTTCTCTAAAGGTATGTAAAAAAAAAAAACATAAATTAACCAATATTGCAATATATATATATATATATATATATATATATATATATATATTAGTCAGGTGCTATACTGGCTGGCGAATGTTTGTTCTGGGACAGGGGAGAGTTACAGCTGCAGGCTTTGTGCAATTTCATTGCTCGCCTCCTCCCTCCTGTCAACAGCAACAAGACTCCTTCTACCCTTCCCCTGTCGATGCAAGAGGGCAGGGAACACTGGTAGATGGAGGATTGACGTGCAAGGAAAACGGCTGACCTTGAACTGCAACTCCCATAGAGCTCTGTTCAAAGAGGAGGAGTGAGAAAACTTTTTACTCAGGTTTATTCTACTGGAAAAGTTCAGCATAGTACAAGCATTTTTAACAAGAGTACGTGCTGTGGGTTGTCATCCCAAGAGAGAGAGAGATAGAGAGAGACTGAGCCACTGGAAGCCACTGCAGTGTGCGGAAACCAGAGAGGACCAATCTGTGACCCAAGTCGGAAGCTACTGCCAGGATACAAACCTTTCTGTGCTACCTATCGGAGCCGCCCCGACCAACCCAGAGTGAAATGACACCTGATCAGAGGGACCCCTGCTGTTCCTCTGGGTCTAGTTAGAGGCCTGGGGCCATCACCTGTTGCTACTGCTAGGGGCTGAGCCCTTAGGAACTATCTAAACAACTATCCCAACTATCTTATAGCTCTATTACTGCCTGAAGACCTTGTTGACTGTGTACAAGTGTCCCAACAGTTATTGGACCCCAACATTTAGCTGGCTGAAGAGTCAGGACTAAAGACTGCCCCTTAACAGTTTCTACCCAGAGACCTTTGCCCTTTGCTTAATTAAAGAGCTCACTTTTGGAAGATGATACTCCATACCCTAACCAATGCACTCTAATTCAGTATAGTGTTATTATTCATATTGCAATTAACGTTTATTTGCACCATTTATTGCTGATTTGCCGACTCACTTGTGGGTTCCAGTTAGTGGTATAGAACCTTATTTTTATTCACTGTGAAGTAGTCGGTACTCTGTTTAGCAGACTGTGCCCATTTACCAGTTGTGTGTTCATATCTGTTCAAACTGCCATTTATTCTAATCAGTACTAATAGAGAAAGGGGAACTACCACTAAATGAGTATGTGTCTATTTTCTGTTAGTGACCTACAGCCAGGTTAAAGGTATTTATACTCGTGTCTTTATAAGTGCCAGCAGTGATTTTTATTCAACCAGGTGTGTCAGGGTGGCCGAGGCTGTTCTTGGAGTCAAGATGCAGAACAGAGAACCCAAAATTACGTCTCCTTCGGGTGTAACGCCACAGAGCATTCAAGCATTTATTGTATTGAGACCATATTCAGTGAATTACAGCTGCAAGGCACATGTTCCTGCAGACTCTTCCTCCAGCCCCATATTTATACAGAGATATGGATATCTGTTCAACCTTTTTTTGCCAAAATAAAGCAAGAAGGCAACAAAAATTTTGGAGTTGCACAAAAACAATTAGAGATATTTGCTCCAGTGGGGTTTTGCCATCACTTTCCTCTTACTTCCTGCAGTGTTTCTGGGACAGGAAGTGAAAAGAAATCTCTGTAATAGAGAGGCAAGCACAAGAGGCAATAACAGCCCAAGAGGTAAAAAGTTTATACAGCTCCAGCTCTCACAGGAATTTGATGGCAGGGTGTTGAGAAATGGAAATTCATAGTGTGGGTATCTTTTCTTAGCACAGCAAGGATTCATCTGCACAGTGCAGATAGTTGTTGCACCTTATCAGAGAGAACATATTAGTTTTTTTACAGGAAGTGATAGAAATAAATGATAGAAATATAGCAATCTACAGCATATGAATAATTTTAGTGTAGCACCCTCATGTGTAGGCAGGGTTGCTAGCAAATTTACCTGAAAAGTGATAGTTGCCTTGGCCGATTGATAGGAGGTCAATTGATTCCACCCTAATTCTGGAATTGCTACACTTTTATCTTCTATCATTCAATGGCCGGGTATCTGGTAACATTAGATAAGACAAGTGCATTGCAATAGATGGGGTGTTTCAGCCAATGAGCAGGGATTTTCTTGGGTTCCTTGGCCTGCTGGGAGAGCCTATTTTATTTATCTGGGTCAGGTCAGGTGATCGGGGGTCTGTGCCACCTGGACGGGTTGTACTGGCCGGGGCTGCTAGTCCAAAGCCTCAGGCCTATCCCAGGGACATCTGGCTGCTAGGCTGTCTGAGGGCCTATCCAGAAGCAACAGAGAACAGCGTAGGGTTGGGACTGCAGCTTGCAGTCCAACCAAAAGTGACAATTCTGCCGGCCCGAAAACATGTTGTGGTCGGAGGTGGAGGGGAAGCTGTCCCCACTAAGGAACCATCCAACTTATTACCAGGGACCACTGTGAGTAGCTGAAGCAAGTACCAAAGCAGTTATCTTACCAACCCGGGACAGTGAAGAATTGGGAAACTTCAGCAGGTGTCAAGCCAGGGACCTAGCTAGCAGTGGTGACACTTGCAGGGCAGTCTTGTGTGCCAAGCCAGGGACCGCGCAGGCCAGTGTGGTGACTTTTGTAGGAGTATCTGTGAGGGCCAAGCTAGGGACCCAGCAGGGATGCAGGGGTGACACTCGAGGAAGACACTCAGTGAGAAGATTGGAAGAGCTCAGGAGATCCAGTGGCGGTGGATCAGTGGGTCTAGGTGATAGACTGGGAGCTCAGTTGAGTGAAGATCTAAGAAGGAGATTGTGGCGGAAGTGAAAGAGTTCATTACAACCTTTGTTAGAAACTGTTCAAGATTGTTGCCATAGGAGACAGCGTGTCTAAACATGCAAATGTGGTGTCCAGCTGGATACCTTTCTCTGCATGGCTGTCTACCTATAGAAGTGTCCGAGTCTGCTAATTAACATTGCAACTACTAAAGGATGTCCTGACCCTCTTTCCCACAGTTCTGTTTAAGGGAAAATAAATCTCTTTGCTTTCAAGAAGTATCTGGCGCCCACTAATCTACCTTACATTGCACTCAACATGCCTCGTAACCCACTCTACACAGAAGGATGTCAGCTGTCCCTAACTCTGGAGGTCACCATTAGGCCTGGAGAGGCCTGGGCCAGGACTTGGCTACATTAGCATATTTACGTGTCACATATTTAAACTCACTCAGTGTCTCTAATTTTCAGCCTGGGTTTCATTTTGTCTATCTAGCAAATTCTATATCCTGAAAGGACATAAACAAACAATAAAAAATGAATGCAAGTCAAGTATTTCTTATGCCGCATACACACGATAATTTTTCGGCATGAAAGAAAACTTAGTTTTTCAGCATGTCCAAAAAATGAAGTTTTTCCAAGTTCATGATTAAAAACGACGTTGCCCACACACCATCGTTTAAAAAAAATGAAGAACAAAGCGCGGTGACGTACAACACGTACGATGGCACTCTGAAGGGGAAGTTCTATTCGCCTTTGTGCTGCTTTAGCTGATTCCTTGTTAGTAAAAGACGATTCACGCTTTTTTGTCTGTTACAGTGTGATGAATGTGCTTACTCCATTATGAACGGTAGTTTTACCAGAACGAGGGCTCCCATCTCATAACTTGCTTCTGAGCATGCAAGGATTTAAAACGTTGTTTTAGCCCACACACGATCATTTTTTACAACCCGAAAACCGAATTTTTTTAAAACGACGTTAAAAAATGCAGCATGTTCGGAATTTTTTTTTTTCGTTTTTCAGAAACTGAAAAACGATGTGCAGCGCACACACGATCATTTTAAATGATGTTTTTAAAAACAACGTTTTCTTTCATGCCGAAAAATGATCGTGTGTACGAGGCATCAGGGTCTCCATCAGTAACTTTTCACAACACTTTGGGGTGGATTTACTAAAGACAAATAGACTGTGCAACTACAAAAACAATGTTAAATCTGACTGCTCTGTCTTATAGATATTATAAATATTTGGCAAAATAAGTTGACCTTCTGGCTTTTGCACAGTATTACTATTCCATTATGTTAGAACACCTAAAATGATTTTGGGTTGCTAAAATTGTATTCATGGTGATTAGTCACTAAGCTAAGTAGTATGAAGTGGCGATCAGTTGCATCCAACTAAGAGCACGTCGCATGACCTGTCAAAGTCACATGACCATCTCTTCTGCAATCAGTTCTCTCTGCTATAATAGCCAGAGAGAACTTCATAGGTTGCCGTAGGCTGCATACCACAGCCCGCGAATGGCCAGGCTGTAGAATGCATTAGTACTCTGAGGTATAATGGACAATGGATAATGATATCTCTTTTATAAATGAGGCCCTTAGTGATTATCCACTAGCAATTTTAGTAGTGCAACTGAGCTAATAAAAATCACCCTTAAACTGGACTGTCTTAAAATAAATTACCCTGTGCTCTTGCTGAAATTAAAGCTCATTTGCTGGTAAGAGAACATAAATGTAGCATTTGGACAATCTCTTGCTGTCAGAAAGTTAATAAATATACCTACCTATGTCCCCTACATATAAATATTTCATTTATCACAACCTCCCTGCAAAATTTCACGCCGTCCATCTCGCTTCTCGCTCATTACAGTAAATGAATGCTAAACTTGTCAGGTTGAGTATCCTTTTCTTTCTCCAAAATGTAGCAAAGTGCTCCAGGGGAACTGTGACGGTTTTAGTGTCATTTGCATGAATGAGCAATAAAAGTGGAGGGTTTTATAGAGTAATCGGATAAGTTAAGGGATAACTGGGGATGGGTAATGTTATTCAATTTGCTTTCAAAATGTTTCATTGCGTTAGATTTGCAGGAAGTGTTTTGTAACAAAGTATAAAGAAAATAAAGGAAGAAACATGATAAAAGGAGGTGTATATTAATATGAGTAACATTTGTTTGCTAGGGAATCAGACAATAAGACACTAAAGACGAACATCATCGATAAAGCCATGTATTATAGGAATTGGTTGGCCTGGCAGATGGTGCTAGAAGCACAAAGGATATGGTCAAAACTGAAAGTTAAAGTGTTACTAAATCCACAAAAGTAAAATCAGTCTGTATATGCAGTAATGAATGCTTGTTATACTCACTGTGGAACCTGTGCATTGTGTAAAAAGGCTGTTTGATCCTGTATGCACAGATCCTCCTCTTCTTCCACTGACTTCAAAACAGTTAATGGAGTCAGGCTGCACATGCTCAGTTTGTCTTCCCTTGCGGCTGAGTGCAGAGCACCCCTAAAGGTTGTACTAGGGAATGCTATGCCCAAAGAAGCAGGGGTTGCCAGCTGCAACCGGCTGAGTGATGAGGTGATGTCTGCTGGTTGGCGGCTGGACAAGTTTGATGCACTGCTGGGCAGGAGTCCCTCAGGAGTACCAGATGAGACTTGGCAGAATGGAGAGCCAGAAGCAGAGTCAGGAGCCAGTTGTCATAAACGGAATGTCAGCCAGGAGAAATGCAGTCAGGAGTGACCGTTCAAGATGAAGCTACGCTACTAGCCCCAGAAAAACGCGTTGACGTCATTCAAGACGCTGCCCTATTGGGAGATGCTGCTAGTGTGGGACGTTCTGTGAGATGAAGACACAGAGATACAAAGATCCTGACCCCAGTCTGCTACGGCAACGGTTACAAGCCATAGGAACATACAGAATTACCCAAATAAGTGCATATCTTTTATCCTGCCTATCCTGATCTGTGAAATGAACTTGCAACAAGCAGGGACGAACAGAGACAGTGGACTAAGCTTGCCGGCTGGGTGGTAAAGTATGGACAATACTTACATTATTCGTATACAAATGATACCCTAGAAGCCTATACTTATATTCCAATAGTCTCCAGTCCTATCAAGCATTTTTCAAATTCAAAACACCTGCAGTTTATCAAGAATGTACACTGCAGGGTGCAGCCAAGCATTCAAAAAGCATAGAACAACCCCTCTAATCAGTAATCAGGAGTAAAGAAAATAGCTGCTACTACTGGTTAAGGAAGAGCAATGTACTCACTCCCCTTCTTATCTTAAGATATGCAGGCGCTTGGTTATTGTTCCAGAGCTGACACACCAGGGTGAAGAGCCAGTCTTCTGCATTTCTTTCCTTAAAGCAGAGTTCCACCAAAAAAAAATAATAATTACAAGTCAGAAGCTACAAATACTGTAGCTGCTGACTTTTAATATATGAACACTTACCTGTCCAGGGTGATTTGTCCCTCAGCTCTCGGGTGGAGGTGGTGCCATTTTCGGTAAGGGAATCAGGACGGGGAGCCTTGCGGCTTCCCTTTCTGGTTCCCTGCTGCACATGTGCGAGTCGCGCTGCATGATCTCACTGCATGATCTCAGATAAACAAGCACACTTATTATGAATAAGTAACAAGTAAAACCTTATTTATTTATTCTGGGACATCAGCTCACGTCTCAATCTCTGGGTTGTGCAACTCCTTATATACTTACTAGTTGACATATGATTGGTATATCCTAGTATCTTTTTTCACAAAGTTTTCATAAATTAGCCCACAATTTAGTTATACTAGTAACTCATAAGGCCCAATTGAAGGCTTAGCTTGCACATCTAATGTTAACATGCTTTCATATACAATCCAAATAGCTAAATTTTTACTACTCTAATGACATCATAGGCTGAATGTTTAGCACAATCTAGCTCTGCATAAATATGTGCTACCGATTTGAGCAGCATTGAATGCATGTATGCTGGGCAGGCATCATCAGATGTTAAAGAGTGCAACATTTAGATGGCTCTGTTTATCTTGCTGACAAGAAAGAAGCCTTTTCAGAAAATTTGGGAAGAATTAGGGTACATGTAAATTCACATTTGCAAGGGAGCTCTAAAGTAAAACGCCTAACATTTTCCCATGCTTGGTGAGCCAGAGTTGGCGGTACAGCCAGCCATAGAAGTACATGGCTGTATGCACTTGAACTCAAGAACATCGGAATTTACACAAGTATAAGTGAGTACAGCCATGTATATATACTGCTGGCTGGATGCAACACCCGTGGCTCCCCGGATGTGGGAGTTTTGATAGGAATTTTAGACTAAAGCTCCCTGGCATCTACAGAAGACTTTGTACTTGTACCCTACAGTGCCCAGGGAGGCTGAATCATTGGTTTATTTTCCAACACAAGTTAATTCTGCTTCATATTCTGCTTTATTTGTTTTGTAATACAGGGTACCCCTGCTTGCCACTGGCTCCTGACAACCTTGTCTAACTGCATCTTTCAAAGGCTAAAAATCTCCTTCCAGGAACATCAGGGCCATTTGAAGGAATTTGGGGGCCCCAAGCAAAATGGACATGGAGGCCCCCCAACCCCTCTCCCCCTCCCTATGTCCTTCTTACTCCCCCCCCGCCCCTCCCTATGTTCTTTTTACTCCCCCCCCCATTGTTTTTTTTAACTCCCCTCCCTGTTTTTTTTATTCGTCCCCATGTTCTATTTACTCCCCCTCCCTCCCTATGTTATTTTTACCCCCCCCTATGTTATTTTTACTCCCCCCCTCCCTATGTTATTTTTACTCCCCCCCCCTCCCTACCGTACTGTGTGGCAGCAGGAAATTCCGTTTCCTGTTCCCGGCTGGACTGAAAGGAAGTGAGCACTCAGTGTGCAGTTCCTGTCAGTCCGGCCGGGAACAGGAAACTGAATCTCCTGTACCGAGCCGTACCTGGCCGGACTGACAGGAGGAATGAAGAGGAGCTTGGCTACGCTACAGGGAAGGGGAAGAAGTGACGAGAGAGGCAGCAGTGCTGCAGCCACCTGAGGCACTCAGGCAGCTGCAGCATTTATAGGAAGCACAGCAAGGGTCGTGCTTGGGGCCCCAGGCCAGCTCGGTTGCCCCCAAGCAATTGCTTGGTTTGCTTGCCTTGTCGCGACGGGTCTGAGGAAAATTCTTCTCCCAGTTATTGGTTTCTGACAATTGAGTATAGGAAAGTGGCTCAGTTTGCACAGGAACATGTTTACCTTGGTACAGAAGCACGCACAAATTCATATCAAATGGTGCACATAACTAACTCGTGGATGAAGGAGTGCTAGAAGTGTAGAGAACATATGCACACTTTTATGTTTTTAATTTTTCAATGGTGAGAACTGTGATGTCTGCAGAGCCCAAAACATGCAATTTCTTACATTATAGTGAACACAAGCAAGCTGTAATAATAGGATTAAACAGTAGCTGTTCATGTATGTATCATTCATAAAATCAGTAGAAAAGCAATTTACACACATCCCACAGCATGTAAACAAACTATCCCATTGTATGACTAATGCATTAGCATTTATAAAAAACAAAACAAAAAAATGCTTTATAAACACTTGCTGTCTTTTCTATGCATCTTTCGTAATGATGCACATAAACACAGCTAAAATGCACATCTGTTAAACCAAGACATTTTTATTCGATAAGCAGCATATTGTTATATAGCAATAAAATGAGGAGTTATTTAAATCACTAGATTAACTAATGAACACTTATTCATTTTGCAATGTTGGGTTAGGGGATGACTAATATGTAATCCAGGACCTCACACCTTCAAAAATGTAGTGCCATTGGGCAACATTCTCACTTCATCAAGCTTTTTATTTTTTTATAGGGCCTAAATGAGAATGATGTCACCCACCCGCCCCCTTCCTTAGCATCCAGGGATAGTCACATCATGTGTCTCAGGAGGTTTCAAAGCTGTGCAGAACCCACTGCACATGCACAGTGTAGTGTCATCAGGAGGCTGGCTTCTAGGACCCGGAAGAGACAACTGATGAAATCAGGAATAATATGGTGGCACTGGCACAGAACCAGGCGTGCAATTTCTTCTGGCAAATCATAGCAAGACAGCGCTGGGCAGGTGAGTACGCTATTTCAGCTCAACCCAGTGTACCAGGTAAAAAAAGGTAATATTAAAACTAGCCCATGAAGGGTTTCTAATTCAGTTATTATTGCAATATTTCCCTGAATTTTTTTTTTGATGGGACTTTCATACGTGTATGAATATGTTGCATCATTGGGGCAGATTTATTGAAATTAGACATAATAAAAAAGTGGAATGGTTGCCCTTAGTGACCAATAAGAATTATTCTTAACATTTTACAATCACAGTACCTGTACGGCGGCTTGGGCGCGCGCCGCCATGGCGCGCTCTTGCTTCTGATGCACGCTGCGGGAGCATACCCGTGGGTCGGGCGGACTCGATGTCCGCCGGCAACCTGCGATCGCCTAGTACAGAGGCAGAAGGGGATCTGCCAGTGTAAACAAGGAAGATCCCCATTCTGACAGGGGACATGTCAGAGATCTTCTGTTCCCAGTGATCGGGAACAGTGATCTCTGTCATATCCCAGTGAGCCCATCCCCCCTACAGTTAGAAAACACATAGGGAACACACTTAACCCCTTGATCACCCCCTAGTGTTAACCCCTTCCCTACCAGCGTCATTTTTATATTGATCAGTGCATTTTTATAGCACTGATCAATGTAATAATGTCACTGGTCCCCAAAAAGTGTAATTTGCACTTTTTTTTAATCAAAAATATGTAGAAGACTATATATCAGCCTAAACTGATAAATAAATGTTTTTCTTTTTATATATTTTTTCAAAATTGTCTTTGTTTATAGTGGAAAAAATAAAAACCACAGAGGTGATTGTTTTGGTACGGCGTCGCACCACGCGCAGTTGTAAGTGAAAGCTATGCAGTGCTGTATCGCTAAAAAATGGCCTGGTCATTAAGGGAGCTAAAGTGGTTAACATGAAATTAAATCAGAATTCTTAGAGTCTATTATTTTAAAGAGACACAGAACATAAATTACCCTCCCAGCAAACATTACACATTTTGCAGCTGAGGCCCAACTGCAAAAACATTAATAATGTGTGATACCCATACAGTGTCAGAGCACTGAAATAAGGCAGGAAATACCACACGTAATGGTGCCAAGCCAATACAGTTGTCAGGAGCCAGTAATGGTGGAAGGCCAGTAGAGAAGGTAGGAGCTGGTAATGGTGGCAGGCCAGCAGTGGCTGCAGGAGCTGGTATATGTGGAAAGATAGGAGAATTAAAAGGAGCTGGTAATGAAGGCAGGACAACAGAAGCTGCAGGAGCTGGTAATGGTTGCAAGCCAGGAGAGGTTGTAGGAGCTGGCAGTGTTGGCAGGCTAAAAGAGTGGGCTGTAGTTGGTAATGGTGGCCTTGGCAGGCCTGGAGAGGTAGCAGGGGCTGGTAATGGTGGCAGGCCAGCAGAGGTTCCAGGATTTAGTAATGGTGGCAGGCCAGCAGAGATTGCAGGATCTGATAATAATGGTAATAATGGTAATAATGGTCGGTCAAGAGAGTTGTCAGGAGCTGGTAATGGTGGCAGTCCAGGAGAAGTGGCAAATAGACAAATCACTTCCAGCAGCAGAACGATTAAAAAAACTGTGCGCCCGAGAGACCTACTGGACTTACAGCTCAGATGCACTCTCGCCCGGAGGCATCAATGAGGCCCCGTACACACGACCGAGTTTCTCGGCAGAATTCAGCCAGAAACTCGGTCGGAGCTGGATTCTGCCGAGAAACTCGGTCGTGTGTACACTTTTCAGCGAGGAACTCGTCGAGGAACTCGTCGGGCCGAAAAGAGAACATGTTCTCTATTTTCTCGTTAGTCAATGGGAAAAGTCGGCCCGCCGAGTTCCTCGGCGGCTTCCACACTGAACTCGACGAGGAACTCGATGTGTTTGGCACGTCGAGTTCCTCGGTCGTGTGTACGGGGCCTGAGAGTATCGAAATTGCCACCATTTTATAATAATTTTTATAATATTCTTATCATTTTTATAATAATCTTCTATAATAACTTTTATCATAATTTTTACATAATAATTTTTATTATATATCTTTATAATATTTTAAATATAATGTATATATAATATAATATCTTAAATAGAAATTGAATTGGTTTGTTATGCCCCCCCCTTAAATAACCCCCCCCCCTCCGTCCAATAAAAACCAACCATCTTTTTGGCTAACTTTATACATTTGTATTTTCAGGTGTCTAATAACAAAAGGCCCATCCATATTCTGGGGGTTGACGGGAGTAAGTATAGTTCACCCCCCCATTTTTTCCCCCCTCCTCTTCCCCTCAGCCCTCTCCTCTTCCCCCCATCCTTTTACTTTTCCCCCCTACTTGTGTGTACATATGCGTATGTATATGCATATATTTGTGTATGTATATACTGTATATGTATATGTATGTGCTCATCTGTATATATATTCGCATGGGTATATGATCTTCCCTATACTCTTGTGGTCTTTATTCATGTTTATGCATCTGTATGGCTACACACTGTATTTATAATTTGTGATGTATCCTTTATGCCATTTTTACATGCATGTTGTTTATCTGTTTTTTACCACACATTATATATCTCTGTACATGCAATTTTCTAATCTGCTGTGACATCCCCCAGTCCTAGTATGTAGCACCCCTCCCCTGTCACCTAATACAGGCCCTATTTCTTTTCTCCAAATCATCTTCCCATCTCATGCTAACTACTCCATTTTATGCTAACAACTCCTCCCCACCCCCCCCCCCTTAATCCATCCATCATGTGTACTATTAAAAAATTCACAATTTCTTATTCTGCCTGATCGCCCCCCCCCCCTTATAATCTTCAATTTTACTAAATCCATACCCCCAATCCCATAAGCTTTATTTACCTATACAGTATGGCTTATACTAATGCCTTTCCATGATCTACTATGTGTAGTAATCACTAACCTTTAATTATATCGCCTTTTTAATTTAATGCAACTCATCCTCTCACCCATTTAGATCAATTTTATTAATCTACATCTCATCCTATATGTCATATACTTCATTAGTCGTTTATTGTTATTTTCCCCTTTATTATTTTTTCCCTGTTCTGTTTCCCCCCTTTCACACCCCAGATGTCAGATACCATATACTGTGCCAACTGCCCATTTAAACAACCCCTCCTTCACCACCACTCCTGTTAGCTCTGTTTACTAATTCCTCCCGTATAAGAGCCACTATTACTCCTTCCATTCCCTGTTCATTCCGCCCTGTCTCCTCCCCATCCCTGCAACATACCCGGTGATGTCATCACCCTCCGCCTGCCTTCCACCAGCGCTCCAAGCTTCGTTTGAGGTTCTTCTATCGCAGCTGGCTTTTCCATCAGCGATGAGAAGACAACCCCAATACACAACGCTCCAGCAGGATCAGGAAGTGAGTGACGGACCGGATGATACATCTCCTTCCCTCCATGGAAGTTTTTACATGCTTACCTGTCACCTCTAAAATGTGAGTGACCAATAATAATGTTTACAATAAAATTGTCTTTTAAACTACTACACCCAGAGGCGCCTCTTCCCTTGTTGTCTTTCAGGAGAAGTGGCAGGAGCTGGTAATAATGGTAGCTCAGGAATGTTGGCAGGAGCTGGTGATGGTGGCAAGCCAACAGTGGGGGCAGAAGCTGGTAGAGGTGGCAGGACAGGAGAGTAGGCAGGAGCTGGTTATGGTGCAAGGTGCCACACTGGTTAGAAAGAAAATTTTAATTGGTAGCATCAGTTGCAGAGGTTGTATAATTGTTATTTTTTCAGGAAAGCCTTACTGCTATGGCTAGAAAAAAAAAGGCAGCAAAGAGGTTGAATGCCAAAATCTCTTCCCATGCAGGTTGACAGCTTTCCCTATCCTTTCCATGTTACAGCTTCCAGAATACTGAAAATGGGGCTGTCTCCCCCCCCCTTTTTTTATAGTGAGGGGGCTGGCACATAACAAAGACCCCATTATTTGTCCAAAGTTCAAAGGCCTTTGATTTGCATTATTATTATCAACAATGAGGTTGGGCGAACGGCTACATTAGTTCCATGTGTATGCAAATGGGTTTCTTATGAAAACCATTAAGAAAGACTAAAGCCCATACACACTATCAGTTTTCCTGCAGGTTTTTCTCTTCAGGTTTACCAAAACCATGTAGTGCAAGGGCCTGCCTGATTGCATACAAATTGAAACTCTTGAGGTTTGACCTCATATTAGATGGTTTTGGTAAACCTGAAGACAAAAACCTGCAGGAAAACTGATAGTGTGTATGGGGCTTAAAGGGTTTGTAAAGGATTTTTTTTTAATTATCTTAACAGCTTTCTTTACCTTAATGCAGTGCTGATTTCATATCCTCATTGTTTGTTTTTGCTCTCAAGTTGCTGTAATTCTTCTCTGATCTCCACACTTCCTGGTTGTCTGTTTCCTGATAACCACAGTACTGGGGGCTTTCTCTCTGTGGTCACTAATTAAGGAGGTGTGATTACTGTGTGTCTAAAACCCCTCAGCACCAATCAGTTTCATTTTCCAAACCTTCACTGCCCTGTATTGGCTCTGTGGCTCTGTACAGCAGAGAGGCAGGAAACAACATGCAAAAACAAAACTAGAAAATACAGGTACATTATATGATTGATTTTTATCTATTTTTAATCGTTTTTAAAATGAATCAGTTAACTATTATGTCTCTATACCCTGTAAACAGTCATTTCAGCATACATTTTTTTTATATACAACTCCTTTAAGACTAGGCACATCCATTATGTAGCGCGACAAAACAGGTGACATAATCCTATATGTAGTATGTCATGTCATACTGTATATAATCATATTTCCTATATAATAAGCGAATAATACTGCTTCCATGAGCTTCATTATTGACAAGCTATAAACAGGAAAAAAGGTTTTGAAAACTTGCACCAATAAAATTATTTTTAGTATGCTGGCCGCATTCACCTTGTGTATCTAAAACAACATTAAAAAGCCTTGCTTCCCTTTAAACTTCATTCACCATTCCAAATGAACGTAGAACTTGCCGTTAAAAAATGCATGGGAAATAAAAAAGAACGCTTGGTCGCTATTTACTTCTTGATAAAAGATTGCATTAGTGTTCTATACATAAATTACATGCTTTACTAAAACATATTTTCACAGGTTCTTATCTTGATCCTGCCAAGCCCGGTTTAAAAATAAACAAACTGTTTAAACAGATGATTATGCCCAATCGCTTTCCTTTTATCCAGAGCCTTTTGCGGTCGAATAAAGCACCCCCCTTGCACACAAACATACACACATACACACACACACACATACAGCTGACCCCGTATGTAGTGGGAATAACCTGGCTTAATCCCATGCCTGTTTGATTTGTTCTGACCTATTTGCATAATGTGCGTGCGGTTAAATGAGAAGTGAGCACCTAATTAAATCATGCACCACAAAAAAAGGATTAAAAATATTCTTTCCTGTTTAAAGAAAAAAACACATACTAATTATTTCCTTGATGTGGTTCCTTTCCTTGTAATTCCATGTCATTTAATCTGATAACTGCTTTTTTTCCAAGGCTTTTGTTTGCCTGTTGAAGTCAAAGTTGACTGAGGGGAGAGATAGACAGAAAGGTGCCTCATTAGATGTGACGTTTTTTTAAGAAAAGCTCTGTTCTATTTAAAAAAGAAAGCATATATAATTGCTAAAATAGACAAACATTTGAGGTTATTGTTCGGATTTTTCTAAAACTGGCAGAATTCTAAATGTTGCTTCTTCTAAAAATGATAATTCTGGCTACAGTTGTTTTTTTTTTTGTTTGTTTGTTTCTTGCCTACAAAACATTAGGGATTGTGAGGATGATTTTCCCTAATTACATTTTGTGGAAAATTTGCTGATCTTGACTTTGATTAAATGTAAAAACTAAGTGGACTGCTTAAAAATCTGCTTTAAAAAAAAATCAAATGCCGTTTTTATTTTCATTTACTTGCACGTGATTGGGTACTCTTTGCAAAGTGAAGCCTTACCTCATTTAACCACTTGCTTACTGGGCACATATACCCCCTCCTGCCCAGGTGAAATTTCAGCTTCCGGCACTGCGTCGCTTTACCTGACAATGGCGCGGTCATGCGACGTGGCTCCCAAACAAAATTGACGCCCTTTTTTTCCCCACAAATAAAGCTTTCTTTTGGTGGTATTTGATCACCCCTGCGGTTTTTATTTTTTGCGCTATAAACAAAAAAAGCAACAATTTTTAAAAAAAAAATCAATATTTTTTACTTGTTGCTATAATAAATAGCCCAATTAAAAAAAAAAAAAAAATTCTCAGTTTAGGTCGATACGTATTCTTCTACATATTTTTGGTAAAAAAAAAATAACAAAATCGCAATAAGCGCTTACAAAATATGGGACAGAATAATTATTATTATTATTTTTTTTTTTTTTTTTTTTACTAGTAATGGTAATGGCCGCGATTTACGATTTTTTATTGGGACTGCGACATTATGGCGGACACATCGGACACTTTTGACACATTTTTGGCGCCATTCACATTTATACAGCGATCAGTGCTATAAATATGCACTAATTACTGTATAAATGTGACTGCCATTAAAGGGGTTAACATTAGGGGGTGAGGAAGGGGTTAAATGTGTACCTGTATTGTGTTCTAACTGTGGGGGGAGGGTGGTGACTGGGGGAGGTGACCAATGCTGTGTCCCTATGTACAAGGGACACAGGTCTCCTCTCTTCCCTGACAGGACGTCCCTGCTCTGTCATTACCGATCGCGGGTACCTGGCGGACATCGCGACCGCCAGGCACGCGCATCGGCATCTCAGGGAGGGGCCGGGCGCGCGCACGCCGCCGCCTGCGCGTGCCCCCCAGTGGCCAGAGGAATCCAGGACGTCATATGACGTCCTGTTGGATTTTCAGAGCCACCGTGAAGCCGCCATTTGACAATGGTCCGGGGCTCAGGTGGTTAATAAGCTCTGCAGCAACTGCACTTGCAGAGGGCAACAGTCTATTTGCCTTTAGTAAATCAACCCCATAGGTTCAGGGAAACTGAGCAGCCATAGGGGTTGATTTACTGAAGGTAAAAATACTTTCTAAAGTGCAATTGCTCAGGAGCTTAGTAAATAAGCTGAAGCTCTGCTGACTTCCATCATCCAATCATGTGCAAGAAAAAAATGCATTTTTTTAAATTTTCCTTGCATGTGATTGGGTCAGTGGCGGCCCGTCCATTAGGGGAGCGCGGCTATCGCCCCCCATCCATGCTTCCGGCCCCCTGATCTACATTTCATGGCGCCGGGCCATGTATTCCAACAGGGTTTTTTTTTTTGAAGCTCGTAATTAGAGCTAGAAGCTCTAATAGGCTTCAAAAAAGGGTGGGCTCAGGGTGCAGAATTGTGTGGCGATAGGGAAGGAATATTCACTATTTTAACACTAAATCTCCTCCCCGCCAATCAGAAAGTGAGTAGTGAGACCTGTTTTCCGTTTGGCTAAAATGTTAGGCGATCCTGTTGGACGCCTAGCACCAAGGAGGAGAGAAGAGTTGCACACCTAGATGGGTCCGCCATGCTCGAGGACACCGGAGCCGCTGCCTGCAGCCTGCCTCATGCCACCTAGATAGGATAAGTGGCAGACCGACCGGCAGACAGTGGGTGGGGGGGGGGGTGAAGGTGTTAATACCGCTGCCATCAGCTGCCTCAGGGGTGGTTGTTTGCCGCCCCCCCCCCCCAAAAAAAAAACACAAGCCACTACTGGATTGGGTACTCTTTTCAAAGAGAAGCCTTACCTCATTTACTAAGTCCTGGAGCAACTGCACTTTGTACAGTGCACAGTCTATTTGCTTTTAGTAAATCAACCTCATAGTGTCAGTAAACCGAAAGCTGTTTCAGGGAAAGCTGTCAAACTGCAGGGAGAGATTGGTGTCGATTTCAAAACTGTACTTGTATTCTGATTGCTAGATCTTTGTGAAATTGGCCTCTACAAAAATTAGATTTTTCATTGGTTGTTCTAGCATTTTCAATAATTTTGGAGATATGTTGATTTTTATTTAAGGTCCATTGGACTTTTACTTTAGTTAAAGCTGCTTTTGTTTCTGCAAGATTTTACTTAACCGCTAGCCGATCAGCCGCCGCAGTTATACTGCAGCAGGTTGGTACCGCTGCACAAATCGCCGTAGCTATTCTTAGGCTCTATAAGACGCTATAGCAGGCGCGCGTGCACCCACAGCAAGTCCCCAGAACTGATGCACGTGCACCCACAGCAAGTCCCCAGAACTGATGCACGTGCACCCACAGCAAGTCCCCAGAACTGATGCACGTGCACCCACAGCAAGTCCCCAGAACTGATGCACGTGCTTAACCACTTCCCGACTGCCGCATGTACATATACGTCGGCAGAATGTCACGTACAGGCACATTGGCGTACCTGTTTGTCCCTGCCTAGACGTGGGTCGGGGGTCCGATCTGGACCCCCCCGCTACATGCAGCGGTCGGATTCCCGCGGGGAGCGATCCGGGACGACGCGATCGCTCCCCGGAGCTGAAGAACGGGGAGAGCCGTATGTAAACACGGCTTCCCCGTGCCTCACTGTGGCGGCTGAATCGATCGAGTGATCCCTTTTATAGGGAGACTCAATCGATGACGTCAGACCTACAGCCACACCCCCCTACAGTTGTAAACACACACTAGGTGAACCCTAACTCCTACAGCGCCCCCTGTGGTTAACTCCCAAACTGCAACTGTCATTCTCACAATAAACAATGCAATTTAAATGCATTTTTTGCTGTGAAAATGACAATGATCCCAAAAATGTGTAAAAATTGTCCGAAGTGTCCGCCATAATGTCGCAGTCACAAAAAAAATCGCTGATCGCCACCATTGGTAGTAAAAAAAATAAAAAAATAAAACTATCCCCTATTTTGTAAACGCTATAAATTTTGCGCAAACCAAACGATAAATGCTTATTGCAATTTTTTTTTACCAAAAATATGTAGAAAAAGGACGCCAATTTTGTTTGGGAGCCACGTCGCACGACCGCGCAATTTTCTGTTAAAGCGACGCAGTGCCGAATTGTAAAAACCCCTTGGGTCATTTAGCAGCATATTGGTCCGGTCCTTAAGTGTCAGGGGATTGTTCGCCGGGCACCCGCGATCGCTCCTAACAGAACAAGAACGAGGATCTGTGTGTGTAAACACACAAATCCCGCTTCTGTCAGGGGATTAAAGACAGATTGTGTGTTCCTACTAAGCAGGAACAATGATATGTCTCCTCCCCCAGTCACTCCCACCCCCCCACAGTAAGAAACCCACATAGGGAACACAGTTAACCCCTTGATCGCCCCCAGAACACAGTTAACCCCTTCCCTGCCAGTGACCTTTATACAGTAATAAGTGGCTATTTTGAGCTCTGATCGCTGTATAAGTGTCAATGGTCCCAAAAAAAGTGTCAAAAGTGTCCAATCTGTCGGTGTTATAGTCCTGATAAAAATCGCCATCATTACTAGTAAAAAAATAAAATAATAATAAAAATGCCATAAATCTATCCCTTATTTTGTAGACGCTATAACTTTTGTGCAAACCAATCAATATACGCTTATTGCGTTTTTTTTTTTACCAAAAATATGTAGAAGAATACATATCGTGCCAAAACTGATGAAGAAATTTTTTTTTTTTTTTTTTGGGCATTATAGCAAAAAGTAAAAAAAAAAAACAGCATTTTTGCTTGCACATGATTGAATGATAGAAGTCAGCAGAGCTTCTGCTTATTTGCTAAGCTCTGGAGCAACTTCACTTGCAGAGTGCAACTGCACTTCACAGTGCACAGTCTTTTTGCCTTTAGTAAATCAACCAGTTTGGCTCTGGAGCATGCCCGCATAAGTACCCCATAGCAAGCGGCTTGCTATAGGCCACTTGGAGGGGTGGAGGAGCAGAGAGTAGCAGTGCGGGAAACCCCAGAAGACAAGGTTTAGGGCTGCAATGCAAAACCATTGCACAGAGCATGTTTATTATTTTATAAAAAAAAAAACTTTACAATAACTTTAATTCTTGTATTTAAACACCTGCTTGCACTTTTTGTTTTAAATATACTTTGGCCTATTACTGTATGCCTCATTAAAGCTATCCTGCTGGCAAGATTTCCGTGATTTCCCACAGACTGTCCTTGGTTTGGAAAATGTATTTTGAAAATGTGGCTGGTCTTTGGTTGTGATCACCTTTTCTAAATGTTGCAATTAAAAAAAGTTCTTTAGACTTTTTTTTATATTTTTTTTTATTGAAAAAGCATTGTTAAAGGGGGTTTCCATATTTTGAAAACCCCTCTGGCTTGTGTTTTTCTTGTTTTTTTTTATGGGGTTCTATCATTGAAATTTGGAGGTGGGGAAAGCCTTTTTTTTTGTTTTTCTGTTTGGAGTCCCCTTTCCATACCAGACTTTCATCAATGATAAGGGTCAGTAATACAGTAATGTAGTATGCAGTATGTATTTTTAGGGGGAACCCCATACCATTTTTTTAAACAAAGAAAATCTCTGGCCATTTGATTACTAACTGAAGTAAATAAGCCAACGCTCTCATTTACTAACAATTTAAAAAACATTTTCTTACTTTGTAAATGTAAACTTTTTATGTTTTTATGGAATTTTTCATTTTTAATGTTGCCCTTAAATCATGATTAAACTGCTTCTCCCTCTACAAATCTGCCTCCAACCAAACCCATGTACGTTTAACTAATATTCAGAGAAGGGAAACATTTGAAAACTTGAACTTTTTATAAACTATTCTTTATTGAACATTTTAAGAATAAAACAAAAATTGTTTAAAAATTGGTAACATTTTTTAAAATGAAGTAGTTGGGTTTAAAGCTAGAGGTTACTCTGCTGGGACAATATGTCAAAGTTTTCAGAAAGCTTCCAATATGAAATGAGAAATATTATGGAATAGTGGGAAAAAGAAGAGAACGTTTAATGATGAAAAATGTAGAATTGTGGCTCCTATAGAACCGATTGTCAGAGTTTAAAATGTACATCATTAGAAAGCACTGGCATGTGCTACAGGGAGATCTTGTAGTGGTTCAAATAGTATAACCCCCATCCACTTGTTACAAGAAGAGGGAGACATGTAAAAGATATTTTATTGTTTATAAGTATCAAACAACTGTAAATACAATTTTAAATATAAAAAACAAGGACTGTATAAATGTGGGGGGTTCCTATATGTACATATGTAAAGGTTGATGACACTAAGGCCTCGTACACACAACCGAGTTTCTCAGCAAAAACCAGCAAAAAACTTGCTGGTATTTATTTTTTGCCGAGGAAACTGGTCGTGTGTACACTTTCCGACGAGGAAACTGTCGAGGATCTCGTCGAGCCAAAAAGAGAGCATGTCTTCTTTTTCCTCGACGGGAATGGGGAAATTTGGCTTGCCGAGATCCTCGACAGCCTAACAAGGACCTCGACGAGCAAAATGATGTGTTTCGCCCGTCGAGTTTCTCGGTCGTGTGTACGAGGCTTTAGGGGTTTATTTACTCAATCTAGAGGGGGGAGATTAGTCACAATTCTGCAGAGAAACCAATCAACTTCCAGGTTTTATCACTAAAGCTTAATTAGGTTAGGAGCTGATTGGTTTCTATGCAGAACTGTGACTAATTTTTCTCTCTCTAGCATTAGTAAATAAACCCCTTAGTAAGTTTGATTGATCACAAAAGGTTAAAATGTAGTCATTTCTGAACATGCCATTTATCTAAAGTGGTATGTCAGCTTATATGCCCTTCTCACTTGATTAATATTGACAAGAGGAATCGCAAATTTAAAACTCAAATGACTGAACACTTTGAGTGGCGAACAAGTAGCAGGTACAAAGCTCCCTGGGATAAGCAGTCTCTCAGGCATAGATACCAAATCCAAGCAGGTAGCGAGAAACATTGCAGTGTTTATTTGTGATATTTACAAGGTCTATATAGAGGTGCTGTACAGTAGTATCTCAGAAAACAAAAAGGAACATTAAACAAAAACCTAGCCGTGTCTCGGCACTAACCACAGTATACCAAAAAACGGGTCCTTACTAACAGGCTGAGCAACCCTACAGCTTGTCAGCTGCCACATATACAGCTTGTAGGTTTTCACCAACCTCTTTAGCCCTCACAGACAGGACTTTGTCTGATTCCCAGGCTGAGAGCACTGGCTGTCTGTCTCAGGTAAGTATAAATTGGCCTGGGGTAGAGGACCAAGATCCAAATTGGATTGTGAAACAGAGATCCCTAAATGTGTATGAGAGGAGCCTGGGAGATGTATAAACCCTGAATAGGACTATCTGGGATGCCCTGCTACACCACATAAGACATGTCCTGTAATAATCAAAAAAGCTAGGCAGCGATGTACTTTGTGGAGTGTTACAATTTATCACCTGTTTGAAAATAATAATGTATTTTTAACAAATAGATGCCTGTTTGTTAGACAGAAATCAACTGTTTTCTAAAGTTATGGAATACTTTTTTCCAGTTTATATAGAGGGGAATGTGTTTGCTCCTAAAAAAAATTATTGTCTCTTGTTTTGAGAGGCCTTCCTAAAGATGTGGGGCAGTCATGAGAATGAATGGATCCCTTAAACATAGAGGCTTGGGCATGCTGAATGTACATCACGAAGCCCCAGTTCTGAAGCCTCGTACACACGCTCGGTTTTCTCGGCAAGAACCAGCGAGTAAACCGAGCGTGTGTACGAGGCTTTCAGGTTTCTTGTCTGGAAATCTGGCGAGAATCTCGACGAGAAAAATAGAGATCCTGCTCTCTATTTTCTTGTCGAGATTCTTGTCGGCCTGTTTCCCGACGAGAAACCTGAGAGTGTGTATACTTACCTGTCGCCGTGGAAACCTGTGCATGCTCAAAATGACTTTGACGCATGCACAGTAGCTTCCACGGCATAGGTAGGGTGAAGCAAGACGACGGCGACGGCATCGAATGTGACGAGCACATGCTCATCATACGCAATGATGTCACAGCGTTCTTGCCTTTCAAGAGAACCGCGGTTCTTTTGAAAGGTCTGTGTGTACACTCAGGCGGCAAGAGATTCTTGCCAAGAATCTCGTCGGGAAAAACAATGTTTTTTTCCTGACCAGATTCTTGCCCGTGTGTACGAGCCTGAGGGTGAAATGCTTGAATGCAATTTCCTGTTAGAAAACTCAATAGTTATCAGGCCATATGGAGAGACACATATACATCCTTTAGGCTGAGTACACACTTATGCTGGATGCGGCTCGCAGCAGGGGTCCGGTTGGTCCCTGTTCTCCATTTCAGGGATGAATCAGGTCCAAGTTCTTGCCTGAATTCTTACCTGAAACAGAGCCAAAGACACACAAGACTCCTGTCCAATTTGATTACGGAGTGCTCTGCCGATATGTGAACCGGCTCCATTGAGAGCTGGTCACAATCTACTGACATGCAGATTGGATGCAGGGAAACCTGCATCCAGTTTTCATAAGTGTGAGCACAGCCTCAGCCTCCGGAGTGGCTGCAGAGTGAATTGCACAGGAGTCCTGTGTGTCTGTGGTTCCATTTCAGGTCCAAATTCAGCCCAAAATTTGGACCGAAATCGTACCCGTAAAGGTGAACAGGGATGCACCCGACCCCCTGACGTGAGCCGCTCTGCACGGCAGTGAGAACCCAGTCTTATGCCGCATACACACGGTCGTTTTTTGTGATGAAATAAAACGACATTTTTAAAAACGTCATTTAAAATGATCGTGTGTGGGCTTCACATCGTTTTTGTCTTCAAAAAAACAACCCAAAAAAATTCGAACATGCTTCAATTTTTTATGTCGTTTTTCAAAACGACGTTTTTTGTGTCATAAAAAATGATCGTATTTGGGCTAAAACTATGTTTTAAACAACGTTTTAAACCCGCGCATGCTCAGAAGCAAGTTACGAGACGGGAGCTTGAATGGAACAGAGTGCCGTCGTACGTGTTGTACGTAACCGCACTTTGCTAGAGCATTTTCAGAAAACGATGGTGTGTGGGCAACGTCATTTTTTATGATGAAGTTAGAAAAACATTGTTTTTTTTCATGATGAAAAACGTTGTTTTATTTCATCACAAAAAACGACCGTGTGTACGGGGCATTATAGTCTTTTGCCTCTAAAAGAACTGAGAGGTAAACTAACATTATAAACATTACCTCATTCTTTATAATGCACAGTCTTTAGAGGGTAATGAAGTAAACCATAAGAATGATATAGGATTGAAAATTAAAGTGTAGCTCCACCCAAAAGGAGAAACTCTGCTTGTTCATACCCTCCCCTTCTCCACTGCCGCATTTTTCACTTTTTTGGGGGGAGTGGACACCTTTCAAAACCAGGTAGCCGCTCCCACAACGATCACAGCGATCTATGAAATTTACGACCCCTCCTCCTTCCTCCCGTTGCCTTCTGGGAGACACACAGGTCCCAGAAGACAGCGGGACCATTCAGAAAAAAACATTCCCCCCTGGGTGATCTATGTACGTACATTGCAAGGAATAACTTTTGTTGCAGATTCCTACCTTTTGTTCTTCAGAAGAAATCCCGGTGTGTTTGTCTGTGCCTCTGTTCTAAGTAGGTCTAATGGGTGAGTGGTTTCATAATTATCAGTCAGCTACAGAGCACTAATGTGGAAAGCTGCTGGGCCTGCATCCCTTTAGATGTGTTCCTATTGGAAATATCTCACCAAAAATTAAAATTTTGTTGCAGGGGATGCCTGAAATCTGACTTGTATCTTAGGCAGACTTCTGGGAAAATTGGTGAGCACAAGCAGGACATGATATTTCTGGGGAGTGGTCAGTACACACTCTGGCCCATATTCTTAAAGAAGTTCCGCCGGCGTATATGGAGATGCGCGGCGTAAGTGTAAAGATGCGCCGTCCTATCTAAGCGCCGCAGTCACAGAACCAGATCCGCCAGAAACAAGGCTGCTCCCGTCCGTCCTAGCTCGTTTAAGTTTACGCGGCGTAGGCGCATATTTCCGCTGAAGGCATCCTATGCAGCCATAGAATTAGTATTCAAATATGCAAATGATGTACATAAGCAGATTCCCGAACCTACGCGCGATCGGCGTAGGCTACGCGCTGTGTGCGTAAGACGAATGTCCGGCTGAAAGTTACTCCTCATAAAGCTTGATAACTTTGCTCCAGACCTGAGTAAGTCAGCTTGAAAGCCAATACAGCAGCACCATCCCGGACGAGCTGATCAACCAAACTTCTCGGACAACACATTCGTATGCCAACATGCCAGGGGCAGGCGAGGTCTTAGCACTACTAGTGTATGCAGAGGCAGAGGAAGAGGAAGAGGCAGAGGCGCGTAGAAGGAGGAGGGCACGTAGGAGGGCACGTGAGAGGATATACCCACAGCGCATTAGCCTCTTTGGCATGGCTGATGTGGAGGTGTATCGCCGTTTCAGATTCAGCCTTGATGCCATCCTGGAAATTACCAGAGCCCTGCAGGATGACATCACCAGCCCAACACAACGCTCACATGCAGTGCAGCCACTGGTGAAGGTCCTGGCAACATTGCATTTCCTGGCCACTGGTTCTTTTCAAAGAACAAGTGGAGACGTGATTGGGATATCACAAACCAGCATGAGCAGAAGTGTGCACCAGGTTGTCCCTGCAATCCTAAGACGCATGTCCCACCACATCATCAGACCCACCCAGGAGGTCCAGCGGCTGAAGATAATGCGTGAGTTCTGCGAAATTGATGGATTCCCACGCACCGTCGGGGCCATTGATTGCACCCATGTGGCAATACAGCCCCCCCATGAGACACAGCACATTTATGTGAATAGGAAGCACTGGCATTCCATCAATGTGCAGGTGATCGTGGATGCCCATGGCCTCATATGGCACGTCCGTGCCAAACACCCAGGATCCAGCCATGACAGCTTCATATACCGTCAAAGCGACATCCCAAGACAATTTGAAGAGAATGTGTATGGGGACAGCTGGCTGGTTGGTGAGTGACATGGGTGTCAGGTATGACTGTCCCCCCCCCATGATGCAGACATCACGAGGGGCACATGCATGACTAACATCCTCCTGTCTTTTCCCTTACAGGTGACTCTGCATATGCCCTGGGACCCCACCTGATGACCCCATTCCGTAACCCACAAACCCCAGGAGAGGAAAACTACAATAAAGCACATGCACGTACCCGTGGAGTGGTTGAGCGCACATTTGGCATCCTGAAGTCACGTTTCCGATGCCTGGATAAGACTGGGGGTACCCTGCTGTATTCCCCAAACTTCGTGTGCCAGATCATCGCTGCATGTTGCGTGCTGCACAACTTTGCTGTGAGAAAGGGCCTGGAGATTGAGCTACGTGATGACCTGACCCCCCAACCAGACATTACCCCCCTAACCGAGGCTACCCCGTCTGCTGAGGGATCAGCAATCAGGAGATGTCTCGTGGAACGAATCTTTGAACATTGCACAATGAGAATGCACGCATGCACACCACTGTGGTCCCTAGCACACACTCCCCACATGCACATCCCATTGGATTAGACCGAAGTACACCGCACGGTACTAAGGAGCAGCAACGCCGCGTCAAGGCTCCAATGATGTTGCTGTCCATTCATACACCTTTCACACGGACCTGGGGAGAACTTATCCCCAGCGACCGAGGGTGACACCCCTTACTGGCTGGAGTGTCACCCCCCCCAAAAAAAACCTTACTTAGAGCATAAATAATACAAAAAAACTCTTACTTAGAGCATAAATAATAAAAAAAAACTCTTACTCAGAGCATAAATAATACAAAAAAACTCTTACTCAGAGCATAAATAAAAAAAAAAAAATCACTGGCCCCGGCGCGGACTGCGCCTGGTGCCCAGGTTTCTGGCCCTCACTTGCCTGGGGGGAGCCTCATTTGGGGGGGTGGGGCATCAGGTGGAGGAGCATCCCCAGGTGCCTCCCCGGCTGGCTGTCTGCCCTCTAGAGCCACTGCTATGCGGGTGAGCAGGGCCTCCTGGCAAGCAGTCTGGGCCTGAACAGCCATCCGCAGGCACCTGACCTCCCCCACAAGTTTGGCTGTGGTGGTATGCAGCTCACCCAGGCTGGTGATTGTGGCTGCAGAGTTTCCAGCCACATCCTGGAGAGCATCGGGCACTGCTCCAGAGGAGGACAGGCTATTATTCAGCCGCCTCAACTCCTCCACAATGTCCCCCATATGGCGGCTCTGCTGGTCCTGCTGCCTGGCCAGCTTTTCCTGCAGGACTCCTGCCACACCCCTGGTCTTATGAGTGGCCTTCCTGGGGACAGGAGTGCCTGGGGCCCTTGAATAGGGGGAGGGCCGTGAGGGGCTGGTGGTGAGGGGCATGGGACGGGAGGGGCTGGAGAGGGTGTTGGAAGACCCTGAGGGGCTGGAAATGTGGTGGCGTTGTGATGGTCTGGCCACCTCATGCGAGTCCTCTAGAAATAAAAAGACCTCCTGCTCGCTCTGGACCACCTCCTCTTCATTGCCCACCACCTCCTCATGGGCAATCTCCTCCTCAACCACCTCCTGCGCGGAGGACTGCCCACTCCCCTCCAACAAAGCCTGTTGGCTTCCCAGGGGGTCAGCCACTGAAGCAGGCTGCTGGGGGGTGGTGTTGGACGGACACTGCCAGCAGTAGACGGCCCAGCTCCCTCCTGCACACCTGTGCATGACACAAAAAATTCACATGTTGGTGGACCCGCACACTTGTCACATGTCCCCCCCCCCAAACATGCTACACACCAGATAGAAGATAAAACACACTTACCTGTTCTCATGGGCGGCTCACTGGAGTCATGGCCCTCCAGGCCCTCCACCTGCTCCCTCCGCAGGCATCGGGCTATCACTTCCTCCTCCTCTGTAAGGCGGATCGGACAGGGTGGCCTACCTCCAGTGCCCCTGGCATGTTTGGCAATGGTGGCCATTTTATTTCGGACCACACCCCGCAGGTCATTCATTTTCTTTTGTATGTCCTGGGGGGTCCTCACCTCATGGCCAAGGGCATTGACCTGTGCCGTCACTCTTTTTAAAATCTCCTCCTTTTTTATTTTGCTCGTGTTGCCACTCTCAGCACCATGGAGCCTGGCATCAAAGCGCTCCATTGCTGAGACAATAACTGCCCTCTCAGCATGGGTGAAGTTTTTTTTTCGTCGGTCTTTCCTTGGGCCTGGCATAGCAGCAGCAAAGTGTAAACTCCAAAAAACGAAATCCAAGGGAGTCACTTTGCACTAGCTGGGCGGATGTGCTGAGGCTTTTATACACTGGGCCGGCCCAACTCAGCAGGGATTTACGCCTATTGTCATTGTGCGCATGCGCAGAGGGCGGGGCACGTCCGGCGCATGCGCCGTTCGGTCTGGACATTTGCATGGGGTCACGGTTCATTAGCATGCTTCACGCCCACATCCCTCCTACCATCACTTGCGCCTACTTACGCCGACACATTTAAGTTACGCGAGCGCTGCGTAGGACGCATGTGGTCCAGGAATATGGTCCGGCTCTCGCCAAGTTAAGCCGGCGGTGCGCATCGGAGATCCGCTACGCCACACTAAATATGCGCCGATCTACGAGAATATGGGCCTCTGTGTACAGAACAACTCCAGGTAGCCATATTGCATTGCATTTATAGAAAATTACAGCGGCTGCAGATTAAAAAGGAAAGGTCATTTTTAATAACATTCAATTACAATATGACTTATATCGCAATTGTACACGCTATATTATTTTTCTTTATTTGCAATTTTTTTCCCCAAGAAAGTGGATTTACTCTTTAACCACTTAAGGACCGCCTAACGCCGCTATACGTCGGCAGAATGACACGGCTGGGCACAATCATGTACATGTACGTTAAATGCCCAGCCGTAGGTCGCGTCGCGCGCCCGCTTCCCGGTCCGAAGCTCCGTGACCGCGGCCACAGGTCCTGCGGACCTGATCGCCACCGGAGTCCCGCGATCAGTCACAGGAGCTGAAGAACGGGGAGAGGTGTGTATAAACACACCTTCCCCGTTCTTCACAGCGGCGCTGTCATTGATCGTCTGTTCCCTGATATAGGGAAAGGCGATCAATGACTTCACACGTCCAGCCCAGCCCCCCTACAGTTGGAAACACATATGAGGTCACACTTAACCCCTTCAGCGCCCCCTAGTGGTTAACTCCCAAACTGCAATTGTCATTTTCACAGTACACAAAGCATTTTTATAGCACTTTTTGCTGTGAAAATTACAATGGTCCCAAAAATGTGTCAAAATTGTCCGATGTGTCCGCCATAATGTTGCTGAGGCCAGGTTCACACTAGTCCGACATACGCTCCGACATTGGGAGCTCATGTCGCATGACGTGTGAAAAGTGTCCCTATGGGAGCCGTCTTAACTGGTCCGACACATGTCGGTCCGACTTTGCAAATGCTCCCTGTACTACTTTGGTCTGACTTTGATCCTACTTCACTCCATTGAACATCACTGAAGTAGAATCAAAGTCGGAACGCAGTCTTGTACGCTTCGACTTTGGCATGCGACTTGTATTCTACTGATCCTGAGGGGGAACTCCACGCCAAATTTTAAGAAAAAAATCGGCATGGGTTCCCCTCCAAGAGCATACCATGGGTCTGGTGCGGATTTAAAGGGGAACCCCCTATGCCGAAAAAACGATGGGGGTCCCCCAAAATCCATACCAGACCCGTATCCGAGCAGCAGCCCGGCCGGTCAGGAAAGGTGGTGGGGACGAGCGCCCCCCTCCTTAACCGTGCCAGGCCGCATACCCTAAACATGGTGAGGTAGGTGCTATGGGGCAGGGGGCGCACTGCAGCCCCCCCACCCCACAGCACCCTGCCCCCAGATACCGGCCCTCCACCCTAGGTGAATGAGTATGGGGTACATCGTACCCCTACCCATTCACCTGGAAGTAAAGTGTTATAAAAAAAAATAAACACGCTACACAGGTTTTTAAAATATTTTATTAGTCAGCTCCGGGGCCCTCCTCTCTTCTTTAGCTCTTTTACGAGGGGGGGGCTTGCTTCTTCCGACGTCTTCTGGGGGGGTCCCAGTCTTCACCGCCGTCTGGTTCGGCACGGTTAAGGAGGGGGGGGCGCTCGCTCATCCCCACCCCCTTTCCTGACCGGCCGGGCTTCTGCTCGGATACGGGTCTGGTATGGATTTTGGGGGGACCCCCACACCACTTTTCTGGCGTAGGGGGTTTCCCTTTAAATCTGCACCAGACCCATGGGCCTGGTATGCTCTTGGAGGGGAACCCATGCCGTTTTTTTGCTTAAAATTTGGTGTTGAGTTCCCACTCAAGATTCATATCAAACAGTGCCTGATATTGGCAGGGATCCAAGTCGGATCCCCACTCATTGAAAGTCGGACTTCAAGTCCAGGGCAAAGTCGGAGCAAAGTAGTATCCTGTTTATTAAAGTCGGATAAATGTAGGACCAATGTAGGATAAATGTAGGACCAATGTAGGATCAGTGTAGGACCAATGTCGCAGAGCAAAGTAGGATGAAAGTTGTGTAGTATAGTGTGAACCCAGCCAGAGCCTGGGTTCACACTTGTCCGACAAACGCTCCGACATTGGAAGCTCATGTCGCATGATGTGTGAAAATGAATGTTTTCCTATGAGAGCCGTCTTAACTGATCCGACACAAGTTGGTCCGACTTTGAAAATGCTTCCTGTACTACTTTGATCCGACTTTGATCCTACTTCAGCCTATTGAATATCATTGATGTCGGATCAAAGAAGGAGTCTTGTTCTTGTCGACTTGTGACATCCGACATGTGATTACAGCAGCAGTAAAAGGAATTTATCTCACATAGGATTGTTTTGATTGATCAAAGAACAAGTCAGACTATCACAAAGTCAGATCAAATTGGTATCCTGTTCATGAAAGTCGGATGGATGTAGGACCAATGTAGGACTGATGTCGCAAAGCAAAGTAGGATGAAAGTCGGATGACTGTCGTGTAGTATAAGGCTGGGTTCACACTGATACAACAGGACAGTCATCCGACTTTCATCCTACTTTGCTCTGCAACATCAGTCCTACATTGGTCCTACATTCATCCGACTTTCATGAACAGGATACTACTTTGATCTGACTTTGTGATAGTCTGACTTGTTCTTTGACTAATCAAAACAATCCCAGTACAAGATAAATTCTATCTACTGTTGCTGTAATCACATGTCAGATGTCACAAGTTGGATGGTTAGGACAAGGCTCCTACTTTGATCCGACTTCAATGATATTCAATGGGCTGAAGTAGGATCAAAGTCGGACCAAAGTAGTACCGGGAACATTTTCAAAGTCGGACCGACTTGTGTTGGACAAGTTAAGACGGCTCTCATAGAGTGCATAAAGTCTTTACCCCTGCATGGTATTCAGATTCTCTAAAAACATTGTTTTGTTGGATAGTACTGCTCTAGCTGAATTACCACCCCCCTACTAACATCAGCGTCATCATAAATAGACCCCCTACCCATTGTATTTGCAGTGCTCAGCTTATCATACATTTTCTGACAGTAGTTTGTCTATTACCCCCCAAAAATTGACAGAATTTAGCAAGATTTACTCCCAAGAGACTTCAATAGGATTCAACAGTTCAGGTTCATCTAACACTCAGTGACTCAAACCCTGGCAGATTAACCCAATACTAGTCACATCTTCAGATTGCATACAATAAACTAAATTGCCAAATTTCTTTTAGGGAACTTACCTGTGTGGAGCTGCTGATACATTTTAAACTGCAACTCAACAAACAACGAAAAAATGAACCTAGGTTCATGCAGCAGTACATCGAGTTCTTTCAAATCTGCATTTACAGCAGCAGTTTGTAACAGTAATGAGATTAGGTCATAGCCCCGTCTCAGCTTTCCTAATGTCTAGCACAGAATATATTATTTTTTAGATGATGCATGATGTTGAAAAAGCAAAATATTCAGCTTTATTTTCACAGCGGTTTAACTACAATAAAAACAATTACATTTCATTAAATAATATTTTTTTATACAACCCCCTGAAAATAGCCATTTTACATTTATTCCCAACAAATATGCTGAAGTTCTATAGATTGTATTTTTTTTTTCTTTTTACTAAAGGGTTGCTAAAATTTGCTTTTCCGTTATATGTAAGGAAGTCGGCATAGTTGTAGAGGATCCTGGGTGTAAAATTTGGACTTCTCATATAGCACCTCTCTTTCACTGAACCCTTCCACCTTGTTATCCTTCCCCCTTGTTGCCCCTGTGTTTATGTGTCTACTGTATGTCTATTTGACTTTTTATTTTAAAAAACTAAATCAAAATTGGTCAGTATTTGTAGAAAAGAAAACATATACATTAAATTGAAAGTAAACCCAATTGCTAACATTTGATTTAAGCTTTAACCAGTTAAGGACCACCCGCCACAGCTGTATTACGGCAGGTTAGCTCTCCTGGGCGAATCGCCGTCATTGTACAGTACGTCGGACACTTTAAGACCACTAGGGGGCACACGCGCGCCAGAGTCGATGCACGTGGCCAACAGGACAGGTCCCTGTTCAGTCATGGGAGGAGAGACAGATCTGCTGTTCCTAGTGATTAGGAACAGCGATCCTTCTACTCCTCCAGCCACTATACTGCCCCTACTGTTGGAAACACCTACCTATGGAACACTTAATCCTTTGATCACCCCCTAGTGTTAACTCTTTTCCTGCCATTGACATTTATACAGTAATCAGTGGCTATTTTAGCACTGATCGCTGCATAAATGTCAATGGTCCCAAAAAAAGTGTCAAAAGTGTCCGATCTGTCTGCCGCAATGTCACAGTCCTGCTAAAAATATTTGATCACCGCCATTACTAATAAAAAAATAATAATAATAAAAATGCCATAAATCTATCCCCTATTTTGTAGACGCTAAAACTTTTGCACAAACCCATCAATATAAGCTTATTGTGATTTTTTTCCCCCAAAATATGTAGAAGAATACACATTGGCCTAAACTGATGAAGAAATTATTTTTTTTATTTGTTTTTTATATTTAGTATAGTAAAAAAAATATATATTTTTTAAATTGTCACTCTTTTTTGGTTTATAGCGCAAAAAAAAAAGTGATCAAATGCCACCAAAAGAAAGCGCTATTTGTGGGAAAAAAAGGACATCAATTGTGTTTGGGTACAATGTCGCACGACCGCGCAATTGTCAGTTAAAGCGACGCAGTGCCATATCGCAAAAAATTGGCCTGGTCATTAAGGGAGCAAATCCCTTTCGGTCCTTAAGTGGTTGTTAAAATACTAATGTAATGTTAAAAGTAATTTTTAATCTTTTTAAATCTTCAGCTTTCAAACTGGTGATCCTGCCATTAAGGTCTTTGTTGCAGCACTTCCTGTTGTAGGGTGACAATACTTTGTCTCTCACTCCCAATTGTGTTACTGTTTTGTCACCAGGTAACAACAGTCTCCAATAGAAACTACAAGAGGCTACGCATTATACAGGCATTGTCTACTGTTGTCGCTGCAAATTTTATGCAGCTGTCATGATGCCAAGTGTTGGTATCTTGTGAAACAGACATGACCAGGTATGCATGGACTTGCACAGAGATCACCAAAGATCACCAGGCTCAACACTGCATGCAATTAATGTTGTTTTATTAAGAAGACAACACAGGTGACAAATACAACAATAAATACAAATATACAATACACCAAAGAATACAAAACCCAGTGAACAAACCTATAGAGAGAGTGTTGGATTGAGGGTATCATGGATGTTCATGGCACCATACAAGGACATTACATACACTACATAGAAACAAAAAAGGATTTTTATAAAAAAAAATACTAATGATTTAAAAAAGACATACTGCACATATAGGGGAAGAAAACACAGTAATATGTGTCATTATAAGACACTCGCTGACTCTATATGATCAAAGATGCAATGACATTGAAGAGCCAGTACATTCAAGATGTCAACGAACATCTGTATAGATAGCTCTCAACATGTTTCACGGATTGGCTTCTGCTTCTTCAGGAGCTTAGTGTAAGTAATGGAGCAAGTATCAGCTTTTAAAATACTGTGCCACCACACTCAATAAATGAGCTGCTCACACTACAATTAGATTACTAGTGATATATGTAATAATGAAAACATATATGTGACAGTGCACAATTAAACATACATTAATGGCATTGCCTGCAAAGCAAGACTAGTATGCAAAATAGTGAGACAACATATATCCTAAACATATTAAGAACCTAAATGTTTATTAAACTGCATCAAGAGACGCTTAGATCAGTCTAAAGTGAATTTTTTTTCAAATGGTGCAAAATAATTAGATATTCCAGCCAAGGACGACCGTCAGAAGTGTGTGCTCAATTCAGCAAAGAAACAGTATTCACCATCAAATGTGCTTCCAGCACCAGTGAAGGTAATACGGTACTTTTACCAAATGGTGTAGGCTACCTGCCAGCAACAGAGAGTCAAACAAGCAAAACTGATGGGGTCTTTAACATCACAGGAACCAGCATGTGACACAGCAGCAGTACAGTAAGGATAAGCTTTATGTTTGAGTCGAACATTAGTTCGACTGAAACATTGACTGTTCGCCCGTTCGCCGAACAGCAAATCATTTGGGGTGTCCAAATTCGAAAAGCCGCAGAACACCCTTTAAAAGTCTATGGGAGAAATCAAAAGTGCTAATTTTAAAGGTTAATATGCAAGTTATTGTCATAAAAAGTGTTTGGGGACCTGGGTCCTGCCCCAGGGTATCAATGCAAAACAAATATTCCTTTAAATTTCGTACCTAGGGGGTGTCTATAGTATGCCTGTAAAGTAGCGCATGTTTTTTCGTGTTTATAACAGTCTCTGCACAAAATGACAAAATGACATTGCTAAAGGAAAAAAAGTAATTTAAAACTACTCGCGGCTATGATGAATTGTCAGGTTCCAGAATACTGATAAAAAAAAACAGCATGGGTTCCTCCCCAGTCCATTACTAGGCCCTTTGGGTCTGGTTTGAATATTAAGGGGAACCCTGAAACAAAATGTAAAAAAAAATCCGTGGGGGTCCCCCCCAAATTCCATATCAGGCCCTTCAGGTCTGGTATGGATTTTAGGGGGAACCCTGCACCAAAAAAAAAATTGCGTGGGGTTCCCCCCAAAAGTCCATACCAGACCCTTATCTGAGCATGCAACCTGGCAGGCCGCAGGAAAAGAGGTGGGTAAGAGAGCGCCGTACCAGGCCACATGCCCTCAACATGGGGAGAATGTCCCCATGTTGATGGGGACAAGGGCCTCATCCCCACAACCCTTGTCCGATGGTTGTGGGAGTCTGCGGGCAGGATGCTTATTGGAATCTGGAAGTCCCCTTTAACCCCCATTTGAAAAAAAAGTGTAACAATTAAAAAAAACACAGGAGACAGCTTCGGACAAGTCCTTTATTAAAAAATAAATTAATAAAATAAATAATGTAATCCAGTCTCGAGCTATACGGAGAATAAAAAGCCAAGCCGCTACGAATGATACCGCCTCCATAGGAGACGCCTGGCCGAATGACGCTCTCCTGCCTTGACAGCTCTTTTATAGCTGAGAGTAGTGTTGAGCAGAATATGCCATATTCGATTTCGCGATATATCTCGAATATATATTCGAATATTCGAGATATATTCGCTAAATTCGAATATTCGTGATATTTTATCGAAATTAATTGATTGCGATTTTTCGCTATTGCGAATGCGAAAATAATTGCGATTTTTTTTATAACTGCGGTAGGAGCGCTCTGATTGGCTCAGAATATTCGTGATATTTTATCGAAATATCGCAACATGCGAATGTGATATTTATTGCGCAATTTCGAGATATGCTGGAGGAGCGCTCTGATTGGCTCAGAATATTCGTGATATTTTATCGAAATATCGCAACATGCGAATGCGATATTTATTGCGCAATTTCGAGATATGCTGGAGGAGCGCTCTGATTGGCTCAGAATATTCGTGATATTTTATCGAAATATCGCAACATGCGAATGCGATATTTATTGCGCAATTTCGAGATATGCTGGAGGAGCGCTCTGATTGGCTCAGAATATTCCTGATATTTTATCGAAATATCGCAACATGCGAATGCGATATTTATTGCGCAATTTCGAGATATGCTGGAGGAGCGCTCTGATTGGCTCACTCTGAAATCGAATATTCGAGATATTTTAACGCAATTTCACAAAATGCGAATGCGAAATTGATTGCAGATATTTCGAAAACTGCTGTAGCAGCACTCTGAAATCGAATATTTATGATATTTTAACCAAAAAACATATTGCGATTGCGATTTTTCGATCGTGCATGCGCAATTGCGCGAACAACACGCGACCATTTCCTGGAGCCTTGCCAGTTTCCAACTTATGATCGCAGCGCAATCACACAGCAACATGGTTGGAAGCAATTTCACTAAATCTGAGGAAAAGATGCTGATTTGTGTAAGTATTTTGACCACTGTTATTTCATCATCTTCAACTGCATTTTAGTCTAGTTTAAAAGTTAGTATATATGATCAGATATTAGTATTTCACAAAAAATGTGTCTCCTGCTTTTACAAAACTACAAGTCCCAGCATGCCTGGACAGCTGCAGACACCCTGGTTGGCAAATGTGTATTTAGGCACTTTTCCTTGTTATTTAGCATAATGAATTTAACATTTTTTTGGACATAGGACGTATGCGAATGTCCTGACTTCAGTGTCCTCAAGGCCCAAGGACGTTCGAATACATATTGCCCTTTAGATGTTGCAGAACTACAACTTCCAGCATGCCTGGGAATGCTGGCACTTCTAGTATTGTAAGTTCTGCAGGCCCCCATTTTTCAGGCCTTTATGCACGGGTCTCTAAACTGTGGCACCCTAGATGCAGCAAAAGTAAAATTCTTAACATGCACTGACAGACCGTGGCTGATGGGAGTAGTAGTTTTGCAACAGCTGGAGGTGGACTGGTCTTGAAACCCAGAGTTAGGTAACAAACCCGTAGTGTTTTGCAACCATTCTGCCTCCAGCTGTTTTTTTTCTGTTGAAAAGCCTGTAGCGTGCAAAACACAACCCAAAAACTCCACCCGGATGCAGTGAAAAATGTGCACACACCTAAAGAGTGACATCACAAAAAACTGCGACGGGTACATACGTCAGTGGTCCTCCGAAAAGGTCCCGTCTCTGACCCCCCGGGGCGTTAGGCTCCTGACAGGGAAAAGAGTTAGCAACGCATATCTCCCCTATACGTGTATCCTGTGTTGTTAATAATATATTCATAATTATGCAAATGATAATGGCTGCTATATTTATGCAAAAAAGGTGGCGACCGAAATGGCAGGATATAAAATCTGTCATGTTACCCCTGTCATTGATTAATAAGGCGAGAATGCTTCCAATTGTTGAATAGCATACATTTACGTCATATATCCATAAGGCTGTCAACAGAAGTATTACAATATACTTTGTTCTTCATCTTGCAGAAGTTCCTGGAAACAGGATACGACCTGCTCCGCAGGCAGCCAGAGAAAAGGGCTGTGGTCAGCGCCCTAATCACTGACTTTGGCGGCCAACACGACCACAAGGCGATTGTGAAGAAGTGGTCTGACCTGAAGAGGCGCCAAATGGATCAGGTCAGACGTCTTCGGGCTAGATATCATCCAGGTAAATTATTGTTGACAGTTATGTTTTTTTTTTTCAAAAGTGTATTTTGTGCGTGAACTCGAAAGAGAGAGGAGCCGGCCTGCAGGAGTTGGGAGGCCTCCCCCAGAGGCAATCTGCCACCTTTCTCCATGCCCCGGTTGGCAATGGCGGGTGTGAGGGGGTCCTCCCAACCCAACCTCGCATAGCACACCCACCGGGGGCGGGGCTGAGACCACCAAACTCAATTCACATGTAGCCGAGAGCGGGATCCGAACCCCTAGCTGCAGAGGTGAATCACTTGTCAGCGCAGTGGCAATCGCGTGGAGCCACCGCAGCTCCTTTGGTGACAGTTATGTAAGGTCATATGTAATTCATGTAAGGTCAGATGTTGTTAACCAAGATGCCATGTTGTGCTAACATATATCACCACCAGCCAAGGTATTCATAGTACTGTTGAAAAAAGACATGGGACAGCAGACAGGAACACAGAAGTTATGTGGGAACATACTTTTCCCATTGCTTTGCATGGGACTTTAAAGAAAAACCCCGACCATGGCAAATGGGCGTGGGTAAGGTTTAAACCACCTATCCTATGTTTGTGGCTGACATATAAGTAACCTGTGTGCCAAGTTTCATATAAATATCTTTAGCCGTTTGTACGTGATTCTGGAACATACATACATACATACATACATACATGCACACACACGTTGAGTTTTATATATATAGATTCCCACTAAATTCCTGTGTTAGGCGTGGGGTTGTTATAGTAATCCCGTGTGCTCCATCAGGCCCTTTTTTTAACATGAGATCGTCTGAACAAAACAAAGGAGACAAAAACAGCTCATTTTAACATGGTGGCATCCCAGCTCACGCTCAGTCCCCTGTAGTGCCCACAAGACCCTTTAATATAACATTGTCTCATTGGTTAACTGTCTATATAAATCAATTTGTATTCATATACAATACAGCAGAGTACACAGAATTTGCATACGTCATTAGAAAACATTTTTATAATATATGAACATTGTGTTATTATAGGTGCTCCAATACCAGCTGTGCGCGCCAAGCGCAGAAGGCGCCAGGCCGATGAGGAGGAGGAGGAGGATGCGGCAGAGGAGGATGCGGCAGAGGAGGAGATGGATGAGGAGGAGCAGCCAGGGCCCTCCCACTACCCAACCCCAGCTCCTGTTGAGGAGCAAGCTGAGGAGCTTCCCCCCCCCACCACCCCAACTTCTCAAGCAGAAGAGCAGGAGGAAGACAGCGGTCCTGTGAGCCTCGTTCAGGAAGGTAAATATGTGCACAATGATTAATAACATTTCAACAATAAAATGTAGATATAAAAATGGACAACATATAAAGCGCACCTGTCAGATTGTAGAACCATAATATGGTATTGATGCTAGAAGTATACAGGTAGTGCATAATTATTAGGCAAGTTGTATTTTTGAGGATTCATTTTATTATTGAACAACAACCATGTTCTCAATGAACCCCAAAAACTCATTAATATCAAAGCTGAATTTTTTTGGAAGTAGTTTTTAGTTTGTTTTTAGTGTTAGTTATTTTCGGGGGATATCTGTGTGTGCAGGTGACTACTATTACTGTGCAGAATTATTAGGCAACTTAACCAAAAAATAAATAGATACCCATTTCAATGATTTATTTTTAACAGTGAAACCAATATAACATCTCAACATTCACAAATACACATTTCTGACATTTAAAAACAAAACAAAAACAAATCAGTGACCAATATAGCCACCTTTCTTTGCAAGGACACTCAAAAGCCTGACATCCATGGATTCTGTCAGTGTTTTGATCTGTTCACCATCAACATTGCGTGCAGCAGCAACCACAGCCTCCCAGACACTGTTCAGAGAGGTGTACTGTTTTCCCTCCTTGTAAATCCCACATTTGATGATGGACCACAGGTTCTCAATGGGGTTCAGATCAGGTGAACAAGGAGGCCATGTCATTACTTTTTTTTATTTAATACCCTTTCTTGCCAGCCACGCTGTGGAGTACTTTGACACGTGTGATGGAGCATTGTCCTGCATGAAAATCATGTTTTTCTTGAAGGATGGTGACTTCTTCCTGTACCACTGCTTGAAGAAGGTCTCTTCCATAATCTGGCAGTAGGACTGGGAGTTGAGCTTGACTCCATCCTCAATCCGAAAAGGCCCCACAAGCTCATCTTTGATGATACCAGCCCAAACCAGTACTCCACCACCACCTTGCTGGCGTCTGAGTCGGACTGGAGCTCCCTGCCCTTTACCAATCCAGCCACGGGCTCTTCCATCTGGCCCATCAAGACTCACTCTCATTTCAGCAGTCCATAAAACCTTAGAAAAATCTTTCTTGAGATATTTATTGGCACAGTCTTGACGTTGCAGCTTGTGTGTCTTGTTCAGTGGTCGTCGTCTTTCAGCCTTTCTTACCTTGGCCATGTCTCTGGGTATTGCACACCTTGTGCTTTTGGGCACCCCAGTGATGTTGCAGCTCTGAAATATGGCCAATCTGGTGGCAAGTGGCATCTTGGCAGCTGCACGCTTAACTTTTCTCAGTTCATGGGCAGTTATTTTGCACCTTTGTTTTTCCACACGCTTCTTTTGTTTGATGATCACGCTTCAGAAGCTTTGCAATTTTAAGAAAGCTGCATCCCTCTGCTAGATATCTCTCTATTTTGGACTTTTCAGAGTCTGTCAAGTCCTTCTTTTGGCCCATTTTGCCAAAGAAAAGGAAATTGACTAATAATTATGCACACCTGATATAGAGTGTTGATGTCATTAGACCACACACCTTCTCATTACAGAGATGTACATTACCTAATATGCCTAATCGGTAGTAGGCTTTCGAGCCTATACAGCTTGGAGTAAGACAACATGCATAAAGAGGATGATGTGGTCCAAATACTCATTTGCCTAATAATTCTGCACTCCCGGGATGTGTTAGACACATAACAAGTGTATACACATGATAATGATTGATTAATAAGCAAAAAAAAATATTTTATTTATTTGGTAACGTTCTTTGAAATCCAAATGTTTTTTTATTATATCCTAACAGCATCAAGAGATCTGAGAAGTCAGAACAGACTCATCAAAAAGACCCACCAGAGGATCCTGCAAAACCAATGAGCTCTTGCAGGCAGCCCAATGGTTGCAGTATAAATGCTGCAAAACAGGGTTTAACATAAGGTTCATTGTTATAGTTACACTTGCTGTTTAGATCCGGTCTGGTAGCTTGTAGCGGAGGCTGTTGGTGGATCCGCTGTGCCAGAGAGGTCATGAAGCTTTACTCAGCATGGAGGCAGCAGCAGGAGTATTAAAATATAATATAACTAGACAATGCATTTCCTGAGGAAAATGCGAGTGGGAATGCTGAATAGCTTAATTGGTGAGCCCCTTGCCAAAGACATTCACCATAACCACTACACTATCTTTAGGACACACAGCTTCTTTCTCTATCTGCAAAGTATAGAGTATGCTGACTTCCTGGTCGCCCCTCCCCCCTCAATAGGTTTCCCCTCCCCCCCAGGTCAGTGAGGAGGAATATTGCACTGAGGTCAGGAAAGTTATTTATGGAAAGAAATAACATTACAAACGCTTTTAATTCACAGATCTAATACATGATTTAAGCCTCCAAACAAAGCTTAATAAATCCTCAACCGTACATGCGATTGATACAACGACTACACCGTTTGAAATACACGGCCCTTGTAAACGCATCGATATGAAATTTATGTTGATAAACTTAAAAATGTGGCCATGTCTGCGATTTAGAAAAGAGCGTCTTTGTGAGTTCTGCAGCAACATTTTTTAGATAATTTAACATGAGAGTCTATGAGACATAATTTCTGGCTGTTGCTCCAATAACTAAAACTAAAATACGTATCGCAGAATTGATCACATTGCCATAAACCAGACAAGCATAGCTACGTTTTGATATAAAAATTGTGTATGAAAAGTAGATCTTGTGGGCGTGAGACATATTTGTTTCCCCTTTTTCTAAAGATATTTTTAATTACAAAGATCTCCAATGTTAAGGTCACATGACAGACTCTAAATCCCCTCCATAGGATTACATTATAACCGATTGCATTTTTGTGAAAAATTCGCAAAACGTAAATTGCGTTTTCACCAAAAAATTGTAAACGATAACGATCTGAAAAGTCATAGCCGGATAGCTAAATATTTTGTGACCGCTTTAAAGTTTTTTCAGTGTCTGTAAGTGAAAGTATGAAGTAGCTGAAACTTTTGGCAGGGCATGTGAATTCAAAGGGGAAAAGGATGTTCTCATTGACTTCAATGTTAAAAAAAAGGGTCTAAAAGCTTAAAATTTATAAAAGTGTAAAAAGTAGAAAAAAACTTGAAGAAGTCCCATCATTAGCTGAACGAGACGAACATTTTTACAGTTGAATGGTCTCAATAGCTGAAAGTATGCCGAAGTTACGCAGAACCAAAAAACGTAAGGAATAATAAGATTACTAAATTTACGTATATCAATACTGGAAATGTTTATTAAAGCATTCACACTAATTAAGATTAATACATTTACGGGTATCCATACTGGGAATGCTTATTAAAGCATTCCCACTAAGTATCACACAGGCATGATTTACAAGCAGTAGTGGTAATAGTAATAGATAGCATAAAAACACTTGGGGAATACTTTACAGCATCAGTAGTGGTCATAGTAGTCAATAGTGTACCAAAAAATTGGGACACAGGTGTCTTGACTGAGCTGTAATAGTAGTAGTAGACATTGACAATACAGTGTCAAATCACTCGGGCAAGAGGTGCCATGATGAACAGCAGCAGCAGCATCAGTAGTGGTAATAGTAGTATAGAGTGGCAAATAACTAGTGACATAGGTGTCTTGATTGATCAGTAGTAGTAGTAGTAGACATTGACAATACAGAGTCATATCACTTGGGCAGGAGGTGCCATGATGAACAGCAGTGGTAATAGGAGTATATAGAGTGTGAATTAACTGCTGACATAGGTGTATTGACTGAGCAGCAGAAGCAGCAGTAGTAGTATTAGCAGTAGTAGTTGATACAGAGTCATATCACTTGGGCAGGAGGTGCCATGATGAACAGCAGTCTTAATAAGAGTATATAGGGTGTGAAATAACTGCTGACATAGGTGTCTTGACTGGGCAGCAGAAGCAGCAGTAGTAGTATTAGCAGTAGTAGTTGATACAGAGTCATATCACATGGGCAGGAGGTGCCATGATGAACAGCAGTAGGAATAGGAGTATATAGAGTGTGAAATAACTGCTGACATAGGTGTATTGACTGGGCGGCAGCAGCAGCAGAAGCAGCAGTAGTAGTATTAACAGTAGTAGTTGATACAGAGTCATATCACATGGGCAGGAGGTGCCATGATGAACAGCAGTAGGAATAGGAGTATATAGAGTGTCAAATAACTGCTGACATAGGTGTATTGACTGGGCGGCAGCAGCAGCAGAAGCAGCAGTAGTAGTATTAACAGTAGTAGTTGATACAGAGTCATATCACATGGGCAGGAGGTGCCATGATGAACAGCAGTAGGAATAGGAGTATATAGAGTGTGAAATAACTGCTGACATAGGTGTATTGACTGGGCGGCAGCAGCAGCAGAAGCAGCAGTAGTAGTATTAACAGTAGTAGTTGACACAGAGTCATATCACTTGGGCAGGAGGTGCCATGATGAACAGCAGTGTTAATAAGAGTATATAGGGTGTGAAATAACTGCTGACATAGGTGTCTTGACTGGGCAGCAGAAACAGCAGTAGTAGTATTACCAGTAGTAGTTGATACAGAGTCATATCACATGGGCAGGAGGTGCCATGATGAACAGCAGTAGGAATAGGAGTATATAGAGTGTGAAATAACTGCTGACATAGGTGTATTGACTGGGCGGCAGCAGCAGCAGAAGCAGCAGTAGTAGTATTAACAGTAGTAGTTGACACAGAGTCATATCACTTGGGCAGGAGGTGCCATGATGAACAGCAGTGTTAATAAGAGTATATAGGGTGTGAAATAACTGCTGACATAGGTGTCTTGACTGATCCAGAGGAGTCATGGGAGAAAATCATGTGGTCAGATGAGACCATAATATAACTTTTTGATCATAATTTCACTAACCGTGTTCGGAGGAAGAATAATGATGAGTACCATGCCAAGAACGCCATCCCTAATGTGAAGCATGGGGGTGGTAGCATCATGCTTTGGTGGTGTTTTTCTGCACATGGGACAGGGTGACTGCACTGTATTAAGGAGAGGATGACCGTGGCCATGTATTGCGAGATTTTGGGCAACAACCTCCTTCCCTGAGTTAGAGCTTTGAAGATGGGTCGAGGCTGGGTCTTCCAACATGACAATGACCCAAAGCACACAGCCAGGATAACCAAGGATTGGCTCTGTAAGGAGCATATCAAGGTTCTGGCGTGGCCTAGCCAGTCTCCAGACCTAAACCCAATAGAGAATCTTTGGAGGGAGCTCAAACTCCGTGTTTCTCAGCGAGAGCCCAGAAACCTGACTGATGTAGAGAAGATCTGTGTGGAGGAGTGGGCCAAAATCCCTCCTCCAGTGTGTGCAAAGCTGGTGTAAAACTACAAGAAAGGTTTGACCGCTGTAATTGCAAAGAAAGCCTACTGTACCAAATATTAACATTGATTTTCTCAGATGTTAAAATAGTTATATTCAGCACTGTAATTACATCAGGTCCGGGGCTCCATCAGGGAATGCATGACAAGGGACCCTTCAGCGCCCTGAACCGACGACGGGTGCCAGAAAGTCACCGCCGATTCAGGACTCATTCATCTTTATGAATGTGAGTCTGTCCACGGAGTCTGTGGACAGACGGGTCCTCTTGTCCGTGACCACCCCACCTGCCGCGCTGAATGTCCGCTCAGATAGTACGCTGGAGGGGGGGCAAGACAATAACTCCAGCGCATACTGAGCGAGCTCGCGGCAGGTGTCCAATCTGGCAACCCAGTACTCCATGGGGTCGTCGGTGCTCATACTGTCAGAAGCACCGACGGACGCCATGTAGTCTGCCACCATGTGGGCCAGCCGCTGGTGGTGACTGCTGCTGCTGCTGGTGCTGGTACTGGGTCGCTCGGTTTGGAAGAACATCCTCATCTCATCCATTAGGTCCCCTGCTCGGCTGCTGCTGGGTGCAGCCACCTGCTGGGTGAGATGAGGGGGGACAACTGGAGGCCGGGGAGTTGCCTGCTCCAACCGGCTGACAATGCCTGCCTGCAGTTCCTCCATCCGGTGCTGCCTCCGGCTGGCTGGGATGAACTGCTCCAGTTTCCCCTTGCACCTGGGATCCAAAAGGGTGGCCATCCAGAAATCATCCCTCGCCTTGATGGTCTTAACCCGGGGGTCCCTCCTGAGGCATCTCAGCATGTGGGCAGCCATGGGGAAGAGCACAGCCCGCTGTGACTCCTCACTGCTGGCCAGGTGAATGAGGTCCGACTCTTCATCCCTGAGGCGCTGCTGGTCACGCTCAGAGATGCCCAACCCCCGGACTATCGGTGCCCCCAACACCGGCTCTCCCTCCTGACCAGGCCCTGACTCCGGGACGACGCCAGCAACCACCTCCTCCTCATCATCATCATCCTCCTCCTCCTCCTCGTCCTGGCCCTGGTCTCGGTGGAGCATTGCTGACTCCTCCTGCTCCACCAAGGCACTCTCCCCAGCTTCGAGCAGGCGATCTAGTGTCCTCTCCAGCATGAACACTATTGGCAGCACGCTATTGAGGCCGATGTGCTCACTGCTGACCATCTTGGTCGCCTGCTCGAAGGAGGACAACACTTGGCAGACCTGCTTTATCTGCCCCCACTCCGCACAGGCGATGAAAGGGAGTTGTGGTGAAGCCCTCTCAGTGCCTAGTTCCATCAGGTACTCCCTCACCGCCCTTTGCTGCTCCCACAACCTCTTCAGCATGTGGAGGGTGGAGTTCCACCGCGTCACACTGTCCACAATCAGCCTGTGAAGGGGCAGACTGTACTTCCGCTGCAACTTGGACAGGGACGCGGTAGCGGTTGGGGAGCGCCTGAAGTGGCTGGCAATCCTACGCGCCTTTGCCACAATGTCACTCAACCCTGGATAAGTGCGCAGGAACTTCTGCACCACCAGGTTGAGGACATGTGCCAGACAGGGCACGTGGGTCAGACTGCCAGCACTAAGGGCGGCGAGTAGGTTGCTGCCGTTATCGCAGACAACCATACCTGCCTGGAGCCTTCGGGGTGTCAGCCACTTCTGGACCTGAGCCTGAAGTGCTTTCAGCACTTCTTCTCCAGTGTGTCTCCGGTCCCCTAAACTAACAAGCTGGAGCACAGCCTGACAGCGCACGTGCCCCACACTTGAGTAGCTACGGGGGCGCTTGCTGGGAGGCTCAGCAGCTGCGGAGACAGTGGCTTGAGGGAGACCAGCAGTTCTCCCCTGGACACCCCGGGGCGGCACCACAAGATCGGTTGCCGCCGATCCCTCACCGACGCCTCGGAGGGAAACCCAATGGGCCGTGAAGCTGATGTAGCGCCCCTGCCCATGCCTGCTGGTCCAGCCATCCATTGTCAGATGAACCCTGTCGCTGACAGCGTGATCCAGCGACAGGGTTACATTCTGCACAATGTGCTGGTGTAGGGCAGGGACACCAGTCCTGGCAAAGAAATGGCGGCTGGGGACACGCCATTGGGGTTGGGCCTGCTCCAACATCTGCCTGAAGGGGTTGCTGTCAACTATGTTGAAGGGCAGCAGATGTTGGGCAATAACCCTTGCCAGGAGCCCATTGAGGGAACGCACACGTCGGTCTCCAGGGGGGAAGGGAGTGGTGCGGTCAAAGGCGTCTGAAATCGACGCCTGGCGCCGGACGGCAGTGCGGGACACAGACGTGGAGGGTGCTGTGGAAGTAGAGGTCTGGCTGCCGGTACCAGTACCTCTACTCGAGGGAGCGGGGGGGCATGACCTGCTGGAAAGAGATGAAGATGTGGCAGGGGCTGCTGTACCCTGCTCACTTGTGGTGGTGGCGCTGCTACCACCACCACGCTTCATCTCGTCAAACACCGCCCAGTGGTTTATCCTCAGGTGCTGGTTCAGGGCTGTGGTACCCACCCGAGCCAAACACTTCCCTCTCTTCACCCTCACTTTACAAATCCGGCAGATGGCCACGGTAGGGTTGTCTGACACCAGGGTAAAGTAATTCCAGACAGGTGACTTCAGCACCGCCCTCCTGTCAGGTGGGGTGACGCTTACTTGCACCTGCTGGGACTCGGTGCGCACAGGTGGAGCTGCCTGCTGCTGCTGCTGCTGCTGCTGCTGCTGCTCCTCCTCCTGACACCTCCTGCTGCCATCACCAGTGGAGACCCTGACGATGGTCTCCCTGGTGGTGACCTGGCGCACCGTTTCACCAGGGTGCCTACCTTCCCCGTCGTCACTGACGTAGTGAGCCGACGCGTCAGATGGCAACCATGATGGGTCACCCTCTTCGCCCCCAGAGATGTCAGACCAAGGGCTGAAATGTGTTGGTCTGAGGGAATCAACTGACATGGAGCCTCTAGCCTGGCTCCGCTGTCCCCTCACCCACGCCTGGGTCTGACTAGGTGCTGCTGTTTCCTGCACCAAAACAGCAGCACCAGTTTGAAGGGATGTCTCTGGGATACTGCCAGCAGGTATCCCATCCTCCTCATCCATCCCTTCAAAAAGGTCCTGACCATCAGGACAGAGCTGAAGGTCTGCCTGATGCATGGCCTCCCCCAAGATATCCCTATCACTGTCGCTGTCGAACAGTAAGATGCTGGACTCTTGGGGGCTGGGGGGGGTACTACAGGCACCGGTGTAATGGTGGTACTACTGTGAGTCGGGACCGACGACTCAGTGGCACTGCTGTGCCCCATGTAGTCCACCACTACTTCAGCCTGAGATGGCAATATCGGGCGGCTGCCCGATGGGAAGAACTCCCGGATCAGGCGTACTCCCCTTGCACCCGATCCTCTACCACTAGTAGGGGCACGAGAGGTACCCCGTGCTGGCAGCGATCCAGCACTGGGAGTAACTCCCCTACCCCTGCTGCCACGGCCACGGATGCCGCTCATTATTGCTGATATGTGTGTGGGGGGGGTAAACTTTATTGGGGGGGGGAATGTGAACAAAATGTGTTTTTGTGTTTTTTTTACAAGACAGGCACGCAGACAAAGACGTACACAGACAGCTACTAAACTATAAGAAAAGTAGTACACCAAAGACAAGGACTACAAAATTAAAGAAAAAAAAAAAAAGCACTAAACAAACACTAACTTTTTTTTTTTTTTTTTTTTTTAAACACAAAACACAGACACTAAACACACACTAAGCTAAGCTAGATGAAATAAATGTACACTAACAGTGTGTACACTTACTACACAAAATTTAACTAAACTGAACACAAAACTTAGCTTTTAGAAAAGCTCTTTAGGAAAAACTAAGCAAAATGTGCACTGAAATGCCTAGCAAATATCACTGAACAGCGAACCTGCAAGATCTAACAGTAACACAAGATGAACAAAACTTAGCTTTTAGAAAAGCTCTTTTAGAAAGCTCAGCAAAATGTGCACTGAAATCTCTAGCAAATATCACTGAACAGCGAAGATGCAGGATCAAACAGTAACACAAATGAACAAAACAGCACAAAACAGCACAAAACGTAGCTTTGAAAAAAGCTCTTGGGTCTATTGCTTTGAAAAAAGCAGTTGATATACTGGAAAAGATGCACTGGAATCACTAAATAGCAATGCAGCACTATGCTGGTGATGATATAAATCAATCAGGAACAAAGACACAGGAACACAGAAACAGCCTCCACACTCTCTAGCCAGCTTCTGAATCTGCAATGAAATGGTGCTGGGAGTGAGCTTATATAATGTCCATGCAGGCAGGTTCCTATTGGTTGCTAACCTCTGACGAGTGTGGAAGGAGAACTCTGATTGGCTCTGATGCAAAAGGGCGGAGAAAATAATCGCGCAATATTCCTATTGCCGAATATTCGCATTGCGAATATTCGGCAATATAAAATGATCGCTTCAGCTACTCGGCCCAAGGTCTCTAATCATACCAGCAATGCTTTTAGACGTCTATGGAGATCACTAGGATGTGATCTGTTTTAAAAATGAAACTGTAAAAATCGCTCTGATGCGGAAGATAGGGGGCGAGGAAAATAATCGCGCGATATTGCGTTTGCCGAATAATCGCATTGCGATTTTTCGGGAAAATTCAATGAACGCTTCAGCTACTCGGCCCAGGGTCTCTAATGATACCAGCAATGCTTTTAGACGTCGATGGAGATATCTAGGATGTGATCTGTTTTAAAAAAAAAATTGTAAAAAATCGAATATTCGGAATTGCGAATATTCACAGCGAAATTCGAAATATAGCGCGATTTCTCGAATATGCTATATTCGAGTCGAATATTCGCAATGCGAATATTCGTGAGCAACACTAGCTGAGAGTAGGGCCACCCATTACGTCCGTGGGTGACCCCACCCCCCTCTGACCCATCATGGGAAAGCCACGTTGTGCCAGAGATGGTGGGGTCACCCGTACACGTCATTGGGTAACCCCCGGCCTTCCTCCTTGCGTCAGAGGATGTGGGGTCACCTGCGCACGTGACCGGTGGCCCCTTCCTCAGCTATAAAAGATCACAGCGGGAGAGCGTCATTCGGGCGGAGGCGCCTCCTATGGAGGCAATATTGTTCGTAGCGGCAGAGCTTTTTTTTCCCTCTGTATCGCTCGAGACTGGATTACATGCTGGAATCTTTTTTTTTTTTTTAATAAAGGACTTGTCCCAAGCTGTCTCCTGTGGTTTTTAACATTTTGACACTTTTTTGTGAAATGGTAGGGGTACAATGTAACCCGTTACCAATTTACATGGGGGGGCGTGATCTGGAGTTCCCCTTTGTTAAAGGGGGCTTCCAGATTCCGATAAGCCCCCCGGCTGCAGACCCCCACAACCACCGGGCAAGGGTTGTGGGGATGAGGCCCTTGTCCCCATCAACATGGAGACATCCTCCCCATGTTGAGGGCATGTGGCCTGATACAGTTCAGGGGGGGGCTCTCTCTCATCCCCCTCTTTTCCTGCAGCCTGCCAGGTTGCGTGCTCGGATAAGGGTCTGGTATGGATTAATCGAGGGAACCCCATGCCATTTTTTTTTTTTTTTGGTGTAGGGTTCCCCTTAAAATCCTTCAGATCTGGTATGGATTTTTGGGGGAATCCCATGCATTTTTTTTTTAAATGGCACAGGGTTCCCCTTAATATGCATACCAGACCTAAAGGGCCTGATATGGAATTTGGGGGGACCCCCACACATTTTGTTTTTATTTTGGTTCAGGGTTCCACTTAATATTCATACCAGACCCAAAAGGCCTGGTAATGGACTAAGGGGGAACCCATGCTGTTTTTTTTTTCAATTACTTTTATGTGTATTGCCTGGAACCCGAAAATTTATTATAGTAGTTTTAAATTACTTTTTTTCCTTTAGAAATGTCATTTTGTGCAGGGATGTTTTTTAAGCACGGGGAAACATACGCTAATTTACAGGCATACTATAGACACCCCCCAGGTACACAATTTAAAGGGATATTTCACTTTTATTGTTTCACTTTAAGCATTATTAAAGTCACTTTTTTTGCATTGATACATGTCCCCTGGGGCAGGACCCAGGTCCCCAAACACTTTTTATGACAATAACTTGCATGTTAGCCTTTAAAACTAGCACTTTTGATTTTTCATGTTCGTGTCCCATAGACTTTAATGTTGTTCGCGCGTTCGGACAAATTTTTTGCCTGTTCGCGTGTTCTGCTTCGAAGCGAACCGAACCAGGGGAGAGGGGGGGGGGTTTCAGCTCATCCCTACAGTGCAGATTCGACAATCAAGCTTTCAAGGACCAACATCAAGAAAGCAGAAAGCATAACGATCCAAGCTCGGCATATAGAGACTTATCGGCTCCACCAGTCAACAGGAAATATTCATACAGGGAAAAAAAGGATTGCCACATAGCATAAAATCCTTGGCTAAAAATGTATTAACCACTTGCCGACCGCGCCATCGACATTTTACTGCTACAGCGCAGTCGAGTTACTGTGACAGGACGTCCTCCCAGAATCCTCCACTCGCGCGCCCCCTGGTGTGAGAGGGGGGGGGAGCGGGTGTCAGCAGCAGCAGTGAGGGCTGGATCTTTGACAAATGCAGTCACAGATCCAGCCATCCATCCATCCCAGCTCAGATATCCCTGCGCAATACTCTGCAATACCCAATACTCTGCAATACTCTGCAAAACGGTGTTCAAACCACACATGTGAGGTATCTCTGCGAACGTTAGAGCGAGAGCAATCATTTTGGCCCTAGACCTTCTCTGTAACTAAAAACATGTAACCAATAAAAGTAATTAAAGCGTCGCCTATGGGGATTTTTAAGTAGCAAAGTTTGGCGCCATTCCATGAGTGTGCGCAATTTTGAAGTGTGACATGTTGGGTATCTATTTACTCGGTGTAACTTTATCTTTCACATTATGGAAAAAAATTGGGCTAACTTTACTGTTTTTTTTTTTTTTAAGCACAAAACATTTTTTTTTTAAAAACACGCGTTCAAAAAATGTCTGCGAAAATACCATGCGAGATAAAAAGTTGTAACGGCCGCCATTGTATTCTCTAGGGCCTTTGCTAAAAAAGCATATATAATGTTTTGGGGTTCTATGTAATTTTCTAGCAAATAAATGATGATTTTTCCATGTAGGAGAGAAATGTCAGAATTGGTCTGGGTGCTCCAGAACGTCTGAAGGTGCTCCCTGCATGTTGGGCCTCTGTATGTGGCCACGCTGTGTAAAAGTCTCACACATGTGATATCGCCATACTCGGGAGGAATAGCAGAATGTGTTTTGGGGTGTAATTTGTGGTATGCATATGCTGTGTGTGAGAAATAACCTGCTAATATGACAGAAACAAGTTTTTTGTTTTTTTTTTACAATATTTTCAGTCGTTTTTCTTTTATAGCGCAAAAAATAAAAAACCCAGAGGTGATCAAATACCACCAAAAGAAAGCTCTATTTGTGTAAAAAAAAGGACAAAATTTTCAAATGGGTACAATGTTGTATGACTGAGTAATTGTCATTCAAATTGTGAGAGCACCGAAAGCTGAACATTGGTCTGGTCAGGAAGGGGGTTTAAGTGCCCAGTGGTCAAGTGGTTAAAGTATTGCACTTACATCAATGTGATCACAAGGAGAAGAATGCAGTGTTGTGGAGTCATGCACATGCCACCTCACTTTTTATATGGTTACAAGCTTACATGAACAATGACACTCTCCGCCCCCCCCCCCCCTTCACACACATACTTTGAAATAATGACATTCCCTTGAATCAATCAGTCTCTAGACCATTTGGCTCCAATCTTATTTAACATGACTTGATCAGACAATAGAATTCAATTAACCTTTAAAACAATTAAACACTCACAGATCATCCCATCAACATACACCTGACAGAAGACTGCTATCTTGAACAATACACAAAAGAGTCAATTAACTAAGAATGGACATTAGAATTTTAGCAGTTAAAGAGTCATTCTACAATTAACCCTTTGTAGGCCTCACTGTAGGATTACCATCGATGTCCACACAGAATACATAGTTCCATAGGTCTGTTACACTACTCCCCTTTTGTGGAACACTCCGGCAGACCCGGATTGATCCTTTTCGGGTCAACTTGGGGATGTCCGGTCTGCTGTTAAGGTAAAAGTTCAGTTTGCCTGGACAGTCCATCGGCATTCCCATTGGCTTACCAGGTCGGTAGCTGATGGTGACGGTGAATAATAGAATTCAATTCTGGAACAGTCACTTGCTTTGCTCTCTCAATGGCTCCCAAAACCTGTTGCTGATGCTCTTGGGACAGATACGGCACCACCTGGATGCAAATCCCATTTAATCTTTTGACAATTTCCGCCTGTTTGTGCATTTCAATGTTCAAGCCACGGGACATCTCATAATACATGACGTAGTGTCGTTGCATCTCTGATTTCTCACTGGCCAACTTGTCACATTCCCATTTTAGACTGTGATATTGTGCCGGATCTACAGTACATGTCGGGGAAGGTGGTCTTACCCGGTTCTCAGCAGCAAGCGAGTTGATTCCAGCAATGCGGGTGGTCACGGGACAAGCAGCAGCAGGTGTAGGTAAATAAGCCAAAGTCAGAGGGCCAATGTCGTTGCCCAGCACAACCTTGGCAGGTAGGTTGTCCATGATACCAACTGTGGTCTTTCCTGACCCGGCTCCCCAGTCTAAGTGCACCCAGGCGGTGGGTACGCGAAATACAGCACCCCCTGCGACCCGGACAGCAACTGTGCGAGTGGACACGTTCTCTGGCTTTACCAGATGTTTTTGAATCAAAGTGATAGTAGTCCCGGAATCTCTTAGGCCTTGTGCTACTTGTCCATTCACCCGTACCTCCTGACGGTGATGCTGATGGTTATCCGGAGAGGCCGCTTGTATTGGGCCTGCCTCATACCAAATTCCCAGACATTCCTCAGGGCCCCCCTCGGTCTCCAGGCAGTGGGCCGCAGAGGGACGTGATGGAGTGACCTCTGTGTTGGGTGTTGTGCGTCTCCAGTTGTTATTTGTAGCTCTCAAAGGGCAATAACGAGCAATATGTCCCGTGTTGGTGCAGTGATGGCATGTCACCCTAGGCGAATCCCGGGGGTAGTTGCTAGGCCCCTGAGGACGTGGTGGGACTGGAGCCCGAAACTCTGGGCGTGGGGTGACGGTTGGAGTACGCGGTTCTACCTTCTGAGCCAGCCGCGTAGTACCCTGGCTTACTTTCCTTGTCTCCGCGTACTCATCTGCTAGCCGAGCCGCCTCGTTTAAGTTAGCGGGACGGCGATCTCGTACCCAATCTTGTATGTCTGCGGCCAGGTCTTGGAAGAAATGTTCCATTAGGAACAGCTGCAATACTTCCTCCCCGGTGTTGGCCTTGCACCCTTGGACCCAAAGGGATGCCACCCTTTGTAACTGGTTGGCCCATTCCATGTGGGAGTCCACAGCCTTCTTCTTGGACTCCTGGAAGCGCCGGCGGTAGGCTTCTGGCGTTACGGCATATCGGGTTAGCAGCGCCTTCTTAACTTGCTGGTATTGTAAAATATCCTCTGGAGCGAGAGCCCGAAAAGGCTTCATTGGCTTTGCCCGACAATTTCCCCCACAAAATAGTGACCCATTGGTCTGGTGGTACCTGGTGTAGTGAGCACTGCCTCTCAAAATCCGCCAAATATCCATCGATTTCCTCCTCACTTTCTACAAAAGCTTTAAATGCAGTGAACGGTATTTTCTTTCCTGTAGCCACGGGTGGGGGGGTAGGAACTGCAGGTGTAATGGGCTGTCTCGCTCTTACCAGTTCCAGTTCTTGTCCCCTCTTCGTTTGTATCTCCTCCCTTGCTTCCCGGAACAGCTGGTTGATTAGTTCCACGGACGTTTCTGGATACAAGGATAATCTCCGCTGTACAATCCCAGTAATTACATCTTCCTCGCTGACAGGTGCAAGGGGCTCCGTTCCTTCCATGGATCCATCCATTTCGTCCAGCTCCAGCAGGTCAGCTATCAGCTCCCTCCGTGGTCTGTTGCTGGCGCTCCTACCACGACTCTCTAATAAATCTTTTAGTGTGGATCTTTTCAGCCTGGCGTACTGCGACTCCATTCAGCACTTGCTCTTTGGATAAAAGGACCATCCCACTGCTGCCAACCAATGTAACGGCTACCCAGCTAGGGAGAGGGTCTCAGCCGTTGGAGAAGTCCTTTTCCCTGGCAAGCTGCGATATGCAGGTACCGCCGGTATATCCCATCGAACGCCCTTTCAAGAAACGAGACGGGCTACGTTTGCAGAGTCAAGCAGGACTGACTTTTATTGCACATTTCACCTCACTTTTTATATGGTTACAAGCTTACATGAACAATGACACTCTCCGCCCCCCCCTTCACACACATACTTTGAAATAATGACATTCCCTTGAATCAATCAGTCTCTAGACCATTTGGCTCCAATCTTATTTAACATGACTTGATCAGACAATAGAATTCAATTAACATTTAAAACAATTAAACACTCACAGATCATCCCATCAACATACACCTGACAGAAGACTGCTATCTTGAACAATACACAAAAGAGTCAATTAACTAAGAAGGGACATTAGAATTTTAGCAGTTAAAGAGTCATTCTACAATTAATCCTTTGTAGGCCTCACTGTAGGATTACCATCGATGTCCACACAGAATACATAGTTCCATAGGTCTGTTACAGGTACATATGGTATGTCCCAACGTTTTGTCTACCAAGACATCATCTGGGGTATGGGAATGCCATTAATGTATGTTTAATTGTGCACTGTCACGTATATGTTTGCATTATTACATTCATAAGAAAAGATATAATATAATCACACGGTTTACAAAAACTGCACGCAATCTTACCCAGAGCGTGAACAGGTGTATAGACCCGCAGGTACAAGTCTATTCCAGCGGATGTTGGAGCACTACACCAGGGGGCACACAAGTTCACAGTCTGGTAAAAGAGTAAGTGGTGTAATGTACTAAATTTTTTATATACTGACCTCTTAAAAAGATCACCCAGGCATCACAAATTACCTTATACACTAAGCGAGGCTAGATGCAAATCTGTAGCTGAAGGAAGTTTCCAAAAGGAGGGGACACCTACAGTCAAAATTCAATCTAGGATAGAAAGGGGGCAAGTTTTGGCATGGATTTCCACTTTAGGGTAAAAAATATTTTAACTTTAGAACCACTTTAAGATCCTGGGGTTAAGCTCAATCCTTATATTTTAGTACAATACACAGAAAATGATACAGGATCTCACTTGTATAAGAGGTCTTGCCTTCTTCATATGAGTGATAGCTATAAAAGAGAAAATGACAGCTTATGAAGCAGAACACTGATGCCAGCAAAATCATTGTTGTCCATCCGGTGAATGCGGTCAGAGTCTATGGCTAAAGAGAGCGACATGGCCAGTGTCCAGGGGCATGTTTTGTTGTCATTGCTTTCTTAAGCAATCCCATATTGTCGAGACTACAACTGCAATACCTGACAATTGTGAGTAATTGCACATTATATGATTAGCTGCTGAAAATAGCAGGCAAATGTGAGGAAGAATGGAAGCAATTTCAAAGCATTGGGGACCCTGATCCATAAAAAAATAAAAATAAATTGTGTAAACCTCCAGAATTTTAAAGCTTTTCTCTTTAGAAAGTTTTTTTTAAACTTTGCCAAACCATTTTGCTCCCCCTAACACAATCATACCACAATTAAGATGTACCCACTCTACAGCCAATTTTTATGGAAACCAACTAATCACCAGGCATGTCTGGGTTGTGGGAGGAGACTAAAGCAAATGATTCTGTAAGGATTTTACTGTTTTCCCCATAAGGGGGTACCAACATCCCTAAAATATGCTAGGATAACACAAAAAAAAAAAACAACAAAAAAAAACAAATGGGACTTTTCAGGTCCATCTATTGTTAGCAAGAGTTTGCTATTAAAATATAATTTCATTTTAATTAAGAATTATTAAAAAAAATACATAAAAGGCTGACAACTGGAGAAAATGTAAGATTCCTCTCATCCTTTTTTGGCCAGTAAGAATAACTATTGATATATTTCATATAGTACAAGTCAAGAGTAACAGAATACATTGAACAAACATGAAAAAGGGACTGCAGTTTCAACAATTAGTGTATACAGTGAGATAGTTGAATAAGTCCTGTCTACATTCACAAAAGACAACTGCAATAGCATCCAAGAACAATGAAGTACTAGGGTGAAATAGAAAAGATAAAAAAATGGCGAGGGGAGGGGGGGAGAAAGTGAAAAATAACACCCAGTAATATCCAGTAAATGCCTAGAGCAACTAAATCCATTTAAACCGTGACCCCAATGGACCAGTGGTGGGTCAGGAATGGTTGTTATCAAACATTGATTCCTTTGGCATCTTTTCAATTGGACCAGATTTTGTTGAATTTTCTCAGGAAATTGTGACTAGTATAGGTCAATTTATAGAGCGGGAGAACCAGGTTGATAGCCTCCTTTCACTTCTCCACAGTGGGCTGTGGAACCTTTCATCTGACCAAAAGGGTCTGCCTTGCATAGAATGCAGAGTAAAAAATAAGCAGTTTAACATAGCGTGTATATACTTTTTGTCAGTCATACCCAGTAAGAAAATACGAGGGTCTTGGGCCAGCGATAGGCCACCCACAGAATTAATGGTTGCCACATCCTCTCCCAACCATGTTTGTCTTGCATGGCTTTGCTGCTGCAAGGGGTGGGAGGAACCTGGCGGGAGACTTGGTGGATGTAGCAATTTTCATGTTCAGTGATCACCATGCCAACTTTTTTTGGACATATTAACTGGATGTTATTTGGCTTTGTATTGGATTTGGTTGGGCTGTGACAGTCACTGACCCAGTGGTATTATATGGATATTGGGCCTCATGCACTGCATTTTTTTTGCCCCCAGAGAGATACAGGTGCAAATAAAGCCTGCCAAACAAGTTAATGACTGTACATGGCCATACCATAGCGGCTCACTGAGTGTGCAATTTTATGCTAAGCATATTTTCAGCCTCTCACCATCCATGTGCTTTATCAACAGCAAAGGCATGTCTTCTTTGATTTCTTGCAGTTTCCAGTTCAAAGCACACATTCACAGGTGCCTAAATGATAGTACTTTAGTTCTGATTTTAATGAGTGTTTAATGCATATACGCCCTACACATGGAAGAAATGGACCCGTGTTTCATGAAACGCTCCCCATTCCTGAATTGTGCATTAATCACTCAGATTGATATGTACTGTATACATAGTATTGAATAGGAAAAATATTTGAAATTTGCAATATGATGGAAAGACAGAGAGGTTCTATTGATATATAGAAATTGAGAATAAATTATAAGTATATCAGCTTTGTATATATTTTTAAATGATTCTTTAATAAAATGATGTAATATTTTAACAGTAAGACTTAACAATAGTTCTTCCTGAAAAAGGCCCTTTTTTTGTTGTTTTTTTCTATTCCAGGAAACTAGGGAAACTAGAGAATGTCAGCACAAACATGCAGAGACAATACAATCTTGAAGTAAGAATTCTTAACCCTAAACTTCCAACTTGTCAAAACCCTTATGATAATTTAGAAATGTATTTCAAAATCTCTGCTGATGCGAGAAACAACTTTTTTAACGGACTGGGAGAAACAGCCATCATGCTATATAAATCTTAAATTAGTATTTAATTTCCTTACTTTGCAAAATAAAATATTTATTATTTTTCCTTCAGGTCTGCCCAGCTCGCAAAGTTGTGTTTTGACGGACGCTGTCAGTCATGTGATGAATGAGTGGTGACAGTGGCACAGGCAGAGTGACAGGAAGGTCCATCGTAAACAACTGTCAAGGTCAAGTGAAAGTCAGCAGCACTCAATTTACAGATGAGCTAATTATACTCCGATCGCCTGTCCAAGCTAACCATCCTAGAATGTGGAAACTTTAATTAGCATGATTAATAACACTGAACTTATTAATTATCTAATTCTTGGACTGCTACTAATTTGGTCTGTTTTTTTTCCTTCTTGTCAATATTTGGCTCTCCTGTTAATGTTGTTTAGATGCCATTTAAACGTTTTTAATTGTTTAAAGGGCCACTAAACACAACATGTTGGTTTATGCAAAATAGTTTTTAATATCATTCATTAATGAATTTTTAATGTTTCAGGAACATATCGGAACTGAATATATTAAAAAAGAAGGTGGAATAGCAGAGAAAGATATTAACACACCACTGATTTGTGTGCACTGAAACAATAATGTTGCTCTCACTTCTAAAACCTCTTTTAGCAGCTAATATTTTTTGCACAGCAAAGACTTGTATTAAAGTTCATCAAACTTTTTTTTTAAAACATATGGCCACTTTCACATTCTATTTCTAAATATTGTATATATATATATATATATATATATATATATATATATATATATATATATATATATATATATATATATATATATATATTAGCATTCTTATTTTAAAGTCCACCCATAGTCATTTTTAATTACCCTGTTTGATGCCTCTGTAGCACTTCTTCACCTTGGGTAATGCAGAATGACCCCCTAAGTAGTGTGGCAGACTAACATGTTGTCACAGTTTAGTTTGTAGTTTCCTGCCTGTGAAATTCTTACCTTCTTGCTGCAGTGGTTAAACTAAGCTCTGTGATTCTGACTTCCCTTCTCTGTTTCTACCCTTTTTGCTTGCTAGCCACCTGCCCTGACATTGGGTAATTTCCTAAATTCTTCTCTGTCTCCTGCCATCTGTACTCTGCATACTCGAGTGGTCCCTGTTTCATCAGCTGGGTGTACCTGAGGGCTACAACCTGGTTCCTTGCTGGAAGTCCATCCCCACCATCAGGGACCCTGGTGAAGAAGAAGGCTGGGGAATACTTCGAGCCCTGGGGAACCCTGAGTTGGCTTTCTACAAGGGCACATTATCACAGAAGCCTGACAGTTTGCCCACGCCTTGATTTATCATACTTGTCTCTATTCATTGGGCCCTGAATTCATATCAAGTATCTGCATATGTGGCCTGTGGGTCAGCCAGGGAATGTGATCGAGCAGTCCCTGGTCATTGAATTGAGCATTCCTTTTGTTTCCTTGATAATTCCCCTTTTGGTATCTGCATTCAATGGCTCTACCTTAGCCTTAGGACCCCATGCTGTTCCAAACCATCTCTGTAGTTCTTGGTGTCATACATCATGAGGAAATCTCCATTCTGATCCTTCCTAAGTCTTCCAGTCCCATCATTCTTGGTCTTCTGTGGTTGCAAAACCATTCACCCTATTAAAACTCCACTCAGGTGTTGTCATAGGGATCACAATGCTATCAGACTTGTCTCTCCAAGATGCTATCACTGCCTTCTGTACCCATGGCTGATATCACCACTTCTTCGATGCTCCCTGGAAATTATCAGGTCTTTTTTGTAAAAAAGCTGCTGACTGTCTGCCCCTCATTATCCCTACAACTTCCCCATCAATCTCTAACCTACACTACTCCACCTTGGGGTCAAATCTACCATCTCTTAATTCCTGAGACTTAAGCCATGTCTGAGTATGCCCATAAAAATCTACAAAAAAAGATTCATCCGAAAGTCCAAATTTTTTCTTCTTTGTACAGTAAGGGGATGGTACACTCCGATAATGCACTTTATATAGAGGTCCCAGTGCCATCACCATTAAGAATATGTATTTGTTACCATTGATTTCTGAACTTTTTGGGATTCTTGAATCTTAACAAATTTACAGGTAGACCCCCGTTGAGCATACAATTTAATTAGGATTCAAGAGGGTGATGAGTGGGAGACGGCTTTTAATACCAGAGATATAGATTGTATGTAGATTCTCTCTGATCTTTTATATGTTTGTGTTATTGTGTATCTGAACAACATATTTGTTTTCTCCAAATCTGGACAATCTTCAGCACGCATATATGGTTCTTCAGTGTCTTTGGGATCACTGCCTGTACATAAAGCTAGGGAGGTGCCTCTTCGAGCAAACTCAGGTCCCCTTCCCCTCCAATGTTCAGGCTATCTCTTTTGTTGTTACAGCAACTTAATCACTCCATCCAGTGATAAAAATGTTTTTGTCAATTACGATAAATGCCAACTGACACACCTAAATAAAAAAGTCCCTCCGGCACACCCAATCCAGTCACTTCACTCAAGCCTAAAGACATCTTATGGGTCCCTCTGCAAAAGGAAACAAAGGGGCAAGGTATCCCAAGTAACATTGGACGTGGCCAAATTTGGTCAGTGACCTCGTAGGGATTAAGTGATGTTCCTCGCATAGGAATCTCCATAAACTTAGTACACAGTAGACATGTGCACGCTGAAATATTTCATTTCGGAATTTCGTTTTTGGCTGAAAAATAAATTTATTTAGTTACTCCCAAAATTTGTTTTTATTTATTTAGTTTTTCATGGAAATTGCATTCGTCCAAAAATCCGAACGAGTTAAGGTTGAATCTGTCATTGAAGGCTTATGGTGTCTGTCGAATGTTCAAAGAAGATTCGATGGAGCAGCAAAACTGTACGACGCCGCAATCCTACATTTCCCATTGAATGTTCCGCATACAAGCTATAGTAGAATTATAATGTTGTATGACTAGTAATAATTATATTTATTAATTATTATTACTAGTTAACCAACATTAGAATTTTTCTATAGCCTATGGGCCGAGCATGTATGATTGCAGCGTAGTACAGTTTAGCTGCTCTGTCGATTCTTCTTAGAACTTTCGACAGACACCATAAGCCTTCAATGACAGATTCAACGTTTGTATGTTTTTCAATGCTTTGTCGAATCTTCGTTGTTCATGGTAAATTGTCAAGTTAGTTCTAGCTATTTTACTGCTCCTCCTCTTTGGTTACAATCAGCCAATAACATTCATCATCTTCATTATTTTTATTTTACTTCCCCCACCCAATTCCAGCAGCAATCTTTTCTCTCTATGTCAAATCTTTTCTCCCTATAAGGTCGAATCTTTTCTCTCTATAATGTCGAATCTTTTCTCTCTATAATGTCGAATCTTTTCTCTCTATAATGTCGATTTTTTTCTCTCTATAATGTCGAATCTTTTCTCTCTAAGTAGAATAATCTTGGACTAATAGAGTTAAGGTTAGGCACATTCGACCAACGAAAACGAAAATAAAGCATTTGTGTATGTCGGATCTTTCGTTTTTCGTATTCTGTGCATTCGTTTTCGTTTGTTAAAACGATAACCAAAATACCTGAAATTCGGACGAAAATGCATTCGGACTAAAACAAATGCACATGTCTAGTACACTGTACAGAGGTCTCCCTCATTGTTTTTCCTTTACTGGTCAACTGTTTTTAGCCTATAGTGTTGGACTATTTTGTTTATTGATCCAATCCTTTTTAACTCTTTAGGTCGCATGTTTTTAAGGCTTTTTTCTTTTAGGATCAAATGTTAGGAAATGTTACATTTGCCCAAAGAAAGGCAACAAATAGAAACTGACATTTCATACATATTACAAACATTAAGTATATTTTTTGTGACTTTTAAGTAAATACTGAGGCATTCGCAAAGCATAATTTCATACATAAACCCCATATTGTCTCATGCTACTCTATTACACTACTATCTTATTTATCTTTTACAGTTCCTCATAACATTGTACTTCTATGCTACATGTAGTACCTGATACCTCTGGATTCCAAACAGTGTCTCATAGCTCTATTACACAAAGTACATCTTGATCTATCACAGGCACTGCCTTTTATTTCATTTTTTATATGTAATACCATATACCTCTCTGTTTCACTCAGTGCCCCTTTTACATGCAACCCTTTATGACTCAGCATTGCATGCAGTGCCTCATGCCTTTGTATTACAGACTCTGCCTCATATCTATCAATTATACACAGTGTCCAGTGCCCATGTATTAGAAGCTGTATTTCACTAATGCTTCTCTATTACACATGGCGCCGTATGCATCCGTATTATGCACAGCACCCAAAGCTCTTTTAGCTCATTCCTCTCTGTAAAATGTATTTCTTGATTCCTTTCTTTCAAAAACAGTGTCATACTAATACACTGAATATTGATCTGTGTTAGGTAGTCACTCACAATAAAAAGAGATAATTATTGATAATACAATGAAAACATCTTAACCAGTGTGTAGCTGGAGGCTCTGCCAGCTGTGTGAAACTTTACTTCTCCCATAACTCCCCTTTCCCTATGTGCAGTGACAGAGCCAAGTACAGCTGTCTCTCACCCCTCTTTCCTGCTGTGTGAGCAGAGCAGGCTGTGTTTCTTTTACCCTTCACGTTCATGTTGTGTGAGCAGAGCAGGCTGTATTCCTCTCACCCTTCACGTTGTGTGAGCAGAGCAGGCGGTGTTCCTCTCGCTCTTTATGTTCATGTTGTGTGAGCAGATTAGACTGTGTTCCTCTCTTCCCTCACTTCCCTGCTGGGTGTGTAGAGCAGGCCCCATGAGAAATTACCCACTGGCTTTTGCCCTCCTCTCTCCTGGCAGCAAAGGATCTGAGCCAATAAGCCACAAGAGGACTTGCTATGTCTCCATGAATTCTGGGAAATGTAGTCCATAAAAGGGTACAATGCATGCAAGTAAAGGGAGGCCGGTAGAGCTGTGTACTTCACTACCCTGTTTCCCCTGCACAGCAGAGGAGGAGAGATATGACTTTTCTTATCCAATTCTAGAGAGATCTGGGTCTTTTTCAGGTGGAAGCCAAGCGCTACAGACCTGTGGCCTTTGCTGGGGCTGTGCAGAGGACAGGGTGTCATGTCAGAGCGGTGAGGGGGCCAGAAAATGCAGACGCACCACAGGGATTGATGAGGCAGCACTGCACATTGTTGTCACAATTACTAGAGGCAGGGCATTGAGTATACCGCACCTATACTACACCTATATTGCACCCGTACTGCACCTATACTGCACCTTTGCTGCATATTTACTGCACCTATACTGCATGGTGGTATGTTGAAACTATTGTTAAAGGGTACGTTCACCTTTACAGAAAAATCTGTAAGGTGAACTTACACAGGGCCCCCTCCTCCCCTCTTAACCCCCCATTCCCAGTCCTGCTGACCTGGAGTGCAACAATCTCCCATTCTGAGCACTGCTATAGCCGCGCCACAGGCTTAGAAATCCCTGCAGCTTAATCTCCAAAAGGGAATTTTAGGAGCATTCTAATTCACATGGGCAGTGCTGACCAATCAGAACCTGTGAAGCCCGTCCTGTCAGCGGGGAAGAAGAAGAGTCAAAACCAGGGAGATTTCTAAGCCCTGACCCTTGTACACTCAACCTAGTGTGTCAGAGGGGGCTGATGTACCTAAAAAAGTTGAAGCAAACAACAAATGACCCATCCTAACCAGAGGCTCCTACAGGGGTAGTGCTACATCATCATTCTTGATGCTGAGTTGGATCACTTTGCTGCAGTAGCAATGACATCATAGCAGTACTTATAATAGGTGTTCAGTGTGTTGTAATCATATTCTAAAACTATCTGCTTTCTGAACCAAAAAATTTTTATTTATGAAAACTTTAGTAACATTTTCTTACCGCTACTTTTTCATATAATTTTACAGACAAAGGGGAATTTTTCTATGTATGTTCTTTCATATATTTTGTTGTACTGTTTTCACTCCCATTGGAGATTTATGAAAAATGTACGTAATCCTGACCCACGATGATAATTTATTAAGCAAATATGAATAATAAATTCTGTGCTTGTTTAAAATGTTGCATGTGGCTCAGTGCAGTCACAGATACTCTGTCCTCCATCTACCCAGCCTCTACACCTTTCATTGATTCAGGCCCTGTTAAAGCAGTCTGCTAGGCTTATTTGAAAATTCTGAATTTGAAAATTCAGTGCCGAGAACAAAGGTTTGCACAGTGCATTGGCCCTTAGCAAGCATTCAGAATTGCATTCACTGTAGTCTGGCTAGATAAAGGGGGGATTTCTGTTTTGTTGCTCTTGCATAATGCACTTTGCACATCAACACCATCCTACTACATAATCCCATATGCCTCATTTATAATTGAAAGAAAAAATTGCAATCTCTTCATGACTGGTTCCAAAAATGTGATCCTCACCAAAGACCTAATAATAAATAAAAACTGTTTTATTTAAACCATACTCCAGGCAAACCAATAGGTCATCTTTTAAGGCATGGCCCTAGCTTCTTTCCATGTGGCTGACACATGCCACATGTACATACAGGGTCTCAGGGCATAGCCTTATGCTCAGCTCAAGTCATATACTGTTCATCTGTTTGCCCACTTCGAATCAAGAAAAAAAATTGTGCGTGTTCTGGATCTGTTGTAAGCCGAAGCTGTTGTGGTGAGATAGCTTAACTTACAGACTCAGTACAATAGCTTGGCAGAGAGTGACTCGATCCAAGTGACATCTTGCAGATAGTACAAGGCTTTATTCCACATGTGCAGATCACAAAGGAACAGATAGAACATTAGATAGGGCAACAAATAACAGTGTATCTAGCTTCAGCAGAATACAGTACATATGATGAATGGAGGCTAAAGCATGAAGAAGAAGGGTGGTATTAACTACATAGAGCAATCCCTAGCTATGTAATGATATAGGGACAAAATTATTAAAAGGCAAACAAACAACAATGCATGTGTAACATGATACTTATGGTACCATCCATACATCAGAGCTCAGGCTTTGCAATAGGCTGTTCAGGTGTAGTGCCAGGGGTGTAACTATAGGGGTCGCATTTACATCAGGGGCCTGTGCGGTCTCCCCGAACACCTGGAAGATGGACTCAAAACCTGCTCCTCCTCCTCTCTCCTGCAGGTATTCATTGGCTGCAGGAGGAAAATGGAGGGCATCAGTTCCTCTATTGGCCGCTTCTGCTGCCCATCCTATACAGGGTACTTGTCTTCTGCTGAACCTGGGCCCTGTGTGCTCCCCTAGTCCCCCCTCCCCCCACAGTGCTGACTGTTTGGGGAGGGCCCTGGGCTCAGGGGGCCCTTTATGGTTTCTTGCACCAGTGCCCTGAAGGTTCTAATTATGACTCTCTATTGAGCACTACATCATGGGAGAAAGGAGAGAGAGAGTCATGGGCACCTCTATACCCATACATACCTAGTATACCATTGGGCTACAGTGGATGAGCTAGGTGAAGTTAGGTATCAGTAGTAGGTGGATTATTCAGTGCCTTGAGAGGACAAAGTACAAGTTCATTTTTAGAACATACGATATTTTGCATTATCATATTTTAGGGAAATCTCCAGCATATCCGTAACTGCAATGCTGCAGGAACAGAAGGCAAAATGGATTAAAGACTTTTCCTATAATATAAATGTACTTAATTTCATAATACTTTAAGCAAGCTACTTCAAATCAGGCTACAGCGTTTCAGAAAGATTGAGGTTAGGACTCTGACTTGACTATGCAAAACATGGAACTTTGATTTATTGCTGTTTTTGACTGAATTTTAGATCACAGTCAGATGTCCTGGCATTCTAAAATTTCCAGTTGTCACTCTGAATTCACTGGTTGCTCACACCACCTTAGTCCTAAAAGCACAAAGCAGCCCAACACCATTATGATATTTCCACCATGCTTCGCAGCTGTGCTAAGGTATTTGAAGTGTTATGTTGTCTTTAAAGATGTGTACAATTACTAAAAAGTAAAACTTTTACCTTGTGTGTTCCCAAATTATTACATGAATTCTAGTGAGTGTCCAAGTAGTCTTTAGCAACAACAAAATAATGTATTTTTTTAATTACTCAAAAATGATGCACTCTAAAGTATGCTACTGTAATTCAGAGCTTTTTGTGTCTTAGACATGTGAGATGAGATGTTATCAAATGTTAGCCTTACCTGCAAATCCTTAGCTGTCATCCGACAGTTGTTTGTCACCTACAGTATATGTCTTTTCAGTACATTTGATCTTCCGGAAAGTAGCAATGGTACTTAACCTCATCCATTTTTAAAGTGTGTGGCTGTGTACAAATACACAGGTCTGTCTTCAGACATTCTTTTGTAAGCCTATTTAATTGTATAAACTTCAAAAACATTTTTTTAGATTCTCGGAAACCTCTGTGGATTTAACCTCTTTTGCACTGAAGACAAGGCCTTTTCTGGAAGTTTTTGTTTAAAAGTTTAAATCAGTATTTTTTGCTAGAAAATTACTTATAACCCCCAGACATTATACATTCTTGACTAAGGGATGTGCAGATTACTGAGGCTCTCGTTTCTCAAAGCTGCCAACCACCCATATTTCTTAAACCCAATGATTGACCAGACGACACATTCTTTTTGGAGTCGAATGGCCATAGAAACCTTTTTATTACAACAAAATGAAATACAAAAAACTCTCAACATACAACGTAATGCATATAATACATTTTTACATAACTATTAAACCAAATAAAAACTCAACTTAAACCTGCAACAAACGTGGTACCCACCCATAGCACGCCAAACCATAAAAGCCGTTGTCGCATCCCGTTGCCCAGAAAACTGAAACATAAAAGCCAACCCGGCTAACTTCCGTGACATATAGGAAGCCGAGACCCCACATTCAAAATTCCTTTAAATAATATAAAGCAACAAATTGACCCTGCCCTCATCATGAGAGCACCCCCCAACCTCCTTTACCAGGTCATCCCATTCCTGCCAAATCTTGCTGTACCCCATCCAGGTAGCCACAGAGACCAACTTACGGATCAAGAACTGGGAGGTGGCAATGCGACGCTCCACAGCCACCTGGGTGGGCAATCCCCTGCAGCTCCGGGACCAATTGGTGGAATCTGTCCCGCTGGAAACGAGATAACGCATCGGCCACTGAATTATCAATCTCCAGAACATGCACAGCAGACACAAAACTATTAATATGTAAACAGGTAAGAACCAGGTGCCGCAGTAAGCAAACAGAAGGAGAAGAAGCCGTGTTATTATTGATGGCCTGCACCACCCCCAGGTTATCACAATGAAAACATACACAGCGATTGCTGAAATCTTTTCCCCACAACTCAACAGCCAGCACAATGGGAAACAATTCCAAAGCCACCAGGTTGTGCAACCAAACCAACCTCCCGCCACACTGCCGGCCACTCTCCGGCACTCCACCGACCTTGGCAAAAAGCCCCAAACCCGGCTGAACCTGCCGTGTCAGTAAAAAGTTTTAAGCCAAAATTCGAAACCACCTGTCCCAACCAAAGAGAGCGGCCATTATAGGAGGCCAAAAAGGAATCCCACACTTTCAAGTCCCCCAGATGATCCTGCACCAATCTGATGTAATGATGTGGTGCCCTGGCACCGCCAATCGCCTACAGAAAAACGTGCCCCATGGGCATAATGCGGCAGGCAAAATTCAACTTGTCCCAAAGCCAAATTTTCTTGCCCTGCAAGGCCACAGAAACCTCCATCTTCAGATCCTCAAGTTTGTCCGAAGGCAAATGGCACTCCATAGCCAAGGTATCTATGATGATACCCAAAAAACTAAATTCTGTGGCCGGGCCCAAAGGATTCGAAGACCTGTTGGACTGTAGCCAACAGGGAGGCACAGACAGGACTCTCCACCGGCCCTATACACAAGAAGTCATCCAGCTAGTGAATGACTGAGGACAGACCCGAAACATCCCAAACCACCCATTCCAGAAAGGAACTAAAGTGCTCAAACAGGGAACAGGAAATAGCACACCCATGGGTAAACACCTGTCAACAAAAAAATTGATAGCCCAGCAGATGGCAGCAACTGGGATGCACTGGCAAAAGACGAAAGGCAGCCTCAATGTCAGTCTTAGCCAACAGCACCCCCCCGACCATACCGGCACACCCAAGCCACTGCCGTACCAAAAGAGGTGTATGACACCGAAAAAAGGTCCGGGTCAATGAAATCATTGACGGACCCTCCTGTGGATGGGACAAATGATGAATGAGCCGAAACTTGTTCGGCTCCTTCTTGGGGACAACACCCAAAGAAGAAACAACCAGACTGGGCACTGGTGGGGTCTCAAAGGGCCCAGCCATACAACCAAAGTATTCCTTAAACGATTTTTCCATAATAACCTCCGGATGCGCTCTAGACGACTGCAAGTTGTCGGCCAGAGGCGGGACCATCTGTAAATGACTGTTCAACTTAAAACCCTCAGAAGAACACAACTCTAGTAACACAGCCACTTCTCGATTAGGATAACACCTTAGAAAAGGAGCCATCCTTCTTAACCTCACTGGGGGCGTCCTCTCTTTTTCCAGAGTCGCCCCCTTTAAAACACAGAGACTGTGGGTGAGATCCCCCACAGCCAGAACATTTGTGCCAGAAACAGCACTTAGCTCCGAATTTGCAGGTACCGGCATTAAATTGCCAGCAGAAACCCATGCGACTACCGGATGGTTGCGCAGCGGAGGCTGCACCCCCGGGCCCCCCCGCTGAAAGGGAGCCAACGCATTTCTTGGAGAGGACATCAGCTTCATCCAGAGACTGATGTCCTTATGGTCCCACCACAGAGAAAGGCGGACCGCCTTCCGTTGGCGGAATTGCTCATCATAGCGCAGCCAAGCAACTCCCCCATACACACGCTGCGCCTCGCCAAAGGAGTCTAGATAGAAAAAAAAGGAGGGAGCAATTTTTCAGGGCCTTTTCCCCAATAATGCTCGCCAAAATCGCAAACGCCTGCAACCAGTTTGCAAACGTGCGGGGAAATAGCCGGTACTGATGCTTTTCCTCCACCTCTTTCTTACTCTCGTCCAGTTTAACTTTGTCCAAGTTAAACTTCTCCAAGGGCAACAAAGAAAACATTTCAACGTATTCCCCTTTCCAGATACATTCCTTCACTTCCGGCTTTAAATGAGCGCACAAAGGACCCTCAAAACAGACGTAGACTTTGCATTTGGCGGCATCCACCAAACGCACCCCATCCATCCCAGCAGTACCTTTTGCAGCCGCAGCGGTTTCCAGAACCGCTCCACCTGCAGCCTCCTGGATCTCCCCCTCCTCCAAATCCGTGATCTCCCCTTCTGACATGCTGTCCTGTGATCTCTCTCAGCCTCCCTATGCTCTGAACGAGCAGGCCGCAACACTGTCCCTAGGCATCGGCAGGCACACTCCGGTGAGGTAATCACCGTGCGCCGTACCAGAACTCAGGGCCTGCACCACGCAGCCTCCACGCTGGACTCTGGGCCGGACAGGGGAAGCCTGCCTAGCCACTAACCGAGTCCGGTCGTCCACGATCCTCTCCACCTTCACCTTCCGGGGACTCCGACCGCATCAGGCCAGCACTCGCCGACTCGTCTCTCCCCCGCCAAGCCGCCCTCTGAGCTGGCAGGGAGCCCACAAAGTCGGGCACGCCATCAAGATAGTGAGTAGAGGTGGGTGAGAGCAGGCCTCAGACATATAGCCCCCTTGCCGGGTCCCCTGTGGGCGGGGATGCCTTCCGACCATCACGCTGGGCGAAGCAGGCTTTCGCATGGCCGGTGGCATCGAAGGGTCCTGGGCAGGGCTCCCAAAATGGCTTCAGATGCCATGGGTTACCTCCGGGCTGAAGCGCTCAGGAGGCCTGGACCTCCTAGCACATGGGCGACCATGAGGAGGGGGACAAGCAGGTGCATTGGAGGAGGCCTGGCTGGGCTCTTGGATCAATTCTGAAACTGTGGCCTGGCTACCACCTCAGCTTGGAGCTGGGACAGCAGGGCCTCAAGATCACCTCACTGCCCACCCCAGTCATGCTGGCTCTCCTCCCAGTTGCACTTTCTGCTCCGGGCCATTACTTTTTTAGCAGAGTCCCTAGTGAATAAAATGATAATTGATGCAATATTTTATGTCATACAGTATTTGTGCAGCGGTCTTTCAAACACAATTTTTTGGGGAAAAAAATACACTTTAAGGAATTTAAAAAAAGCAATATTTTATTGTATAATGTGAATGATGATATTACACAGAGTAAATAAATATCTAACATGTCACGCTTTAAAATTATGCATACACGTGGAATGATGACAAACTGCGTTACTTAGGCAACATTTTACAGGTTACCTGTTTAGAGTTAGAGGTCTTGTGCTAGAATTATTGCTCTTGCTCTAATGTTCACAGCATTGGTTTACAATATGCTTGCACGACAAACATATGCGCTCGCTTCTGCCTGCAAGCACTGAGGAATGGGGCTCTTTACTTTTTTTTTTTTTTTACTTTTTTTTTTACACTGTTTACAAACTTAAAATTTTACTTTGGCCCGGGGAACCGGAAGTGACTTCAGACAATGCTCTGGTTCTTCAAGGACATAGAAATGAGTGGCAGCCATCGTGGCCTTATCCTTCTTCATTCCCAGCTACCAGCAGCATCGGAACGCTCCTTGGGCTTCAACAATCAGTCAGGTCGGCCTGTGAATGACCTTCTGGCGCTTCTAAAAGTGAATCTGCCTGTGGGACCACTTTTATCTGAAAAACAATCGGCCATAGTAAAAAGAAATACTGGGGTTATGGCAGCTAGCTGCTGCCATTACCCCGGTATTTATGTCAAGTTTAAAGATGTTCATTTATAATGATTTTTTTTTTTACATTTTCAAATCTGCACATTTCATTCAAACAATGCCCGGTGATCCTGAAGGTCCTTGTTTAGGGACTTTCTGGCAAAGGCTGACATGCTTTGATTGGTTTGCGCAAAAGTTATAGGCCAGGATTCACATACATTGGCGCATATTTATGCCGGCGTAGCGTATCTAATATACGCTACGCCGACATAGCGCAGAGAGGCAAGCACCGAATTCACAAAGCACTTGCCTCCCAAACTGCGCTGGGTACCCTTGGCGTAAGCCGTCGTAGGTGGAAGTGGGCGTGAGCCATGCTAATGAGGTGTGACCCCATGCAAATGATGGGCAGAGTGCCATCCAAGTACTTAAAACGAACGACGCATGCGCCATCCCGTGGACGTATCCCAGTGCGCATGCTCACAATCATGTCGGAACTACTCCCTAAGATACGACGGATCACTGCCTACGACGTGAATGTAACCTACGCCCAGCCCTATTCACGTACTACGTAAACAACGTAAAATTTGACGGCTGTGTTCCCTGGTCCATACCTTTGCATGGGTTGCGCCTCATATACGGGGAATAACTTTACGCCGGACGTACGACTTACGCAAACCACGCATATTATGCGCCAGGCGCAAGTACGTTCGTGAATCGGCGTATCTCCCTCATTTGCATATGTGCATAGAAAATCAATGGGAGCGGCTAATGCGCCCAGCGTAAATATGCACCCACGATACGACGGCGTAGGCAAGTTACGTCGGTCGTAGAAAGCCTATTTTTAGGTGTATCTTAGTATGTGGGTCGGCGCATAGATACGACGGCGCATCTTGAGATACGTCGGCGTAAGTGCTTTGTGAATCCGGGCCACAGCGTCTACAAAATAGCTGATATATTTATGGCATTTTTTTTACTAGTAATGGTGGTGATCTGTGATTTTTATTGGGACTACGACATTGTGGCGGACAGATCAGACACTTTTGACACTTTTTTGGGACCACTGACAATCATACAGCGATCAGAGCTAAAAATAGCCACTGATTACTGTATAAATGTCACTGGCAGGGAAGGGATTAACACTAGGGGGCGATCAAGGGGTTAACTGTGTTCTAACTGTGGGGGGATGGGACTGCCTGGGAGAGGAGACAAATCATTGTTCCCAAAAACTAGGAACACACGATCTGTCTCCTCTCCCCTGTCAGAATGTGGATTTGTGTGTTTACACACATAGTTCCTCATTCTGGCTCTGTCAGGAGCGATCGCGGGTGTCCGGCCGTCATCGCCGCCGCCGGGAACACGCATCAGCTCTTCAGTTCCGCAGCACACGCGTGCCCCCCTATACCCCTTAAAGCAGCAACCATTCAGCTATGGCGGTTCACGCAGGGGAGCCATTCTGCCACCGCCAAACAACAGCAGGTGGTCGGCAAGCGGTTAAAGTGATTGTAAAGTAATAAAAAAACATGATATTCTTACCTGCTCTGTGCAATGGATTTGCACAGAGCAGCCCCGATTATGTTCTTCTCAGGTCCTTGGCCCGCCCTCCTTCCTCCTCCTCTTCGGTGAGTGCCCCATAGGAAGCACTCATGCGGGCTGAATCCTGAGTCCAACTGAGAGTCAACAAAGGTAAACACTGTTTTATTTAGAAAAAATGGCAGTTGTCTATGATATGCAGTGCTTTTGCAACCTACATTTCATACAGTTAGGGTTAACATCTCTTTTAGTAATGGGTCTAAAAAAAAAATTCTTTGTTTGCAATAGCATCCAGACTAATGAAAACAGATCAGTCCAATTTTATCTCTCTTTTTCTACCTGTACCCAAGACTTATACATCATTACAAAGCTGCTGGATGTAAGTAATATTACCTGGAACCTCTCTCCAGAGAAATCGACTAATGAAGCAGAACTATTATCAAATTTTAATACTCTATTAAAATGTGTATTTTACTAGCTATCTGCTCTTTTTACAATGTAATTTTGAGTCCATTCTTTTTTATTCCACTAATTAAAGCAGCAGGATCTCTTCAAGGTACATCACATCTAAGGCAGGAATACACTTCTGTATATACTAATATTAGTCATTTGTAAACATCTAAATGTTCAGTAAATGCATATTCGGTTATACTAAAGACAATCTAAAACCAAAATTACAGTTTTCTCATGTAATGTTCTTTAAAGGAAACCTTGGAAATATAATCACTGTAAGTTTAATTTTTTAATTCTTCCTAGCTACAGTATGTATGTCATGTCAGTATGTATGTCAATTCTCAGTCAGTTTCTGTCAACCTTTTTTGTCTGGAAACACAATAACCTATTAAAGTGTAACCCAAGCCAAAACATTTTTAAAAATGGAGCAAAAAGTGGGAAAGGGGTACCAGGGAGGCACCGATACCAGTTTTTTTAAAACCGAGTACGAGTAGCAATACTTTTCTCAAATATTCGTCGATACCAGTTACCGTTACTTCTTTTTAGCATCATGTGACAGTTTTTTTGGGGCTCATTCACACCATACAAGCATAAAAATGAATGGGAAAAACCCACAGATTTCCCTTACAGAGACATCAGTTTCACATGTGCTTTTCAGTGAGTTTTTACAGCCTTTTCACATAAATGCGGGGTGGATGCAGTGTAATTTGAAAAAGAGTCCCGTGCGATTTCAGTTCGGTGCAATTTCTAATATCATACACTACAATTCACTTTGGAATTGTGCTGAACGACGAAATTGTACAAGATCGGGCTTTGGAATCACACTACAAACTGGCCCTCACATACAGTATGTGAACCGAGATCGAAGGTATCAGTTTCAGTATCGGAGCATTCTCGTGGAAGAGAGGACTTCTTGCGTTTGCTCAAACCTCAAACTTCTCCATCCCACTTTTTTTTATCATATTCTCTCTAAATATATATTTTAATAAATATATATGTGTTCTCTTTCTCTCTTTATGCCTTCTGCATTGCTATCTCTCCCTGTCTCTTCCTCTCCCCCCTCCCCCCCTTTTTTGTGTTGTTGTTTTGTTTGGTTTGTTTGGATGGGTAGGCGTGGTTTGGCTGGTTTTATATATCACATAGAAGTTGACCTATATAAATGGGAAAAAGACCTAAGATAGAGGAGTAAGGATTGAAGTACTGGTATGTACTGGTATGTATGTGTGGTTCACTTTCTCATAAATTGTGTGTATAGCATTGTGTGGTTTGTTGTAAATTAAAAAAAATAATAAAAATGTAATTATAGAAAAACTAATTGTATTAGCACCGAGACCTGTATCAGTACCGGTGCAACACTAATTATTACCTCTGCCTATTTTTTATTGCTGTATGTGTAATGGTAGATAAACAGGGACACTGACAGCAATGAAAACTGTTACAAAAATAATGCCTCTGGGAGAGGGGATTAATGCGCGAGTTACACAAGGTTACCACTGTAGTAAAGTTTGCATTTAATAAAATTTAAGAAGTGCACATTTGTTACATATTGTAGTCATCTTTGGCTGGTGAGTTTATCTACACTGATCTGCGTTAATTGTCACTACATAGTGGCAGTATATTGTGCCCTCAGCAATATAGCAACAGACGGTTCTTTTAACAGAACACTGTCAACTGTGCAGGTCTGCTGAGCACCATGGCAAGGTAGTACTTCACCCTTGACCTCCTGTGCAATGGAGAATGTATCTACTGACTGACCAGCAATGTAAGGGGGAACTTCTACACTGACCACTAATGTAAAAATATGAACCACTGACAAACAATTTATTGTAATGTGCAATGATGCACTTCATCATTGACCACCAATGTAGGGGTGAAGTTCTCTACTGATCCCCAATGTAAGGGGGCAGTTCTGCTCTGACCACTAATTTACACATCCCTTGTGAAAGCAAAACCTGACAATAGTCATGTGTTTTTTGTGTATATTCATGTGTATAAAACCCCAATTCCCTCCGTTGCACTTAAAATTATTCAAAACGCCAAGTTTGGCTGTTTTGAATACTGAATTTTTTTTTTAAACTGGCACCTTTAAGGCTCCAGTTAACTGGAAGTGATGTCATGACATCACTTCCGGGTTACTAGATCTGAGACCCGATCAAAGCCAATTTTTGTTTGGGTCTTTGGCCAGCCGGCAGACATGCCGGCTGGTCGCTCGGGCCTCCTGGTGGGACGGGAGAGCCTGGACGAGCCGCAGAAGGTGGCGGGAGGGGGAGCGTACACTCCCGCTGCTTGTAATAACAGCCGGCTGATTTGCTGCATTGGTTGTTATTACAAGAAACCCGACCGTTGGCTCTTAAAAGCTGCAGGCATCACCTCGGTACAACCCCTTGAAGCATAAGGCTGCATATTTGCATTACATCAGCGTGAAGGGGTTAATAATGGTTAAAGTAAAACATTAAAGGGGTTGTAAAGGTAAAAAAAAAAATCCCTAAATAGCTCCCTTTACCTTAGTGCAGTCCTCCTTCACTTACCTCATCCTTCCATTTTGCTTTTAAATGTCCTTATTTCTTCTGAGAAATCCTCACTTCCTGTTCTTCTGTCTGTAACTACACACAGTAATGCAAGGCTTTCTGCCTGGTGTGGAGAAAGCCTCTTGAGGGGGCGAGCAGGAGTGTCAGGACGCCCACTAAAACACAGCTCATTTCTCTAGCTGCAAAGTAGAGAGTGTCCTGACTTGCCTGCTCGCCCCCTCCCCCTCAAGAGGCGTTTTCCACACCAGGGAGAAAGCCTTGCATTACTGTGTGGAGTTACAGGAAGTGAGGATTTCTCAGAAGAAATAAGGACATTTAAAAGCAAAATTGAAGAACGAGGTAAGTGAAGGAGGACTGCACTAAGGTAAAGGAAGCTATTTAGTGATTTTTTTTTTTTTTACCTTTACAACCCCTTTAAAAATGCTAAATTCTTCAAAATAATGTACCTGACAGGGAAGGGGTTAACACTAGGGGTCAATTAAGGGGTTAATTGTGTTCCCTAGGTGTGTTACTAACTGTGGGGGGAGGGGACAGACCTGAAGGAAATGGCAGATCGTGATTCCTAGCTATTAGGAACTCATGATCTGTCTTTCCTAACAGAACAGAACAGGGATGTGTGTGTTTACACACGCACACGTCCCTGTTCTGCCTCTCGTGCCATCATCGAGACTGCCGGTCATGAGCATCACCACCCCCGCGATGCAGTGGACTTGCACACGCGCACCTGCTCTCCCACTTAAAGAGACCGACATACAGCTACAGCGGTTCACAGGATCTTGCCGGCCGGCCACCGGGGGCTGGTCGGCAAGTGGTTAAAGTGAATATCTCAACACCAAGTTCACTGTATGGACCACTTATGTATTTATACATGATGATCTTATCTCCCCTTAATCTCTTCTCAAGAGAGAATAAATTAAGTTCAGCTAATTGTTCCTTATAACTGAGCTCCTCAATGCATCTTATCAGTTTGGTTGCCCTTCTCTGCACTTTCGCCAGTTCCCCGATATACTTTTCATGAACTGCTGCCTAAAACTGAACTGCATATTCCAGATGAGGTCTTATTAATGATTTGTACAGGGGCAAAATTATATCTCTCCCTCTGGAGTCTATACCTTTCTCAATACAAGAAAGGATTTTTCTCCATTTGGAAACTGCAGCTTGTTATTAAGAATATGATCTACCAGAACACCCAGATCCTTCTCCCCCATTGACTCCCCCAGATGTTCCCCTCCTATTTTGTTACATACAGTATGTGCACCTTTCTGCCCCCAAGTGCATAACTTATAATTTAATTATTTATAATTATCATAATTTATAATTTATCAACATTAAATCTAATTTTCCACATAGTTGCTCAAGCATTGAGGTCAGCTTGTAGGTCGTAATGTATGATTTGGGGATCAAGTTATTGAGAACTAGATTTTTTTAATGTGAAATTAAGCCAAATCTCTCCACAGACAACAATAAAACCCGATTGAGCATGTAATTCTTCTCCACTCCAAACAAAAAAATACCCTAAACCATAGGTGTCCAATCTTTTGACCTTTCTGTGCCACATTGGAAGAAGAGGAATTGTCTTGGGTCACACATAAAATACACCAACAATAAGGAAAGCTGATAAGCAGAAAAAGCCCAGGAGATAACAAGTTAATAATCACTAGTATAGATAATGAATAATAAAACATATATTTTATTTGTTTTATATATTATTTTATCATACAATTTAAAGTGGGTAACATATAACTAGTGTGATATTTAAGTGTTTAAACTGACGCATCAATATCTGGTTCTGGATGTAATAGCAATTCTCAATGAATACTCAAGATACTCATCAGATATGTTGGTTCTAATTTTGCCCTTTATGTGCTTCATCTTTGAAAATAGTTGCTCACAAATACAGGTGCTGTTGAAAACTGATGACATGAATAAGGCGCGATTGTAAAGATTGGGATATTTTTCTTTGGGAATATAAAACTTATAAAAGTCCATTAAAGAGACACTGTTAAAAATTTCTTCGGTTGCATGTGTTTGCTAAGTGTAAACGCATTAAATAAAAACATTTAAATCAACATTTTTAATAAGTTTATGATTTTATGCTGCCCGTGGGCCGCTGGTTGGACACCCCTGCCCTAAATGTTTTGGCTGAAATTCTAATTCAGGAACGTTTATGGAACCAAAGTGCAGAGTTGATAGAGGCTACGAAACTTTGTGATCTGCAGCATAATCCAGACAAGAACAGCCCGACTATATCCTTGACATACTGGCCGTCTGCAAATATTAGTATTACCAGATTTCCATCCGAGGCAGACCTCTGCTCTAAAAACCCGGTGGTATGCAATTAACTTACACAAAGACAGACAGTATGCTCTTCCATAAGGCCAATATTCAAATATAAGGAGGGCTAATAATTCATCTGAAATAAAAGAAGACATTAAGTATGCATTCAAACCGATTCATACACAGTCATGCAGCAAATGCTTTTAATGAAATAAATGACCTGACAACTTCAATATTATACAGGCTGGTCTAAAATTAGTTTGTTCATCAATCTTCATCCATACTTCTCTACAAAAAAGATATGGAGGATGGAGACTTAAGCGTATGTAAGGGCAAATTTGGGGAATGTTCATACTTTATCATCCTATAAAAAAAAACAACTGACATACAGAACTGTGAATTGAACTTATCAATACAAACTGAGGGTAGGCTGAAACCATACACATGCATGGTTACATTTAGGGCCCCTTTACACTATTGCATTGAAGTAACATGCAAGTTAACATGGCCATGTATTTTGTAAAAACATCAGTCATGTCATGCAGCGATATGGAACCATTGTCGATCATGATGAACAACACCCCAATGACCAACTGACACAAACACTGAAGTGGATCAGTAGGGTAGTAATACCGGCGCTAAATTAAAAAGTCCCAGGTGCAGCAGGCAGAGATTTGGATGGGCAGACAAGCTGGCTAAATCTGGCCATATAGTTCGCCAGTTTGAGGAATTGCAATCAGCTAAGGTTTGAGTTGAACTTATGATTGACCAGGACCCAACGCTCATCCTCCTTAGTCATAGGGAAATTAGTCCATTCTAAATCAAAATCATCAGCATATATGGTAAAACTGTAGTAAATGGACATGCAATTCAAGTCATAGGTTTATATGCAGCAGATGACCAGAGGTGAAAACTATAGTGGAATTGCTGATTGTGTTTATAAACATGCTAAGTAATAGCTTAAAGCGGACTCCCAGAAGACAGCGGGGGGGGGGACTGAGTAGGCGCCGGACGTGGCGTAGGTCACCTATGCCCAGAAGTGGGTGCAAATACTTGTATTACACAGCTATCTGCTCCCTCCTCCCCCCTGAAAGGTGCCAAATGAGAGGATTCCAAAAAGCGGAAGTTCAATTTTTGGGTGGAACTCCACTTTAAAGTGTAACTAACTAAAGACAAAGATTTTTTTTAGATAGAGTAGTGAGGGGTTAGAACCGCTGTCAGGTTTTCATTGCTGTCTGTGTCCTTGGAGATTCACATTCTATAATAGTTTTTATCACCAATGTCTATTTCTGCATTGCCTTCTTCACATTACCTGTCAATGCATAGGGCTGGTAAGCCAGAAGAAGGAATATATCAAACATTACTTGGAGACATTGGCTGTTGATAAGGTCAAATTAGTCTGACAAATGTTTTTTTTTTTGTGAAAATCCTCAAAACTACTTCTGAATTTATAAAACATTAGTCATTTTCAGCATTGTGCTTTTTGATCTTATTCTTTCTTGGATTGTGCCTATACTACAATAGATTGACTCTTGGCTTGGTACAATACCTCCATGCTAAATAAGCGTCTATAAATATCTATGTATTAGATGGCATGGAAACAGAAATATTTCATCTGCCAAAGTGGAGAACTGCCAAAGACATTTTTCATCATATTGTCTATAGGAACCAATCAGATTTTCCTTTTAATAATCTCACAATGAACTCAAAAGTAAAAGCAGGAAATTTGATATTGATATAAGTTACCTGTACTCACTTTAAAAATATAATATTGGCTATAGTAACAAATGGAATTGTCACTTGCTACTTACTTACCTTGCCATCCTAGCAAGTGGAATGTGATAATATATATACAGTATATTTGATATAAAGTACAAGGTCAGAAGGGGTTTGGGAAGACAGGATGTAGCACATCCCTACAATATTAATTCTCTAGACCTTAGGACTTCACTGGCAAAAGGTGCCTACAGACATAAAAAAAAACCACTGATGCAATCTGGCTGTGCAGACATTCCATGTCTGAGCCTCCCGAGGGGCACAGTTTATTGGCCGAGTTGGATTTTTCTGGCTTGTATTTTCAAATAAGACTGGTGCCCCTAATGTCTGCAGAATGTTCCCCCTTCCTTCTATATGAGCACAAACATACATTTACCTGATGTTACAGTATACATGTGACTAGGAAATATCCACCCATCACTTTAGATGATCCACTTATATAATGCACAGTAGGTGGAAAGGAAAATACAGTAAGGGCTCATTTACACCTGCTTCGAAACATGGCTTCAGACAGGCTTTGTTAATGCTCTCTGAACGCTAGAAAAGCTCCTGTCACTAAATAATATGGTTAGCATACAGTCCTGTTTATATCTGCTTTTGCTTTGCTTCGGCTTCGATTCAAAAATTATACCCCATGTAGATTCAGAGGTACTTCAAAGCATCTTTAAATCCTTCATAGAAGTCTATGGCAAAGCTCGCTTGAAGCCCCACTGAAACCTCATTGAAGCCCCACAAAGCCCCAGCGGTAATACCAGGGCCGGACTGGGAATAAAAACCAGCCCTGGAAAAATGTCATATCAGCCCCATAGTTTTAAACTTTTTCGGCCACTAGCGGGGGTTAAAAGTGCCCCACTGCCCCCGAAAAGCACAGCAAAAAAGTTAGTAAAGCACCGCTAAAAATTGCATCGCTTTACCGCCGACGCCCCCAACGCCTCAATGTGAAAGCAGCCTAAGGTAAGGGGGGGGGGGGGTACTGATATAAGGGGGAAACCTTTATATCAGTGTCCCTTTACATTATTGTATTAACTCCCCCTTACATCAATGACCCCCCCCCTTAGGCTGGCCTTGCGGCGCTGTCACTGACCTCCTTTTAGGTGCACCTTGCAGGGATCAATAAGGCGGCTCCAGCTTGGTGGCTCTGGTTTTCCTATAGTCTCCTTTCCACAGTCCACACACCTCTGACTTCTCCCATGACCCCCATCCCAGCGACACTCCCACTCTTGACTCCTCTCCAAACTCCCTCAGAGACTGCAGACTTCACACGATACAAGAGATGGTCAGAGACTGCAGACATGATACAAGAGATGGTCAGAGACTGCAGACATGATACAAGAGACCAATGCAGAGAGAACAGGCAAAAAAAATATATATAAATGCAAATTTTTTTACCTGAAAAATGTTTTTATTTATTATTATAATAAATACATTCACATTTTATTATCATTTACAGTATATTATTTTATTATAATACATAAGTTAACTCCATGAGAGAGGGGCTACAATGGCGAGATAGAGAGAGAGAGAAAGGGGCTGCAATGGTGAGAGAGGGGCTATAATGGTGAGAGAGAAAGGGGCTGCAGTGGTGAGACAGAGAGAAAGGGGCTGCAGTGGTGAGACAGAGAGAAAGGGGCTGCAATAGTGTGTGAGAGAGAGAGAGAGGGGCTGCAATAAAGAGAGAGAGGGGCTGTGATAGTGAGAGAGAGGAGCTGCAATAGAGAGAGGAGCTGCAATAGAGAGAGAGAGAAAGAGGCTGCAATGGTGGGGGAGAGGGGCTACAATGGTGGGAGAGAGGAGCTGCAAGAGAGAGAGAGAGAGAGAGAGAGAGAGAGAGAGAGAGAGAGAGAGGGGCTGCAATGGTGTGAGAGAGAGAAATGGGCTGCAATGATGAGAGATAGAGGGGCTGCAGTGGTGAGAGAGAGGGGCTGCAGTGGTGAGACATAGAGAAAGGGGCTGCAATAGTGAGAGAGAGAGAGAGTCAGCAATAGTGAGAGACAGGAGCTGCAGTAGAGAGAGAGGGGGCTGCAATAGTGAGAGAGAGGAGCTGCAATAGAGAGAGAGAGAGGGGGGCTGCAATGGTGAGAGAGAGAGAGAGATGTGCTGCTATAGTGTGTGAGAGAGAGGGGGCTTTTAATGGTGGGAGAGAGGGGGGCTGCATTGGTGGGCGAGAGAGAGAGGGGGGCTGCAATGGTGGGAGAGAGGGGAGCTGAAATAGTAAGAGAGAGGGAGAGAGAGGGCTGCAATGGTGAGAGAAAGGGGCTGCAATAGTGAGAGAGAGAGAGAGAGGGGGGGCTGCAGTGATGGGAGAGAGAGGGGGGCTGCAATGGTGGGAGGGAGAGAGAGATGGGCTGCAATGGTGGGAAAGAGGGGGGCTGCAATGGTGGGAGAGAGAGGGGGCTGCAATGGTGGGAGGGAGAGAGGGGGGCTGCAATGGTGGGAGGGAGAGAGGGGGCTGCAATGGTGGGGGAGAGAGGGGGCTGCAATGGTGGGAGGGAGAGAGGGGGGCTGCAATGGTGGGAGGGAGAGAGGGGGCTGCAATGATGAGAGGGGGCCTGCAATGGTGGGAGAGAGAGGGGGCTGCAATGGTGGGGGGAGAGAGAGGGGGCTGCAATGCTGGGGGAGAGAGAGAGGGGGCTGCAATGGTGGGGGGAGAGAGAGAGAGGGGGGCTGCAATGGTGGGGGTGGGAGAGAGAGGGAGGCTGCAATGGTGGGGAAGAGAGAGGGGAGCTGCAATGGTGGGGGAGAGGGCTGCAATGGTGGGGGGAGAGAGAGAGAGAGAGGAGGCGCTGCAATGGTGGGGGAGACAGAGAGGGGGGATGCAATGGTGGGGGAGAGAGAGAGGGGGGCTGCAATGGTGGGGGAGAGAGAGCGGGTGGCTGCAATGGTTGGAGAGTGAGAGGGGGCTGCAATGGTGGGGGGAGAGAGAGAGGGGTTGCAATGGTGGGGGGAGAGAGAGAGGGGGTCTGCAATGGTGGGGGAGAGAGAGAGGGGGGCTGCAATGGTGGGAGACTGAGAGGGGGCTGCAATGGTGGGGGGAGAGAGAGAGAGAGGGGCTGCAATGGTGGGGGAGAGAGAGGGGCTGCAATGGTGGGGGGAGAGAGAGAGAGGGGGCTGCAATGGTGGGGGAGAGAGAGGGGGGCTGCAATGGTGGGAGAGTGAGAGGGGGCTGCAATGGTGGGAGGGAGAGAGGGGGGCTGCAATGGTGGAAGGGAGAGAGGGGGGCTGCAATGGTGGGAGGGAGAGAGGGGGGGCTGCAATGGTGGGAGGGAGAGAGGGGGGCTGCAATGGTGGGAGGGAGAGAGGGGGCTGCAATGGTGGGAGAGAGAGAGAGAGAGAGAGAGAGAGAGAGAGAGAGAGAGAGAGGGGGCTGCAATGGTGAGAGGGGGCTGCAATGGTGGGAGAGAGAGAGAGAGGGGGCTGCAATGGTGAGAGGGGGCTGCAATGGTGGGGGGAGAGAGAGAGAGGGGGCTGCAATGGTGGGGGGGGGAGAGAGAGGGGGGCTGCAATGGTGGGGGAGAAAGAGGGGAGCTGCAATGGTGGGGGAGAGGGCTGCAATGGTGGGGGGAGAGAGAGGAGGGGCTGCAATGGTAGGGGGAGACAGAGAGGGGGGCTGCAATGGTGGGGGAGAGAGAGAGGGGGGCTGCAATGGTGGGGGAGAGAGAGAGGGGGCTGCAATGGTTGGAGAGTGAGAGGGGGCTGCAATGGTGGGGGGAGAGAGAGAGGGGTTGCAATGGTGGGGGGAGAGAGAGGGGGGCTGCAATGGTGGGGGAGAGAGAGAGGGAGGCTGCAATGGTGGGAGACTGAGAGGGGGCTGCAATGGTGGGGGAGAGAGAGAGAGAGGGGCTGCAATGGTGGGGGGGAGAGAGAGGGGCTGCAATGGTGGGGGAGAGAGAGAGAGGGGCTGCAATGGTGGGGGGAGAGAGAGGGGGGCTGCAATGGTGGGGGAGAGAGAGGGGGGCTGCAATGGTGGGGGAGAGAGAGAGAGAGAGGGCTGCAATGGTGGGGGGAGAGAGAGAGGGGGGGTTGACCATGGAATGGTGAGAGAGAGAGATTATACAGAGAGAGAGAGATTATACAGTCCAGATTACAATTTGCAGGGGCAGCAAAGGTGACAGAGAAAGGGGGGTGCACCATGCAACCCCCCTCTCTCTATGTCACCTCTTGCATGGTCAACCCCCACCCCCCCCCCTCTCTGCACCTACCTTTTCTGCTCCTGCAAATTGTAAACTGTATAATCTCTCTCACACCACCATTGCACGGTGCACTCCCCCCCACCCTCCTCTCTCTGAGATTATTATACAGGCAGACAGTTTACAATTTCCAGGGGCAGCAAAGGTAGGTGACAGAGAGAGGAGGGGGGGCCCGGGGGGGGGGGTGCACTGTTAGATGGTAAGAGAGAGAGACGAGATACAGACAGTATACAGGAGGATTTGAAATCTATTTGTTCTTCACCTTGTGCTCCAACGGTGGCCGGGCGTTCACTTCTCTCCTCTGCGGGCGGCTCTGCCTTCACATGTGACTCTGCACTGGGCGGTGCTGGCACCGCACGGGACGATGGAGCAAGATAACGTAGTTCTCCTGCTCGGCTCCGCCCCTCCCTCAGACACGTGATCGCTCCAGTCAGCGTGGGAAGGAAAGTGCAGCGGCGAGCATGGCGGCCGCAACCCACCGGCAGCCGGCCCGCCGCTGCTTTTAATACATACATGATGTGAGGGGTGAGGCATTAACATGACACTGGAGAGGGCAGGCCAGGCGTATAATTGAAACGTGCGGCGGCCGCCGCCGTGGCCCACGGGCAGTTGAGCTGACTAATTTTTGATTGACAGCAGGCGGCCTACCGGGAATTTTCCCGGTCTCCTGGTAGGCCAGTCCGGCCCTGGGTAATACCCAACATGCACCTCCCGATCTTGCGCGTGCGCACTCTACACAGGGCGTAGAGAAGGAAGATTACCTTGCTGCCATAACAACGGGCGGTGACGGAGGAAGTTCCCGCCCCGCTGTTATGGCAATGCAATCCTGCGACCATGCCCACTGACTCCTGAGATTGATGGCAAACATCTCCTAGGAGCCAAGTCGTGGCAGGATATGATGTACGGCGCCACAGCCGAGAAGAGAAAGATTACAAGGGGCACCCTAGCAACAAGGCACACACAGTAAGTAAGAAAAAAAAAGTGCCAAATGTTTTTAGACTGAAAGCAAGGGACTCATTCAGATAAAGTTTAAAATATGGGTGGAATTCTGCTTTAAAGGGGTTATAAAGGTACAATTTTTTTCCCCTAAATAGATTCCTTTACCTTAGTGCAGTCCTCCTTCACTTACCTCATCCTTCGATTTTGCTTTTAAATCTCCTTATTTCTTCTGAGAAATCCTCTCTTCCTGTTCTTATGTCTGTAACTCCACGCATGCAAGGTTTTCTCCCTGGTGTGGAGTGTCGTGCTTGCCCCCTCTCTCAGACTACAGGAGAGTCAGGATGCTCTCTACGTTGCAGATAGAGAAAGGAGCTGTGTGTTAGTGGACGTCCTGACTCTCCTGTAGTCCAGGGGAGGGGTCGAGCATGACACTCCACACCAGGGAGAAAGCCTTGCATTACTGTGTGGAGTTACCGACAGAAGAACAGTAAGGCCCCGTACTCACGACCAAACATGTCTGCTGAAACTGGTCCGCGGACCAGTTTCAGCAGACATGTTTGGCCGTGTGTAGGCCCGAGCGGACCTCTGTTCAATGGTGTGTACAGCCATCGAACAGAAGTCCCCGGGCAGACATGTCCGATGAAAACGGTCCGCGGACCGGTTTCATCGGACATGTCTGCTCGTGAGTACAAGGCCTAAGTGTGAATTTCTCAGAAGAAATAAGGACATTTTAAAGCAAAATCGAAGGGTGAGGTAAGTGAAGGAGGACTGCACTAAGGTAAAGGAAGCTATTTAGGAAAAAAAAATGTACCTTTACAACCCCTTTAAGTTAAGGAAAGACCCAGAATTGTGCTCCAGCTACAGGACAATATTGTAAATAAATTAAGATATTAAATTATATGCAAACATATTGGATGAGAGACTGAAGCGCTACATGTCAAATTGGATAGAGAAAGATCAAGCAGGCTTCATCCCTGGGAGGGAAACAAGAGATAATGTATTAAGAACTATCCTCTTAATACATAGAGCCAAGAAAAGCAAAAAACAGTCCTTTTTCTGTCAATCGATGGCAAAAAGGCTTTTGACAGGATGCACTGGAACTACAGTGGGGATCAAAAGTTTGGGCAACTCAGGTAAAAATTTGTATTAATGTGCATAACGAAGCCAAGGAAAGATGGAAAAATCTCCAAAAGGCATCAAATTACGGATTAGACATTCTTATAATATGTAAAAAAAAGTTAGATTTTATTTCCATCATTTACACTTTCAAAATTACAGAAAACAAAAAAATGGCGTCTACAAAAGTTTGGGCATCCTGCAGAATTTATAGCATGCACTGCTACCTTTGCAAAGCTGGGACCTGCCAGTGTCATGGATTGCTCTCAATCATCGTCTGGGAAGACCAGGTGATGTCAATTTCAAAGGTTTTAATTGCCCAGACTCATCTGACCTTGCCCCAACTATCAGCACCATGGGTTCTTCTAAGCAGTTGTCTAGAAAACTGAAACTGAAAATAGTTGACGCTCACAAAGCTGGAGAAGGCTATAAAAAGATAGCAAAGCATTTTCAGATGTTAATATCCTCTGTTCGGAATGTATTTAAGAAATGGCAGTCATCAGGAACAGTGGAAGTTAAAGCAAGATCTGGAAGACCAAGAAAAATATCAGACAGAACAGCTCGCAGGATTGTGAGAAAAGCAATTCAAACCCCACGTTTGACTACACGATCCCTCCAGAAAGATCTGGCAGACACTGGAGTTGTGGTACACTATTCCACTATAAAGAGATACTTGTACAAATATGGTCTTCATGGAAGAGTCATCAGAAGAAAACCTCTTCTACGTCTTCACCACAAAAATCTGCGTTTGAACTTTGCAAATGAACATATAGACAAGCCTGATGCATTTTGGAAACAAGTTCTGTGGACCGATGAGGTTAAAATAGAACTTTTTGGCCGGAATGAGCAAAGGTACGTTTGGAGAAGAAAGGGCACAGAATTGAATGAAAAGAACCTCTGTCCAACTGTTAAGCATGCTTTGGGGTTGTATTGCAGCCAGTGGCACAGGGAACATTTCACGAGTAGAAGGAAAAATGGATTCAATAAAATTTCAGCAAATTTTGGATGGTAACTTGATGCCATCTGTGAAAAAGCCGAAGTTAAAGAGAGGATGGCTTCTACAAATGGATAATGATCCTAAACACACCTCAAAATCCACGGGGGATTACATCATCAGGCGTAAACTGAAGGTTTTGCTATGGTCTTCACAATCTCCTGACCTCAACATAATTGAAAATCTATGGATAGACCTTAAAAGTAGTGTTGAGCAGAATATGCCATATTCGATTTCGCGATATATCTCGAAAATATATTTGAATATTCGAGATATATTCGCTAAATTCGAATATTCGTGATATTTTATCGAAATTAAATGATTGCGATTTTTCGCTATTGCGAATGCGAAAATAATTGCGATTTTTTTATAACTGCGGTAGGAGCACTCTGATTGGCTCAGAATATTCGTGATATTTTATCGAAATATCGCAACATGCGAATGCGATATTTATTGCGCAATTTCGAGAAATGCTGGAGGAGCGCTCTGATTGGCTCAGAATATTCGTGATATTTTATCGAAATATCGCAACATGCGAATGCGATATTTATTGCGCAATTTCGACAAATGCTGTAGGAGCACTCTGATTGGCTCAGAATATTCGTGATATTTTACAATACAAAATAATTGCGAATATTCGGCAAATGCGGAAGGAGCACTCTGATTGGCTCAGAATATTCTTGATATTTTACAATACAAAATAATTGCGAATATTCGGCAAATGCGGAAGGAGCACTCTGATTGGCTCAGAATATTCTTGATATTTTACAATAAAAAATAAAAAGTGTTTTGCATTGGTGGTGATTCTTTACTCTATCCATCTGTCACAGCCATTTGTCAATCAAACACCTTGAAGATTGAACACGTTCATGCTGCATGCTTTGGACTTTTTTTCACTTCACATATCAAAGACATTTTTATGAAAGATTATTTTTCTATTATTGGGACTATATTTCTTTATATATTTGTTTCACTGTGTATTTCACAAGTTATTTGCGCTTGCTTATTTTATAATTTGCCCACATGTCTTGTCACTAGACATATTTTTTATTCTTGTAGAGCGACTCCATTTTCTGTCTTGTATTAATTTATGTTGTATAACATTTTTGAGTTGCTGCTGTATTCTCCCCTTTTTTAAGGTATGCGCAATTTTTTCCTTCTTACAAAAAATAATAATATCAAACATACAAATATTCATAACATACACATACACAAAGCCCCCCCCTTTTGCATCAGAGACAATCAGAGTTCTCCTACCACAGTTATCGAAAATTCGCAATCATTTTCGCATTCGCGAAAAATCGCAATTTTTTTTTTTCAATTTGGCAACATAAAAGGATCGCCTCAGCTTAGCTACTCGGCCCAGGGTCTCTAATCATACCAGCAATGCTTTTAGACATTGATAGGATGTGATCTGTTTTAAAAATCAAATTGAAAAAATGCGAATATTCGGAATTGCGAATATTCACCGCGAAATTCGAAATATAGCGCGATTTCTCGAATATGCTATATTCGAGTCGAATATTCGCAATGCGAATATTCGTGAGCAACACTACTTAAAAGAGCAGTGCGTGACAGACAGCCCAGAAATCTCAAAGAACTGGAAGACTTTTGTAAGAAAAAATGGGCAAAGATACCTGAAAGAATTGAAAGACTCTTGGCTGGCTACAAAAAGCGTTTACAAGCTGTGATACTTGCCAAAGGGGGCAGTACAAGATATTAACTCTGCAGGGTGCAGAAACGTTTGCAGACGCCATTCTTTTTTTTCGTTTTCTGTAATTTTGAAAGTGTAAATGATGGAAATAAAATCGAACTTTTTTTGACATATTATAAGAATGTCTAATCTGTAATTTGATGCCTTTTGGAGATTTTTCTATCTTTCCTTGGCTTCGTTATGCACATTAATACAAATTTCTACCTGGGGTGCCCAAACTTTCGATCCCCACTGTATATGCTTTTAACATTACGATATCTTGGGCTGTGCCAGTGTATGTATAAAAGGATAGAGGCATTATATTTTAAACCAGCTGCTCAAGTCTGAGTGAATGGGACCATGTTGTGACCATTTGCTTTATATAATGGAATGCGGCAGGGATGCCTATTCTCTCCATTACTATTTGTGCTGTCACTTGAATCCCTCTTAGCGGCGATTCGGGCAAATCAAGAAATACAGGGCATATAATTTTCTGGGCAAGAACATAAGGTATCTGCATTTGCAGATGATATCTTGCTCTATTCAGTATACCTAACCCAAGACAGACGCTGCCTAATATCTTAATGTTCCTCAAAAGATGTGGGGACATTTCAAATTTCAAGGTCAATGTAGAAAAATCTGAAATATTGAACTTCTCTATTTCCCAATGGGAGCTTAGGGCCCTTAGACCATGTAGCCATTTAATTGGAAACAGAAGGGCTTGAAATATCTAGGCATAAACCTATCTGCATCAGTTACGGACTTGTATGAATAACATTTTTAAAGATGCACAAGTGTAGCGCACCCCCTTAAGGGCTGCAAGCAACTGGGATTCCCCAGCCTGCATAGCCAGGCACACCTACTTTTCACAGTCCTCTCAGCGTCAGAAAACAGTCAAGTACTTTTGCTTTTGTTATTTATTTGAGAGATTAGAATTTAGATGGAAATTGAGAATAATGGGATGCCCACTTGACTTTAGAACAACTTCAGGGACAACTTTTCCTATGTACGGTCTATATACACTACTCTACTCTTGATTGCCTGCAGAACTCCGCTGTCACACTGTTAGTTAATCTGAGGCAGCACTCAGTCAGATTTATAGCAAAAGCCTGTTATAGTCAGGAACCCTAAGCCCCTTGGTTGCGTAGCAAAGTTCAGTGCCAGCATTACATCCCCGCGGCTACTGATCCCAGCACCACCTCTTCAGGCACTGCAAGCCTGCCTGGCAGAAGCTGCCCCTTTTACTAGCCCTCCTGGCTTACTTCCACACAGTCCTCACGGACTGACACTCTCTCCACAGTCCTCCCAGATTGAACACTCACCAACCCACCTGGCTGACTTCTCAGGAGATCTCCCTGACCTGCTCCCGCAGTCCTCTCCTTGCTCCCGTGCCTCCAGGAAGGGGTTCCTCTGTGTGTTGTGGGGGATCCTTTCAGCAGCCAAGCCCCAGGACAAGGCTATCCCCCTCAGACTAGGGGGTGCCCTGCAAGGGCAACCGACAGCCTCCTCAGCACTCCATCTCCATCTTCCACCTAACTACTTCTGCTGGCATGACTTATTCCTATTTATGAAGTGGCCTGCCCACTGACAGCCCATTTGCTGGGGATTGGTTGGTACTCTCATAAATATGCCAAGCAGCTCCTCCTAGCCTTCATCCGCTACATTTGAAAATTTCTCTAAAGCTTCAGAAAAAAGGGGGAGGCACCAGAGATGCTGCTTGCTTAGTCATCCAGCCTCCCAGAGTCACTCAACCCTGACCCAGATACAACCCAGGCCTGGCTTCCTGCCAAACCAATTTATCTACACTAACCGCTAATACTAGCACACTAGCTAAATTGTGCCCCCCGCCCCTAGAAAGCAGCCTGCCCCCACGAGAAAGCACAAAAATAGCACCTGTGCCCAGAAGCAAGGGCATCCCATATAATTACAAAGGAACGGAAAAGGGAACAAACTTGGAAGAGGTTATGTATAAGTAATTTAACAAGTATCAAAAATAGACATTTCTCTTTAAAACACATATGTACACTACATATCAACAGTAAATATGCATCCTAGCTACAGGTCTCTGCAGCTGACTCAAACACAATGGGGGTTATTTACGAAAGGGAAAGTCACCTTGCACTACAAGTTGGAAAGGGAGGTGTTTCCAACTGTGGGGGCAGTGTAGTGACTGGAGGAGATAGATCACTGTTCCTAATCACTAGGTACAGCAGATCTATCTCTCCTCCCATGACAGAACGGGGATCTGTCTGTTTACATCAAAGGGTTAACTGTGTTCCCTAGATGTGTTCTAACTGTGGGGGGAATGTGGCTGACTAGAAGAGGAGACAGATACGACGGCTCCCCAGGGGAACCAATCTGCCGCAGTATAACTGCGGTGGCTGGTCGGGAAGGGGTTAAACAGATTCAGCTAACCACTTTATCAATAGGCCTAATAGGTTTAGACTGGGTTCACACTGGTGTGAATTCGATGTGGGATTCCCAGCACCCAATTTGCATGTGAGCATCCTGTGGCCGGCTCTAAGATTGCCACTTCATCCTTTTAAACCCGAACACATATTCGTTACACAGGTTCTGAGGCTAATTTAATGCCGATACGGCACCAAGTAAGTTTAATTTCCACCTTAATCAGCCACATAACCTGTGTAATTATTATGTGTTCGGTTTTAAAGTATGAGGTGGGAACCCTAACCGGCTCTAAATGGAGCGGTTTGCAGAAGAGTCTTGTGCGTCTTCTGTTCTAATTCAGGTCCGAATCTAGCAAATTGGGGCCTGATTCGACACTGAAATGGAGAACAGGGATGCACAGGACCCCTGCTGTGAGCCGCTCCGCACAGTAGTGTGAACCCAGCCTGAAATGGAATATACTTTATACATTAAGTGAAATGGAGACCCTGTATCTTGAATTAAATCAATTTGTTGGACTAGTTGGCTTTAAATTTAATTGAAGCTGAACTCTAGGCAGAAAAGACACCAAATATACATTTAATAAGCATTTATTCAAAAATACATTAATAAATGCATATTTTTAATGCAAGAAGGACTGAAATAGGCATCAGCCTCTTGCAGCCCCTGTATGTCAGGGCTAGAGTCTAAGGCCTCGTACACACGACCGGACATGTCCTCTGAAACTGGTCCGCCGACCAGTGTCAGCGGACAGATCCGATCGTGTGTACAGGCTAGCGGACAGATTTCCAGCGGACAAATGTTTCTTAGCATGCTAAGAAACATGTCCACTGGGAAGCTGTCCAGCGGACATGTCCGCTGGTTAGTACGTCTAACCAGCGGACAGAAATCCACGCATGCGTGGAAGCATTGAACTTGCGCGATAGAGAACGTCGGTGTCGTCTACGTCACCGCGTTCTCTGTCTGCGGATTTCGGTTTGATGGTGTGTACAGCCATCAGACCGAAATCTCCCAGCGGACATGTCCGATGAAAACGGTCCGGCGGACCGTTTTCATCGGACTGTCCGCTCGTCTGTACGGGGCCTTAGAGGAAGAAACAGTACAATGATCCAATCAGTCCATACTGTGAAAAACCATGCTGAGGGGAGGATCAGCTCATCATTGTGCTGCTTCTCCTTTCACTGTACAGTTACAGGCCTGGGCAGGTTCCGTGTTCTCTCCCCACATGAAGGGGAATGAAGGTATAACTGATAATAGCTGTGTGACTTCCTACCTTCGTATCCAAGCAGTGGGGGAGACCGGACCGGCAGATGCTCGGGTTAGATGGATCCAGACGACATGAGGATGAAATCAACGTGGGTTTATTCAATCCAGATAAAGCAATAAACGGTGATACAATACTGTTCTGTAGTAGTGGTATCAATGCTGTCTTGTTGGTATCTATCCTGAGGCTAACTGCTGGTCAAAAACTGATGCCTTCTCAAGCCCAAAAAATGTGAAGTGTCTAGTCACACAGCCATGAGGCACTGCGATGGCTGCCCGCACGTAATAAGGGCCAGCCCTGCTTGAGTCCACGCCCCCCCGATGGAAAAAACTTTACTAAAAAGGACAGAGGCGTGCGGCATGTAAATTCTGGCCAGCAGATGGCAGCAGTTCAAAAGATGCATGAAAACAACATGGTGAAAGAAAGCTTGATAATGCAATGTACAAATAACTATGAGGAGAACAGCACACTCCGCAGTTGAATGAATCTGGCAATCAGACTGAGGACATCCAGCAGCAGAAAGAAAGCACTGTGGAGAAAAACGTTCAAAGTGGATATTGCAGCAAAAGCTAGTTTTGTTATTTTATCTCTTAGGCCCCATTCGCACCAGAACCCGATGTGGGAAACCCTGTGTTCTGTGCTCTTTTCCTGCACCACGTTTAAAATGCACTGCAATTGCGATCTGCAGTGGGCGCCAATACATTAGGTTAAAGCGTTTGTATAGTAATTTTTTGGACTTTTACCTACAGGTAAGCCTTATTATAGGCTTACCTGTAGGTAAAAGTCCAAAAAATTACTAAACCTGTACGGTTTAGGAGATATTCCCCTTGCAATGAGCCACTGACTGCAGCGGCGCATACGCATTGGGGATTCTTGGCTGAAAGCCTGGCAGACGCTGGACCTTGACGGAAAGAAGTCTTGCGCGTGCTTGCGCAAGAGTGACGACATTAAAGCACCAGCTACTCACAGTGCGGGAGCCGCGATACCCGGAAGACACGCCGAGGCAAAATGTCATCTCCCTCTGCGTGGACCGGGTGGGATACTGACGCCTCGCTCTAAGGTAAGTATTTCATAATGAGCTAGTATGCGTTTCATACTAGCTCATTATGTCTTTTGCCTTACAGTTGTTGGGGAAAAAAAGTGTCAGCGGGTATACAACCGCTTTAAAACCACCCCAATCACAGGTCACAAACACAGTGGGGTGACCTGCACTGGATCGCATGGTACAGACGTACCCTGCGATCCAGTTGCAATGCAGTTAAAAAAAAAAAAATGTAAGAAAAGTTAGAAAAGTGATGAATTCAAATGAATGGGCTCAAGTTGCACTGAACCTCATGTGAAACGCACAGAAATGCGTAGCGTGTTCCAGTGTAATTCCTAGTGTGGACTGACCCTAAATGGACTAATAATTTTTATTTTGTTATTTTTGTTTGGAGCTTTGCTTCAGATGCTTTTACATTCAGTTTATCTCTTTCAGTGTATTTAGTGTTTCTTTGAAGTATTTCTAGTTAGTTGTACGGTATTTGTACAACAGTTACTTGTTATTTAATGCCCTGTCTCACACTCTTCTTGAATCAGCTCAGACATAAAAGCTCCTCAGCCGCCTATCATTTAACAACCTGATAATCTGCAGTTTCTCTAGAAGCTAATCGGTTAATGAAGCTGTAGAGACTGCAGGTCCCTAGCAGTTATAAGAATGATGGTATGTAATAGTATGCATTCCTTTAAAACAATCAATATGTTGTCAAGAAAACAGCAGTCTGTACAAGAAGGAATGTTCTGCAATGCAGAGACCCATTGCTAGACCAATACACATAACTACGAAAAGCTTTGTATATTGGTAATGGCACAATTATTTTTAACAAAAAAGTATATTCATTTTATATACTGATATAATTTACATTTCACATATTGAAATTGCCATAAAAAAAGTAAAGGTTTTGCTAGATATGGTATCGATAAACACATATTTTCCTGTATTTTGAGCAGTGCTGTTAAATCATATTTCTGCATCAGCTGCTTTAGAAGCCTTGATAAATGGGTTGAGGCAGGTTCTCAGATTCAACATCATGTGATGCAAAGGTGCCTATTGTGGAGCCAGAGATTGTTATAGTAGGATCTCTTACCGGTTGTACTGAATCAAGATTCTGCATTCATAAGAGAAGACAATTCCCAAAAGGGAATCAAGCAACCACTACGCCGACAATATCAGTATTGCTCACTTGAGCTTCTGATAAGCTTCTACAGTCTCTAGAAACTCTTGGGAGACAATGGTTCTAGACTCCAGCAACTCCAGGGGAATTTGTCCAGGGCTCACATGACATATGCCACCACTGACAAAGCAATGGTAATTTCTTAAGAGCAAAGGGGGTGCAGGCATGTGTAAAAAGAATGGAAAATAAAATACATATTTACAGTAAAACCTTGGTTTGAAAGTAACTTGGTTTGAGAGTATTTTGCAACATGAACAAGATGTTTAAAAAAAAATGTTGCCTTGATATACAAGCGATGTCTTGATATGATGCCCCGTACACACGATCGGAATTCCCGGCGGTAAAAAGTCTGCCGGGAATCCCAGGGGTAAAACCGAGAACCTGCTCGGTCACTTTCCCCGTGTACACACAAGAGGTTTTCCCATCTGGAAAACTGTGGTGAAAGCTTTGGCCCGGGAATCCCGGCCGTGTGTATGCTCCACCACAGTGTTTCCCCATAGGGAAACTACCGGGGAAAAGACCGCCGGGAATCGCGGCAGGAAAAAAGAGAACATGTTCTCATTTTTCCTGCTGCGATTCCCGGCGGTTTTCCTGTCGGGAAAACTGCCATGGAGCATACACACGTACAGTTTTCCTGGCAAAAAGCTGTCATGGCAGTTTTCCCAATGGGAAAACTGGTCGTGTGTACGAGGCATAAGAGTAGTGTCATGTCACAACTGAGTATAAAAGAGAAGAGAGGAGCTAAGTGTAGCAAGATGGTTACATTTAATGAAGGTACAACATTTAGCAACGTATTGCTACACTTAGAATTGCTTCTCTTTTCTTTTATACCCTGTAAAAAAAATGCTTTGATATACAAGTGCTTTAGATTACAAGCATGTTTCTGGAACAAATTATGCTCGCAATCCAAGGTTTTACTGTATTTTCCATTAAAATTACTTATTTTTAACACACACGTGTATCTCATTTGCACCAGTTGGATCACCTCTGATCATCATAGGAGCTGCAGGAATTGTTGCTTGAAGTCTTTCCAAGGACATTGTGGACTGAAAAGACCTATGAGGTTGTGCAGCTCATATTGTCTGCAGTACTTTCTGTATTTCTATTGTTACTTCTTTGGTTGCCTCTGTAGACTGACCTTTACACTTCATCAACAGAAACCCTTTTCTGGTGATTAATGTTCGAATTGATAGAATGTCACCGACACCCTCAATGTGGCATACGCAAGGATGTGTTTTGTCACAAACTCAAAGTGCAAGGTTTTGTAGCCACAAAGTCCCCCATCCTCAAGGCTGTAGTGTGGTTCTTTGCAGCCTTGAAATGTCACACTATATATTTAAGACAATATACAATATGTCCTTGTGTTTGCTACATTTAATGTGTTGATGTTCTGATAGTTTGATTATTTCTTTGATGACAGTGTCATCTGAGGTTTTGATATCATAGCACCCACCTATGAAAGGTTGCATTGCATTAAGGAGTGCACTGGACAGTGTTGCCAACCTCCTGCAGCATTTTTTACTGACAAAACATGGACAATTTACTGACGGAGAACATGTTTTACTTACAGTCTAAAAAATTACATAACTCCTAATAAAAAAAAGACAACCGATATTTAAACAGTACAAACACATAATGCAAACACTGACAATATCCATACACAAGTAATTTCCCTGATATACACTTCAAAAGTCAACACAGTTTGACAAATTATTAGCCCCTGATATTTACTGACAGTTGTAAACAGTCATTGATTTTTACAAACTGTCCATAAATGTATTTACGGTTGGCACCCCTGGCACTGGATTACATACTCTTTCTAGTGCAGGGGTTCTTAAATTGGGGATCATGGACCCATAAGTTGTCCATGAATGCATGGATGGTTTTCAGGCAATTTGTGAGGGTCAGATTAAAAATAACATATACATTCGCTATACAGCCCCCTCCCTTTCTCGTCCAAAGAAATGGTTTTGAATTGAAAACATTTATAGAAAACGCACCCTGCCACTGCTTATAGTGCATACCACTAAACATCCCTTGACTCATTGTTGGCCCATGTTAACCATGTCACTATGAACTCCATAATGCAAGTGATAATTCTCATTTTCTAGCAGTAGTAACAGTAGTAATAGTAGATGTGAGCAGAATTAAAATATTTTTTTTTAAATTAGCAGAAGATGATTGTATTTCATTTTTGTAATGAGTGGCCATTGCTTTTTGCATGAAAATAAGTGAAATTTTGTGTGTGCCATATATGCATTTCTATGCGGCAATCAAAATGCAATAAAATAAAGTACATATATACACAGCATGCAAAGTTGAGTTTATGTGAATATTTTTGGGGAGGGGGGTCTATAGCTTTTATCAGATTCTTAAGGGTATCCCTGACTCAAGTTAAGAACCACTGTTCTAGTAATGGATTTAAAAAAAAACAGAGAACAGTATACTTGCATTGGGAAAGAGTGACAGTTAGGCCTCGTACACATGGACGGACTGTCCGCTGAAAACGGTCCGCCGGACCGTTTTCAGCGGACATGTCCGCTCGGAGATTTCTGTCTGATGGTTTTACACACCATCAGACAGAAATCCGCGATACGCGGTGACGTGGCCGCGCCGTCGCCGCGACGATGACACGGCGACGTGCGCGGCCCTGGAAGGTCAATGCTTCCACGCATGCGTCAAATCACTTCGACGCATACAAGGGCTTTCGGCCGAGCGGACATGTCTGGTGAGTCTGTACAGACGACCGAACATGTCCGAGGGACAGGCTTCCAGCGGACATGTTTCTTACCATGCTAAGAAACATTTGTCCGCTGGAAACCTGTCCTATCCACCGGAAAATTGTCCGGTCGGACGTACAGACGACCGAACATGTCCGCTGAAACTGGTCTGGGGACCAGTTTCAGCGGACATGTTCGGTCGTGTGTACGGGGCCTAACACACAACCATTGTGCAGAGCTACAAACCAGGAAGCAAAGCCCCATAAGCAATAAGCATTGTGGCCTGCCTTATAAACATGTATTATTACTAGGGATGAGGTTCAGGTTTGGACTGAGATAGAATTCAAATGGGAAAACTAAATGGGTTGCTAACAATGCCAATTGTTAATGTTGCCAATTTTATAGGGGGTGGGTGTGCATTTTTTACAAAGAAAAAACGAGTTGGCAGGGAAATGTCATATACAGGCAATTTAAAACTCAATGAACCTTCTGTGAACTGAACCCATGTACATTACGATTACATACAAAATAGTATATATTTTTTTATTAGGATCAGGTGTATGTAAAGGAAAAACGTAAAGAAGACCCTCTGTTAGGTTTTTACTTCTGTCTGTGTCTTGGTCGGTGACTATCATCACTGGGTAAGTAATAAGTGATGGGAAATCTACATCAGAATCCAAGAACATTATACAGACAGTTCTCAGAGATGCAAGGTTGCAAAGCCTGACGCTTTTTAAAAGGTGCATATATAGAACAATCTTCATCAGGGACAACAACCATTTATGTCAATTACCCGGATTCACAAAGCACTTACGTCGACGTATCTCGAGATACGCAGCGTAAGTGTAACTATGCGCCGTCGTATCTGTGTGCCGTGCCCACAATCTGAGATACGCCTAAAAATAGGCTTCCTACGACCGACGTAACTTGCCTACGCCGTCGTCTCGTGGGCGCATATTTACGCTGGGCGCCTTTTCCGCTCCCATTGATTTTCTATGCACATATGCAAATGAGGGAGACACGCCAATTCACGAAAGTAGTTGCGCCCGGCGCATAATATACACGGTTTGCGTAAGTCGTACGTCAGGCGTAAAGTTATTACCCATATAGGAGGCGCAACTCATGCAAAAATGCGGCCACGGGACGGCGCATGCGCCATTCATTTTAAGTACTTCTATGGCGCTTGGCCCATCATTTGCATGGGGTTACGCCTCATTAGCATGGCTCACGCCCACTTCCACCTACGCTGGCTTACGTCGAGGAAACCCAGCGTATCTTTAAGAGCGAGTGGGAGCGAGTGCTTTGTTTGTGAATCCAGTGCTTGCCTCTGTGCACTGCGTCGGCGTAGCGTATATTAGATACGTTACGCCTGCATAAATATGCGCCGATGTATGTGAATCCGGGTCAATATGTTCAAACAATAGCTCCTCTGTTTAGGAAGGTCAAGATCTCCTACTGAGATCCTGGGGTCTTTTTTCCTTGCTGGCTTGTTGGACATTTAGCCCAGGTTCAACTGGGTATGATTTGCTTCGATTTGAGATGCGATTTCACATGTGAAATCGCATCTCAAATCGGCGGCATTTGCCGGCAATTGACGGCAATGACACTGTCCTAATCGGTGCGACGCCGCATCTGCGGCACTGCACCGATTTCAAAAAGTAGTTCCTGTACTACTTTTTGCGATTTCGGAAACCTGCACAGATGTCTCTTAAATCGCGGCCGAAATCGGGTCTGTCAGTGGGAGTGAAATTGTGCGAGTTCAGCTGAACTCGCACGGCTTCACTCCCGCAGCCCAGTGTGAACCAGGGCTTAACCTCAGTTTTTTTCCTGAAGTTCTTTTCTCCTTCCTCTTTCCTCCCCAGTTTGGGGTTGGAGTATTTTTTTGGGTGGAAACTCTCAGGTTTGGCATCCTTATTTGAGTTCTATACTCTGGGACTCCTCTATGCTTTGGAGGGCTTATGCGGACCTTTGTGGAATGTTGAAAACAGAGGAGCTGTGTCTCTATTGTTTGAACGAATTGACATAAATGGTTGTTGTCCCTGATGAAGATTGTTCTATATATGCACCTTTTGAAACGCATCTGACTTCACAACCTTGCATCCCTGAGAACTGTCTGTATAATGTTCTTGGATTCTGATGTAGTTACTATGGATCATTGTCAGATGTTCATGCATTTTTATGTAATCAAGTTTTAACACTCTGTTGTTTCTATATACATGAAGTAATTTTTGTAATAAATATAATTTTTTATATATATTTAATTCTTTATTATCAATTGCATGTTCATGCATTTTTATGTAATCAAGTTTTAACATTCTGTTGTTTCTATATATGTGGAGCAATTTTTGTAATAAATATAATTTTTTAGATATATATTTTTTCTTTATTATCAATTGTATGTATATATATATATATATATATATATATATATATATATATATATAGTATCTCACAAAAGTGAGTAAACCCCTCACATTTTTATAAATATTTTATTATATCTTTTCATGTGACAACACTGAAGAAATGACACTTTGCTACAATGTAAAGTAGTGAGTGTACAGTTTGTATAACAGTGTAAATTTGCTGTCCCCTCAAAATAACTCAACACACAACCATTAATGTCAAAACCGCTGGCAACAAAAGTCAGTTTGGCCCAATTAGCCATTTTCCCTCCCCTGTGTCATGTGACTCGTTATGTTACAAGGTCTCAGGTGTGAATGGGGAGCAGGTGTGTTAAATGTGGTAGACAATTCTTTCACCGCTCCAGGTGAGCCTCGTAGATCATCAAGGGTTGTTGAACCACCAGGGTGCTGGCAATGCTAATTGTAGCACATGAACGAAAAAACTCTGGATAGCCGCACTCCAAGATAACTTAAAATTAAGTTGGTCTTTTTATTTTCAAATGCACATGCAGTCACCGCAAACAAATGTTAAATGTGGTGTTATCGCTCTCACTTTCTCATACTGGTCACTGGAAGTTCAACATGACACCTCGTGGCAAAGATCTCTCTGAAGATATGAAAAAAAAGAATTGTTTCTCTACATAAAGATGGCATAGGCTATAAGAAGATTGCCAAGACCCTAAAACTGGGCTGCAGCACGGTGGTCAAGACCATACAGCGGTTTAATAGGACAGGTTCCACTCAGAACAGGCCTTGCCATGGTCGACTAAAGAAGTTGACTGCACATGCTCAGAGTCATATCCAGAGGTTGTCTTTGGGAAATAAACATATGAGTGCTGGTAGCTAGCATTGCTGCAGCGGTTGAAGGGGGGGGGGGGGGTCAGTCTGTCAGTGCTCAAACCATACGCTGCACACTGCATCAGATTGGTCTTCATGCATGGCTGTCGTACCAGAAGGAAGCCTCTTCTAAAGATGATGCAAAAGAAAGCCCACAAACAGTTTGCTGAAGACAAGCAGACTAAGGATATGGATTACTGGAACCGTGTGCTGTGGTCTGATGAGACCAAGATAAACTTATTTGGTTCAGATGGTGTCAAGCATGTGTGGTGGCAACCAAATGAGGAGTACAAAGACAAGTGTGTCTTGCCTACAGTCAAGCATGGTAGTGTGACTATCATGGTCTGGGGCTGCATGAGTGCTGCCGGCACTGGGGAGCTACAGTTTATTGAGGGAACCATGAATGCCAACATGTACTGTGACATACTGAAGCAGAGCATGACCCCCCCCTCCTTCTCGGAGACTGGGCCGCAGGGCAGTATTCCAACATGATAGCGACCCCAAACACACCTCCAAGACGACCACTGCCTTACTAAAGAAGCTGAGGGTAAAGGTGATGGACTGGCCAAGCATGTCTTCAGACATAAACCCTATCGAGCATCTGTGGGGCATCCTCAAATGGAAGGTGGAGGAGCACAAGGTCTCTAACAATCACCAACTTTGTGATGTCATCATGGAGGAGTGGAAGAGGACTCCACGAGTGAGCTCCCTGCCCAAGTGGGTTAAGGCAGCGCTGGAAAATAATGGTGGCTACACAAAATATTGACACTTTGGGCCCAATTTGGATATTTTCACTTAGGGGTGTACTCACTTGTGTTGCCAGTGGTTTAGACATGAATGGCTGTGTGTTGAGTTATTTTGAGGGGACAGCAAATTTACACTTATACAAGCTGTACACTCACTACTTTACATTGTAGCAAAGTGTCATTTCTGCAGTGTTGTCACATGAAAAGATATAATAAAACATTTATAAAAATGTGAGGGGTTTACTCACTTTTCTGATATATATATATATATATATATATATATATATATATATATATATATATATATACACAAAAAATTATAGTTATTACAAAAATTGCTCCACGTATATAGAAACAACAGAGGCCCGGATTCACGTAGAAGCGCGCTTTTTTGTGCGGGTGTAACGTATCCTATTTACGTTACGCCTCCGCAACTTTGACAGGCAAGTGCAGTATTCTCAAACCAAAGTCGCGGCGTGTAGCGTAAATAGGCCGGTGTAAGCCCGCCTAATTCAAATGTGGAAGATGTGGGCGTGTGTTATGTAAATTTAATGTGACCCCACGTAAATGACGCTTTTAACGAACGGCGCATGCGCTGTCCGTGAAAGTATCCCAGTGCGCATGCTCCAAATTAACCCGCAAGAAGCCAATGCTTTCGACGTGAACGTAAATGACGCACAGCTCTATTCACGAACGACTTACGCAAACGACGTAAAACGTGAAAAATGTTACGCTGTTCCGACGTCCATACTTAACATTGCTACGCCTCATATAGCAGGGGTAACTTTACGCCGGGAAAAGCCTAACGTAAACGGCGTATCTGTACTGCATCGGCCGGGCGTACGTTTGTGAATTGACGTATCTAGCTGATTTACATATTTCTAGGCGTAAATCAGCGTACACGCTCCTAGCGGCCAGCGTAAATATGCAGTTACGATACGAAGGCGTAAGAGACTTACGCTGGCCGTATCTTAGTGAAATGTTGGCGTATCTGATTCTTTGAATCAGGCGCCAAGATACGACGGCTCAGACTCAGAGATACGACGGCGTATCTGGAGATATGCCGTCGTATCTCCTACGAGAATCTGGGCCAGAGTTTTAAAACTCGATTACATAAAAATGCATGAACATGCAATTGATAATAAAGAAACATGTCACATGAAAAGATATAATAAAGATATAATAAAATGTTTACAAAAATGTAAGGGGTGTAGTCATGTTTGTGAGATACTGTATGTGTGTGTATATATATATATATATATATATATATATATATAAACACTTTTTTTTTTTAAACTGCCCTTATTGCACCATTAGACACACATTTACATCCTACTTCACCTCATCTTAATTAAAGCCGCGAAAGCAGGAGTTACAATGAGTGCTGCAGTCAGCATCCTTCCCTACCCCCAGCCTCACACCTCGAATTCAGCACTTCTAACCTCCACTCAGATATATAACTGCATGAAATATTCACAACTTCGGCTGGACTGGAATGACGGATGGGACTCTGAGTGCAAGTTCACATCTAAAACAAAAGGAAGGGGGGGTCTGCAGAATAAAAGGTATACATGTATTTTATGTCTCAGCAATGCAGCCTTTTCCTAAACATTCTGTGTATCTCTGCTAGAATGTGTTAAATATGTGGATAACATTACCCAGAGGGACTATAGTTATCAACCGAACTCCGCAGTGGTTCAGCGGTAGAAATTATGGATTGCGGTATCATGTTAACCCATGGTAAGTATTGAGGCTTGCAGCAGATTATTTTCTATAATTTTGAATTAACATGAGGTAAAGAAAATATACTCAAAATAATGGCTTAATTAGGGATCATTCACATGGGCAGAACAAAAAAAAAATGCTGCATTTAGATGCATGCAGCAGATAGTCTTATTCACATCTAAACACAGCACTATAGTAATCAATAAGTCCGTACACACAGCGGTATCTACATACAAAAATGCATGCTGCATTTAGTAGCGCACAAAAAAGTAGATTAGGCAGAAAATACGCGTCTAAACACAGCTTTTTTCCTGCCCATGTGTATGAGCCTGTAGTGTGTACTGCCTTACTTGTGCAGGACAACATCATACCTGTACATTGTAGATAACACTAAAGTGCACCTGTCACAGGGATGTCAACCTGAAAGATTTGTGTAGCAGGTACTTCTCCAGACTGATCTAATCTATTAGGGTACAGCTGTCTGCTGCAGCAGCATGGGCTTTTTCACCCCCCCCCTTCTCTCTTCACACACAGACACTCAGTACTGCTGTTTGGAAACTCCCTATTGGAGGTTGTCTGTAAACTCCCTATTGGAAGAGCCTCAGCCAATTATGAGACAGCAGCAAAGACTGTGGTGTGGGAGAGGAGATAAAAAGCCAGAGGAACTAGTCCAGAGATTCTTTTTTTGCCTGCACCCAATCAGGAGAGCATCTGCATTCTATGTGTGTGTGTGGAACCGTGGCCTACCAAGGGACACACAGCATACAACTCCAGCCCAGAGGAACAGATTGTTCATGCAGCTACAGCCCAGAGGAACAGATTGTTCATGCAGCTCCAGTCCAGAGGAACAGACTGTACATGCTAAAGAAGGACACCCTGCAACAGCTCAAGGACTGAATGCCACTGCGACACACCTGCATCTAAGATCGATCGCTCAGGGGAGGACCGCTGACTGTGTACAGGATTTGGTGAAGGGGCTTTGCCCAGAAACCTTTAATGCTTTTCATAGAATACCACATCCAAGTATTGTCCACAGAGCTCCTACATTGCCGGTGAAGATAATAAAACGCAAAGCTTTTCCTCCAGGACATTACCGCGGTTGCTCTTAACCACTTGACCACTGGGCACTTAAACACCCTTCCTGACCAGACCAATTTTCCGCTTTCGGTGCTCTCACATTTTGAATGACAATAACTCAGTCATACAACACTGTAACCAAATTAAAATGTTGTCCTTTTTTCCCACAAATAGAGCTTTCTTTTGGTGGTATTTTATCACCTCTGCGGTTTTTATTTTTTTCACTATAAATGAAAAAAAAACGAAAAATTTGTAAAAAAATGAATTTTCTCAATTTCTATCATAACATTTTGCAAAAAAGTAATTTTTCCTCATAAATTTGGCCTAAAATGTATACTGCTACATATTCTTGGTAAAAAAAATGTTTTTGGGAATATTAGCACTGTAGTGGCACTGGGCATGGTAGTGGCACTGATGGAGCACTGGCGGCACTGATGAGTACTGTAGTGGCACTGGTAGACACTAGCAGCACCAATGGGCACTGAAGTGGCAGAGGTGGCACTGGTGGGGACTGTAGTGGCACTGGTGGGGACTGTAGTGGCACTGGTGGGGACTGTAGTGGCACAGATTGGGACTGTAGGGGCACTGATGGGTAGTGTAGTGGCACTGTGTGGCACTGCTAGGCTCTGCTGGGCACAATGTAGATTTTCACTCACTTTAAAAATCGCTTCTCTCCTCACACGCTGTATTGGTGTGAGGAGAGAAGAGAAGACCTCAGGATGACCTTTTATTTGCTTACATTTCTCTGCTCCCTCATAGGAGGGAGCGATCAGGTGGTGAAGAGCCGCTATCATTGGCTCTTCACCGTGATCCGTGTTGCGTCGTGTCCCCTGGACCCGGCGAGCACAGACACTTCCGCGAGCGCGTCTCAGGGGGCGTGCAAACGAGGAAGTGCACGAGGACGTCCCAGGGACGTCGTGTCAAAAGAACTCGACCGCGATGTAGCAGTATTTTTGCTATAGCGCGGTCGGCAAGTGGTTAAAGGGGACACTCCATGTGTATTGAGATATCGTAGGCCGGCCTGGGGTTCCCCTTTAGCCACAGCATCCCACACACACTAGAAGTTATTGGGGAGTCTATTTAATCTGTACGTTCTGTTACCTATTGATTTTGTTGTTTGCATAGTGTTCCTGACTGTTTTCTTTAAACTGTTTGAACCAAGTCCTGGGAACTTACACAGGTCCTGGCTGACTAATGTTAACCTGAATTTTACTTTTCTTCAAGTAAACTACAAGAAGAACTGTGTTGTATATTCCTGCTGAGTTATTCCATTAATCACATTGCTAGGTGTGCCAGAGGGGCTGGGACAGTTTATTGGGGTTGAAAGGCAGAGTAACGGACTGAACAAACAAAAGCAGCTCCCTCTGGTGTTTGCTACATTTGATTACAGGGTAATAAAGAAACAACATGCATTGCACGGCTCAATGAACAATAGATGTAACAACATTTTTACAGAAGGACTTTTTTAAAAGAAGCCTGGTGACTACCTTATTTCTTCCTCAACAAAAGGAACTACAGACACGGAAAATTATACAAAGCACTACAACATGCATGGATGTGCAGAATAGGAACAGATACTGGGAATTACAGCCAGCATGCAGAACAAGAGAAGAGGCACTGGGCAGAGACCATACATACAGAATAAGAGCCGGTTCACACTGCGGCGGCACGACTTCGGGGGCAAATCTGCATCTTGTGTAACTGGCCCCCTAAAACTAGTCGGGTAGTATGATGCCCAATACTACATTTATGTACCAATATTTCTTGTTTATGTATCTTTTTAATTGGCAACGGTTGGTGTTATCTATGCATGTAAACAATTTTACTTGAATAAACTATTAGCTAGATTCAGTAAGAGTTAGGTCGGCGTATCAGTAGATACACCGACCTAACTCAGAATCTGCGCCGACCTAGGTTTAAGTGTATTCTCAAACAGAGATACACTGAGCCCTGGTTCACACTGGGTACGATTTGGTACGATTTGAGATGCGATTTGACATGTCAAATCGCATCCCAAATCGGCGGCATTTGCCGGCAATTGTCGGCAATGGCACTGTCCTAATCGGTGCGACGCCGCACCGATTTCAAAAAGTAGTTCCTGTACTACTTTTTTGCGATTTCGGGCTGCGATTTACATTGAACCCTGCACAGATGTCTCTTAAATCGCAGCCCAAATCGCGGCAAAATCGCAGCCGCAAAATCGCGGTAAAATCGAGATATGTAAATCACTAGATACGCCTAATAACGAACGTACTCCCGGCCAACGCAGTACAGATACGCCGTTTACGTAACGCTTTATCAGGCCTAAAGTTATTCCATCTTATAGATGGAATAGTAATGTTAAAGTATGGCCGCCGTTCCCGCTTCGAAATTTGAAAATTTGACATTGTTTGCGTAAGTCGTCCGTGAATAGGGATTTACGTCGTTTACGTCCACGTCGAAATCAATAGGCCCGTGCGGCGGACTGAGCCGCAATGCACAAAGGGAAATGTAGGCGCACGGCGCATGCGCAGTTGCAAAAAAGCAAAAATCAAGTCGGGTCAAAGCATATTAACATAAAACACGCCCCCTCAGCCGAATTTGAATTAGGCGCGCTTGCGCCCGCCGCATTTACGCTACGCTGCCGTAAGTTAGGAGGCAAGTACTTTGAGAATACAGTACTTGCCTCTCTGACTTAAGGCGGCGTAGTGTAAATACGCTAAGCTACGTCGCCTTAAAGTTAAGGCAATCTCTGTGAATCTAGCTATATATGCTGTAATAACTATTGTTATTCTTACTGGCAGAAACGGTACCCACTTCATTTAAAGTCCCGGCGTGAATCCTTTGTTTGACTATATGTTACAGGGATGGAAGTGTGTTACTGGGGACTCCAGACCTTTCCTCTTTTTGTATATTGAATCAGGGTGGAAGACACCCATTAGCCCAAACCTGGTCTGTTGTCACCCCCGCCAGTATTTACATGTATAAAACTATCATTACACTTTAATACTATACTAGCTACTTATTCTCCAACACAATTTTTATCTCAGTATTGTTGTATACCCTGTCTCCCTGTGCGATCCCTTGGTTGGTGCTAGCGTTTTCCTGTCTTACATTCGGAGCTGCGATGTGTATAAAGGGAGGCTTTTCTGTGTCTCCTGCTGTCCCCATCTGTTTTTGGGCGGATGGGGACACCTACACATCGGCGCCATGTTCAGGCACCAGAAGCGTGGCGTCTGCGTTTCTGCAGACGTTAGTGCAGCTGGACGCACTTTACCATCTGATGGCATGGGGGTGCATTCGCACATGCGTGCCTCCCTATGACAGTGGGCGCCTCCTGCGCTCACATATCAGCCATCCACACATGGTGTTGGGGGTGGAGCCCTCTGGGCTCTTGCGGGGTTAAATTGGAGGTCAGGCATGGCTTGGATTTCATTTCACTCTTCACTGAGGGCACACACAGCTGTGGAGATTGCCTGCTGTGTCTCATTACTTGTATACTATTGATATTCACCATATTTAGGAACTTACTACAACCACCTTACTATATTTAGGCACACTTGAATTCTCATTTCTTGAGAACTCATTATTTATTTATTTTTATTTTTTGTTTTGTCTTTTGTTTTGTTTTTTGACATCACAGATTCCTCCACACAACTAAAGTTCACCCCTTTCTCCTCTCTCTCTTTCTCATCTTGTCACTTGCTAGTACCCCTTTGTTATCCTATGTTTTCCATCATCTCCAGGTCCCTACCATCCTGGACCCAGGCCCTTTACTGAGATATATATGTGTAGCGCCTATGTACCTTACAGTACTGGTGCTAGATAAATTTATGTGTAGGTCAGAGTATAGTTAAACTCTGATCCAGAATGTTAGTAGCAAAATGCGGTCTCTGTCTCGGCTTGGCTGTGCTGTGAGTCCATTCTGCTGTGCTGGGGTGTTCTTCCAACCCCGGTGCTGCAGGTGGCAGCAGTGGAGTCAAGGTTTGAGTGCTCTTCCTGGCAGCCAATCACGGGGTTTGTCCTCGCTGTGCATGCTGGGGAGGGGTATTTGTGGGGCAGACGCCATTGGTTCTGGGTTCTTCTTTGTCCAGTGTGGCACCCACCTTTAGGGTGGCCACATCATGGGGCCCCAGCGTTATGGCCTACCTGGCCGGGGCGTGCGTGCCATGCGGTGTTCCTGGTTTCGGGGCCATGCTGGCCCAGGGCATCTGAACAGCGACAGGGACCCAGTGAGTGACTGGGTTCCCACTTTGAAGATCCCAAGCTGTACTGCTGTTCGGTGGGGAGTCAGTCTGAGGAGTGCCAAAGTGCAGATGGATTAGAACACCTGTCAGATTTGTATTGATATATGTGTCCCTGTTGGCAGATACTACATTAGGTATTGCATTTATGATAAAAATTTAAGGGGTTGTAAAGGTAAAAGTTTTTGTACCTTAATGCATTCTATGCAATAAGGTGAAAAAACATCTGCGGATTAGCGCCCCCCCCCCCCCAGCACCCCCATTTACTTACCTGACCCCTCAAAAGTCCCGCGCCGTGAACGCGGTTGCTTCTCGGCCAGGCTTCTCGGCTCATTCATTGGTTGATTGAAAGCAGTGCAGCCATTGGCTGGCGCTGCTGTCAAATACATCCAATGACGCGGCGCGCCGGGGGGCGGGGGCCGAGTGATACAGTGAGCGGCTATGCCCGCCGGCTGTATCACAGGAGCGTGCCCGCAAGAACTCATCACCATGCGAGCTCACTCACATGAAGGTGATGAGTTCTTGCAAGAGGGAGCCGAGACAGCCACCGAGGGACCCCAGAAGACCAGAATCGGGGCCACTCTGTGCAAAATTAGCTGCACAGTGGACATGTTTGTTATTTAAAAAAATAATTGCTTTACATACCCTTTAATGTCCAGTACCTATGGGTTTAGTTGCATGCAGTGGTGTGTTGGAGGGAAGCAATGTCACTTCCCATTGGGAAGGTATATAGGGTTGTCTTCCCTAGGACATAGCATCTTTGGTCCTATGGGAAAGCAAGGGAGGCTATCCTGCAATGTGATCATTTGTGCATGAAGGAGCTACCTGTGACGGGACCCTGGATTGGGAAAGTGCAGCACAGTTAGCCATGTGTACAGTACGTTTGAGCCAAAGGTATGTGCATCAATGTCCCATCCAAACCATTGTCAAAGCAAGCCCATTGACACAGCTAAACAATTGTCACAGCCAGATTATTGTCCAGCCTAAATCTTGAATAGCCTGTATAATTACTCCAGGTCAAGTGACATCAATTGATACAAGAGTATTTTAAGTGCTTGTGTAACATCCCTGACACTGTACAGAAGAAAGAGTAGCCAGTTTGGGACAGGAAAGGTGGTGGCCAGTGACAGAGAGTTCCTGGATGGTTTGGTGTATGTCTAAACTTACCATTTTCAGCGGTGGGCCCCTATTCTAGGTCCGGTGCAGTATGAAACCTTTTTAAACACTTAAGGAGCCCCTACCAACGATATACGTCAGCAGAATGGCACGGCTGGGAACAGGCACGTACAGGTACGTCGCCTTTAAGAGCCCAGCTGTGGGTCGCTCGCGCCTGCCGGCGAGCGCACGTGACTGGGCCTGAAGCTTGTGACAGCGCCCGCGGGAACCGTGGACCCGATCGCCGCCGGTGTCCCGCGATCGGTCACAGGAGCTGAAGAACGAGGAGAGGTGTGTGTAAACACACCTTCCCCGTTCTTCTGTGTGGCAGTGACACTGATCATCTGTTCCCTGATATAGGGAACGACGATCAGTGACGTCACGCCTACAGCCACGCCCCCTACAGTAAGAATCACTCCCTTAGGGCACACTTAACCCCTTAGCGCCTCCTAGTGGTTAACTCCTTCACTGCTATTGGCATTTTCACAGTTATCAGTGCATTTCTATAGCACTTTTCGCTGTAAAAATGACAATGGTCCCAAAAATGTGTCAGAAGAGTCCGATGTGTCCGCCATAATGTCGCAGTCACAAAAAAATCACTGATCGCCACCATTACTAGTAAAAAAAAAAAATATTAATAAAAAAATGCCATAAAACTATCCCCTATTTTGTAAACGCTATAACTTTTGCGCAAACCAATCAATAAACGCTTATTGCGATTTTTTTTTTTTTTTACAAAAATATGTAGAAGAATACGTATCGGCCTAAACTGAGGAAAAAATACGTTTTTTTATATATTTTTGGGGGATATTTATTATAGCAAAAAGTAAACGCTCTATTTTTGTTTATAGCGCAAAAAAATAAAAAACGCAGAGGTGATCAAATACCACCAAAAGAAAGCTCTATTTGTGAAAAAAAAAAGGACGCCAATTTTGTTTGGGAGTCACATCGCACGACCGCGCAATTGTCAGTTAAACCGATGCAGTGCCGAATCGCAAAAACTGGCCAGGTCCTTTACCTGCATAATGGTCCGGGTCTTAAGGCCTTGTACATACGGTTGGACCAAACCGATGAGAATGGTCCGACGGACCGTTTTCATCGGTTCACTGCTGAAGTGGCCTGATGGTCTGATGTGTGTACACACCATCGTTCCAAAAACCGATCGGGTCAGAACGCGGTGAAGTCAAACACACGACGTGCTGAATAAAACGAAGTTCAATGCTTCCAATAATGCGTCGACTTGATTCTGAGCATGCGCGGGTTTTGAACCGATGCTTTCTGTACTAACCATCGGTTTGGACCGATCTGGCAGCGGTCCATCGGTTCGGTTTTGAAGCACATTTTAACATTTTGGACCGAAGGAAAGCAGACCGATGGGCTATACATACGGTCGGTTTGGACCGATGAAACTGAACCTCGGTTCATTCTCATCGGTTTTGTCCGACCGTGTGTACGGGGCCTAAGTGGTTAAGGACAGGACCTGGACCAGGGAAGAAGCATGGCCTTGCACAATCGTGGTGTTCCTTTCTAAACCCATGGGTTGGAGCAATACAAGTGTGCTGTGCTAAAGAACTGGTGTAAAGTATTTCATGTACTCCATTGTTAACCTCAAAATGCACTGAGGTCTGGTGCCGGGACAGTTGGGTGAGACCTATGTAACTGGCTGAGTAGGAGAGGTGGTCCTTCTAGTATGGGGTCTGATGAATGTTTCAACAAATGGTTAGCTATAGATGGTGCGTTCACACATTTATTAACTTTAACGTAGTGGGGCAGCTGGCATGTACAGTATAGCATGGCACCCCGTGTTACCACACAGTGGTGCCCAGTATCCCCCTTCTGCGACATATTTGTTCTGTTTACTGTTATCACCAAGAGTGAAGTGAAATATAATCACACATTTTGAGTGGTCACCAGAACAGGAATAGATCGCAAATCTTCCATTGGGGCTATAGTTCTGGTGACCCTGCCGACAACCAGGGATTGTCTCACTTTGCATGGATTTCCTCTCACTTTATGTTTTGGATATGGGGCAGGAAGTGAAGAAAAATGTCCTTCCTAATTTAACTAGTATTACAGCATGACTCCAGCCAAAGCTGTTCTGTTCAGTTTTGTACAGAGGGACAGAAGATTAGAACCCCTGTCAGTTTTTCTCCCCATTGGGTAGATTTGCTCAGATTGTCACAAAGGTATGAAGTAATTGGATCGCTTCTTTACTGTGACAGAGACAGCGACAAAAGAAGGTTTATGTAGTGGAGTGAGAGTTATTTCCCTCTGTGTCTTCCTGTGCCATGACACCCACACCCTCTTATTCCTTGACCTGGTGTCACTGGAATAGGAAGTGAGAGGAAAAGGGTGTTCTGACTCTTTCCCACTCTGTAGAAAGCTAAACAAACACGTCTCTGCCTGACTGAAAGGAACCCTAGTGACTCCATTTGTCTATATTCTTTTCTGTATGCTGCGGTGAATGTCAAATCTTCAGTGCATCATTGTCAGTCAGTCGCTATTGACAGTGATGTATTACATTATAGAAATTGAACATATAGCATAATTGCACTAAATGTAATTTCAAGGTCTTGTCTTTTTAATCATTCATATAAATCTGTTGTCACTTTTCAATGCCTTATGGTTTTAAAACGGTATTTTCAATGGAATATCCATAACAATGTTGGTCTCTGAATCATGCTTCCTAGGGGGGTTTTAGTGGGGAATTAATATAAAAATTATACTAGGTATTGACCTAATGGGATAAAGTTTAGATTAAATCAGGTTGTCTGTATCATGCATCTTTAGATTTCAGAAGCAATCCATTTTTGTGGTCACTGCAGTGGTGGCCGGTGGTATTTTTTTTTGGGGGGGGGCAGCAAACAGTGCACAGCCAGCCCCCGCCCGGTCAGTCACCTGGCCGCAACAGTTACCCCGGGTGACCAACTTTCCCTGCATCTCCTCTCCTCATGTCTCCTCCCTCCTCCTCCCGGCGGCCAGCATAGCTTCTCCTCAGGCTTCCCTCTGGGCAACAGACGGCCGGACAGCTTGCTTATCCTGCGGTTTTCTCTCCTCGCGTCTCCTCCCTCCCCCCTCTGGTGGCCAGCGTAGCTTTCCCTTTTGGCCAATCAGGAAACGGGTTTCATGATTGACCAGGAGTAGAATTAGTGTGATAATAGCAAATATTCATTCGCTAGTATCACACAACTGGTTGGGCTGGGAGCGCAGTGCTCTGCGCCCTGAACTTATCCTATTTTGAAGCATATTAGAGCCTCTGACTCTAATCACGTTCTTAAAAAAAATATGGATTAGAATTGGAATCCATACATCTGGCGCATGTAGATTAGGGGCTGGACGCACGGATGGGTCACTGTTACACTGAGGTACTGAGGATAACATGCTAAAAAAGGGATTTCACTTCCTTCTGTATGTAGCGCCCCCCTTACTTTCAGTATGGGCACTACACTAAAGTTCGTGGGGAATGGGAGAGTTATATTGCTCCCATTCGCAATTTGCTAAATTGGGACTTCTGTCTTTCCAGAAATGTCCATTGGGTCAGTCTGTGCTCCAGGGATGCGGTGCCATCCCTGGCCGGCAGTTGGCACCAGAGGGGTTCTGGCAGAGCAAGTTTTCCCCAGCAGCCAATCAGAGGAGTTTTTCCCTCGCGGGCATGCTAGGGGAGAGTATATCTGTGACAGATGTAATTTGCTCAAAATCTTTGCGGGGTCCCGGTTCCAGATGCGGCATCCATCTTTAGGGTGCGCACATCCATGGACCCCGCCAGCGCGGCCCACCTGGCCAAATTTGCAGGCTACACAGAACCTCATCCGGAGGTGAAAAAGGACTACAGGGACTTACTGGGTCCCCAGTTCTATTGAGAGGATCCCAGGCTGGGTGCCGTTCGATTGGAGGGTCGGCTTGAGGGGAACCCGGAGGCAGGTTGTCCAACAGTGGTTGAATGAACCAATCGGGGATCTGGTGACTGGAATGTTGACAGGTATGCTTTGCTGTCATCCGGTGACCTATGCTAAAACTTACTGGGAGGATTCACTCCAATCATCCATCTAGCTCGCTTAAAGTAATAGGCCTGTGGCAGAGGCCCTAGAGCCAGGCCTGTGAGAGAGACCTGTTCCTCCCAGCAAATCTAAAGTGACACTTTGGCTGGCAGGCTCATTATAGGGGTCTGTCCGGGGGCACTTCACCCACTCTGGCTAGAGTGGCGACGAACCACAATCTGATACTACTGAGAGCAGGACTGCTCGGTTCATATCCAGGTCTGATACTGCAAGGTTCTCTCTCTTTCTTCATCAACCTTTTCTTTCCTATTTGATGTTGATGTATGCCATGTTGGCCTGGAAATTAAGCATTGGAAAACCTTTATTCACTGTCTGGACCTTCGCTCACTGCTCTGTTCTCCAACTACACCCCTAGACTACAGCAAGGTAACTTAATACGCCGATCCCAATAACAAATCAGCGGCTCCTTCGGGGGTATAGCTACACATGGGGGCTCATCCGGGATTCGGCTGTTACAGTTGGCAACAAGAAAAGTGAGTAACAATTTATTGGAGAGCGAAAAGTGTTCGGCGCTGTGTTCTGGAACTTGTCCAGCAACGAGGGAGTTAACCTCGCATCGCTAAGCTTGGGCGTACGTGCAGCACGGCACGCGCCTACAACTTGTCCGGACAAGTTCTTTTAAGTGGGGGGAGCCACCCTCCCCTGCGTGGGACGTGCAGTGTGATTTCGCGCCAAGCGAGCAAGAAACTTGAAGAGAGGAATTTATTTCAAAAAGCGATGGGGCGCAGAGTGGGCTGCCAAAATTGTTAGAGAACATTGATACGTTTTCTAACAATTTTGGCAGTCCACTCTGCGCCCCATCGCTTTTTGAAATTAATTCTTCTCTTCACTAGGTATGTATGGAGGCTATGTTTAGCCCAACCTGCTAGGGATAATTATTGGCCATGATTATTTTTCATGGCGATTATTTCCTACCTTTCTTATATATTTGTTTTATTTCCTAGTTTGGAGTTTCAGCCCCCTGCAGCCACACTAAGGTTGTTGTCCCTGCATTGTCGCTTGAGGGCACATTCATTGGCATGGCCGCACGCTGAGGGTTGGGCTTTTTGCATTCCTCCCTGGGTTCTTCACACTATGGACCCCGTTTTGGTTTGGTCACTCTCTAGGATCCAGTTGTTCTCTAATAATAATGTTTTTTCATTGTTTCTGTTTTTTCTGTAGAATGTATCATTCATAACAATTTAAGAACCTTACTCCCCTGAAGAAGCCAAAGACTTCGCGAAACATGTCGGGAAAACTTGTTATAATCTTCTTCTGATGTACACTCCTTATTATGTTTCTGTCTAACTACTTGCAATTAATAAATTATTGTCTTCTTTTATATTGTTTCTATCATGTAATTTGCCTGGCACCGTTATAATCCCTCTATAATTCTTCCCTACTTTGTAACTTCTGGAAATGCATGTTCAATGGAAAACTGAATGTTACCGCACTTGAAAAATCTGATTCAGTGATAAATACAGGAATACATTGAGACTGAAGCATGCTTGCATTATTGACACCATCATATATTACCTAGCGTTGCCTGTTTTGTCAGTCGAACATTTTAGCAAAAGATATATATATACATGTACAGCTATGAAAAATGTATATGAATTTTTAATGCAGCCATTCGATATGTCAGAGTGTAGATGAATCATCTGTTGTTTACTGTGTTTAAGCTTTGATGGGGACAGGTTTTTTATATGGATGAAAAAAATAAAAAATCCAGAGCCATTTATCATTACATATAGTTTAATAGTAATAGTTTATTCTCTGTCCAGACCTTAGGCACTGTGGGTTTTACTACAAACTGACTTAAAGTAGTTATATGGTCATAGCATCACTTTTATTTTATAACATCAGCATTGTAATAGTATTACAAACAATAGTCATTATTGACAAGCCAATTCAAAACCGTCTCTTATTTAATTTTCATTTCTAAGCCTACATATTCCATGGTACATTGCTGCCTGCAAGTAGTGAGTCATGTATTTACTTGGCCTCCTGAAACTCCTCCTCTTAGCACCTCTATAGTTTAGAAGGCAAACCCTGGGAAAAGTGTGACACAGCAGTTACAAACACACGACTTACCAATGGAGAGAGAAAACAGGAAGTGAGTTATTACGGGAAAAAGATGTCTCCACTGAAGCTTTATCAAAATGGCCTGTTTCCAAAACAACCCAACATTTTCAGAAAGTGGGGTGAAATATTCTGAACAGGGGCAAAGACATCAAAACAAACATTACAGGGGTGTTAATCCTTCTCTATGCTATCCAAAAAAAATAGTTTATTTGGCTGGAGCTACACTTAAAAAATTTAGCCATTCCAACTTACAAACAGATTCAACTTAAAGGGACACTAAAGGCAAAATTGTTTTTGTTTAAAAATAACAAACATGTTATACTTACCTCCGCTGTGCATTTAGTTTTGCACAGAGTGGCCCCGATCCGTGTCTTCTGGGGTCCCCTCGGCGGCTGTCTCTGCTCCTCCTCGCAAAAGCTTTCCACGTTCATGCAAGCTCCCTCGCATGGTGGAAAGCTTTTGCGAGCACGCTCCCGTGATACGGCGGCGGCCATAGCCACCAACTGTATCACTCGTCCCGCCCCCCCCGGCGCGCCGCATCATCCGCTGTGATTGACAGCAGCACCAGCCAATGGCTGCGCTGCTATCAATCCGCCCAGCCTAGCCAATCAACGGCCAGGCTGGGAACCGAATAGGAAGACGAGAACGCGCACAAGACTTTCGAGTGGAGAGGTAAGTAAACGGGGGCTCAGAGGGGGGGGGGGGCGGTGCTATCAGATGTTTTTTTACCTTAATGCATTTACCTTTACAACCCCTTTAAGAACAAACCTGCAGACCCTATCTTGTTTGTAACACGGGGGCCGCCTGTACACCAAAATGTTGGAGGCAGACAGGAGTGATCATGTATGCCCCATATTGAGTTAAAGTAAAAGAAAGTACCCTCTGGTCAAAACTGGGAACTCACCAGCTTTTGCCCAGAGATTCCAGCTAACCAGATTGATTACTGTGCTTCTGCTCAACAAGAGTTTTCTCTGTTTCTGTTAAAAAAAAAAACACTACCAAATAATCCTGATGTGACAAAAAGTCTAAACATTACAAAAAATAAACATAAAAACATCCCCTGATGTAAGTCCATTATCTACGTTATCTACGTAAATCTAGCTACCGTACAATCATGGTGTCCACAAATGGACTAAATATGGAGTGAAAAGACTGTCGCAAGTACAACAGGGGAATTTTTTTTACTCCTATGTAGAAATTAGGCAGTTATGGAATATCCCTTAGGCCCCGTACACACGATAGAATCCATCCGCAGATAAATCCCAGCAAATGGGTTTCTGCGGATAGATCCTATGGTGTGTACACGCCAGTGGATCTGTTTCCGCGGAGAAATCTCCTCTGGGATGGATTCCAGCAGATCGGATATTTGCTGTGCTGCACAACAAATCCATCTGCTGGAATCCATTCCAACGGATGGATCCGCTCGTCTGTACAGACTTACCGGATCCATTCGTCCAAAGGGATTCCCCGCACGCGTCGTAATGATTTGACGCATGCGTGGAATTCCTTATATGACAGCGTCGCGCCCGTCGCCGCGTCATAATCGCGGCGACGGCGCGACACGTCATCGGCAGAGGATTTCCGCGCGGATTTCATTGCGATGGTGTGTACACTCCATCCCATCGAAATCAGCGGAAATCTTTGAGAAGATTTATCCGTGGAAACGGTCCGCTGGACCGTATCTGCGGATAAATCCTCTCGTGTGTACGGGGCCTTAGAGTTATGCTTTTATATACATGCAACTTATCCATGCTTTATTAGCTCAGTTACCTAGGGGGAACACGCAATTAATGGAACATAGGCTTGGAGCAAATGGTAAAAAGTGGAAAAAAGTCAACCTCAACCTTGTATACATACTTATTAAGGACTACATTGCCAGAAATAAGTAAAATAAGTGAAAATTGGACAAGAGGTGTTCCAAATTTGGCTGAGGAGGATTGGGAGGAAGTGTGGAGGTTGCCATTTCAGATACTGGTATCACTCCGAGATAAATTACTGGTAATACAATTTAAAATAACACATAGGAGCCACTACACACCATATAAGTTATATAAGATTTCCCCATCAAACCCTTTAAAATTGCTGGAGATGTGCAGACATTCCAGGAAACTTTATGCATATATGTTGGTCCTGAGAACGATTGCTATGGTAATCAATAGCTTTGGAACAGGAGGCGGAAATCTGCTTGCTTGGATTGGTAGAAAAGGATATCCTCTCAGTGGGAAGGAGAACACAGGTGGGCTTACTATTGTTTTATGCTAGAAAGACAGTAGTTTTAAATTGGAAAAAGGTAGAAGCTCCCTCGGTAACACATTGGAAACATTTGGTAAATACTAGTCTGCCATTGTACAGGGAGGCATACTGCAATAGAGGATATGGGGAGAAATATGAGAGAGTATAGACGAGTTGGATAGAAAACCAATGACAGCATCAGGATAAACAGGGTATAAGTAGAGATTAACCACACCATTGAATAACAGGGAGATGAGTGGATGAAGATATTTGTATCAGGCAAAATTAATTTTGTGGAGGCTCTAGAAGAGAGCAGATAAATGTAGATTGTGAAATGTATATGTATATGTATGTTTATTTATTTTTTTGTATGGAAAAAAAGTAAAAATTAATAAAGAGATTTATGAAAAAAATGGTGTCCACAAATGTAAATCCTCATCATTCAAGATTCGCTGCACTCCCATTGCTAGATGGCAGATCCCTTGTGCTGTTGAAAAGTCATTGTGGCACAAACAAAACTTAATTTAGTGGCATATCATGACTGACAATGGGTTCTGGTTAGGCCCCGTACACACCATAGAATCCATCCGCTGAAAAATCTCAGCGGATCGGTTTCAGCGGATAGATTCTATGGTGTGTACATTCCTGCGGATAAATTTATCCGCGGGAATTTCACGATTCCAGCAGATAAAAATTTGTAGACATGTCTACAAATCTATCCGCTTGAATCGATCCCAACGGATTGATCCGCTGGTCTGTACAGACTCACCGGATCAATCCGTCCGAAGGGATCCCCCGCATGCGTGGAATTCCTTATATGACAGCGTCACGCTCGTCGCCGCGTCATCATCGTGGCAACGGCGCGACACGTCAACGCGAGGGGATTTCGGCGCGGATTTCGATCCTATGGTGAGTACACTCCATCGGATCCAAATCCGCTGAAATCCTCGAGAGGATTTATCCGCGGAAACGGTCCGCTGGACCGTATCCGCGGATAAATCCTCTCGTGTGTACTAGGCCTTAGAGTATTAAAAGAAACCCCATTATGTGTTTTACTTTTTATTAAATTATTATTTAATGGATTTGTGAATTTTCAATGTTGCCCTTTAAGCCACATGAAAAGACCCTTTTCTCGCTAAACTATATACTTTTTTTGCATTAGTACATGTCCCATGTGCTCAGTTCCCCATGCCCTTTTTCCAACAATAGATTGCATTATAGACTTGAAAATGGGCATTAAAAAAAAATTAACATTCTCATTCTATTGACTTCAATGGAGTTTGCAACTAAGTTTGCATTTTTTTAATCTTTACTTTATTATTAGGGATTCTTCTGTGTACCAAATGCAAACCCATTTTATATACCCTAGTGCACAGGTGCAGTGGAAGACAGTGAAAAAGTGAGTGGGTTAGTGATGGTCAGTGGAAAAATACTTGAACAGAACTCAGAAGAAGACTCGACATTGTATTGCTGGAGGAAATATGAATATAGAGTGGACTTTAGTTCTACTTTAATGCAAATCTTCCTTGTTTGACCCCTGCACCCTCATGACAAAACACAGCATTCCTTGTAAAAAAAAAGTTGAGAATCCAAAATCTCAGGAGAGGACTAAGCACTGTGGGCAGAAGCTGAGTTGTTAGTTAATATTTAACCACTTCAGCCCCGGACCATTTGGGTGGTCAAAGACCAGGCCACTTTTTGCGAATCGGCACTGCATCGCTAACTGACAATTTCGCAGTCGTGAGAAGTGGCTTCCAAACAAAATTGACGTCCTTTCTTTTGGTGGTATTTGATCACCTCTGCGGTTTTTATTTTTTGCGCTATAAACAAAAATAGAGCAACAATTTGGAAAAAAAAACAATATTTTTTACTTTTTGCTAAAATAAATATCCCCCAAAAATATATAAAAATAAATATTTTTCCCTCAGTTTAGGCCGATACGTATTCTTCTACATATTTTTTGGAAAACAAATCTCAATAAGCGTTTATAGATTGGTTTGCGCAAAGGTTATAGCGTTTACAAAATAGGGGATAGTTTTATGGCATTTTTATTATTATTTTTTTGTACTAGTAATGGCGCCGATCAGTGATTTTTTTTCGTGACTGCAACATTATGGCGGACACATCGGACACTTTTGACACATTTTTGGGACATTGTCATTTTCACAGCGAGCAGTGCTATAAAAATGCACTGCTTACTGTGAAAATGACACTGGCGGTGAAGGGGTTAACCACTAGGTGGCACTGTAGGGGTTAAGTGTTCTCTGCCTTGTGTTTCTAACTGTAGGGGGGGTGGGCTCTCTGTCACATGACACTGATCTCCGCTCAAAAGTACACAGAGCCGAGATCAGTGTCATGTACGTGATAATGCCTGTCCGTGCCATTCTGCCGACGTATATATACAGTGGGCGGTCCTTAAGAGGTTAAATAGGTATATATATTTTTACCTTTTTTTATTATTATTTCAAATGTAATACTGAACTTTTGGAAGTGCCATCTAACAAAGAAGCATTAAAAAGCAATTAAATAAAAGGTCTACTTTAGGCTTTCTATTTGAACAGTTCTAGTCAATTGATGTCGTCAATAGATGAAACGTACGTCGAGGCGTTCCTGGTCACGTCTAGCTTCTTCCGTATTTGGCACAGAGAGGCGGTGGAATGCACGCTACATCTACCCACGCCAGTGAGACACAGTGCAGCTGGTGCTCCACGTCACATCTAGCTGTAACACGCTTGATTCCTTAGTGCCAAGGTCTCGGCACTTGCACAAGTAATTTGGCATTTGTTTTTGTTTTTAATCTGTTTTACATCTGTTTTAATCTTTTTTTGTTGTTAATCTGTTTTACAATAAATCACAGAACTTCACTATGGCCTGTTTTTCTTCATTTAATCCATGGTAATTTCTTCTGTTGGAGTCCATTCCTGGCCAGTCCCATCCAGGTACCAGTACAGACCTTAGGCCACCAACTGTACTAAAGCTCCACCTGATCCTTTTTTCAAAACGAAGGGTCATGACGGTCTGATAAGTAGGCACTTACCTCTACCTCTCACCGGGTGTTGTCAGTTTGATATCTGTTCTGTGGTGATGGTGTCTCAAGTCAACCATTTGATGCATGGACTTACCAATGCTTATCATTTAGTGACCATTGCTGCATTTTTTGGACCTGTTTGCACCTATTTTTTGATGTTATTATATAAGCACTTGCACTTTAAATCACTATTGCATTGTTGATCTTATAGTTAATATATTGTTTCAAGCTAGACATTGGAATTTATTTATCACCTACTATTAGCGCCCCCTTATTATTATACACCCCCCACACTACATACAGAGTGCAGAGTTCAGGGGTGCACTATGTACAGAGTTCAGAGTTTAGGGGTGCACTATGAACAGAGTGCAGGGTTCATTGGTATGCAGGGTTTAGGGGTGCAGTATGCACAGTGTGCAACTCCAAGGCTTCTGTGTTTACAAATGACAGAGCGGAGGGTGAGAGCCGGAGGTGGTAGAATGGAGTTCTGCCACATTCTGGCTGGAAAACTGGATGTGAGGGCCACGTGACAAGGCGCGTTGGGCAGGATTCAGCCCCCGGGCTTTGTGCTTGACAAATGTGCACTAGGACCTAGGCCTAAAGAGGAATATCTTGTACTCTGCCCTCATAATAGGTGAGCACCACAGCAATCCCTCCTGTACAGTTATTAGGAATTTCAGACCCCTCTACCATAATTTGGAACTACTGTTACCACATGTACTGGGTTGTATTACCAACTGGATGGAACTTTATGAAACTGTTGATTTGTAATTGGTTTTATTAGTTGAACTAGATTGACTTGTGTCTTTTTTTAACCAGACTTACTATATAAATATGTCATTTATTCTTATACTTTAGTAAAAACTCTCAAAAGCTACTACAATGCCTTCTTGCTGATTATATATTGAAGTGTAAGGAAACCCTGCAAAGTAAGCCCGAAGCAAAAGAAAATGAAATGCAATAGGCGCAGGGCGACATGAAAAGGTACCCAGGCAGACTGGGCTAATGGGGGTTAACATAGTTCAGTGCATGAGTCAGGGAAAGTTGGTGATTGGCTGGGGAGTACAGGGAGGCTGGTCAGCGTGGGGGTCACAGGTCTCTCAGCAGCTTCTGGCCAGCACACGAGGAGGAGAAACGTTTGTGTGCTGACCGTGCTGCTGCTCTCTCTCCTCTTCAGATATGGCGGACTCCCGGGACCTGGCGGTACAACTCCAGGCGGGTGCAGGAGCCGGGAGGAATCCCAGAAAGACTGCGGCACCATCCCCAACACGTATAGTGCCGGGGTATGGCAGCTCAGCAGGGCATGAGTCGTACCACGGGTTTGGGCATGCAGCCAGTAGCGGCTGATGACCCCATCACACCTGGACCCAGTCGGGGTCCAAGGGTTCTGGCAGAGACAGGAAGCAAGGCCCCTACCAGAAGTGGGGGGGGGGGTGAAGAGGGGCCACACTGCCACGGCTGGAACCGTCAGTCCTGCAGGTCAGCGGCGAAGAACGGACAACAAACAGCCAGGGCATTCGGCGGGCTGCGCATCGCCTCCAGCCCAGTCTACAGGTGGTCTCCAGGAATCGTCCGGCTCTGAGGGAAAACTGTCCAGCGAGGTCGAGGATGTCGCTCCGGTTTGGAGGGCCGCGGTAGATTCGGTATTAGCGGCTGCAGGATCACGTCCTGGTCGGCACGGTAAGTCCATGTCAAAAACTAGAGCCATGGAATGTCGTCTGCCTGACGATAAGTTGCAGGCTTTGAAGGAGGATGTCAGTTTGGCAGTGGGCAAATTTAAGATCCGGCTGCGCGACTTGCAGTCTTTGCTGGGCAAGCTCAATTTTGCTTGGCCTATTATGCCGATGGGCAGGGTTTTTTCGCTGGCGGCTGTCGGCAGCCACAGCTAGGGTCACTTCACCCAGGCATTTTATTAGGCTGAATAGGGAACACAGGGCTGATTTACAGGTCTGGCTGGAATTCTTGGATGAATTCAATGGTAGGGCTATCTGGATGGAAGGGCCAGTCAGCAACTATGACCTGGAGCTTTTCACGGATGCGGCCTGGTCTACTGGATATGGTGCATTCTTGGGTGGTCGGTGGAGTGCTGAGCACTGGACCACCGAATTGAGTGAGGCCGGCTTCTTGAAAAATTTGGTGCTGCTGGAATTTTTTCCGGTGGTGGTGGCGTTGGAGCTCTGGGGTTGGGCGTTTAGCAACAAAAAGGTCCATCTTCACTGTGACAACCTGGAAGTGGTGCAGGTTATCAACTCTCTGTCAGGGTCCCCCCCCCCCCAGTTATACGGTTGTTGCAGTATCTGGTTTTAGCATGTCTTTGTCTCAATGTTTTCTTGTATGCTGTGCATATTCCTAGGGTGGCGAATTCGGTGGCCGACGTTTTTTCCCGCTTTCAGATGAACAGGTTTCGGGAGTTGGCGCCGGGCGCGGAGCAACACGGAACCCCTTGTCCTCCTCATCTCTGGCGGGTTGCGTTGGAATCGCCTCCGGTTTGATTCGGAATTCCTTGAGTGAGTTGACATTGTCCTTCTACTCTAAGGTCTGGAGGGAATGGGGGGCTTTGATACAGCATGTAGGTTCGGAGGGCGGCAGCGGGGAGTTTGGCCAGCTGGTTATATATTATGTATGTTTGGGTTTCGCAGATGGGGTATCTCTGTCGGCCATGCGCCGTAAGCTGGCTGGCCTGGCTTTTTGGTTCAAAATCCAGGACATGCCGGATTGCACCAAAAACTTCTTGGTAAAACAGGCCCTGAGAGGTTATAGAAAGGGAGCCCGGCAGCCGGACAGCCGCTGCCCTATCCCTTTCGATATTTTGCGGACGTTGTTTTTAGAGACATCTATGGTTTGCACGTCCGTTTTTGAAATGTTGTTGTTCAGGGCGGCTTTTGCCCTTGCCTTTTATGGAAGCCTCAGAGTGGGGGAATTGGTTAGCCCTTCAAAAGCAGCTCATGGAGGGTTGTCGGCGACAGAAGTTCGCTGGGATGGGGAGTCGGTCAGACTTTTCATCCGTCGGTCCAAGACGGATCAGGCGGGTAAGGGGGGCGCATGTGTACTTGTGTGCTCCAGGTTCCGGGCTCTAACATATGCCTGATAGCTGCGGTAGGGGATTACTTGGATATCCGCCCAGAGATGGCGGGTTCCTTTTTGGTACATGACGACGGTTCGGTGTTGTCTACTTTACTGTTCTGCAGCGTTGCCTCTCGGCAGCGGGGATCGTGGCTAGCAGTTTTTGTTTGCATTCTTTTCAGATCAGGGCGGCTACTGAGGCCGCCCGGTGGGGTTTGAATTCTGCAGTGGTCAAGCGCATTGGCAGATGGGAGTTGGACAGATTCAAACTTTATGTCCGCCCCATCTGGTTTAGTACATGAGGAGTCGCTGGGGGGTGTCTTTTGTGTTATGTTGCAATGGAGTTTGAGTGGTTAAGTGTGCACGTTTGTTTTTCAGATCATGTTTGCCTCGTGTGGATCTTGGGGCACTCGTTTGTTCACTGGGGGCTAAGAGGGCTGACATTAGGCCTAATGGCCGTCAGCTGGGTTTTTCAAGATCAGAGGTCAGCGTCAGGTGGATAGGTGTTCCAGGGCTTTTATGGAGCAGGGTGGTCCCGGGAACTTAACAGGGCCGCTAGATGGGACAGGCCCCCCGATGTTCTGGTCCTTCATCCCGGGGGTAATGACCTGGGGGTTAGGTCCAGTAGACATCTTATACAGGACGTCAAGTCAGGCCAGGTCGGTGTCCAAGCTCAACAGGGCCCGGGTAAAAGCCAATAAGGAGGTTAGGAAGTTTGTGGCTCGTAGCGGGGGGTTGATGATCCGGCATTACGAGCTTGAGGTGGACACGTGGAGGTATCTCCGCGTGGATGGGGTACATCTAAATTCAGTGGGCATGGACCTGTGGGCACTGGGTTTGCAGGAGGGCATTCAACGAGCGGTTCGTTGTTGGCGGTTGGGTCTTTGGAGACTTTGTTAAACAGACTTTTGGAATTTGATGGGTGGGGACACATCTGAGGTATGGGTCCCCGGGGAATACCAGTTATGGTGGATTAACTGGGAAGGGAATGGTATATCTGCTGAAGGTGGTTGTCCCCGAGTCGGTGCAATGCGGCAGGGACCAGGTAGTGTTTAAGCAAATATAAGGTTTAAAAGATTTGATAGGTAGTGCCTCCAAGGATCGGCAACCAAAACAAAGAATATGCTTTGTTTTTTGGTTATATTGTTAAATTATTTTACTTTAACAACGGCCAGTTTTTTTCCCAACCTTTGGTGTCAGTCTAATTTTTGATAAGTTATAGCGGGAGGCTATAAAAGGGGTGGTTGTAAGAAGGTACAGTGGGGCCAGGATACATATGGGTTACCTTTTTGTGTACCGCTAAGACAAGGGCACAGCCATCAAAATAGTTTATTGTGTAAGAAAAAACCTGATTGCAAACAGAGCTGATGGTGGTTAGGGGAAGTGGCTGCCCTCCAGATGCGAATGTGAGTATAACTCCCCCTCAGCATGCCACTCACTAGTCTGCCTGGGCCCCCAGGTTCCACAGGCCTCAGGTATTTGGTTAGATCATGGAGCCCTAACCTGCAAACACTGCAGTGTGCAAGGCCTTGCTCAAAAGTAGCAGGTACCTGGGGAACTGCACAGCTAAGGCTGCATTCACACCTAGGCGTAGGCAATAGCGTCGTTTTCCGGCGGTTTTTTTAGGCGTTTTTTTCGCGCGTATTCATGCTAATATGCGCGTTTGCATACAGCGTTGTCCGACGTTTTTGTACTTAGACGTTTTTTTTTTAGCCAATAGGAAAAACTATCATCTTTTCATCACTTGTTGCTATGTTGGTAGATTTTTTAAATCTTCTGCATGGGCGACAAGTTCTATTGACAAAACGCCCGTAGTAAACGCTTGTTGTCGCGCAATACGCGCGTATCTGGCGTTTTACATTGATTTCAATGGAAAACCAAAAACGCTCAAATACGCGCATATCGCGCGTATTGCGCGACAGAAAAGGGTCCAGAACTTCTTTTGACTACAGGCGATGCGCGTCAGGCGCATCAGCGTGCAGATGTGAACCATCCCCATTGACTTTCATTGCTTTTCGTCCCTCTGGCGTTTGTTCGCGTCGCGCTACATGCGACAAAACGCGAAGGTGTGAATGGGGTCTAAAGCAGTGCTTGTAGGCTGCAGCAAGTATCCAAAAATTGTAAACATTTTTAATTTCCTTTGAGGAGCCTTGGTTTATTGTAAGATCTTGGCTGATTAGTATGGCCATGATTGGAGGCTAGGGGGCACTTTCAGAAGGAACTACCTTAAAGCAGGGTTCCGAGCATATATTTTTTTTTGCAAGCTAAAATTAATCACATTAATCATATTAATAGCTCCCCAATCGTTCCAGAAATCATTGCAAACACTTGCCTTATATCCTCTAGCTCATGTTGTGGCCGTATCCATCATATGTGTGGGCATGTGAAGCCCAGTTTCTTTTTTCTTCTTGGTTTTCAGGGAGAGGTACATGCTGTGCAATTTTTAGGCACAGTAATTCCCAGAGACTCCTGGGAAATGAGTGTCACCATTCCCCAGGAGGCAATGGGGTCTTAGGACAGGAAGTTGAACCACCTAGGACCAGGAACTAGGCAGATTACGAAATCTGCTAAGTAACAGACAGAGAGAAGTGGGTAAAAAAAAAAACACATTTTTTTTTTTACATTAAAGGCAAGCTGTTAATAGAAAGTTCATTTTTAGTGGCGGAACTCCGCTTTAACCTCTCTGACTGTCCTTGCGGATCTCATAGTGGTTAGGTGGATAGTTATTGCAGTGGTTTTGCCACTGAATCCATCACTAGAATTTATTTTCTAACAAACATGGAGGTATGATCACTTTATAGGCTACAATTAGATAATGTTGAACGTGATCTGGGATTAGCTTTATCCATATTACAAATTCATTATACTTTCCTTTAAAAATATACTTGGAAACACTGAATCAGCATAAAGTGATTTACTTACTTCTGTTGTTATGCGCAATAATCATATTAATGCAAATCATTGCTTTTCACACAAATGTATTACTCTATTTTTTTATTTTATTCAAATACAATTTTACTAATCCTCTTGATATATAAGTGCTGTTAAATGGTTTTCACGACTTGCTATTGCAGTAATCTAAATTAATTCAAGCAAACGCTCCTACAGGGCCTGAGAGTAATAAGGTCTGTTAGTTAGATAACGGTCAAGGCTAGACATCCTCTGGCAGACAGTGGGACATTGTGTTTTCTGCTCTTTAAAAGAATTATTGATATTGATGCCGAAAAATTTACCTTAACATTCGGCTAGTACATCAACCTTGCTGTGATCTGTAAAATTACACATCTAGCAGTATGCTTAAAGTCCAATTAAAGATTTGTTTTATTTTTTTATTACTGTAAGGCCCCGTACTCACGACCAAACATGTCTGCTGAAACTGGTCGGCAGACCAATTTCAGCAGACATGTTCCGTCGTGTGTACAGCCGCGCGGACAGGATTCCAGCAAACAATTGTCTGACAGACCGTTTCTGAGCAGACAACTGTTTCCCGGACTTGCTTTAAAACAGTCCGCTGGAAACCTGTCCGCCCGGACATGTACGGTCGTCTGTACAGACCTACCGTACATGTCCTGCCGCCCGCCATCCCTCGCATGCGTCGAATGACTTTGACGCATGCGTGGAAGCATTTTCAAGGCAGGCCGCCCACGCCGGCGCGTCATTGTCGCGGCGACACCGCGTCATCGACGCGTCGACACCGCGGACACGCCCCGCGTATTGTTTACGCGCGGTCTTCTGTTCGATGGTGTGTATAGCCATCGAACAGAAGTCCCCGGGCAGGCCCCGGCCAGACATGTCCGATGGAAACGGTCTGCAGACCGTTTTCATCGGACATGTCCTGCCGTGAGTACTCGGCCTCAGACAGGCTGCATAAAAGTACCGTAATAGATGTCTGTTTTATTTGTAATGCACTATTGGGCTGCAGTTGGGTTAAAATTCCCTGTGCTGACACTACGCTGGAGATTCAGACTGCTGCTCTACACAGAGCACAGCAATCTGGGTCTCCAGCAGGCTGACAAGCCTTTTGCATAATGCTCTATTCAAAAACACTAATGTGGTGGCTGCATTTGTTTTCTTTTTTAAGCGTTCTTTCTTTTATTTACACCTGTTGATCCAGCCAATAAATCTGTTATATTTCAACTGGACAAGCTGTCCTGCAGATGTAACCGTTAGAGGGTTTAGTCAGGGGTGCTTACAATGATCATATTTTATTAAAGGGGTTGTAAAGGCACCTCCACTGTGCAGCTCGTTTTGCACAGAGTGGCCCCGAACTTGGTCTTCTGGGGTCACTCGGTGGCTGTCTCGGCTCCTCCCCGCAAAAACGAAACACCTCGCATGGTGGTTAGTTCTTGCGGGCGTGCTCCCGTGATAAAGACTATAGCCGCTCACTGTATCACTCGGGCCTGCCCCCCAGTGCGCCGCGTCATTGGATGTGATTGACAGCAGCGCAAGCCAATGACTGCGCTGCTTTCAATCCATCCACTCTAGCCGATCAACGGCCAGGCTGAGAGGCGAAGACGACGTCAGGGGCGAGCGCAGCAGGTGAACGGGCTCAGGTAAGTGAAACGGGGGGGCTGGGGGGCCGGTACTGTCGGATGTTTTTCACCTTAATGCATAGGATGCATTAAGGTAAAAAAATATGAACCTTTAGTGTCCCTTTAAAGGGGTTGTAAAGGTTTGTTTTTTATTTTCTAAATAGCGCATTGTTGGTTCACTTACCTTCGATTTCCCTTCTAAATGTTTTTTTTCCGTTGTTTTCTTTGTCTGAATTCCTCACTTCCTGTTCCTCCTCAGTAAACTTTTCCTGGCTGACTAACCTCCAGCCAGAACGGCTCGGGTGATGGGGGCAAGCTTGCTGAGGAGAAACAGGAAGTGAGAAATTCGGACAAAGAAAAAAACATTTTGAAGGGAAATCAAGAGAAAAGGTAAGTGAACCAACAATGCACTAGCTTAAAGGAACCAATTTAGAAAATAAAAAACAAACCTTTACAACCCCTTTAACTACTTGCCGACCACCCACCGTCATTCTACAGCGGCAGGTCGGCTCTCCTGGGCGAGAGCCCGTCATATTACGTCGGCTCTCTTTGCGGCCACTAGGGGCGCGTGCGCGCCGCCGGAGGCGCGCATGCCCCCCGCTCCTCTGTGACTCCCGTGCGGGTGCCCGGCGGGCGCGATCGCCGCCGGGCACCCGCGATTGCTCATTACAGAGCAGGGACCGGGAGCTGTGTGTGTAAACACACAGCTCCCGGTCCTGTCAAGGGGGGAAATGCTGATCTTCTGTTCATACAATGTATGAACAGAAGATCAGTGTTTCCCCTAGTGAGGCCACCCCCCCCCCCACAGTAAGAACAGACCCAGGGACATACTTAACCCCTTCCCCGCCCCCTAGTGTTAACCCCTTCACTGCCAGTGGCATTTTTATAGTAATCCAAAGCATTTTTATAGCACTGATCGCTATAAAAATGCCAATGGTCCCAAAAATGTGTCAAAAGTGTCCGAAGTGTCCGCCATAATGTCGCAGTACCGAAAAATAATCGCTGATCGCCGCCATTACTAGTAAAAAAAATATATTAATAAAAATGCCATAAAAATACCCCCTATTTTGTAAACGCTATAACTTTTGCGCAAACCAATCAATAAACGCTTATTGCTATTTTTTTTTACGAAAAATATGTAGAAGAATACGTATCGTCCTAAACTGAGGAAAAAAAATGTTTTTTTATATATTTTTGGGGGATATTTATTATAGCAAAAAGTAAAAAATATAATTTTTTTTCAAAATTGTCGCTCTATTATTGTTTATAGCGCAAAAAAATAAAAACCGCAGAGGTGATCAAATACCACCAAAAGAAAGCTCTATTTGTGGGAAAAAAAGGACGCCAATTTTGTTTGGGAGCCACGTCGCACGACCGCGCAATTGTCAGTTAAGTGCTCTGGTCTTTGGGCAGCAATATGGTCCGGGGGTTAAGTGGTTAATTCCTGTAAAACCTTTATCCCAAAAGGAACAAAACTGTAGCTCTAACTGCTTAAAAAGTATTAGTCAGAGTTTGGCTTTTATTTGTCAAGCCCTGTACACACGATCAGTCCATCCGATGAGAACGGACCGATGGACCGTTTTCATCGGTTAACCGATGAAGCTGACTGATGGTCAGTCGTGCCTACACACCATCGGTTAAAAAAACGATCCTGTCAGAACGCGGTGACGTAAAACACAACGACGTGCTGAAAAAAACGAAGTTCAATGCTTCCAAGCATGCGTCGACTTGATTCTGAGCATGCACGGGTTTTTAACCGATGGTCGTGCCTACTAACGATCGTTTTTTAACTATCGGTTAGGAATCCATCGGTTAAATTTAAAACAAGTTGGCTTTTTTTTAACCGATGGATAAATAACCAACGGTGTCCACACACGATCGGTTTGGACCGATGAAAACCGTCCATCAGACCGTTCTCATCGGTTTAACCGATCGTGTGTACGCAGCCTTAGTGTATCTAAATCTACTAGTCCATCTAACACTCCGCTCCCCACAGACTGACAATCCTGCTGTCCAATACTGCTCCGTTGCCAAGGTAGAGGCATAATAATACAGGAGGTGTGTTACTGGCCAGATCACCAGACAAGTGGGAAAAAGCCTAAACAAGTAAATGAATGCAGCCACCACATCTAATGATTGATAGGCAACAATATACTACACTTTTGGATTTGGTTTTCATACCACTTTATAATCAGATGTATAGGAGAGGTTGGGCAGGGGTGAAAGAATGTATTTATTAATTTATTATAGGTACTTGTAGTAGTACCCCCGTAGGGGTTGCTGGTAGTTGTGGTCCACCTCTCACCCTGCACAGCCAGGCACAAAATCTTCAGACACTCAGAAGTCAAGAAGCAGTCTTTGTACTTTGTTTTTATGTTTTATTGAGGGAAATTAAACTTGGGTGGGGTAAGGGTAAGTATGGGATGCCCTCTTGATTGAAGAAATAAAGAATTGGGACTTTTACTTTTATAACTATATACACTCCTTGTTGATACACAGCTTCACTTTCAGCTCTAAGCACTGATCTATAGTGTGAAACGCGTAGGCTGCTATCCCCATTTTTTTGCTGTATTTTGTAGTGCATTTCCCATCCGTTTTAGAATAAAGACAACCAAAAGTTTTTTTTGGAGTGTGGCTGTTCATTTTTTAGCCTCTACCATTTGCCTTGTGCATTGCCGAGACCCTTGATTTCCTGAGAAGTTATTGATTGTTCAGCATACCCACCTGGAGCGGTTTGTAGGCAGTGACTGCAGGCCCCTTTGGTGTAGCAAAAAATGGTGGTAGCCCTAGTGCTAGCTGTCCACGTGGCTACTGATCCCAGCACCACATCTTCAGACCCTGGGAGGCTGCAGCCTGAAGACGCTCACAATCTGAGGTTCCAAACTCACGCTCATACTGTACATTCACATACTAAGGGCAATTTAGACAGGAGTCAATTAACCTACCAGCATGTTTTTGGAGCGTGGCAAGAAGGGAGAACATGCATTTCCAATCCAGGCAGGTAGTGTCATGGTTGGGATTCTAACCGACGACCCTAGTGCTGGAAGGTGGAGGTGCTAACGCCTTAGCCACTGTGCTGCCTGTTAAAAGAGAAAAACAATCACATAATCAGTGCAAATTCTACACCATTAATCAACTGGCGCTACTGATTCATTCATTCCTCAATCATAAACTACTACTATTCTCTCCAATTCCAACAACGGGCAGGGATTAACAATGTAAACAATAGTGTGTTTACTAGGGATGAGCCGAACATACCCGGGTTCGGTTCGCATCAGAACGTTCGAACAGACCGCGGGTTCGCGCGAACATTTAGAACCCCATTGAAGTCTATGGGACTCGAACGTTCGAATTCAAAAACGATCATTTTAAAGACCAATATTCAATTTAATGTTGGTAAACGTCTTTCAGAACCCGGGTCTTGCCCCAGGGAACATGTATCAATCGAAAAAAATATTTTAAAAACGGACGTTTTTGCGGAGCAGCGATTTTAATGATGTTTAAAGTGAAAAAAAAAAAATGAAAAATTCCTTCAAATATCACACCTGCTGTGTGTCTCTAGTAGTGGCACATGTTTAGAAATGTCCCTGCACAACATTAAATTATTATAAGAACAAAGTAATTTAATACTGGTTGCGCACGTGCTGTGTGGGAACAATATCTCGATTATTTTAGGGGTGGTGGGGGGGTGGCATTATCTTTTTGGGAAAGCAAAATTGTAGAAAAAAGGGCACCCCTCAAACATACTGTAATTGTAGCGCAACAAAGAGCCACGTGCAAAGTATTGCATCAAAAATTGTTATTAGGCGCCCTTGTTACACAGGGGCATAAAAATGTGTCCGTAGGCGCAACATAACACTGCAACCCCTCCCAATATCTGTAATTGGAGCGCAACAAGGAGCCACGTGCAAAGTATTGCATCAAAAATTGTTATTAGGCGCCCTTGTTACACAGGGGCATAAAAATGTGTCCGTAGGCGCAACATAACACTGCAACCCCTCCCAATATCTGTAATTGGAGCGCAACAAGGAGCCACGTGCAAAGTATTGCATCAAAAATTGTTATTAGGTGCCCCTGTTACACAGGGGCATAAAAATGTGTCCATAGGCGCAACATAACACTGCAACCCCTCCCAATATCTGTAATTGGAGCGCAACAAGGAGCCACGTGCAAAGTATTGCATCAAAAATTGTTATTAGGTGCCCCTGTTACACAGGGGCATAAAAATGTGTCCATAGGCGCAATATAACACTGCAACCCCTCCCAATATCTGTAATTGGAGCGCAACAAGGAGCCACGTGCAAAGTATTGCATCAAAAATTGTTATTAGGTGCCCCTGTTACACAGGGCATAAAAATGTGTACGTAGGCGCAACATAACACTGCAACCCCTCCCAATATCTGTAATTGGAGCGCAACAAGGAGCCACGTGCAAAGTATTGCATCAAAAATTGTTATTAGGCGCCCCTGTTACACAGGGGCACAAAAATTGTGCCTTAGGCCACGTGCAAAGTATTGCATCAAAAATTGTTATTAGACGCCCCTGTTACACAGGGGCACAAAAATTGTGCCTTAGGCCACGTGCAAAGTATTGCATCAAAAATTGTTATTAGACGCCCCTGTTACACAGGGGCACAAAAATTAGGCCTTAGGCCACGTGCAAAGTATTGCATCAAAAATTGTTATTAGACGCCCCTGTTACACAGGGGCACAAAAATTAGGCCTTAGGCCACGTGCAAAGTATTGCATCAAAAATTGTTATTAGACGCCCCTGTTACACAGGGGCACAAAAATTAGGCCTTAGGCCACGTGCAAAGTATTGCATCAAAAATTGTTATTAGACGCCCCTGTTACACAGGGGCGCAAAAATTAGGCCTTAGGCCACGTGCAAAGTATTGCATCAAAAATTGTTATTAGACGCCCCTGTTACACAGGGGCACAAAAATTAGGCCTTAGGCCACGTGCAAAGTATTGCATCAAAAATTGTTATTAGACGCCCCTGTTACACAGGGGCACAAAAATTAGGCCTTAGGCCACGTGCAAAGTATTGCATCAAAAATTGTTATTAGACGCCCCTGTTACACAGGGGCACAAAAATTAGGCCTTAGGCCACGTGCAAAGTATTGCATCAAAAATTGTTATTAGACGCCCCTGTTACACAGGGGCACAAAAATTAGGCCTTAGGCCACGTGCAAAGTATTGCATCAAAAATTGTTATTAGACGCCCCTGTTACACAGGGGCACAAAAATTAGGCCTTAGGCCACGTGCAAAGTATTGCATCAAAAATTGTTATTAGACGCCCCTGTTACACAGGGGCACAAAAATTAGGCCTTAGGCCACGTGCAAAGTATTGCATCAAAAATTGTTATTAGACGCCCCTGTTACACAGGGGCACAAAAATTAGGCCTTAGGCCACGTGCAAAGTATTGCATCAAAAATTGTTATTAGGCGCCCCTGTTAAACAGGGGCAGAAAAATTAGGCCTTAGGCACTGGTGGCGGAGCACAGAAAAACAAAATTTCAATCTAGCTAACAGCATGAAAAGTGAGGAGGAGAAGGATATTCCATCAGCTGCACAACAGGACAGTCACTCAGCATCAGCAGTCTCAAAGGGATCTGATATTTCAACACAAAATTCTTATTCAGTAACATCAGCATCAGGTGCTTGGTAGCCGGTGTTGATCCAAGCCTGATTCATTTTGATGAAGGTCAGTCGATCAACAGAGTCGGTGGAGAGGCGTACCCTGTGATCGGTCACAAAGCCTCCAGCAGCACTGAATGTACGTTCTGAAAGAACACTGGATGCAGGGCAAGCCAGTAGCTCAATTGCGTACTGTGCAAGCTCTGGCCAGTGATCCATCCTCAAGACCCAGTAAGCCAGAGGATTTTCCGTGGGGAAGGTGTCCAAGTCGGATCTTGCCGCTAGGTATTCCCGGACCATGTAAACCAGACGCTGGCGATGGTTGCTGGAACCGGTCAGACCTTGGGGCTGCGGACTAAAAAATTGTCTGAACGCATCGGTCAGACGGCCACCTTCTCCACCGCTCCTTCTCTGACTCACCGAAGCCTCAGCAAGACGTTGTCCAGGGCCAGGTTTTGGTAATCCCCCCGGTTCTGGGAACGCATTGCACAGACCCTTCTGCAAGGCCTCCCGCAGTAGTTTCATCTTCTGCTCCCTCTGCGATGGCAACATAAGATCCGTTACCTTACTCTTGTAACGTGGATCAAGGAGAGTTGCCAGCCAGTAATGATCCCTCTCCTTGATAGCACGTACACGAGGATCCTTACGCAGGCTTTGCAGAATCAGGGAGGCCATGCAGCGTAGGTTTGCAGAGGCATTCGGGGCACAGTCCTCTGGGTCACTGAGGACGACAGGATCCTCAGCCACCTCATCCCAGCCACGTAAAAGTCCACGTGTTCCTTGGGACTGTAAATGATCCCTTGAAGACTGCTGCTGTTGATGCTGAGTGCTAGGCTCCACCTCCATGCTGCTGATACAATCCTCCTCCTCCTCCTCCTCTTCCTCATCCTCCTCCTCCTCTTCCTGTGTTCCAGGTGGGCAAGCAGGAACAGTGTCTGGATAAAGGGGGCCTTGAGAGGTAAGGAAGTCCTCCTCTTCCTCCCTCTGTTCTGCCTCAAGGGCCCTGTCCATTATTCCACGTAGGGTGTGCTCCAACATGTGAATAAGCGGGACAGTCTCACTGATGCATGCACTGTCACTGCTCACCATCCTCGTGGCCTCCTCAAATGGTGACAGGACAGTGCATGCATCCCTGATCAAGGCCCACTGGCGTGGTGAAAAAAACCCAAGCTCCCCTGAGCCAGTTCTGCTGCCATATTGGCACAGGTACTCATTGATGGCCCTCTGCTGCGTGTGCAGCCGCTGCAGCATGGCCAACGTAGAGTTCCATCTGGTGGGCATGTCACAGATTAGGCGGTTCTTGGGCAGGTTGTATTCCCTCTGGAGGTCTGTCAGCCGAGCAGTGGCATTATATGACCTCCGGAAATGCACACAGACTTTCCTGGCCTGCCTCAGGACATCCTGTAAGCCAGGGTACCTGCCCAAGAACCGCTGCACCACCAAATTGAGAACATGCGCAAAACAGGGCACATGGGTGAGTTTTCCACGTCGCAGGGCAGAGAGGAGGTTGGTGCCATTATCGCTGACCACCATTCCAGGCTTCAGCTGGCGTGGCGTCAACCACCTCTGAGCCTGCCCCTGCAGAGCTGAAAGAACCTCTTCCCCAGTGTGGCTCCTGTCTCCCAAGCACACCAGCTCTAGGACCGCATGGCATCTCTTGGCCTGCATTCCTGCGTAGCCCGTCGTACGCCTACGGAGCACGGCTGGTTCTGAGCCAACATCACCACAGGAAGAGGCCACAGAGGAAGAAGAAGAGGAGGGGGTGGAGGAGAGAGGTGTGTCACAAGCAGTTGTAGTGTTTTGGAGGCGTGGTGGTGGAACAACCTCCAAAACTACTGTGCCTTGACCTGCGTCCTTCCCAGCTGCCAGCAGAGTCACCCAATGGGCCGTAAAAGACAGGTAACGTCCCTGTCCATGCCTGCTGGACCATGAGTCAGCGGTAAGATGCACCTTACCACTGACCGCCCTGTCCAGCGAGGTATGGACATTGCCTTCCACATGCCGGTAGAGAGCCGGAATCGCCTTCCGTGAAAAAAAGTGGCGTTTGGGTACTTGCCACTGAGGTACTGCACATTCCACAAACTCACGGAAGGGGGCAGAATCTACCAACTGAAAAGGTAGCAGTTGAAGTGCTAGCAATTTTGCTAAGCTAGCATTCAACCGCTGGGCATGTGGATGGCTGGGAGCGTACTTCTTTCGGCGCTGCAGCAGCTGGGGCAGGGAAATTTGTCTGGTAATATCAGTAGATTGGCCGGATGTACTACCACTACTACGTTGTGACACACCTATTTCTACACCTTCGGTGCAGGCTGCAGAGAGGACTAGGGGTCTAGTGGGGTTTGAGGTCACAGAAGGGCAAGGGGAGGACCGCTTTGGTCTTTGGTGTGGGTCTTTCTGGTATGCCTGCCAACGAGCTGCATGGCAGGTCGACATATGTCTGGACAAGCATGTGGTGCCCAAGCGGGTGATGTTTTGGCCACGCGAGATACGCTTGAGACATATGTTGCAAACAGCAAAGGTAGCATCTGATGGACAGGTTTCAAAAAAGGCCCACACCAAAGAACTTTTGCTGTACCGTTGAGACACAGCAGCGCCACGTAATGCAGTTGGTGTACTGCCCTTAAGCTGACCCCTGGAGGGCTTCCTGCCTCTTTGAAGATGTGCCTGTGCCTCGTCCTCTTCCTCCTCCTCCTCTCTCCTACCAGGCACCCAGGTAGAGTCAATGACCTCATCATCCCCTCCCTCCTCATCATCACTGGCGACAACCTGGCAGTATGCTCCAGCTGGGGGAACATCACTCCCAGATTGTTGTCCCTCTCGGCCACCCCCTCTCCCTGGGCTCACATCAATGCCTTCCTCTATCAGTGTTCCGTCATCGGAGTCTTCAAAACGCTGTGCATCTTCAGCTAGCATGTACCCAACACTGTGTTGAAACAGTTCGGGGGACTCCTCAGGAGGACACGGTGGGACTAGGGAAGGATTGTGTGATCCCATTGTGCAGAGGGTAGAGGACGCCTTGGCAGCTGCTTTGCCAGACAAACTATAATCAGTCTGTGTGAGAGAGGATGAGGAGGATGAGGACGGCTTGGTCATCCACTCAACTAATTTCTCAGCATGTTGAGGCTCAACACGGCCAGCTCCCGAAAAGAAGGACGAGCGGCCACGGCCACGTGCTGAAGAGGATGCACCACATCCATCACCAGCGTTACCTCTAGATGCAGAGCCTGCTTGCCCTCGTGACTCTCTGCCTCTCTTTGTCCTTCCAGCCATAGTTATGCGTTCAGGTGTTATGTAACAAAATAGTCGCTGTCACACCAACTGCGTTCAGATGGTATTAAACAGCAACCACACAGTAAGAGCGACTTGGCTCAAGTGTAAAGTAACAAAATAGTCGCTGTCACACCGACTGCGTTCAGATGGTATTAAACAGCAATCACACAGTAAGAGCGACTTGGTTCAAGTGTAAAGTAACAAAATAGTCGCTGTCACACCAACTGCTTTCAGATGGTATTAAACAGCAACCACACAGTAAGAGCGACTTGGCTCAAGTGTGAAGTAACAAAATAGTCGCTGTCACACCGACTGCGTTCAGATGGTATTAAACAGCAACCACACAGTAAGAGCGACTTGGCTCAAGTGTAAAGTAACAAAATAGTCGCTGTCACACCAACTGCGTTCAGATGGTATTAAACAGCAACCACACAGTAAGAGCGACTTGGCTCAAGTGTAAAGTAACAAAGTAGTCGCTGTCACACCGACTGCGTTCAGATGGTATTAAACAGCAATCACACAGTAAGAGCGACTTGGTTCAAGTGTAAAGTAACAAAATAGTCGCTGTCACACCAACTGCGTTCAGATGGTATTAAACAGCAACCACACAGTAAGAGCGACTTGGCTCAAGTGTAAAGTAACAAAATAGTCGCTGTCACACCGACTGCGTTCAGATGGTATTAAACAGCAACCACACAGTAAGAGCGACTTGGTTCAAGTGTAAAGTAACAAAATAGTCGCTGTCACACCAACTGCGTTCAGATGGTATTAAACAGCAACCACACAGTAAGAGCGACTTGGCTCAAGTGTGAAGTAACAAAATAGTCGCTGTCACACCGACTGCGTTCAGATGGTATTAAACAGCAACCACACAGTAAGAGCGACTTGGCTCAAGTGTAAAGTAACAAAATAGTCGCTGTCACACCAACTGCGTTCAGATGGTATTAAACAGCAACCACACAGTAAGAGCGACTTGGCTCAAGTGTAAAGTAACAAAGTAGTCGCTGTCACACCGACTGCGTTCAGATGGTATTAAACAGCAATCACACAGTAAGAGCGACTTGGTTCAAGTGTAAAGTAACAAAATAGTCGCTGTCACACCAACTGCGTTCAGATGGTATTAAACAGCAACCACACAGTAAGAGCGACTTGGCTCAAGTGTAAAGTAACAAAATAGTCGCTGTCACACCGACTGCGTTCAGATGGTATTAAACAGCAACCACACAGTAAGAGCGACTTGGCTCAAGTGTAAAGTAACAAAATAGTCGCTGTCACACCAACTGCGTTCAGATGGTATTAAACAGCAACCACACAGTAAGAGCGACTTGGCTCAAGTGTAAAGTAACAAAGTAGTCGCTGTCACACCGACTGCGTTCAGATGGTATTAAACAGCAATCACACAGTAAGAGCGACTTGGTTCAAGTGTAAAGTAACAAAATAGTCGCTGTCACACCAACTGCGTTCAGATGGTATTAAACAGCAACCACACAGTAAGAGCGACTTGGCTCAAGTGTAAAGTAACAAAATAGTCGCTGTCACACCGACTGCGTTCAGATGGTATTAAACAGCAACCACACAGTAAGAGTGACTTGGCTCAAGTGTGAAGTAACAAAATAGTCGCTGTCACACCAACTGCGTTCAGATGGTATTAAACAGCAACCACACAGTAAGAGCGACTTGGCTCAAGTGTAAAGTAACAAAATAGTCGCTGTCACACCGACTGCGTTCAGATGGTATTAAACAGCAACCACACAGTAAGAGCGACTTGGCTCAAGTGTAAAGTAACAAAATAGTCGCTGTCACACCAACTGCGTTCAGATGGTATTAAACAGCAACCACACAGTAAGAGCAACTTGGCTCAAGTGTAAAGTAACAAAATAGTCGCTGTCACACCGACTGCGTTCAGATGGTATTAAACAGCAACCACACAGTAAGAGCGACTTGGCTCAAGTGTGAAGTAACAAAATAGTCGCTGTCACACCGACTGCGTTCAGATGGTATTAAACAGCAACCACACAGTAAGAGCGACTTGGCTCAAGTGTAAAGTAACAAAGTAGTCGCTGTCACACCGACTGCGTTCAGATGGTATTAAACAGCAATCACACAGTAAGAGCGACTTGGTTCAAGTGTAAAGTAACAAAATAGTCGCTGTCACACCAACTGCGTTCAGATGGTATTAAACAGCAACCACACAGTAAGAGCGACTTGGCTCAAGTGTAAAGTAACAAAATAGTCGCTGTCACACCGACTGCGTTCAGATGGTATTAAACAGCAACCACACAGTAAGAGCGACTTGGCTCAAGTGTGAAGTAACAAAATAGTCGCTGTCACACCGACTGCGTTCAGATGGTATTAAACAGCAACCACACAGTAAGAGCGACTTGGCTCAAGTGTAAAGTAACAAAATAGTCGCTGTCACACCAACTGCGTTCAGATGGTATTAAACAGCAACCACACAGTAAGAGCGACTTGGCTCAAGTGTAAAGTAACAAAATAGTCGCTGTCACACCGACTGCGTTCAGATGGTATTAAACAGCAATCACACAGTAAGAGCGACTTGGTTCAAGTGTAAAGTAACAAAATAGTCGCTGTCACACCAACTGCTTTCAGATGGTATTAAACAGCAACCACACAGTAAGAGCGACTTGGCTCAAGTGTAAAGTAACAAAATAGCCGCAGTGACACCAACTGCCTTTAGTTGCTATTAAACAGCACGCACGCAGTAATAGTGACTGCGGTCAAATGCGATTTAACAGCACGCACGCAGTGACACCAACTGCCTTTAGTTGCTATTAAACAGCACGCACGCAGTAATAGCGACTGCGGTCAAATGCGATTTAACAGCACGCACGCAGTGACACCAACTGCCTTTAGTTGCTATTAAACAGCACGCACGCAGTAATAGCGACTGCGGTCAAATGCGATTTAACAGCACGCACGCAGTGACACCAACTGCCTTTAGTTGCTATTAAACAGCACGCACGCAGTAATAGCGACTGCGGTCAAATGCGATTTAACAGCACGCACGCAGTGACACCAACTGCCTTTAGTTGCTATTAAACAGCACGCACGCAGTAATAGCGACTGCGGTCAAATGCGATTTAACAGCACGCACGCAGTGACACCAACTGCCTTTAGTTGCTATTAAACAGCACGCACGCAGTAATAGCGACTGCGGTCAAATGCGATTTAACAGCACGCACGCAGTGACACCAACTGCCTTTAGTTGCTATTAAACAGCACGCACGCAGTAATAGCGACTGCGGTCAAATGCGATTTAACAGCACGCACGCAGTGACACCAACTGCCTTTAGTTGCTATTAAACAGCACGCACGCAGTAATAGCGACTGCGGTCAAATGCGATTTAACAGCACGCACGCAGTGACACCAACTGCCTTTAGTTGCTATTAAACAGCACGCACGCAGTAATAGCGACTGCGGTCAAATGCGATTTAACAGCACGCACGCAGTGACACCAACTGCCTTTAGTTGCTATTAAACAGCACGCACGCAGTAATAGCGACTGCGGTCAAATGCGATTTAACAGCACGCACGCAGTGACACCAACTGCCTTTAGTTGCTATTAAACAGCACGCACGCAGTAATAGCGACTGCGTTTCTGTGCAATTCAATAGCCCAGTTGCATTAACAGCGACTGCGCTTCTGTGCAAATAAATTGCACACGTGCAGTAACAGGTAATGCGTCTGTGTGTGCAATTAACTAGCACACGTTAAATAACACAGAATAATTATATTTAAAGTAAATCCCTAATGCAGGCAATACAACACGTTAGAGCGCTGCATGTAGAACAATCTCCTGCCTGATAGATAAACTAGCTGAGCTGTACAGTTTATAAATATATTGACAACGCCTAAGGATGTGAATATATTCTCTACAAACTGTACTTTTAACTATACTGACTACACTTCCTACTCTATCTATCTTTCTATCTATTTATCTATCTATCTAGTTAAGACACTGTGTCTCTATCTCTCTATCTCTCTCTGTCTGACTGACTGATCTTCTCTAGAACCGCCAACACACTACACTAGGCAGCCGTGCAGGCTGCCTTTTAAAGTGGGGGGCGTGTACTAATCCCCCTGAGCCATAATTGGCCAAAGCCACCCTGGCTTTGGCCAATTATGGCTCTTCGTTTTTTGAGCGCTGTGATTGGCCAAGCATGCGGGACATACAGCATGCTTGGCCAATCATCAGCGCTCAACGCCCCAGTGAATTATGGGACGTTTTGCGTCACTCGAATTTGGCGCGAACGACCCGTTTTGTTCGAGTTTCGACGAACGATCGAACGACCGATGTTCGAGTCGAACATACGTTCGAATCGAACGCGGAGCTCATCCCTAGTGTTTACATTTCACTATGATGGGTCATCACGCTGATCACAAGGATGGGAGCCACTTGGATTATATTGATACAAAAAGAAAAAAGTACACCTTTTAGTAAAAGTATATAAGCAAAGAACTTATCCACTGCCCCCAGTTACTTACACCACAAGGAATTATTATTCAAAAACTGATCAGTTGAACAAGTGTTTTTTGCTACTTTTGCGTTACTTTTATTTTTTTTATCAATAAGCTTATTAAGGATAATACTTTTGATAGTTAAAGGTTTAGTTTACCTTTAAAAAAAAAAAATGCACATATTTTTGAAGATGAAAAATTTGCATTTATGCAAATACTACTTAAGTAGAAGAGATGAAATGTAATATCCTGTAATGTAATTCTTGAAATAAATAAAGAATTTATAAAAAAAAAAATTTGCATTTATTATTATTTTACTTGTAGCTCGTAAAGCATTAACAGCGCCCTGGTAGTTATTTGAGAACTACAAGACGAAAGCCGGAAAGGCTGCAGGTACTTGTATATAAACATTTGGGAAGAGGGAGGGGTAGGGGGGGGAAAGGGGGGATATATGCAAGTCTGATGCAGTAGGTAATGAACGTAGATGGGATCGCCCGTCAAATGTTGGGAGTGAGGCCGTAACCATAACATGTATCAAAAATTAAAGGGAAACAGTATAGTGCTAAGAGAAGATGGAAAATGACCTTAGGTAAGGTCTTGAAAAGAAAAGAGGTTACATGTAGCCAAACTTTAATGATCCTGATCCTAATAATAATAAACATATGATGTATATCAAAAAGTTTATTTTAATGATTAATTAATCAAAATAGAATCACATTCAAATATCACAACACGGTTAAAAGGAGAGTGGTGTAGGGTAATTAATATCTGGCCATGATCACACATAACATACAAGACATACAATAGACAACATTAACGCTTGACGCTGTCCGGACACTGTCGGGGTCTGTCATTGGTTGTCGACACAATAATACAATGTATATTAGATAGTGTGGAATGTAACGGTATTCACAAGTGGTGGCTACTGTTTTCCAAATTGTGGCCCTAATGGTGTACTAACCAATGACTGAGCCCTGAAAGGGTATAGGGGGGGGAGGGAAAAAGGGAGGGAGGGGGAGACGGGAGGGGAGTGTGGAGTTTGAGGTAATAGAACTGCAGTGGGTTAATTGGTAGTGCCGACAAGCAGGAGAATTGTCTAGTGAGCTGATAGTAAGTTCACTGTAGATGTGAGGGAAACTTCCTCTCATAAAAGTTGCAGGAATGGCATCGATTCTCAGTATTTTGTGTCAATCTGTTGGAGATTGTAACATGTCAGCAGTCATTCGAATGAATTCGCTCGCTCTTAATGTAGCCTTAACAGTCTGATTATATGTTCAATTAATTTGATTGCACTATAAGCGATATGCAGTGTGCTGTTAATCAGAAAGTATTTGATACCTGGAAATGCACAGGTATTCAATTGGATAGTATGATGGCAGCACAACTGCGTTTCCCTACTAGGATACTTAGGAAGGGTTATATAAGGGTGTTTGCTCGGTTTCCAGTGATTGTGGAGTTTGTATTTGATGTTTTAATTGAGCAATAAACCCCCTAAATAATATGTGGCAGCAGCGGTATTGATGCTTGCAAAGTTTTCAGAAAATATGAGCATCCATATTACTCCAATAAGAACAATAATGATGAGAGATGGTTACAGACCTTGTATAGCTGTACATTCATTCATCGAATGATCAGAGTGATATAACCTGTTTATGCAGTCTTCTGGTTGATTTTCCCGATTGGTGTTCTTATTGGAGTAATATGGATGCTCATATTTTCTGAAAACTTTGCAAGCATCAATACCGCTGCTGCCACATATTATTTAGGGGGTTTATTGCTCAATTAAAACATCAAATACAAACTCCACAATCACTGGAAACCGAGCAAACACCCTTATATAACCCTTCCTAAGTATCCTAGTAGGGAAACGCAGTTGTGCTGCCATCATACTATCCAATTGAATACCTGTGCATTTCCAGGTATCAAATACTTTCTGATTAACAGCACACTGCATATCGCTTATAGTGCAATCAAATTAATTGAACATATAATCAGACTGTTAAGGCTACATTAAGAGCGAGCGAATTCATTCGAATGACTGCTGACATGTTACAATCTCCAACAGATTGACACAAAATACTGAGAATCGATGCCATTCCTGCAACTTTTATGAGAGGAAGTTTCCCTCACATCTACAGTGAACTTACTATCAGCTCACTAGACAATTCTCCTGCTTGTCGGCACTACCAATTAACCCACTGTAGTTCTATTACCTCAAACTCCACACTCCCCTCCCGTCTCCCCCTCCCTCCCTTTTTCCCTCCCCCCCCTATACCCTTTCAGGGCTCAGTCATTGGTTAGTACACCATTAGGGCCACAATTTGGAAAACAGTAGCCACCACTTGTGAATACCGTTACATTCCACACTATCCAATATACATTGTATTATTGTGTCGACAACCAATGACAGACCCCGACAGTGTCCGGACAGCGTCAAGCGTTAATGTTGTCTATTGTATGTCTTGTATGTTATGTGTGATCATGGCCAGATATTAATTACCCTACACCACTCTCCTTTTAACCGTGTTGTGATATTTGAATGTGATTCTATTTTGATTAATTAATCATTAAAATAAACTTTTTGATATACATCATATGTTTATTATTATTAGGATCAGGATCATTAAAGTTTGGCTACATGTAACCTCTTTTCTTTTCAAGACCTTACCTAAGGTCATTTTCCATCTTCTCTTAGCACTATACTGTTTCCCTTTAATTTTTGATGCAGGTACTTGTAGTTTCCCATTCACCGAACCCTGTGATCGAACGATGCAGCCAGGTGGGTGAGGCTTTTAATATTGGTACTGCTAAATGTAATGTTCTGTTGTCCATTCTTTGTTTGTAAAGTCACGTACACACGACCATTTTTCATGTCATGGGAAAAACAACGTTTTTCTCGACATGATTCTTGTCACGCCTGCCTTGCATACACACGATCGTGGAAAAAAAAATGCTCGAGCAAAGCGCTGTGACGTACAACACGTACGATGGCACTATAAAGGGGAAGTTCCATTCGGATGGGGCCACCCTTTGGGCTGCTTTTGCTAATTTCGTGTTAGTAAAAGTTTGGTGAGAGACGATTCGCGCTTTTCAGTCTTCATGCTTTTCAGTCTGTTACAACTAGTGTTGAGCAGAATATGCCATATTCGATTTCGCGATATATCTCGAATATATATTCGAATATTCGAGATATATTCGCTAAATTCGAATATTCGTGATATTTTATCGAAATTAATTGATTGCGATTTTTCGCTATTGCGAATGCGAAAATAATTGCGATTTTTTTAATAACTGCGGTAGGAGCGCTCTGATTGGCTTAGAATATTCGTGATATTTTATCGAAATATCGCAACATGCGAATGCGATATTTATTGCGGAATTTCGAGATATGCTGGAGGAGCGCTCTGATTGGCTTAGAATATTCGTGATATTTTATCGAAATATCGCAACATGCGAATGCGATATTTATTGCGGAATTTCGAGATATGCTGGAGGAGCGCTCTGATTGGCTCAGAATATTCGTGATATTTTATCGAAATATCGCAACATGCGAATGCGATATTTATTGCGCAATTTCGAGATATGCTGGAGGAGCGCTCTGATTGGCTCAGAATATTCGTGATATTTTATCGAAATATCGCAACATGCGAATGCGATATTTATTGCGCAATTTCGAGATATGCTGGAGGAGCGCTCTGATTGGCTCAGAATATTCCTGATATTTTATCGAAATATCGCAACATGCGAATGCGAAATTTATTGCAGATATTTCGAAAACTGCTGTAGCAGCACTCTGAAATCGAATATGTATGATATTTTAACCAAAATACATATTGCGATTGCGATTTTTCGATCGCGCATGCGCAATTGCGCGAACAACACGCGACCATTTCCTGGAGCCTTGCCAGTTTCCAACTTATGATCGCAGCGCAATCACACAGCAACATGGTTGGAAGCAATTTCACTAAGTCTGAGGAAAAGTTGCTGATTTGTGTAAGTATTTTGACCACTGTTATTTCATCATCTTCAACTGCATTTTAGTCTAGTTTAAAAGTTAGTATATATGATCAGATATTAGTATTTCACAAAAAATGTGTCTCCTGCTTTTACAAAACTACAAGTCCCAGCATGCCTGGACAGCTGCAGACACCCTGGTTGGCAAATGTGTATTTAGGCACTTTTCCTTGTTATTTAGCATAATGAATTTAAAAATTTTTTGGACATAGGACGTATGCGAACGTCCTGACTTCAGTGTCCTCAAGGCCCAAGGACGTTCGAATACATATTGCCCTTTAGATGTTGCAGAACTACAACTTCCAGCATGCCTGGGAATGCTGGCACTTCTAGTATTGTAAGTTCTGCAGGCCCACATTTTTCAGGCCTTTATGCACGGGTCTCTAAACTGTGGCACCCTAGATGCAGCAAAAGTAAAATTCTTAGCATGCACTGACAGACCGTGGCTGATGGGAGTAGTAGTTTTGCAACAGCTGGAGGTGGACTGGTCTTGAAACCCAGAGTTAGGTAACAAACCCGTAGTGTTTTGCAACCATTCTGCCTCCAGCTGGTTATTTTCTGTTGAAAAGCCTGTGGCGTGCAAAACACAACCCAAAAACTCCACCCGGTGCAAGGAAAAATTTGCACACACCTAAAGAGTGACATCACAAAAAACTGCGACGGGTGCATACGTCAGTGGTCCTCCGAAAAGGTCCCGTCTCTGACCCCCCGGGGCGTTAGGCTCCTAGGCTCCTGACAGGGAAAAGAGTTACTGTGGTCCATACAGCCGAAGCCATATGGACCCATCTCGGTCCAAGCAGCGCAATCAACACGCGAACAACACGCGACCATTTCCTGGAGCCTTGCCAGTTTCCAACTTATGATCGCAGCGCAATCACACAGCAACATGGTTGGAAGCAATTTCACTAAGTCTGAGGAAAAGTTGCTGATTTGTGTAAGTATTTTGACCACTGTTATTTCATCATCTTCAACTGCATTTAAGTCTAGTTTAAAAGTTAGTATATATGATCAGATATTAGTATTTAACCAAAAATGTGTCTCCTGCTTTTACAAAACTACAAGTCCCAGCCCAGCCCAGCATTTTAGTCTAGTTTAAAAGTTAGTATATATGATCATATATTAGTATTTCACAAAAAATGTGTCTCCTGCTTTTACAAAACTACAAGTCCCAGCATGCCTGGACAGCTGCAGACACCCTGGTTGGCAAATGTGTATTTAGGCACTTTTCCTTGTTATTTAGCATAATGAATTTAAAAATTTTTTGGACATAGGACGTATGCGAACGTCCTGACTTCAGTGTCCTCAAGGCCCAAGGACGTTCGAATACATATTGCCCTTTAGATGTTGCAGAACTACAACTTCCAGCATGCCTGGGAATGCTGGCACTTCTAGTATTGTAAGTTCTGCAGGCCCCCATTTTTCAGGCCTTTATGCACGGGTCTCTAAACTGTGGCACCCTAGATGCAGCAAAAGTAAAATTCTTAGCATGCACTGACAGACCGTGGCTGATGGGAGTAGTAGTTTTGCAACAGCTGGAGGTGGACTGGTCTTGAAACCCAGAGTTAAGTAACAAACACGTAGTGTTTTGCAACCATTCTGCCTCCAGCTGTTTTTTTCCTGTTGAAAAGCCTGTGGCGTGCAAAACACAACCCAAAAACTCCACCCGGATGCAGTGACAAATGTGCACACACCTAAAGAGTGACATCACAAAAAACTGCGACGGGTACATACGTCAGTGGTCCTCCGAAAAAGGTCCCGTCTCTGACCCCCCGGGGCGTTAGGCTCCTGACAGGGAAAAGAGTTAGCAACGCATATCTCCCCTATACGTGTATCCTGTGTTGTTAATAATATATTCATAATTATGCAAATGATAATGGCTGCTATATTTATGCAAAAAAGGTGGCGACCGAAATGGCAGGATATAAAATCTTTCATGTTACCCCTGTCATTGATTAATAAGGCGAGAATGCTTCCAATTGTTGAATAGCATACATTTACGTCATATATCCATAAGGCTGTCAACAGAAGTATTACAATATACTTTGTTCTTCATCTTGCAGAAGTTCCTGGAAACAGGATACGATGAGCTGCGGAGGCAGCCAGAGAAAAGGGCTGTGGTCAGCGCCCTAATCGCTGACTTTGGCGGCCAACATGACCACAAGGCAATTGTTAAGAAGTGGTCTGACCTGAAGAGGCGCCAAATGGTTCATGTCAGACGTCTTCGGGCTAAATATCATCCAGGTAAGTTATTGTTGACAGTTATGTTTTTTTTTTAAAAAGTGTATTTTGTGCGTGAACTCGAAAGAGAGAGGAGCCGGCCTGCAGGAGTTGGGAGGCCTCCCCCAGAGGCAATCTGCCACCTTTCTCCATGCCCCGGTTGGCAATGGCGGGTGTGAGGGGGTCCTCCCAACCCAACCTCGCATAGCACACCCACCAGGGGCGGGGCTGAGACCACCAAACTCAATTCACAGGTAGCCGAGAGCGGGATCCGAACCCCTAGCTGCAGAGGTGAATCAGTTGTCAGTGCAGTGGCAATCGCGTGGAGCCACCGCAGCTCCTTTGGTGACAGTTATGTAAGGTCATATGTAATTCATGTAAGGTCAGATGTTGTTAACCAAGATGCCATGTTGTGCTAACATATATCACCACCGGCCAAGGTATTCATAGTACTGTTGAAAAAAGACATGGGACAGCAGACAGGAACACAGAAGTTATGTGGGAACATAATTTTCCCATTGCTTTGCATGGGACTTTAAAGAAAAACCCCGACCATGGCAAGTGGGGGTGGGTAAGGTTTAAACCACCTATCCTATGTTTGTGGCTGACATATAAGTAACCTGTGTGCCAAGTTTCATATAAATATCTTTAGCCGTTTGTACGTGATGCTGGAACATACATACATACATACATACATACATACATACATTTATGCACACACACACGTTGAGTTTTATATATATAGATTACCACTAAATTCCTGTGTTAGGAGTGGGGTTGTTATAGTAATCCCGTGTGCTCCATCAGGCCCTTTTTTTAACATGAGATGGTCTGAACAAAACAAAGTAGACAAAAACAGCTCATTTTAACATGGTTGCATCCCAGCTCACGCTCAGTCCCCTGTAGTGCCCACAAGACCCTTTAATATAACATTGTCCCATTGGTTAACTGTCTATATAAATCAATTTGTATTCATATACAATACAGCAGAGTACACTGAATTTGCATACGTCATTAGAAAACATTTTTATAATATATGAACATTGTGTTATTATAGGAGCTCCAATGCCAGTTGTCCGCGCCAAGCGCAGAAGGCGCCAGGCCGATGAGGAGGAGGAGGATGCGGCAGAGGAGGATGCGGCAGAGGAGGAGATGCATGAGGAGGAGCAGCCAGGGCCCTCCCACTCCCCAACCCCAGCTCCTGTTGAGGAGCAAGCTGAGGAGCTTCCCCCCCCCACCACCCCAACTTCTCAAGCAGAAGAGCAGGAGGAAGAGAGCGGTCCTGTGAGCCTCATTCAGGAAGGTAAATATGTGCACAATGATTAATAACATTTCAACAACAAAATGTAGATATAAAAATGGACAACATATAAAGCGCACCTGTCAGATTGTAGAACCATAATATGGTATTGATGCTAGAAGTATACAGGTAGTGCATAATTATTAGGCAAGTTGTATTTTTTGAGGATTCATTTTATTATTGAACAACAACCATGTTCTCAATGAACCCCAAAAACTCATTAATATCAAAGCTGAATTTTTTTGGAAGTAGTTTTTATTTTGTTTTTAGTGTTAGTTATTTTCGGGGGATATCTGTGTGTGCAGGTGACTACTATTACTGTGCAGAATTATTAGGCAACTTAACCAAAAAATAAATAGATAGCCATTTCAATGATTTATTTTTAACAGTGAAACCAATATAACATCTCAACATTCACAAATACACATTTCTGACATTTAAAAACAAAACAAAAACAAATCAGTGACCAATATAGCCACCTTTCTTTGCAAGGACACTCAAAAGCCTGACATCCATGGATTCTGTCAGTGTTTTGATCTGTTCACCATCAACATTGCGTGCAGCAGCAACCACAGCCTCCCAGACACTGTTCAGAGAGGTGTACTGTTTTCCCTCCTTGTAAATCCCACATTTGATGATGGACCACAGGTTCTCAATGGGGTTCAGATCAGGTGAACAAGGAGGCCATGTCATTACTTTTTTTTATTTAATACCCTTTCTTGCCAGCCACGCTGTGGAGTACTTTGACACGTGTGATGGAGCATTGTCCTGCATGAAAATCATGTTTTTCTTGAAGGATGGTGACTTTTTCCTGTACCACTGCTTGAAGAAGGTCTCTTCCATAATCTGGCAGTAGGACTGGGAGTTGAGCTTGACTCCATCCTCAATCCGAAAAGGCCCCACAAGCTCATCTTTGATGATACCAGCCCAAACCAGTACTCCACCACCACCTTGCTGGCGTCTGAGTTGGACTGGAGCTCCCTGCCCTTTATCAATCCAGCCACGGGCTCTTCCATCTGGCCCATCAAGACTCACTCTCATTTCAGCAGTCCATAAAACCTTAGAAAAATCTTTCTTGAGATATTTATTGGCACAGTCTTGACGTTGCAGCTTGTGTGTCTTGTTCAGTGGTCATCGTCTTTCAGCCTTTCTTACCTTGGCCATGTCTCTGGGTATTGCACACCTTGTGCTTTTGGGCACCCCAGTGATGTTGCAGCTCTGAAATATGGCCAATCTTGTGGCAAGTGGCATCTTGGCAGCTGCACGCTTAACTTTTCTCAGTTCATGGGCAGTTATTTTGCACCTTTGTTTTTCCACACGCTTCTTTTGTTTGATGATCACGCTTCAGAAGCTTTGCAACTTTAAGAGTGCTGCATCCCTCTGCTAGATATCTCTCTATTTTGGACTTTTCAGAGTCTGTCAAATCCTTCTTTTGGCCAATTTTGCCAAAGAAAAGGAAATTGACTAATAATTATGCACACCTGATATAGAGTGTTGATGTCATTAGACCACACACCTTCTCATTACAGAGATGTACATTACCTAATATGCCTAATCTGTAGTAGGCTTTCGAGCCTATACAGCTTGGAGTAAGACAACATGCATAAAGAGGATGATGTGGTCCAAATACTCATTTGCCTAATAATTCTGCACTCCCGGGATGTGTTAGACACATAACAAGTGTATACACATGATAATGATTGATTAATAAGCAAAAAAAAATATTTATTTATTTGGTAACGTTATTTGAAATCCAAATGTTTTTTTATTATATCCTAAAAGCATCAAGAGATCTGAGGAGGCAAAATATACTCATCGAAAAGACGCACCAGAAGATCCTTCAGAACCAGCGGAAGATGAGCTACCTCACCCAACAAAATGCTCTGCTAGAGCAGCAGCTATCGGGTCAGATTGCGGAAATGCACCGCATTCAGAAACGGATTGAGAGCTATATTTAAATTTATTTTTGTATTAAAAAAACTTATTTTTTGGAAATGTTTCATTTCTTTTTGAGATAGAGTTGTAGGTTTTTCAACACATCTAACTTCACATCAAACAAATCAACATCAACACATTTAACTTCATAATAAGCAAAAACATTTTATACTATTATTTTATTTAACATTAACCTAGGACAAACTAAAGCACACGACACAGACACGACGAACACAAAATAAACTGTTGAAAAATGAACATAACAAAAGCAACAATATATATATATATATATATACAAAGAGAGAGAGAGGGAGAGCAAGAAAGAGAGAGAATGCAGATGAGCTCTTGCAGTCAGCCCAATGGTTGCAGTATAAATGCCGCAAAACAGGGTTTAACATAAGGTTCATTGTTATAGTTACACTTGCTGTTTAGATCCGGTCTGGTAGTCCGGTCTGGTAGCTTGTAGCGGAGGCTGTTGGTGGATCCGCTGTGCCAGAAAGGTCATGAAGCTTTACTCAGCATGGAGGCAGCAGCAGGAGTATTAAAATATAATATAACTAGACAATGCATTTCCTGAGGAAAATGCGAGTGGGAATGCTGAATAGCTTAATTGGTGAGCCCCTTGCCAAAGACATTCACCATAACCACTACACTATCTTTAGGACACACAGCTTCTTTCTCTATCTGCAAAGTATAGAGTATGCTGACTTCCTGGTCGCCCCTCCCCCCTCAATAGGTTTCCCCTCCCCCCCAGGTCAGTGAGGAGGAATATTGCACTGAGGTCAGGAAAGTTATTTATGGAAAGAAATAACATTACAAACGCTTTTAATTCACAGATCTAATACATGATTTAAGCCTCCAAACAAAGCTTAATAAATCCTCAAACGTACATGCAATTGATACAACGACTACACCGTTTGAAATACACGGCCCTTGTAAACGCATCGATATGAAATTTATGTAGATAAACTTAAAAATGTGGCCATGTCTGCGATTTAGAAAAGAGCGTCTTTGTGAGTTCTGCAGCAACATTTTTTAGATAATTTCACATGAGAGTCTATGAGACATAATTTCTGGCTGTTGCTCCAATAATTAAAACTAAAATACGTATCGCAGAATTGGTCACATTGCCATAAACCAGACAAGCATAGCTACGTTTTGATATAAAAATTGTGTATGAAAAGTAGATCTTGTGGGCGTGAGACCAATTTGTTTCCCCTTTTTGTAAAGATATTTTTAATTACAAAGATCTCCAATGTTAAGGTCACATGACAGACTCTAAATCCCCTCCATAGGATTACATTATAACCTATTGCATTTTTGTGAAAAATTCGCAAAACGTAAATTGCGTTTTCACCAAAAAATTGTAAACGATAACGATCTGAAAAGTCATAGCCGGATAGCTAAATATTTTGTGACCGCTTTAAAGTTTTTTCAGTGTCTGTAAGTGAAAGTATGAAGTAGCTGAAACTTTTGGCATGGCATGTGAATTCAAAGGGGAAAAGGATGTTCTCATTGACTTCAATGTTTAAAAAAAGGGTCTAAAAGCTTAAAATTTACAAAAGTGTAAAAAGTAGAAAAAAACTTGAAGAAGTCCCATCATTAGCTGAACGAGACGAACATTTTTACAGTTGAATGGTCTCAATAGCTGAAAGTATGCCGAAGTTACGCAGAACCAAAAAACGTAAGGAATAATAAGATTACTAAATTTACGGATATCAATACTGGAAATGTTTATTAAAGCATTCACACTAATTAAGATTAATACATTTACGGGTATCCATACTAGGAATGCTTATTAAAGCATTCCCACTAAGTATCACACAGGCATGATTTACAAGCAGTAGTGGTAATAGTAATACATAGCATAAAAACACTTGGGGAATACTTTACAGCATCAGTAGTGGTCATAGTAGTCAATAGTGTACCAAAAAATTGGGACACAGGTGTCTTGACTGAGCTGTAATAGTAGTAGTAGACATTGACAATACAGTGTCAAATCACTCGGGCAAGAGGTGCCATGATGAACAGCAGTCTTAATAAGAGTATATAGGGTGTGAAATAACTGCTGACATAGGTGTCTTGACTGGGCAGCAGAAGCAGCAGTAGTAGTATTAACAGTAGTAGTTGATACAGAGTCATATCACATGGGCAGGAGGTGCCATGATGAACAGCAGTAGGAATAGGAGTATATAGAGTGTCAAATAACTGCTGACATAGGTGTATTGACTGGGCAGCAGCAGCAGAAGCAGCAGTAGTATTAACAGTAGTAGTTGATACAGAGTCATATCACATGGGCAGGAGGTGCCATGATGAACAGCAGTAGGAATAGGAGTATATAGAGTGTCAAATAACTGCTGACATAGGTGTCTTGACTGGGCAGCAGCAGCAGAAGCAGCAGTAGTATTAACAGTAGTAGTTGATACAGAGTCATATCACATGGGCAGGAGGTGCCATCATGAACAGCAGTAGGAATAGGAGTATATAGAGTGTCAAATAACTGCTGACATAGGTGTCTTGACTGGGCAGCAGCAGCAGCAGAAGCAGCAGCAGTAGTATTAACAGTAGTAGTTGATACAGAGTCATATCACATGGGCAGGAGGTGCCATCATGAACAGCAGTAGGAATAGGAGTATATAGAGTGTGAAATAACTGCTGACATAGGTGTATTGACTGGGCAGCAGCAGCAGAAGCAGCAGTAGTATTAACAGTAGTAGTTGATACAGAGTCATATCACATGGGCAGGAGGTGCCATGATGAACAGCAGTAGGAATAGGAGTATATAGAGTGTGAAATAACTGCTGACATAGGTGTATTGACTGGGCAGCAGCAGCAGAAGCAGCAGTAGTATTAACAGTAGTAGTTGATACAGAGTCATATCACATGGGCAGGAGGTGCCATGATGAACAGCAGTAGGAATAGGAGTATATAGAGTGTGAAATAACTGCTGACATAGGTGTCTTGACTGGGCAGCAGCAGCAGAAGCAGCAGTAGTATTAACAGTAGTAGTTGATACAGAGTCATATCACATGGGCAGGAGGTGCCATGATGAACAGCAGTAGGAATAGGAGTATATAGAGTGTGAAATAACTGCTGACATAGGTGTATTGACTGGGCAGCAGCAGCAGAAGCAGCAGTAGTATTAACAGTAGTAGTTGATACAGAGTCATATCACATGGGCAGGAGGTGCCATGATGAACAGCAGTAGGAATAGGAGTATATAGAGTGTCAAATAACTGCTGACATAGGTGTCTTGACTGGGCAGCAGCAGCAGAAGCAGAAGCAGCAGTAGTAGTATTAACAGTAGTAGTTGATACAGAGTCATATCACATGGGCAGGAGGTGCCATGATGAACAGCAGTAGGAATAAGAGTATATAGAGTGTTAAACAACTGCTGACATAGGTGTATTGACTGGGCGGCAGCAGCAGCTGAAGCAGCAGTAGTAGTATTAACAGTAGTAGTTGATACAGAGTCATATCACATGGGCAGGAGTTGCCATGATGTACAGCAGTCTTAATAAGAGTATATAGAGTGTGAAATAACTGCTGACATAGGTGTATTGACTGGGCGGCAGCAGCAGCAGAAGCAGCAGTAGTAGTATTAACAGTAGTAGTTGATACAGAGTCATATCACATGGGCAGGAGTTGCCATGATGTACAGCAGTCTTAATAAGAGTATATAGGGTGTGAAATAACTGCTGACATAATTGTCTTGACTGATCCAAAGGAGTCATGGGAGAAAATCATGTGGTCAGATGAGACTATAATATAATTTTTTGATCATAATTTCACTAACCGTGTTCGGAGGAAGAATAATGATGAGTACCATGCCAAGAACGCCATCCCTAATGTGAAGCATGGGGGTGGTAGCATCATGCTTTGGTGGTGTTTTTCTGCACATGGGACAGGGTGACTGTACTGTATTAAGGAGAGGATGACCGGGGCCATGTATTGCAAGATTTTGGGCAACAACCTCCTTCCCTGAGTTAGAGCTTTGAAGATGGGTCGAGGCTGGGTCTTCCAACATGAGAATGACCCAAAGCACACAGCCAGGATAACCAAGGATTGGCTCTGTAAGGAGCATATCAAGGTTCTGGCGTGGCCTAGCCAGTCTCCAGACCTAAACCCAATAGAGAATCTTTGGAGGGAGCTCAAACTCCGTGTTTCTCAGCGATAGCCCAGAAACATGACTGATGTAGAGAAGATCTGTGTGGAGGAGTGGGCCAAAATCCCTCCTCCAGTGTGTGCAAAGCTGGTGTAAAACTACAAGAAATGTTTGACCGCTGTAATTGCAAAGAAAGCCTACTGTACCAAATATTAACATTGATTTTCTCTGATGTTGAAATAGTTATATTCAGCACTGTAAATACATCAGGTCCGGGGCTTCATCAGGGAATGCATGGCAAGGGACCCTTCAGCGCCCTGGACCGACGACGGGTGCCAGAAAGTCACCGCCGATCCAGGACTCATTCATCTTTATGAATGTGAGTCTGTCCACGGAGTCTGTGGACAGACGGGTCCTCTTGTCCGTGACCACCCCACCTGCCGCGCTGAATGTCCGCTCAGATAGTACGCTGGAGGGGGGGCAAGACAATAACTCCAGCGCATACTGAGCGAGCTCGCGGCAGGTGTCCAATCTGGCAACCCAGTACTCCATGGGGTCGTCGGTGCTCATACTGTCAGAAGCACCGACGGACGCCATGTAGTCTGCCACCATGTGGGCCAGCCGCTGGTGGTGACTGCTGCTGCTGCTGCTGGTGGTGGTACTGGGTCGCTCGGTTTGGAAGAACATCCTCATCTCTTCCATTAGGTCCCCTGCTCGGCTGCAGCTGGGTGCAGCCACCTGCTGGGTGAGATGAGGGGGGACAACTGGAGGCCGGGGAGTTGCCTGCTCCAACCGTCTGACAATAGCTGCCTGCAGTTCCTCCATCCGGTGCTGCCTCCGGCTGGCTGGGATGAACTGCTCCAGTTTCCCCTTGCACCTGGGATCCAAAAGGGTGGTCATCCAGAAATCATCCCTCGTCTTGATGGTCTTAACCCGGGGGTCCCTCCTGAGGCATCTCAGCATGTGGGCAGCCATGGGGAAGAGCACAGCCCGCTGTGACTCCTCAATGCTGGCCAGGTGAATGAGGTGCGACTCTTCTTCCCTGAGGCGCTGCTGGTCAAACTCAGACATGCCCAACCCCCGGACTATCGGTGCCCCCAACACCGGCTCTCCCTCCTGACCAGGCCCTGACTCCGGGACGACACCAGCAACCACCTCCTCCTCCTCTTCATCATCATCCTCCTCCTCCTCCTCCTCCTCCTGGTCCTGGCCCTGGTCTCGGTGGAGCATTGCTGACTCCTCCTGCTCCACCAAGGCACTCTCCCCAGCCTCGAGCAGGCGATCTAGTGTCCTCTCCAGCATGAACAGTATTGGCAGCACGCTATTGAGGCCAATTTGCTCACTGCTGACCATCTTGGTCGCCTGCTCGAAGGAGGACAACACTTGGCAGACCTGGTTTATCTGCCCCCACTGCGCACAGGCGATGAAAGGGAGTTGTGGTGAAGCCCTCTCAGTGCCTAGTTCCATCAGGTACTCCCTCACCGCCCTTTGCTGCTCCCACAACCTCTTCAGCATGTGGAGGGTGGAGTTCCACCGCGTCACACTGTCCACAATCAGCCTGTGAAGGGGCAGATTGTACTTCCGCTGCAATTTGGACAGGGACGCGGTAGCGGTTGGGGAGCGCCTGAAGTGGCTGGCAATCCTACGCGCCTTTGCCACAATGTCACTCAACCCTGGATAAGTGCGCAGGAACTTCTGCACCACCAGGTTGAGGACATGTGCCAGACAGGGCACGTGCGTCAGACTGCCAGCATGGAGGGCGGCGAGTAGGTTGCTGCCGTTATCGCAGACAACCATACCTGGCTGGAGCCTTCGGGGTGTCAGCCACTTCTGGACCTGAGCTTGAAGTGCTTTCAGCACTTCTTCTCCAGTGTGTCTCCGGTCCCCTAAACTAACAAGCTGGAGCACGGCCTGACAGCGCACGTGCCCCACACTTGAGTAGCTACGGGGGCGCTTGCTGGGAGGCTCAGCAGCTGCGGAGACAGTGGCTTGAGGGAGACCAGCAGTTCTCCCCTGGACACCCCGGGGCGGCACCACAAGATCGGTTGCCGACGATCCCTCACCGACGCCTCGGAGGGAAACCCAATGGGCCGTGAAGCTGATGTAGCGTCCCTGCCCATGCCTGCTGGTCCAGCCATCCATTGTCAGATGAACCCTGTCGCTGACAGCGTGATCCAGCGACAGGGTTACATTCTGCACAATGTGCTGGTGTAGGGCAGGGACACCAGTCCTGGCAAAGAAATGGCGGCTGGGGACACGCCATTGGGGTTGGGCCTGCTCCAACATCTGCCTGAAGGGGTTGCTGTCAACTATGTTGAAGGGCAGCAGATGTTGGGCAATAACCCTTGCCAGGAGCCCATTGAGGGAACGCACACGTCGGTCTCCAGGGGGGAAGGGAGTGGTGCGGTCAAAGGCGTCTGAAATCGACGCCTGGCGCCGGACGGCAGTGCGGGACACAGACGTGGAGGGTGCTGTGGAAGTAGAGGTCTGGCTGCCGGTACCAGTACCTCTACTAGAGGGAGCGGGGGGGCATGACCTGCTGGAAACAGATGAAGATGTGGCAGGGGCTGCTGTACCCTGCTCACTTGTGGTGGTGGCGCTGCTACCACCACCACGCTTCATCTCGTCATACAACGCCCAGTGGTTTATCCTCAGGTGCTGGTTCAGGGCTGTGGTACCCACCCGAGCCAAACACTTCCCTCTCTTCACCCTCACTTTACAAATCCGGCAGATGGCCACGGTAGGGTTGTCTGCCACCAGGGTAAAGAAATTCCAGACAGGTGACTTCAGCACCGCCCTCCTGTCAGATGGGGTGACGCTTACTTGCACCTGCTGGGACTCGGTGCGCACAGGTGGAGCTGCCTGCTGCTGCTGCTGCTGCTGCTGCTCCTCCTCCTGACACCTCCTGCTGCCATCACCAGTGGAGACCCTGACGATGGTCTCCCTGGTGGTGACCTGGCGCACCGTTTCACCAGGGTGCCTACCTTCCCCGTCGTCACTGACGTAGTGAGCCGACGCGTCAGATGGCAACCATGATGGGTCACCCTCTTCGCCCCCAGAGATGTCAGACCAAGGGCTGAGATGTGTTGGTCTGAGGGAACCACGTGACATGGAGCCTCTAGCCTGGCTCCGCTGTCCCCTCACCCACGCCTGGGTCTGACTAGGTGCTGCTGTTTCCTGCACCAAAACAGCAGCACCAGTTTGAAGGGATGTCTCTGGGATACTGCCAGCAGGTATCCCATCCTCCTCATCCATCCCTTCAAAAAGGTCCTGACCATCAGGACAGAGCTGGAGGTCTGCCTGATGCATGGCCTCCCCCAAGAGATCCCTCTCACTGTCGCTGTCGAACAGTAAGATGCTGGACTCTTGGGGGCTGGGGGGGGGGTAGTACAGGCACCGGTGTAATGGTGGTACTACTGTGAGTCGGGACCGACGACTCAGTGGCACTGCTGTGCCCCATGTAGTCCACCACTACTTGAGCCTGAGATGGCAATATCGGGCGGCTGCCCGATGGGAAGAACTCCCGGATCAGGCGTACTCCCCTTGCACCCGATCCTCTACCACTAGTAGGGGCACGAGAGGTACCCCGTGCTGGCAGCGATCCAGCACTGGGAGTAACTCCCCTACCCCTGCTGCCACGGCCACGGATGCCGCTCATTATTGCTAATATGTGTGTGGGGGGGGTAAACTTTATTGGGGGGGGTAAATGTGAACAAAATGTGTTTTTGTGTATTTTTTACAAGACAGGCACGCAGACAAAGACGTACACAGACAGCTACTAAACTATAAGAAAAGTAGTACACCAGACAAGGACTACAAAATTAAAGAAAAAAAAAAAAGCACTAAACAAACACTAACTTTTTTTTTTTTTTTTTTTTTTAAACACAAAACACAGACACTAAACACACACTAAGCTAAGCTAGATGAAATAAATGTACACTAACAGTGTGTACACTTACTACACAAAATTTAACTAAACTGAACACAAAACTTAGCTTTTATAAAAGCTCTTTAGGGAAAACTAAACAAAATTTGAACTGAGATGCCTATCAAATATCACTGAACAGCGAACCTGCAAGATCTAACAGTAACACAAGATGAACAAAACTTAGCTTTTAGAAAAGCTCTTTTATAAAGCTCAGCAAAATGTGTTCTGAAATCTCTTGCAAATATAACTGAACAGGGAGGATTGCAGGATCAAACAGTAACACAAATGAAAAAAACAGCACAAAACAGCACAAAACGTAGCTTTGAAAAAAGCTCTTGGGTCTATTGCTTTGAAAAAAGCAGTTGATATACTGGAAAAGATCCACTGGAATCACTAAATAGCAATGCTGGTGATGATCTAAATCAATCAAGAACAAAGACACAGGAAACCAGGAACACAGAAACAGCCTCCACACTCTATAGCCAGCTTCTGAATCTGCAATGAAATGGTGCTGGGAGTGAGCTTATATAATGTCCATGCAGGCAGGTTCCTATTGGTTGCTAACCTGTGACGAGTGTGGAAGGAGAACTCTGATTGGCTCTGATGCAAAAGGGCGGAGCAAATAATCGCGCAATATTCCTATTGCCGAATATTCGCATTGCGAATATTCGGCAATATAAAATGATCGCTTCAGCTACTCGGCCCAATGGCTCTAATCATACCAGCAATGCTTTCAGACGTCTATGGAGATCACTAGGATGTGATCTGTTTTAAAAATGAAACTGTAAAAATCGCTCTGATGCGGAAGATCGGGGCGAGGAAAATAATCGCGCGATATTGCGTTTGCCGAATAATCGCATTGCGATCTTTCTGGAAAATTCAATGAACGCTTCAGCTACTCGGCCCAGGGTCTCTAATGATACCAGCAATGCTTTTAGACGTCGATGGAGATATCTAGGATGTGATCTGATTAAAAAAAAAAATTGTAAAAAATCGAATATTCGGAATTGCGAATATTCACCGCGAATTTCGAAATATAGCAAGATTTCTCGAATATGCTATATTCGAGTCGAATATTCGCAATGCGAATATTCGTGAGCAACACTAGTTACAACGTGACGAATGTGCTATCTCCATTACAAATGCAAGTTTTACCAGAACGAGCGCTCCCGTCTCATAACTTGCTTCTGAGTATGCGTGTTTTTTTCCCGTCGTTAAAGCCTACACACGACCGTTTTTCACCACATGAAAAATAACGACGTGAAAAACTACGAGAAAATTAGAGCATGTTCAAAATTTTTAATGCCCATTTTTCACGTCAAGAAAAATGCTCTGGAGCCTAAACACAATCGTTTTTAATGACCAATTTAAAAAATGGAATTTTTCACGTCATGAAAAACGGCCGCGTGTACGCGGCATTGATAGTTATTCCAACTCCAGGAAATCTGAAAAAGATCCCTTGGAGTGGGGGCTGCACCTGTACTGCAAGGATTACCTGCTTGTTTATTCTAAGGGAGAGAAGAAGCCGCTACCCCAGCAGATGCAGCTCCCCATGTTCCAACTGTTGACTGTCCCTAAGGCTGCATTCACACCTAAGCGACAAAACGCCCGACGCGGGACGCTTCTGTCGCTAGAGGGGAGAATTCCCATTGCCGTCTATGGAGATGGTTCACATCTCATAGACGCGCAACGCCTGTCGCCTGAAAACCTGGACCCTTTTTTTCACGCGACAGGCGCGTTTTCCCATAGACAGCAATGGGAATACTTTAGAAAAAAAAAAAAGATACATTTGTAATCGCGGCAAATCTGCCGCTACACGCGTACGCGGCTGTCGCTTAGGTGTGAATGCAGCCTAAGTGTTTACACATTGAATGCAGGGCTATAGGACCTGCATTGGTCTTGATGATGCCAGGTCCATAGAACACTGGAGTGTAGGGACGAAGACCCTGCAGTGAGCGGTCTAGCAGCACGGAGGAGTGGAGGATTGGTAAGGGATCAATTTTAGAGTCCACTTGCAATGAAACCTTACAGTGCAGGTGCAGCTCAGCATTGGTCTGTAACTGTTCTCTGATCTGTAAGGACAAATCAGCTGCAAAAACTGCAGTGCAGTTAGGGTGACCAAGTGTCCCGGATTGTCTGGGACAGTCCTGCATTTTTCAGGTCTGTCCCGGGCACCTTCATACAAGGACAATACAGTGTCCCGGAATAAAACTGACACAGCCACCCCCCAGAGCTGATCTGATGCCCCCAAAAAAGGCCGCCACCTTGCCGCTTTACTCACTGACAGTACTTGTCCTGGCCGGGAATGTCTTGGAGATTGGAGAAATCATAAAACCCACCTCTTGTGTCTAATCACTGTAGAGCCAGAATTGGAACAAGGTAAGACGGGCCTCGGCTAGCCAGGAAAAGTACTGTAAGTGAGTAAAGTGGTGATGTGGTGGCCTTTTTTTTGGGAGGGGGGGGGCCTGATCAGTGCTTCTGGGTAAAGCGTGCACCCACTGCTCCAGCTGTGCTGTGATCCGTTACAGCACACGCTGATTTTTAGGAAGGGGGGGGGTGTCCCTGAATGGCAGTTTGGAAATGTGGTCACCCTAAGTGCAGTCCTAACATTTGTCTTCTTTTTTTTTTTATAATGAGGCTTACAGTTATGATTACAACCTCCTCCACCCCCAAATGCAATTTGCGCCTGAAAAAATATATGGAAAACAAGATATACCCCACATTTCATTTATATGTTGTAACGTATAGCTTGTGTTTTGTTTACCATGAGTGCACCCAATCCTCTGCATCCAAAAGATTACAATATTCAATTACGAGACTGAAGCTTGATGAGAGATACAAAATAAATTACAAAGCGAGGTGGATACATTATTGAGAAGTAAGAAGAATGATTACTGGCATGGGATTACAAAGGTGTTAAGAAGAGGTAAGAACTGAGTCAAATCTGAAAGAGCGCTGAAAAAGCATGGTAAAGTTCTCTATTTTTCCATTAGAATCCTTGGTGCAATTTATGCTCCGTGCAGCACCTCTTCCTCCCTGAGCACTCTCCCCAGCTTGATTAGACTTTGATTCACAGTCCTGGAACTCCCTATGGGAGTCATTAGCCCTCTGTGTACCTGCCTTTCAAGCATGGGAACCTCTAATCAAAGGAAAAGGGGGAGCACAGTGAAGCAAATTCCAGATCTACGTGAACGGATAAAAACAGAGATGGTGGCAACGTTAACTTTTGAAGCTTCCCAGCAAAGACACAGTACCGACATGATGCACGTAATAGTGCAGACTCAGGATTCACAAGTATATACAAGGCATTTAGCAGGGAAAGCACTAGAGAATGATGCATTCCCTTGCCAGCTGCAGTGAGCTATCCTATATTGCTGATCAGCGTTATTCCATGTGAACCCAATCTGTCTCTGCTTTTTACACATTATTAATGGCATTCTAAGCTATTCTGGAAATCTTGTATAATCAGAATTCACCCCTACCTGTGTACATTAAGTCACAAAATATTTTTTTCTCGAAAAAAAGAACTTCAGGATCATATAAATAAGGCTCGACTGAGTTCAATTATGTATTCCTTCAGAGTCATGAAATAATTTTTACAGTTCAGCTAATGTAACAACTAGGAATCCGTCTGTGTGAAGAGTTGCCACAGGCCAACTGAAAGTTGAAATCTGGTTTGTAGTAGGAATGCCTGCTCTTTAAAGTACAGGTATACAACATTTAATGATTACATAATCTGACTGCATGACTTACATGGCTTGCATTACTTATATGACCGATGTTGCTAAGAGACTTCACTCATATTTTGAAACATTTTGGATAAATGGAACTGTACAGATTGTACTTATATTATACATATTGTCAGGGATGGACTGGCCATTGGTACTACAGGGAGTTTCCCTGTGGGCCGATGGCTTAGTGGGCCGGCTTCAGTGACAGCGGACCGCTGCCCCGCTCCGCTCCTCTGTCTCTCCCTCCCCGCAGTGCTCACCTCCTCTCCCTCCCCGCAGTGCTCAAATGGGGGGGAACAGAGAATCAGGGGGAGGGCAAGAGGAGCAGGGACGACGACCGAGGAGTATGGGGGGAACCAGAAGGAGCACGGGGGAGAGGACAGACAGCTGACTCAACAGCTATGGCCTGGGAGTTTCTCACTTCTGCCTAATCTTGTCCCATGGGGGGGGGGGGGGCACCGAACTGATTCTTTGCCCGGGGGGAAATAATGTCTAGCTTCCCCACTGGTACTGCCTATAAGAGTACCAGTACCAGCCATTCTACTCTAATAAAGTACAACGGCTAGTGGCTAGTGAAGGGGGAGAGGGGGATGGGTGGCTGGGGAGGGCCGGAAATTGTCTGGCAGCCATAGGAGAGACCTGTCAAAGTGGGCCAGTCTGAATGAAGTCCAGGGCCAAATTTGTGTCCCAGTCCAGCCCTGCATATTGTGAACTTCATATCTTTCATGTTTGACATAGATCTTTGCACACGATTGTAGCGCTACCCCAGAGGGGCCACTGAGAATGACCAGGTCTCCATTGCTAGTTAAGAGGTTGCCAGACCCAGAGAGAGAAAGGGTGCAGGATACTCCAAAAACATCAGGAGAAATTAGCAAGAGGACAAACTTTAGAAAAAATGCTCCTGTAACAACCTTTGCTGGGGTAGGAGGAAATGGCCACCTAGTCTGAAATTCTATGCAAGCAGTCCCAGTCTTTACAGCAATCTCTGGCACTTACATCCCCAAGCACATGCACACCTGGGATCAATAATCGAAGTCCAAGGACAACTGTCTGCCACCCAGCCTTCATGTGACACAGTGAGAAAGAAAAGGGTCATTCTCGAGACCCAGTCTCCAGCAAATGTCTATTACTCAGACCTTCTTTAGGTCCTCAGCAAAGCAAGAACCAACCAGAAACTCCATTATGCAGGCTGCAACCCAGGGGCAACTGCCCCAGGACAAGAATATTCTAAACAGGATGGAGTTTGGAGGATCAGGAGGACAAACTTCTTAGCACAAATCTATAGCTGCAGGAATACCTGAAAGTCACAAAACCAGGTCTTAATCACAAAGTTCAAGGAGCTGACTGCCACCCAGCTTCCATATGACACTCTTCAGTGAGAGAGACAAAAGATCCTTCTCCAGACAAAAGTCCTGGGCAATGTCCTCTAGCAGTAATTTTTTGTCAAATCTTTTATAGGCCCTCAGCCCAGCAGCTGCTAAGACCCAACCTGCAAATCTTTTCACAAACTAGCTGCTTCCCAGTGGAGCTAAAATAGGAAAGGATAGTCTGGAAAGGCCTCCCAAACATTTATCATCTCTCCAGACACATTCTAGCACCCCCTTTCCAAGGGATTAGCTGGGGTCTAATAAATATTAATAAATAAGTAGTTGAACCTCCTACTCTATTTTCTCAAAGCTTCCTCGAGAAGCAGACAGGAGCACCTAACCTCTGACCAGGTAAAAAGAAAAAAAAAACTGATTGTTTCTCCATGAAATACAATGAAGTCAAAAACTGTATTTGGCCTAACTTTAGCCTGGCTTTATGGCAGAGTGCTACATTATTCTCCTGAGGAAGCAGTCATATTAACTCCGAAATATGTTGGGTTTTAAAACAAATGGCAGATTGCAAAAGAGAGTAGGACAAACCTCCATAAATTCTTTGAATATATTAACAGTAAAAAGGTCAGGTCATTCTTGTCAGGTCATTCAATAATTTTTGTTGGTGTTGATGTTAATGTTGGTGACTGGGTACACAGAGAGGACACATTTTTTAAAAACTTTCTTCAGCTCTGCATATACAAAGGAGCATGGCAGAGCTCAAGTCCATAATGGGGATGGTATTGACATAAACTTAAACAAAGAACTCTTGCTCAAAATTGATATGGTCCAGAAATATTTAGACAGAATAAAGTTGAATAGTGCACCTAGATTTAGATGGCATACACCCAAGTATCCTAAAAGAGTTGAGCTCTGTCATTTCAAAGCCATTGTTTCTAAATTTTAGGGACTTTTTAATGGCTAGCATAGTACCACTGGATTGGCGTAAGGCCAATGTGGTGCCTATATTTAAAAAAGGGACAAATTCTGTACCAAGTAACTACAATCAAGGTTAGTTTAACTTCTATAATTGGGAAGATACTGGAGAGTTTAATAAAAGAACAAATAGATGGGGTTTTCGCTAGAAAATATATATTTTAAGCAATAGGCAGCATGGATTATTTAAAGACTGAAGTTGCCAAACAATTATGGTTTCTTTCTATGAGAAAGTAAACAAAAACTTAGACAAAGGAAGCTGTGGATATTGTATACTTGGATTTTGCAAAGGTGCTTGATACAGTTCCCCACACATGGCTAATATGGAAGGAAAAGGCTTGGAAAATTCAGTTAGTAAATAGATAGAAAACTGGCTAAAGTAGTGAATAATGATTTGTATCAGAAGGATCTAAGGTCATTACTGGTGAACCCCAAGGTTCAGTTTTGGAATACTTACTTTTTAATATATTTAGAAATCATATAAATTGGGAGTAAACGTACCATTTCCATACTTGCAGATGACACCAAGCTATGGAGTGGAATAACGTCCTTACAGGATGTCTCCAATTTACAAGCCGACCTCAATGCTCTGTTTAATTTGGGCAACTAGGTGGCAAATGAGGTTTAATATTGATAAATGTAACGGTATGCACTTAAAGGGGTTGCAAAGGTTTGTTTTTTATTTTCTAAATAGGTTCATTTAAGCTAGTGCATTGTTGGTTCACTTACCTTTTCCTTCAATTTCCCTTCTAAATGTTTTTTTTTCTTTCTTTTCTTTGTCTGAATTTCTCACTTCCTGTTCCTCCTCAGTAAGCTGTTCTAAATGACTTTCCACCGCTCGGATGATGGTGGAAAGCTTACTGAGGAGAAACAGGAAGTGAGAAATTCAAACAAAGAAAAAAAACATTTAGAAGGGAAATTGAAAGAAAAGGTTAGTGAACCAACAATGCACTAGCTTAAAGGAACCAATTTAGAAAATAAAAGACAAACATTTACAACCCCTTTAAGGGCTAAAAACATGCATGCATCATACATGCAGTACACCTAGGGAAGTCAATGGTCAAAAAGTATCTGGGTGTTCTGGTATAATGTAGATCATAGATTTAATAAAAGCATGTAATTCCATAAACATATGTAACAATTATTTTATGTGTGAGTAGGTTTTATCTTGTAATGCCTTAGAAATACATGTTATAAGTTGGGTTATTTTGCAAAATACAAGTGTACTTTTGTTGAAACTACAGTATATGGCTTCCTCACCCCCTTGTCCTATCTAGTATTCTTCCACTAAGACCTTAGCATGGACTCCCCACTGCCAGCCCTTTACTATGTCGAATTTGTAATTACTATTTGCTATCTATTTTGTCCATAAATACCACTTAAATAATTACTACACATCTAAAGAAAGCGGAGATATTTCTGGTTGCTATGTTGTCAGATTGTATCATACATAACAATTTTCAGTCAGTTTCAAGTTTGAACAAAATAATGGATCAAGACGACCTACCACTGGCAACATTGTTTGTAGGTTGCATTCATCCATCTGCTTAGAATGTTCAAATATCAGTACCGTGTGCAAGAGACCATAGGGTTCTCCAAAAAAGAAATGCAATAATTTAGAGGTCAGATAGAACGTTTAGTATAGTATAGTACTTTTGGTAGGCAACACCTGCTTTCAATGGGCCATGACCCAAGGCAGTTTGTAGGGGCTCTCAATTGTGTGGCATCAGGGTTGCTGTTAGAAATCACGGGGCCTTGTACAGCCTACCTGAAATTATATTTTACTTAAAATACACTAAAATCATAACATAACTTACAAAATCCCTACTAAATCTAAAAGATGAAATGATATTGATTTAATAAATAGAGTTCTGGGTATAAATGAGGCCTTGAAACTCATTCACACGGGTGCTGTGTTCTGTCCAATGTGAATCAGATTTATTTTAAGTGGCTGGAGCTGTGTGCAGGCACAATATTTTACGCAGTTGGGATGCAGTAAATGTATGAACACAGTGATAGATCCTAATATGACAGGTGTGTGGATGCAGGTGTATGGCCATGGCCCCAAACACTGACAATGTGTATTTGGAGAAATTCACCCGCACCTGCACACCTATCAAATTGGGACCAGCGGCTGTGCTCATACAGGCATCTCCATCGGCACAAAGAAACCGATCATTCATGCTTTATGGGCCAGAGAACCCATGTGAATGCCGGCTTCCTTTGCTTTCTAGAGAGCAGTAGACTCCTCTGGAACATAGGTACAGAGCAATGTAAACAGCAATATGAATATTTATACAGCCCTGGCAAATCCCAGGGAGGATGGCCCTGAAAGCTGCTGGGAGTCTGTATAAATACTCTGGGACAGCTTTTGGGTCTTCGCCTGCAGAAGGAAGAACCAGCTCTCTCACCCACAGAACAACCTGCTTGCCCACCTACTCACCCGCTTTCTTAGGGGGGAGCAATTGCCACGTTGCCCCCTGGATCCGCCCCTGGAAGAGACTCTGTTCTTTTTTCTCTAAAGAAGGAAGCCTGCTTTTAACTGCTTCTATTACAAAGCCAAGTCCACTGTTTGTTGTAGTAAGGACTTCTGCTTCAGCTTTTCAGAAAGGAGTTCACTGTCCTTAATCATACTGTAGATCTCAACCCTCTTCCAGTCACTCCAAAAATAATACCCCTAGACTGTTTTTTTGAGGCAAAGAGCGACTGTGATTGTGTGCCTGGCTGTGGGGCAATCTACTGGGAAAATAACCTTTGCAATTTTTCAGCGACTTCATCAGGGGTAGCGCTACACAAAATTATAATATAAAACAGAAAGTAAAAAGTGATCCCCTGCTTATTGCAGGAGCAATAGCAGTAGGCAAACATTACTACCTACTGATTGGCAGATGTTAGATGGACTTTACTAGAAAACAGAATGAAGTGTCAGCAGGGATTTTTTTCTCAGATAATAGGTGCAGGAACTCCCCCTTTCTGAGTCACCCCCTCTTCCTTGCCCCTACCCACGTCCGAGCACCTTCCCTTGGTTCCATCCTATACCCACCTCCTAGTACCGCCCCTTTTAGACAATACAGAACCAAGTATCATTTTGTGGTGCTAAGAAATTTGTATGGAATTTGATAATGATATCAAGAAAATCAGTAAAATAGATCCCCTGCAGCCAGCAACAATAGATCCCTCTAACAACAATGGATCACTGACAACAAAATGCCCCCCCCCCCAGCAACAATAGACTCCGGCAGCATCAACAGATCTCTGCACAGCCAGCATTAATAGACTCTCTGGCAGCCATCAACAATAGACCCCTCCTTAAACAGTAGATCTCTTGCAGCAACAACTGACCCCCTGCAGCAACATAAGACCCACCCCCAGCAACAATAGGCCCCCCACCAGCAACAATAGACCTACTCAGCAAAAGTAGACCCCCTGCAAAAATTGGTCCCCTCCAGTTAGAATAGATCCCCCAGCAGTGAGCATCAATACCCTAAAGCACACCCCAGCACCCCTTGCCATTATATACAGTCAGTCCAGGAGGTGCCAAAACTGCGTTCCCCTGCGTTCCAGCTGAAAAAAAGCCCTGAGTGACAGAGATGTTCTGCTACAAAAGTGTGTACACATGAGAGTAATGCACGTTTGAAAAACCACAAAACTGGATTTTTAAGTAAAATTGGGAATTGAGATAATTTATCAGAAAGTAAAGCAAAAAGAAGCATGAAATAAAAAAAGTTTATTGATGAATACTCTTATGCATGTTCTGTATGCTGTATTTATCATTTTAAAAGCCACCAAAGCACTTTAAAATATGTTTATCCAAAAGTGGCACTAGGTATCTGTGACAGCTACCCACAGAGTAGAGCAGTCAGAGGGTGCATTATCACATCAGAAATGAAAGGGAAAACTATTAAAATGTCAGTGAATTCTGAAAATAGGGATCACAGTTATATCCGAAGTTCAGATAGATATATTAAAATAAATGCAGTTTTGTATTTGTAAAAAAAAAAAAAAAAACATTCAAATGGCACACAACGATATTCTTATTTTCTAAATATAATCCATACATATCCACTACTTAATAGCCTTGTGTTTTTTTTTTTTTTTCCACAAAATCATTTCTTACCCCTAATTTTCCCCCTCATGTTTGTCTGGAGCAAGCGGGGCCCGTTAGTTGTGGTCAAGTGCACTGTTCTATGCACACTACAAATTCCATAGTCCATAATCCATAGTCCCTAGTTCATCTCAAGAGCGAGCAAGAGAGGGTGGCTATGTCACTTCATACGGCAGGACCATGGAAAACAAATGTAGCCACCCTCTAACAGGAAGTTGAATCACTACAGCAAAATAAAAATTAAAAACAGATTGGGTATTTAGTGCCGGGTTCACACAGGGGAGACCTGTCAGGCGACTTAGCCAGTCGCGATCCATGCGTAGCGCCTTGTTACTTCCAAGTACCAGTGCTATTAAAATTTAGAGGGTGATCAGAGTACCAATGACTCTGATCGAAATTACAATGTTCAAATAGGGTCTCTGTTTCAGCTTGGCTGTGCTGTGGGCTCATTCTGTTGTTACTGGGGTGTTATCCCACCCCAGGGCGACAGGTGGCTGTAGCAGAATCGAGACTTTGGAGTTCTTTTCCAGCAGCCAATAAGGAGGGAGTGTCCTCGCTGGGCATGCTGGGAGAGGGTACTTATGGAACAGACCTATTGGGCCAGATTCAGATAGATCAGCTGATCTTTAGATCCGCGTAATCTATCTGATTTAAGATCCGCCGCCGCAAGTTTTAGTGGCAAGTGGGTAATTCACTAAACACTTACCTCCAAACTTGCGGCGGCGTATCTTAAATCCCCCGGCGGAATTCAAATTCTGCGGCTAGGGGGAGTGTAGCATTTGAATCAGGCGCGTCCCCGCGCCGATTTAACTGCGCATGCGCCGTCCGCGAATTTTCCCGGCGTGCATTGCTCCCAATGACGTCGCTAAGACGTCATTGGTTTCGGCGTGAGCGTAACTTGCGACGAGCGGGTTTGTGAATCGACGTACGCAAAGGACGTAAAAAAAAAAAATTGACGCGGGAACGACTGCTATACTTAACATCGGCTGCGCCTCATAGAAGCAGGGGTAAGTATACGCCGGGAAAACGCTTACGTAAACGACGTAAAGTGACTGCGTCGGGCCCGCGTATGTTCGTGAATTGGCGTATCTCGCTGATTTACATATCGTCGCTGTAAATCAGTGAGAACGCCCCCAGCGGCCATTTTAAATTTGCAGTTAAGATCCGACGGTGTAACACAGTTACACCTGTCGGATCTTAGGCATATCTATGCGTAACTGATTCTATGAATCAGTCGCATAGATACGACCGGCCTAACTCTGATACACCGTCGTATCTCTTTGAGAATCTGGCCCATTGAGTCTGGGTCTTCTTCCAATGTGGCACCCACCTTTAGGGTGACCACATCATGGTGCCCTGGTGTTATGGTCTACCTGGCCGGGGTGCGCGTGCCACGTGGTGTTCCTGGTTCCGGGACCATGTTGGTCCGGAATGTTTGAGCAACGCGGGGACCCAGTGGTCGACTGGTTTCCCACTTTTGAAGATCCCACCCGGTAGAGCTGTTCGGTAGGGAGTCTGTCTGAGGAGCGCCATTGAGAGGCTGGCAGTCCAAAAGGATTTCAACAAACCACCGGGGATCAAGGTAGCCGGAAACTTGTAAGTCTGTACCTGGGCGACGTTAAGAAGGAGATCCAGGAGCAGGGGTCAAGTCCTGGGGAAAAAAGTGTGGGAACTCCCACCCAAGATCCACTCCCCCACCAAAAAAAAAAATATGATACGCTCATATGCATAATTACTAAACCGCATGTTTTTTTCTTTTCGATCCACCGTACCTTAGTAATCCTTTGTTACTGACCGCTTCCTGTATATGGATTCATCGGGTAGTGTGCGGGTATTCCGTCACTTCCTCGATGCCGCAATGTCTCCTGGGAGCTTTTGTCAATGTTCCCAGGAGACATTGCAGAGGTCTGCCGCGAGTTATCGCGGGATTTAGAAAGAACTTGCTTCGAGCTTGGCATTGCCTCTTAGTGAAGGATTGGCTCGGGCGGCTCGGCTGCTCTCGGCTGCTCTAGTCCTCCAAAGGGAACTGCGTTCCTGCTGTAAAAAAAGTGCAGGAACTCCGTTCCCACGCGTTCCCGCAGGACTTGAGCCCTGTCCAGGAGTAATTCTTCCGAGGAGGATTGCCTCCGCATTTGCAATCAGAGAGGGCCCGTGGCAGAGGTGTCTCCCTGAAGTCTATTCCAGGAGGGTCTGTGGCAAAAACTTTTCCTCAAATCCAAGTTCATTCCAAGGAGGGTCTGTGGCAGAGACTTTTCCTCAAAAGGTTTGAGTGATACTCCGGCTGCCAGGTCAGTGAGAGAGGCCTGTCCGGGTACGCTAAGCCCACTCAGTCAGGAGTGGTACGGAAAGTGTTACGTATGGGAGCAGGACTGTTCCAAATACTACGCCTGAATCTGCTGTTCTCCTTCTTCTTCCAAACGCTATCCTTTCATCACCAGTTCATTGTTTTTACCTGGCTGGGTAATAAAGAGCACAGAAAAAGACACCTGTTGCAGACATTCCTTTACTATTGCTATATGCCCCATTCACCCCTAGGAACCACAAGGTAAATGTGCCACCCAAAACAAACCAGCAGCTCCTCCGGGGGTAGTGCTACACTTGCATTGCAATGGTACAGTTCTAATAGGAGAAACTCAAGTCGCTCCGACTTAGAAAAAGGTTCCTGTGCTACTTTGGGGCAACTTTGGAGTGGCTTGCATTAACTTCTATACAGAAGTAGTTATGCAAGCCGCACTGAAGTCATGCTGTACGGGGGAGGCTTCAGAGTCGGAATGACTTTGAAGCCATCCCCGTGTATTTTGCTGCTGTGATTCGACTTCCCGTTAGAGGATGGCTGTGAGCAACAGAAGATACCATTATGAGTTAGGAACACTTACATGAATTTTTTTTTTCAACCAGAGCTTAGTGTCACTTTAAATGTATATTAATTAGCAGCTATACCTGAATTTGAATATGTGTGATCTTCTGTTGACTAGGGACTACCTCCTGTGTGTGATGTCACTACTGCATGAAATCAGACTCAGCTGCTATCCACAGTACTATAGACATGCATGTAGGATGGTAGAGTATGATAAAGATTCATTAATGTTTTCAGGTCCTTTATTGTATAGACAGTTTCCTGGGGTGTATCCTGGACTACATTGTAGGGTCCATGTCCTGGCCGTGTGGGATTTCCGAGTCACAAGTTTTAATCGCTTGCTGTGCAAGCCAATTCTGACACTTCTCAAATACTGTACATGTAAAAATCTGCATTTTTTTACTAGATAATTTAATGGAACCCCCAAACATTATATATTTTCTAAAATCAAATGCCCTGGAGAAAAAAAACGTTTTTTTTTTTTTGTTTTTTGTTTTAAAGAATCCACTTAAATAATTTTAGGACACACAAGCACAATATAATACCCAATTGTTTGGTAAAATATAAAAGATGGTGTTACGCTGAGCAGATCGATACCAAATATGTCTTGCTTTATAATTACTTATGCTCATAGAATGGCAACAAATGGCACTTCAAAATTCCCATAGGTGACACATTAAAAAGACCTTTACAGGTTACCGGTTTAGAGTTAAACATGTGGTCTGGTGCTAGAATTATTACTCTCTCTCTGGCATTCGCAGCAATACCTCATATGTGTAGTGCGATCCCATATGCATGAACGTGTCTGCAAATGCGTGAATGCATTCACATTTGAGAGTGAACAAGGGGGGACAGGGGCACTTTCATTTTTTTGTTTGTTGTTTTATTGCTAAATGATGAACAATATGCCTAGTATGGGCAGTGACAGGTACACTTTACTGAGAGATCAGGGATCTATTTGACCTCTGATCTTTCCTATGCCCTTATAAGCATTTGAATAAACTGAGATCAATGTGATCAGATGCTTTACAAGCTGGTAACAGCTTGTAATAAACAAACTCAAACAGGAAGTGACAAAATCCTCATCCCTTCCAGTTACATATACGGTAAATATGATCGGAGTGAGAGAATGTCACAAACACACAACGGATCTCCAGAATAGATTCAAAGCCTTATTCAGCAATCACATCATTATACCAAAAACAACATTGCAGAGCCTCACAGGGCCCCTTCATGACTGAAGGGGTCCTGCATGGCTCCAAAACGTTTCTGTTATAATCATGTGATCACTGAATAAAGTGTGAACCTGTTTCCAAAATCTGTGGTGTGTTGGTGATATTATTTCACTCTCTCTGACTGTTTTCGGTTTCAGCCCATGGTCGCTGCCACACTCATTTACTTACACAGCCACATCTGCAGGAACATGTGCCTTGGGAATACTACATTGGAACAAAGCTGATCAGGGAACAGAAATTTCCTCCTTCATCTTTATGTTATGCTGCCCCGACTGCTGGTTTCACTCTTAAGCCGTGTGGACTGTTTTCATCGGACAAACCGATCGTGTGTGGGCCCCATCTGTCTTTTTTCCATCAGTGTTAAAAAATAGAACATGTTTTAAATTTTTCATATGGATAAAAAACTGATAGAAAAATCCGATCGTCTGTGTGGAACTCCATCAAATTAAAATCCATGCATGCTCAGAATCAAGTCGACGCATGCTCGGAAGAATTTAACTTTTTTTTCGGCTTGTCGTAGTGTTTTACGTCACCGCGTTTTGGCACGGTCGGATTTTTTAATGATGGTGTGTAGGCAAGACTGGAGAAAGTCAGCTTAATCAGATATCCGACCAAAAAATCCATTGGATAAGATTCCATCAGATATCCGATCGTGTGTACAGGGCTTTAGTCTCCCCAGTGGAACAGGAGAGCCTGGGAAGCCAACAGTGGAGGGACACATTTCACCATGCGTAAATGTGATCCAGTGGCTGTATAGCCACTCGGATCACTTTTATATTATAAATCATCACCTTAAATGATACCAAGATCATGATTGCAGGTGTAGCTTTGACCCTGGTAGAACCATTCAAACCACATACATATGAGTATATCTATTCGCGGAAGTGGTTAAAAACATATAGGGTACAGGCAGTCCCTGGATTAGAAACAAGATGGGTTTTGTAGGTTTGTTCCTAAAGTGGTTGTAAAGGTTGAAGGTTTTTTACCTTCATGCATTCAGACATGTGCACAAGAGCCAAGGCTTCTCCGGGTCTCTCGCTCCTCATTGGCTGAGATGCAGCAATAGGCCGAGCAGCTTTTTGTGCCCCCATTAGCAAGCTGCTTGCAGTGGGGAACTCGGCATAAATGGGGGATTTGGGCTGCTCTGTCCACTGCACAGAGCAGGTAAGTATAACATGTTTGTTATTTTTAAACAAAATAAAAAAAACAAGACTTTAATATCACTTTAAAGCGGACCTTCAGTAATTTTTTTCAACTTTCCATCTATTAAATCTTCTGCCCTTGTTGCTTTTACTTTGGATAGTGAAACATATTTTTTCTTATACATGTCACGTCCTGTTTCTTGTCTAATAATTAGCCTAGGCCTATGACATCATGCACAGCTCCCTCTCTCGTGAGAGTTTGCCAGGAAGGGAAGGAGGATGAGTCATAAAGAGGGCCAATGAGATCTGCAGGCTTGTAGAGCTGGAGGTGTGCCTTTTTGTGTGTCTGTGTGAATCCAGGAAGTGAACAGGCAGCAGCCTCAGGTGCCCACAGTGAAAATGGCTGCAGCTAGACTCAGTGGAGGGAGATTTCTGCAGCATATTTGGTAAGTAGAGAATCACAGTGTATATAAAATAATATGTAAGGTGGTTGGAGGGAAGCTTCAGAATAACAAAGATGTTTTTATTACAAATTATGTGAGCAGACTGTAGTTCCTCTTTAAGTTTAATTAGTATGTAAGTTGGAACAGGTAAAAAAAAATTGGAAAGCAAAGGGAAGGATGAACACCCCTGTAATATTTGTTTTGCTGTCTGTGCCCCTGTCCAGAAGATTTCACCTCACCTCTGTCCCTGTAACAATTGGATTTTGAAAATGTTGGGTTGTTGTGGAAACAAGGATTGGTGGTAAACCTTCAGTGGAGACACCTTTTTCCCATGATAATTCTTGCAGGAGTGAATTTCCCTTTCCTAGGGGTAGATTTCTTCTCACTTCCTGTTGTCTCTCCCCCTTTGTATGTATGAGTCGCATGCTACTCGGACCTTTGTAACTCGGGGATTGCCTGTATCCTGTTCAGTCCTGAATGACGCCTTTTGTGATACCTTCTTTATCAATGTGCAAATAAAGAAATTTTCCTTACACAAAGTTGTTCCCGTGAAGTTTCTTAAATGTTTGATTAAATCTTGATGGCACCATTCATCCTTTCAACACTAGATTTGATTTTTGTGGCTGCAACTCACACCACATTTCTGTCCATAAATCACAAAACTCACTGAATAAAATGACAGAAACATTTGACACCTAAACAGTATTTTAGCTGTCTATTTAGTATTCTGCCAACAGTTCAGCTTTAAATGAGACTTCTACTTTAATTGTACTTTACCAGAATTGTCATTCTTTTGGATAATATGTTATCCATATTGTACTCAGCATGATTAAAAAAAGGGTTTTAGCTGACTGAGATAGACTATAGATTGAACTGGTAGTGGAGCCATTATTACAAACTCACAAAATTAGCACAGCCCTGATTTCCTAATTTTCCAAAACACTGTATTATAAAAGGAGCCTGCATTCCTTCAGACTGATTGGTGGGTTTGGTTAGCAATTGATGTGGAAGGGGGAAGGCCATTCATTGTTAAGGAGTGAATAGAAAGAGCTACTCAGGGTTACATTATGCTCCTGGATAACACACTCCCCTTACTCTTCAAGTTTTCAGCGAGAGAACATAACCCTCTACCCACCCTTGTTGTGGTTCTTAAGATGGGGGGCCTGAACAGACTTCCCAATCACATGACCACTGTGATTGGCTGTCACAGTGGTCACATGATTGGCTAGCTCCTGATCATAACTAGAGACAATGATCTGTTGGTGGTGCCTAAATCGCTGGGTGATCAGGCTCAACCTCATTGCCACCATGAAACATACACAATACATAGTAGGCAATCGGTTAAGTATCAACCCAGTGGAAAGTAATAAAGTTGTTGGCCTAGTTACAGTTGTGCTCATAAAAATATAAATGATAACACAAACACGTTTCTTTGACTCATTGTTTATTATCAATCCACTGTGTTTACTCTTTTTAAATCACAATGACAACAGAATCTACCCAAATTACCCTGATCAAAAATGTGTATATAGTGTGTATAAAAGGTCTATACGTTTCTGGACTCCTGGACAGACCCTTGCATCTTTCATCCAGTGCTGCACTGACGTTTCTGGATTCTGAGTCATGGGGAAAGCAAAAGAATTGTCAAAGGATCTTCAGGAAAAGGTAGTTGAACTGTATAAAACAGTAAAGGGATATAAAAAGATATCCAAGGAATTGAGAATGCCAATCAGCAGTGTTCAAACTCTAATCAAAAAGTGGAAAATGAGGGGTTCTGTTGAAACCAAACCACAGTCAGGTAGACCAACTTAAATTTCAGCCACAACTGCCAGGAAAATTGTTCGGGATGCATAGAAAAATCCACAAAACTTAAGGTGAAGTACAGGACTCTCTGAAAACATGTGGTGTGGCTGTTTCAAGATGCACAATAAGCCCCCATTCACACCTAGGCGTTTTGTCACCTGTAGTGTGACGCCGCAGCAGCCCCGAGACGCTGGAGGGATGAAAACACATTGCCCTCTATGGAGATGGTACTCATCTCCACGCCGACCGCCGTACGCCTGCCGCCTGAAAAAAAGTCCCGGACCTTTTTTTCAGGCGGCTTTCGGCGTTTGGCATAGGAGATGTGAACCATCTCCATAGAGGGGGTGAGGCTGCATTCACAATCGCGGCGTTTTGTCGCCGCAAATCGCGATATACAAAACGCTGCAATTTGTCGCCGCAATTTGCGGGACAAAACGCAGCGATTTTGTTCGCCTAGGTGTGAATGCAGCCTAAGGAGGCACTTGAAGAAAGATGGGCTGCAGGTCGAGTGGCCAGAAGAAAGCCATTACTACGCAAATGCTACAAAGTATCTCGCTTACAATACGCCAAACAGCACAGAGACAAGCCTCAAACCTTCTGGCACAAAGTCATTTGGAGTGATGAGACCAAAATTTCACTTTTTGGCCACAACCATAAATGCTACATTTGCAGAGGAGTCAACAAGGCCTATGATGAAAGTTATGGAGGTGGATCGCTGACGTTTTGGAGTTGTGTGAGCTACAAAGGCACAGGAAATCTGATCAAAATTGTTGGCAAGAGGAATGCAGTATGTTATCAAAAAATACTGGAAAAACATTTGCATTCATCAGCCAGGAAGCTGCACATGGCCCAAAACACAGGGTCAAGTCGACCTGTCATTGGCTACAGCAGAATAAAGTCAAGGTTCTGGAGTGGCTATTTCAGCCCAAGAATTTACAGGAACTGGAGGCTTTTTGCCAAGAGGAATAGGCAGCTTTACCATCTGAGAAGATAAAGAGCCTCATCCACAAATACCACAAAAGACTTCAAGCTGTCATTGATGTTAAAGGGGGCAATAGATGGCATTAAGAACTGGGGTATGTAAACTTTTGATCAGGGACATTTAGGTAGTTTCTGATGTCATTATGATTTAAAAAGAGAAAACACAGTTGATTGATAATAAATGGCTTCTGCCAAACACTAACCATGAGTGCAAGAAATGTGATTGTGTTATCATTCATATTCTCTGAAAAATGGCCAAATCATAATTCTGCCAGGGTATATAAACTTATGAGCACAACTGTATATCAGGCAATGTTCCAGAAGTTTTTTTTTTAAGGTCAGCAGCTACAAACACTGTAGCTGCTGACTTTTAATAAGGACACTTACCTGTACAGGGAGTCCGCGTGGCGGCTACCCGAGGCCGATCCGTCCATCGGAGCCGTGTGTCGGCGCCACCATCCTAAGGGATACAGGCAGTGGAGGCTTGCGGCTTCACTGCCCGTTTCTTACTGCGCATGCGCGAGTCGTGCGGCGCTTTGAGAATGGCCGGCTCTCTTCTGGGACACACACAGAACACACGAGGGAGGAAGAAAAAGAAGAGCTCCGCGGTATAGGAAGTGGCAGATTAGGAAGACTGCCTAGCAACAGGCGTTGGTAAGTAATTTTTTTTTTCAAATGTTTTTTTACATTTTTTGGAGAATGTTAATGTAATTTTTTTATTGAGAGGTGGACCTCCGCTTTAAGCATTGTACCAATCCTGTCTACTTAAAGCAGAACCATAACTCAAACTTTTCTATTTTATATCTCTTCGGGGAGCCACAACAGCAAAACTTGTGTCGAGAAAAACGTTTTTGTTAACACTCATGACAGTATAATAAATTGATGGAATTGAAAGTTTAGTTTGGTCTCCTCTATTGTTCCTTATCATCTGCTCTCAGTGTTTCTACACATAAGCTTTTTGGAAGAGCGAGAAAGCAGAGAGACTGCATGGGTAAATATTACATGGTACCTGTGGGAACTTTGAAGCCACATGTATTACAGAGTTGAATGCAGAGAACATTCCTTACCACCTGATAAGAGATATATTTACAGCAATCACTGCTAGCCAGGATTAGCAACTACTATACAGCTTTAAACTTTGCAGAGCTTTGAACATTTTTATATTGTGGTATATGCTGTGTATTTGAAAATTGCTGCAAATTGGAGTTGTGTATTTATGAAATACCTTTCTATGATTCTTTTGACAAGGAGAAAATCGCAAGCCTACCGGGTTTGCATAATTTGTATAACATTGTTTGTTTTAGTTGGGAGTTTGAACAACACCCAGATTGCACAGTAACCTGGGGTTTACAAAGCAATTATAACGTACCCTGGTTGGAGGACAAAACAGGAGAGGGTTTCCCCTTGCGGCTCTGGTCCGAGTACCCCTGAGTGTGAAAACAGGGGCATAGGGCACAAAGCAGTACCGGTGAAGGTATGAGGTGGCAGCAGCAGTTTGGGCACAACAGAGGACCAAGGATGGCGGTCCTCAGGAAGGCACTTAGGAGCTGAACTTGGAAGCTTGGTACAGAGACTACACAGACACACAGTCAGAGGTAAATGCAGGTACCTAATGCAATCAAGAAGGTGGTCAGACGCCAAGCAAGGACGCAGTAGCCAAGCCAGAGTCTTTTACAAGGAGCAGGAGTAAGCATAGTCAAGCAGCGCGCCAAGATTGATAATAGGAAGAGAGCAGAGCATGGTCAGAGTCCAGAATCTATAAGGCAAGGGCAAGAGCGGGGCAGATCAACAACGGGAGATCAGACAACAAGAGCAGGAACACAGCTCATGGGTAGCTGAAGAATATTCAGTAATTCAAACACATTAGGGCCTCCTTTTATTAGGCAGCTTGGTGCCATTCACCAATGCGCACACCAATATGTCAGTGTTCGCTTGGTTACTGGTCAAAGTCCATCTTGGTGCAGACACTAAAGCATGAGCATTTATTTATCACATTGATACACATACATACTAGGGCCAATTAATCTACCAGCATGTCTTTAGAGTGTGGGAGTAAACCCACACAGGCACAGGGAGAACATGCAAACTCCAGTGCTGTGGTTGGGATTTAAACCAATGACCCTAGTGCTGCTAGGCAGAAGTGATAACCATAAGGCCTCGTACACAGAGGACAACGGTCTGATGGACCGTTTTCATCGGTCCAAACCAATCGTGTATGGGCCCCATAGGTTATTTAACCATCGGTTAAAAAAAAAGCCAACTTGCTTTAAATTTAACCGATGGATTCCTAACCGAGTAGGCACGACCATCGATTAAAAATCCATGCATGCTCAGAATCAAGTCGACGCATGCTTGAAAGCATTAAACTTCATTTTTTTCAGCACGTCGTTGTGTTTTATATCACTGCGTTCTGACACGATCGGTTATATAACCGATGGTGTGTGGGCGCGACGGACCATCAGTCAGCTTCATCGGTTAACTGATGACAACGGTCCTTCAGACCGTTCTCATCGGATGGACTGATCGTGTGTACGAGGCTTTACTGTCCACAGAATTAACTGTACAAATATTGGTCTCCTGACAGCAATATAACTTTGCATGACTGAATTCACTTTTTCACACAAATGCCCAACGTCGCCTGTTGAAATTAGCTCTCCGGGCTGGGATTAAAGGATATCATCTCCCAGCAGGGTTTGAAGTATGTCCTTCTCCAAAACAGAAAAGTATTTTTGGATAGAGCTCTAATTTTAAATTTGAAAACCTCATTCACAGCTCTATCTCTTCTCAAATGCTGTATATCTTAAGCTTTATATAAAGCACAGTACTTTAATTTCACTTAAAAGAAAAAAAAACAAGCTCAGGTCTCATCTGTGTACCCATGCATTTAATTAATGCGTATCCATCTGTGAAACCTTCAATGCATGTCTCCAATTATTCACTGTTCATAAAATATTTTCCTCCTGGTCCTGGCTTTGCAGACTTATTGCTATTCTTTGCTTTCTTCTGAAAGGTAAACTTTATTATTATTTGTATTATTCAGTGTAATTTCATGTTGCGAATCTTGTTGGTCATGGTTGCAGGATTCCATATGAATAAATATATATGACGTAACATCTTAGTCAGCTGCGCTTTCAGCGGTGGAAGACATTGCACAATTTCATGAATGAGTGATTTGACATATTCAACAATCTGCAAAAATATCAAACTTATTTAGATGGCACAGCGAATTCTGGTAAAATAGGGAGATACTACTGAAATTGTGTGCCTTCATCCATAGTACAAAAGACATTTTGCACTTTTAAAGGTTAAAGTATCAGTAAAGCTAAACTACAAGTTCCTTAACATAAATGAGCTGTAAGTAACATTCTTCTATCTCTACAAGGCATTAGGTGTTTGGTAAACTGCTGAGCTCCCGGCAGAAATAATTTTAACACTGCCTTGTGGTCTATGAAAACTGGCATACACATATTCACCCGAACCAGCGCATTGCAGATTGATTTACTTATTGCTAGTGGCGTGTATTTACATTTGCTATTAAGCTACTAAGTTCACATTATTGTTCTATGTGGGCTTAACAGAGTCAGCCTACAGCCACGTACAGCTATGTGAAGCAAAATGTTTCTCCAAACAATCAATATTCAGCTCAGTTATATTCAGTTCTTTTAAAGGCACAGTTCAAGACTTATGAGTGGTAATCAGGCACCAAGAGGTATTGTTTTCTAGCAGTCCAGGACCTACCAAACACAGAGTGCTCCAGATGCCAAAGGTGTCTTTGAGTCCTAAAATAAGACCTGTGTTTCATTCCGTAATACCATTAGGCAACCCATTGCTAGTTGGCTAGCAGGGACTAGATGAATTTCGAGCAATGTATGGCCAGCTTTAATGCAGTATACAGGCATACCCCACTTTTAAGTACACAATGGTGTTGATTTACTAAAGCTGGAAAGTGCAAAAGCAGGCTCACTTCTACATAGAAACCAATGAGCTTCTAACCCCAGCTTGTTCAATTAAACGTTGTTAATAAAACCTGGAAGCTCATTGGTTTCTATGCAGAAGTGAGCCTGATTTAGCATTTTCCAGCTTTAGTAAACAAACACCATTGGCCCAGATTCTCAAAGGGCTTACGACGGCGCAACACCATTTGCGCCGTCGTAAGTCCTAATCTAGGCCGTCGTATCTATGCGACTGATTCTTAGAATCAGTTACGCATAGATATCCATTAGATCTGACAGGCGTAAGGCTCTTACGCTGTCAGATCTTAAGTGCAATTTTTCTTCCCGCCGCTAGGTGTCGCCTTGTCGTTTTCCCCGTTGTCTATGCAAATTAGCTATTTACGCGAGATTCCCGAACGTACGCGCGGTCGACGCAGTGAATTTACGATGTTTCCGTAAGCGTAAACTTACCCCTGCTATATGAGGGGTAAGTTTACGAAGGTCCATCGTATGCCATGTTAAGTATGGGGTCGGGTCAGTGTCGTCTTTTTCCGTCATTTACGTCGTTTTCCTAAGTCGTTCGTGAATAGGACTTTACGTCAATGACGCTCACGTCGGCGTCATTGACGTTTTCCGTCGTAAGCTGGAGCATGCACACTGGGCTATTTTTACGCCCGGCGCATGCGCAGTTCGATCGGCGCGGGGGCGCGCTTAATTTAAAAACAAGCCGCCCCCTTTGAATTACGCGGCCTTACGCCGGGCCATTTACACTACGCCGCCGCAAATTACAGAGCAAGTGCTTGGAGAATACAGCACTTGTTCCAGTAATTTGCAGCGGCGTAGTGTAAATGGCTTACGCAACGCCGCCGCGGATTCTATGAGAATCTGTCCCCATTGTGTACTGAAAAGTGGGGTATGCCTGTACTGAGCCTCTCTAAACAAAGGGCATGCAACAGTGAGTGACACGTATTTTATTCCAGTTACAGATTCCTTGAAGTGATCGTTGCCTGTTCAGGGTAAAGTATTTTGATCAATAAACTCATAAACAATACGCGGGGCGTGGCCGCGCCGTCGCCGCAACGATGATGCGGCGACGTACGCGGTCCTGGAAGTTCAATGCTTCCACGCATGCGTCGAATCAGTACGACGCATGCGAGGGATGGCGGTCGGTCGGACGTGTCTGGTGAGTCTGTACAGACGACCGAATACGTCTGACGGACTGGTTTCCAGCGGACAGATTTCTTAGCATGCTAAGAAATTTTTATCCGCTGGAAACTGTCCGATCCGCCGGACAATTGTCCGCTCGGGCCTACACACGACCGGATCTGTCCGCTGGAACTGGTCCGGCGGACCAGTTTCAGCGGATCGATCCGGTCGTGTGTACGGGGCCTAAGTATTTGCCTTAATTATCTGTTAATGATGCAAAACTTACATATACAAAGGAAAAGGATGTGTAACCACCTACTGGTACATTTTCCCCTATGTGAATGAGTAAGTGGTCCACAGTACTCCAGTTTTTTTAAAAGTCCTTTAATAAAAAAAAAAGATATAAGCCCCATTGTGTACATCCATCATATCGTCCACAGATGTAGATCCATGTGAATCATGATGATTGACACCTGCTAACACACATCTAGTCGAACGACAGGTATGGCATATATATGTTGATAAATACAAGGGGGCAGTATCTCCCAGATTAAGGTGACCAGATTTTTAAAATTACTTACTAGTTATGGCGGCAATCAGCGACTCTCTGCCCGTCGCCGCCACCTGCCTCACAGACTCAGGCCCCGTACACACGGCCGAGGAACTCGACGTGCCAAACACATCGAGTTCCTCGGCCAGTTCAGCCCTGAAGCCGCCGAGGAGCTTGGCGGGCCGAGAGCTCCCATAGAACAATGAGGAAATAGAGAACATGTTCTCTATTTCCTCGTCGAGCTCCTCGTCGGCTTCCTCGGCGAAATTGTACACACGGCCGGGTTTCTCGGCAGAATTCAGCCAGAAACTCGGTCGGAAGCTGAATTCTGCCAAGGAAACTGGTCGTGTGTACGGGGCTTCACAAGTTTTACTCTCCGGGCCCCCGCTACTACTTGGTGGGGAGCGGAGGAAGATCAGGCAGGCGGCTGCCCAGGACTTGAGCCAAGGCAGAAGAACACGGGAGCGGAGCTGAATGGGCATGCATCCGAAACTGAAGAAAATATCCCTCCGCTCCGACCAGCACATGATCATCAGAAAGGTGCACAGATAATGGAAAAATATAGACCCAATTCAGATTTTTTTTTTTATATTCTGCACTGACTGTCATTGAAATTGCCCCAACCCCAGTTCAAAACCGGGGACTGTTCCCGGAAACCGGGGATGTCGGGTCACCCTATCATAGATAGCAAGAATAACTTGCCACAAATTTATAGCATTGTTGAATTGTAAGTCTTGTTAACTTTCTGCACATTTTCACTGGCAAGTTGTACACTTGCAGAGCACTTGAAGCACAAGTTTTAGTTGACACTTTTCCAATTTGTAGCAAATTTGCATTGCAAGTCTCTAGCAAGAACAGTGGTGAATCTACAGCAAGAGCTCTTCGAGTCACAGTGACCCCTGTGGTGGGATGACTATTGCACAACATAACTAAACCAGAACTTGCAGCAGACTTGCAGAAAGTTGATCTGGAGTCTAGCAATAGCTTAGCAAGTCATTTTCAAACTTGCAGCTCAATAGCTTGCTATTTGGGATTATTGACCATATATGGACACAACCATATATGGATAATGATGACATTACTGGTTATTAAAAACCCAGCTGGTGCCTTCATTCAGTGGCATTCTTTATCACCATTGACAGCAGTAATCTGTTGTGTATGGCAGTAGTAATACCGCTATTATACAAGATGTTTGTCTCACTCCATAGGGTAAATGTATGGGCATTCATCTAAATGTCAGAACAACTTTAAGCTCACCCCTACCAGAAAATATAGGCAGCTCAGGAAGATGGGAGGGTGTAAAAGTGCTCTGCATGAAAACTTTAAGTCTTATTTCACACAGCACCAGCTAATAACATACTAATAGTCTGTCTGTTGCCACCTGATCCTGAGGATACTGGTAAAATAATGTGTTTTTGCTGATACTGATCTCCAGACTGTTTCCTCAGTAGGTACCTAAGTATATAGCTCAAGTAAAGGATGGGGTGGGGGTGTCAGCAACTGGCAAGGAGCCACACTTTAGCAAAAAATAAATTCCTTATTGTATGATAGTATTATTGGAACATGTTTGAATTGAGTATACAGGAACTACAGTGGAACCTTGGATTGCGAGTAACGCGGTTAACGAGCGTTTCGCAATAAGAGCAATATTATTTTTTAAATTCTGACTCTTGTCCGCAACAGGTGACTTTTGCTGTGCTCTTTATTACCTAGCCAGGTAAAAACAAATAAACTTGTGGTGAGAAAAGTAGAGTTGAAGGAAGAAAGGAGGATAGCAAATTCAGGCGTAGCAATAGGGAAACAGTCCTGTTCCCAAGTGTAACACTTCTCTGCGCCACACCTGCTTGAGTGGGTATAGCGTACCTGGACAGGCCCCTCTCACTGACCTGGCAGCCAGTGTATCGCTCGAACCTTTGAGGAAAAGTCTCTGCCACAGACCCTTGTTAGAATGAACATCAGGGGGACACCTCTGCCACAGGCCCTCTCTGATTGCAGTTACGGAGGCAATCCTCCTTAGGTGAATTACGCCTGGATCTCCTTCTTAACGTTGCCCAGGTACCGACTGACAGGTGATCAATCCTACAGTGTCCGGCTACCTTGATCCCCGGTGGTTTGTCTAAATCCTTTTGGACCATCAGCCTCTCATTGGCGCTCCCTAGGCAGACTACCCACCGAACAGCTACACCGCTTGGGACCCTTAGAGGTGGGAACCCAGTCGATCACTAGGTCCCCATTGCTGCTCAAATGCTCCAGACCAACATGATCCCAAAACCAGGAACACCGTGTGGCACGCACGCCCTGGACAGCTAGGACATAACGCCGGGGCGCCGTGATGTGGTCACCCTAAAGGTGGGTGCCACACTGGATGAAGAAGACCCAGAACCAATGGCGTCTGCCCCATAAATACCCTCCCCCAGCATGCACAGCGAGGCTCAACCCTCCTGATTGGCTGCTGGGAAGGAGCACCCAAAAGTTGACTCCACTGCTGCCATCTACCGCACTGGGGTGGGAAGAACACCCCAGTACAACAGAACAAGCCCACAGCACAGCCAAACCGAGACAGAGACCCTGTTTTGAACATAACAATTTGGATCAGAGTCTAACTACACTCTGATCCTCCTTTAAATTTAAATAGCACCGGTACTTTGAAGTAACCAGGCGCTACACATGCAATAGAAGTCAATGTGGTCAAGTCAATAGAAGTAGAAAGAAGTCAATAGAAGTCACATTATCTTTGTTTTCATTGACTTCTATGGGGAAACTCGCTTTGATATGCAAGTGCTTTGGATTACAAGCATTCTCCTGGAACAGATTATGCTCGTAATCTAAGGTTCCACTGTATTTAGAAGTGACCTGCGAAGGTACCTGTACATTTCTTTTGGGTAGAACTACTCATCTACACATTTTTAGGGTCCAAAATCTTAATCATGCTCCTTAAGGAAATGTTGTTTTATGTGTTGAAATCCAGGTATGCCACTCATTCATCCAGCAATGCATACATCTCCTATAGGTCATGCAGTGTGGGATGCAGGTGGCAGTATTATTCTTTCACTTAGAGCTCAGTAAGAATTCACCTGCTGAGCGGATACACTCTAGTGAGTTCACATGATGCAGAGAAGTGGAATGACTTTTCTACTGACAAGTCGGTTTTTCAGTTTAAAAGGTATAATTGCACTTTAATCGAGATCTAAACCCTAACTGAATGACATTTAATCTGCTACTGTAAAGCACTCCGCAAACTATTGCCTTGTTTTTTTTAAATAAAATACTGTTTTCACCTTTTTTCTCATCACCAACCTGTTTTAGTCACTTGCTTTCTACATTATTTGTATTATTATACAGGATTTATATAGCGCTTACAGTTTGTGCAGCTCTTTACAACAAGAGGACAGACAGTACACTTACAATACAATTGAATAGAGGAGAAATCAGAGGGCTCTACTCGTTAAAACTTACAATTTAGGAATCAACTCACTCCAGCATTGGCTAGATATCATTGCTGAGGACCAGCATACTATTAGTGACAAATAAGTACTACGTTTGCCCAGTTCATATCAGTATGACCCCTGTAGCCTGCATTTCATTGTGACAAGATTATATTGCAGAACAGCTGGCAGACAGTTGTCACCTAGTAACAGGGATTGCCTTAACCACTTCAATACAGGGCATTTTCACCCCACTTCCTGGCCAGGCCAATTTTCAGCTTTCAGCGCTGTCACACTTTGAATGACAATTGTGCGGTCATGCGACTTTTGGTGGTATTTGATCACCTCTGCGTTTTTTGTTTTTTTGCGCAATAAACAAAAAAAAAAGACTGACAATTTTGAAAAAAACACAGTGGCCCAGATTCAAGAAGCACTTGCGCGGGAGCAAGTGTGATTTGCGCCGCGCAAGTACTGATTTGCTCCCATGCAAATTTGCTGCTGATTCTGTAAACCAGTTAAGCCTGAAATGCGGCCATTTTCCCGCGCACGCAGCCTAGCTGCTCCTGCGCAATTTTCGCGCAATTTTGCGCGGGGTGTAAGTTGCGCCTTCATGGAATTCCCTCAGCGAATATGCAAATTAGGTACTGCCGATGATTCAGAAACATGCGCGTGTGATGCGCATCTTGCGCTGGAAGCGCGCCAGCTTTTTTCCCTGGGCAAACTTGCTCCTGCTAAAAGCAGGGGCAAGTTAGCAAAAGATGGCCAAATGTCATCTGAAGGAGCGCGCAACTTCAGCAGCACCTAGACAGACGAGCTGAACAAGCAGAGCACCCACATTTTCGGGACCTCACATCTGTGCACCAACATGCCAGGGGCAGCTATGGTTCTTGATATTCTATTGACTGAGCCGACTCGTAGGAGGGCACGGGAGAGGATTTACAGAGGGCGCTACAACCTTTTTCAGATGACTGATACTGAGGTGTATCGCATGTTTCGTTTTAGCCCTGAGGTCATCCTTGAGTTGGTAACAATCCTGCAGGATGACATCAGCAGCCAGACCCATCGGGGACAGGCAGTGCAGCCACTGGTGAAGGTAGTGGCAACCCTTCATTTTTTGGCAAGTGGCTCATTTCAGCGCACAGGTGGAGTGGTGGCGGGGATGTCCCAATCCAGCATGAGCAGGTGTGTGCACCAAGTGATCCCTGCAATACTCAGACGAATGGGCACACAATTTATCAAACCAACCACGGCTGACCTGTGGCAGAAGGCAATCAGTGATTTTTATGCATTAGCCAGATTTCCACGCACTGTGGGTGCAATAGATTGTACCCATGTGGCACTACGCCCCCCCCCCCCCGGCTCCTCGAGCATATCTACTGCAACAGGAAACATTGGCATTCGATAAATGTGCAGATGATTGTGGATGCACATGGCCTCATATGGCATGTCCGTGCCAAACACCCAGGGTCAAGCCATGACAGTTTTATTTACCGACACAGCCCCATCCCAACCGAGTTTGACCAGAACATGTATGGAGACAGCTGGCTGATTGGTGAGTGACATGGGTGTCAGGTATGACTGCCCCTCCCCCCATGATGCACACATCACAAGGGGCACATGCACGACTAACATTCTCCTGTCTTTTCCCTTCCAGGTGACTCTGCATATGCCCTGGGACGTCACATGATGACCCCATTTCGTAACCCTCAAACACCAGGAGAGGAAAGATTTATCAACCCCTACTTCCACACTCCTTGCAGGTGGTGGCTGCATGCCCTCCATGGCGTTGGCCAGGCGGGCAAGGATGGTGTTGGTCTGGGCCAACATCCGCATTTGGCGGGTGGTGGTATCCCGCTGATGCCGGCGGGTAACTCTCGCCTCCTCCTGCACTGCAGCGGTGTTGGCCTGCACAGCAGCGGTATTGGCCTCCACCGCAGCTGTCATCCTGCTTAACAAAGCTGGTGTGGTCTCCTGAGCCACCAAGCAGGTGACTATGGCCTTAGAGTTGCCACTAATTTCCCCCAGGCTCTGTGCGACATGTTTGTCCCGGTCCGCATGCAGGGTGAGGGCATGCTGCATAGAGGTGGAGGTGGATGCCATGCTGTCCGCCAGATGACGCACCTCTCCCACCATGGCCCCTATATGGCGGGTCTGTAGGGCCTGCTCCTCCAGCAGACCGTCACGGAGGGTGGAGGGTATATGCCTCGTTTTGGACAGAGCCTTCCTGGGAGGAGAGGCTCGGCCACGGACAGAGGGAGAAGGGGAGGGGTCCACAAGGGAGGGGCTTGCCCTGGAGGGGCTTGCCCTGGAGGGGGATGACGTGCTGGGCGGGGGGGTGGTGGGTTGGTCAGGGATGGTGGTCTCCTCCTGGAGGGAGCCAGAGTCCTCCTGGATGAGGAAAAAGGTATCCTCCTCCAATACCACTTCCTCCTCCATACTTGGCCCCGGTATGATCTCCTCCTGGACCAGCATAGCCAGAATGTCCATGGGGCCTGACTGGACCCCTGGCTCTGGTCTGGATGGGCTGGGTCGAGCCGCAGCCGAAGACGGCCCAGCTTCTTCTTCCTCATCACCACCTGTGGATGACACCAAAACGAAATATTTTGCTGGTGCAACACACTTCTCACATGTTCACTTGTACCCCCTCCCATGATGCACAGCAGATATGAAAGAAAAATAATACTTACATCTTCACTTCTACCCACAAATATGTTCACTTGTACCCCCTCCCATGATGCACAGCAGATATGAAAGAAAAATAATACTTACATCTTCACTTCTACCCACAAATATGTTCACTTGTACCCCCTCCCATGATGCACAGCAGATATGAAAGAAAAATAATACTTACATCTTCACTTCTACCCACAAATATGTTCACTTGTACCCCCTCCCATGATGCACAGCAGATATGAAAGAAAAATAACTTACCAGTCCCCAAGTTCCCAACAGTGGAGTCGTACCCTTCAAGTCCCTCCACCTGCTCCTGCACGAACGTTTGTGCAATAAGCTGCTCCTCCTGATTGAGCCGGATCATACATCGCGGCCCACCTCCCGTGCCACCAGTACGGGAGGTGATAAGGGCCAGTTTATCCCGGACCCTGCGCCTCATATCATTTAATTTCTTCTGGATGTCATCCCAGGTACGCACTTCATTACCCAGGGCATTGATGTCCAGGGCAATGGCTTCATATATAGCCCTCCTTTGGGCAATGGTGGTGTTTGCCCGCTGGGCACCATATAGGACTTCCTTATGCTGCTGGAGTGCAGCAATCAGGATGTCCATCTCCGCAGCCACAAAGTTGGCCTTCCTTTTTTTGGTCCCTTTGGGAGGTGCCATGTCTTGCAAATGGGCTGAATTTCCTTGCTCAGGGGGGTAGGAAAAAGCAGGATGAAATTCAGCAAAGAACCTGCGCAAGTCTGCTCCTATTTATTTGCTCAGTGCAAGCAGCTGAGCAGGATTTGCCCTGAAATTATGCTAGGCGCAGTTTGACGCATGCGCAGACGGCAGCGCTATAACTGCGCATGCGCGCGCCCGGCGCAAACCTCTGCTGAGCCGAAAATTACTCATTTACATAGGGGCACACCCACTTTGACTTGCACGGCCTTGCGCCCTCAGCTTTGCCTTAAACAGGAGCAAATTAACTGAACAAACGATTCCTGAATCAGGTGGCAATTTGGCAAAATTGCTCCAGCGCAGAGAAATTCAGCTGAGCGGCTCAGGTGTAAGTAATGGGCAAATCTACCTGAATCTGGGCCAATATTTTAAACTTTTTGCTATAATAAATATCCCAATTAAAAAAAAAAAAAATATATATATATATATTTTTTTCCTCAGTTTAGGCCGATATGTATTCTCCTACATATTTTTGGTAAAAAAAATATAGCAATAAGCATATATTGATTGGTTTGTGCAAAGGTTATAGCGTCTACAAAATAGCTGATAGATTTATGTCATTTTTATTATAATGTATTTTCTACTACTAATGGCGGCGATCTGCGATTTTTATTGTGACTGTGACATTTCGGCGGACATATTGGACACTTTTGAGGACCATTCACATTTATACAGTGATCAGTGCTATAAAAATGTACCGATTACTGTATAAATGTGACTGGCAGGTAAAGGGGGCACTAGGGGGCGATCAAGGGGTTAATTGTGTGTCCTAGGGAGTGAATCTAACTGTGGGGGGAGGGGACTGATGAGAGGAGAAGACTGATCATTGTTCCGGTATAGAAGGAACATACGATCAGTTCTCCTCTCCCCTGACAGGGCATGGATCTGTGTATTTACACATACAGATCCACATCCCTGCTCTGTGATGAGCAATCGCGGCCGCCCGGCACACACATCGGGTCCACAGTGATGCGGCGAGCGCGCAGGCTCGTCACAATGCCGGAAAGTCAAAGGCGTCCTATGACGTCCGCCCTGAGGGAGGAAGGATGCCTGCTGCCGTCATTTTACAATAGGGCGGTAGGCAAGTGGTTAAAAAGGACCTTCATATTTAAAGCGGAGCTCCACCCTAAAGTGGAACTCCCGCTGATCGGAACCCTTCTAAAGACAGGTATTTGCACCCACTTCCAGCCACACAGTTTCGGGTAAACTGCGGGCAGAACGTCACCTCCCGTCCTCCCCCCGTTGTGCTCTGAGAACACTCGGCTCCCAGAGCGCAGCGGGAGCCAATCAGCGGCGCAGCACAACTTGCGCATGCACCGTAGGGAACCGGGTAGTGAACCCGGAGCACTTCACTTCCTGGTTCCCTCACTGAGGATGGGCGGGGGGAGTAGCAGAGTGACGAGCGATCGCTCGTCCTCTGCTGCGGACGGCGCTGGACTCCAGGACAGGTAAGTGTCCTAATATTAAAAGTCAAGAGGCAGGCGCCACTTAGTAAACTGTAAAACTTTTAATATAACAAATAATAAAAGCACTCACATATAGGTGTGAAGGTTCAGGCATATGGATGTTATCCTGTGAGTCGTCTAACTCTGCCAATAGGTGTAAGGGTCCCTTCAAAACACTTGCACAGCGCTTGTGCTGTGTAACGATTGCAGCACTGCTGGTCGATACAAAGTTTGTATGGAGATGGAGGTGCATGGATGTGCAAGCAGGTCTGCTGGAGCGCACGCTGAAACGCACGCTTGGGACGCTATGGCTGAGATGGAGGAAGTGACGTCATCAACGGGGACAGCAATTGTGCGACGCATTTCCGTGCATGTGCTGTGATTCGATGGAAACCAAATCACAGCTTGCACCTTTTTCAAGCTCGAGCTGTGATTTGTTTTCCATCGAATCACAGCACATGCACGGAAACGCGTCGCACAATTGCTGTCCCCGTTGATGACGTCACTTCCTCCATCTCAGCCATAGCGTCCCAAGCGTGCGTTTCAGCGTGCGCTCCAGCAGACCTGCTTGCACATCCATGCATCTCCATCTCCATACAAACTTTGTATCGACCAGCAGCGCTGCAATCGTTACACAGCACAAGCGCTGTGCAAGTGTTTTGAAGGGACCCTTACACCTATTGGCAGAGTTAGGCTGGGTTCACACTACGATTTTCCCGTCCGTCAGCCGCATACGATTTATATGAAAAAACGTATGTGGCTGAAACGGACGTGAACGTATGGAACCGGACATATGTGTGTTTTCCATTGACATTAATGTTAAAAAAAAACGTATGCGTTTGCCATACTGTTTCAAAAACGGCCGCAAAACCGTGGTTGAACACGGTTTTGCGTACGTTTAAAAAACGTTTTGCCAGCAAATCGTATGCACCCGGATGCATCTGAGTGCATACGATTTGCAATACATTGTCTATCTATACGTTTTCCCGTCCGGGCCCGTACGTTTTCAATACTGAAATCGTATGCGGCTGACGGACGGGAAAATCGTAGTGTGAACCCAGCCTTAGACGACTCACAGGACAACATCCATATGCCTGAACCTTCACACATATATGTGAGTGCTTTTATTATTTGTTATATTAAAAGTTTCAAGCCCCATACACACTATCAGTTTTCCTGACAGTTTTCTCTTCAGGTTTACCAAAACCATCTAATATGAGGTAAAACCTCAAGAGTTTCAATTTGTATGCAATCAGGCAGGCCCTTGCACTACATGGTTTTGGTAAACCTGAAGAGAAAACTGACAGGAAAACTGATAGTGTGTATGGGGCTTCACAGTTTACTAAGTGGCGCCTGCCTCTTGTTGTTTTTTTCATTCCATGTACTTGGAGCGTTGCTTCAGATCCCATTGCAAGGCTGCCCGGATCCATAGACTGTAACTCACGCCAAAGCTCATCAAGCTTACAGGACTTGTATGTAGGACTTTTAAAATTACTCAGTTCACCTCATGCGCTATTTTTGTACATAATTAATATCAAAAGTCAGCAGCTGCAGTATTTGTAGCTGCTGGCTTTTAATATTTTTTTTTCATGGCACATCCGCTTTAAAAAAAATAAAAAAAATAAACAGCAATTCTTTTAATGAAATCTGGATATTTAAAAAAAAATATGTAAATAAATGAAATTACTTTTGCATGATATAGCTATTATGAGAAGGGGGTTATTTTAGCTTTAAGTTCAAATGAAAAAGCCCCCACTATGTGGTATCTAAGGCATGCTGGAATTTGTAGTTTCAGATCACCTTCAGTGGGCTACTCGTATTCTTGAGCTCTTTTAAATCCCCTTATGCTCTGGGGTTAAACGCTAAGCTCTTGGCAGGAGTGAGTAACACGAAATTCCACTTTGCCTGCTTGTTTGCTCAAAAGAATTAGCCCAAAAGTAACATACTGTGACAGTGCGAGGCAGAGGAATATGTGTAATGATGAAAAAGCTGTGTCAATAATGAACAGCAAAGAGCCAATGATCACTATTTGCTGAGGACTAATCCACACTCAAACCCCTTGTCTGGTCCACAGCATCCCTCTTACTATTTGCTGTGATATTATCCCATTCCCCTTTTCTCAATGCTGACTCAACCAAATGTTTGGAATTCATGCCGGGGGGTTGTATATCTAACTGGATATGAAGGATGAGCAGACCTTAGAATCTGTAAGAGAAGACAGAAGCTATTGTTCTGGGAACATATTCAAGATATGCATTTACTTGCAATTTATGAAAAGGACTATTTTGTCCATTTTTGTTTAATATATCTGCAAGTGATATAAATCTAGGAATTGTGCTTTGCTCAGCTCCTTGTTTGCAATGGTTCTGTCTATCTCATGCTGTGTAAGATCCCATTCCTCAGCGTTATTCTACATTTTTTTTTTTTTTTTTAGCTTCTAAGATAATCTTTTGTTTAACCTTCATTTGGTTATCTTTTCCTTTTTAGTTTCATTGTAGGTTTATATAATGCAAGTATTTTCTCTCACCATTTTTGTTCTTTGTAGGGATGCATTTTATCTATTAATGTAGAATATTTGTCTTTGGCTCTTTACCTATTATTTCTATGAAACACAAAAAGCATAGGACAGAGCATAATGGCTTACTTTTAAAACAATAACCTACAATATATGTGGTATATGGCAATGCCCTAAATTTATAGCAGGAGGGTCAAGCATATTTGATATGACAGTGGAAAATGAAGGCCTCTTGAGCCCCTTAGGGAAAGAGAGCCTTGAATGATGGGGGCATGGCCAGGTACAGGACAATGTGGTGGTCACCCAAGGATTGGTTATTAGGGGGGATGGGATGGGCTCCAGCTCGGGTATAAGTGTTGCCCCAGGGAATTCTGGGTCTTTCAAGATAGTTTGGAAGAGCTGCCCACCCTCCCGCCCCTTTTTTCAATGGTATGTCACAGCTTGCTGCGTTTTCTTGACCTTGCCAGCATAAAATGGCTTTAATGGGCCATGCCCTTGATGGAAATCGGAAGTAGGTGGCCTGTCCAGCATTTATGGTAAAGACAGCCCCCCCCCCCTTGGAATTGTGTGCTCACAGTACAACTGTGACTGGCACTGGTTGAAAAGTGTTCACATGTTATGTTTGTTTTTTAATAAAGCTGTGGCCTTGCCCTTTCCAACCTAATGGTTGTAAGTGTGTTTATTTAATAGGGTGAGGGGGTAAGGGGGAAGGTTTTTTCTATACATCTAGGTTACAGTTAATTGTACCTGGGCTCATTGCGCCTCAGCAGTCAAGCAATGACTATCCAATTAGATTACAGTTTACAGAAGCCAGATCATTTAAAAATGTACTTTAAACTGGTCGCTCTGAGTTATTGCTCTTATTGTGTCATAGGTGCTGTCATTATAAGCTAGTAAAGTACAGTAACCAAAAGCAACCAATAAATGGGGGGCACAAAAATGACATAGGGGGTCAAAGGCTAAAACAATGCTATCTAACAGCAGACACTTTCACACCCATTGGTTTCTTTGAGATAAATCTAATACCCAGGTCAATGGCACACACAAAAGCAATGTTTGGGCTATTTTGCTTTAATTGAAAATCATGAATAAATCCAGTTGCTGAAGCTTACCCTTCAGGACTAGGGACTTCCCACAGGAGGATAACTGATTAGCCTGGGTTATTCAGCTTTCGTGATGTTGTTCGTGATCTGATGAAAAGGTCCTTCAAACCATTCCACTGTTTGGTACCATTTACAGGAAGTCATTGGTTAATTCACAGCTATGGGCTGTGAATCCGCAGTGCTAACTTTTATGGGAATCTTTATTTTTATTTTTTTATTAATAGAGTGCACAGATAAAATTATAGCAGGATTCCCTGCCCCACAACAACACATTACTAAGTTTTCAATTAAGGAAGCCTATGCATCCTTACCTTTTTTTGTTAGTTCACTTCATGTGGGTACTATAGCAAATAACTCCCGATAGAGTAAAACCAAGCCCCCACTGTATTAAACAACTGTGGAATGGATTTTCTGAGACTTTCTCACCATCCTTCAGGACCCAGCCCGAAGACTTACCAGTTACAGAAATGTACAAATGCAAACATGGTAACTCTGAATCTCTCAGACTTTACAGCCAGATGCTAAGAAAGGATCTTGTGACAGACCTAGCCGGGACAGAGGCTTTTGGAGAGGACTGAATGCTAGCCTCTTGCCTTCCGATCATGGGCCATGGATTTTAAGGGAACAATACTCTTTGCGAGGTGGGGACCTTGAAGTAATGTTACTTTGGATTCAAGTCCATGTCCCCCCAAAACACCCAGACTCTGGGGTCCCTGTATATGCCATATTAGAGAGTGACTGATTCATACTGTTGGGACATATACTGTAAGGAGATGCTAATGTCACCACCTTCAGCCACCTGTCTGTCTGTTGTCTTCTATAATGTAAATAAGTCTAGAGTGGCTTCTCTTTCAGCCATTGTTGTCTGGGCTAATTAACCCTGCAATGGTATGAAGGAGTCCTGTTTTTAAACTTATGATAATGTATCATCTACTGTGTGAAGCTCGGTGACAACAAGTATGACCTGTAGTGAAATCCTGATTTATCATCACAATGACCAGGCTGCTTAAAGGGATTAGTTAATTAGCTCATGTTAATTAGGTTTCTGGTCACAGGTAATATGAGCAGGAGGTATGCATCTCCTCTTTTTACTGTATATAAGACGTGTATTCTTTTCAATAAAATCTCATTCCTGTTTGACCCTCAACACAGAGCCTCGTCTTATACTTGGGGGAGAATTATTCATATGGGTTTCTTGTTCGGCTGGTTGGAGTGTTCGGTAGCTGCCTTTGTGTTCAGGAATGGAATGGCCTAAACGACTTTAACCCCTTTTATACACGGGGTGCCGTTACAGATCTCTTTCAGGAAAGCACTGGACAGTAAATGAGAATAGGAAGGAAGCAGGAACCATGTACCACTTGCCAATAACAGAGATGGTATAGTCTTCATGTTTCAACCATTTTGCAACATGTCTTCAGGTTCCTGTATTCCCTATAAGGAAACAGTGTAACTTCATATCTCAATCTACATTCCTGGGCCCAACCAATTGTTAGTTGCACGATTGCTGCTGCACTACTTTCCATATTGCCTTTGTATTGACACTGGATCACTTCTCAGAAACATGTAAGCAGAAATAATTTTTTACAAGTTATTTGGTGGTGTACTGCTGGCTACAGTGCTTTTTATTTTTAAAGATTTTATTTTTATCCTTTTATTTTCACCGGGTAATCCTACCAGTCATACACTTTTCGTCCCTGGATGGTTTTACTCACTCCTTTACTGTCTTCATGGTGGGAGCCGTGGTTTCCACCCAGGCTGGTTTTCAGACATTGAACAGACAACTAGCACACCAAGAACTAAATTCTGAAGGATTTACTGAAGTCCCTCAGGCCCCGTACACACCATAGAGTCCATCCGCAGATAAATCCCAGCAAATGGGTTTCAGCGGATAGATCCTATGGTGTGTACACGCCAGCGGATCTTTTTCCACGGATATATCTCCCCTGGGATGGATTCCAGCAGATCGAATATTTGCTGACATGCAGAACATATCCATCTGCTGGAGTCCATCCCAACGGATGGATCCGCTGGTCTGTACAGACTCACCGGATCCATCCGTCCGAAGGGATCCCCCGCATGCGTCGTAATGATTCGACGCATGCGTGGAATTCCTTATATGACAGCGTCGCGCACGTCGCTGCGTCATAATCGCGGCGACGGCGCGACACGTCATCGCCAGAGGATTTCGGCGCGGATTTCAATGCGATGGTGAGTACACTCCATCGCATTAAAATCTGCTGAAATCCTCGAGAGGATTTATCCGCGGAAACGGTGGACCGTATTCGCGGATAAATTCTATCGTGTGTATGGGGCCTCACAGTCTTTTTGCTGATTTGGGACTTCCCTCTAATCAGCTCTCAGAGCTGTCCTCACTGAGTACTGCAGAGCGTTACTTCAGCTCTCCACTCACATTTTCTGAACTGACAAGCTTTTTAAATTCTGCACTTTGAACAGATGTAGAGAAGAGAGGACTGCAGATAGACAGATACAATGTATATAACAGGATTTGTTTAATGTCTGTATATCACCTGAGGCCACTAACATCACTTTGTATATGGGTGCAGGAGAGTTGGTTTGGTTCTAGCACTGGAACTATCAACATCAAACCGGTCTCTAAAGTTCAATCAACCCTTTCCTTTATTATATAGCTTCATTTAGTTAACATATACAGTATAATGCTATATGTTAACATTCTGGTGGCCTTTATTTGAAAAGAAAAAAGGTACAGTACAGACCAAAAGTTTGGACACACCTTCTCAATCAAAGAGTTTTCTTTATTTTCATGACTATGAAAATTGTAGATTCACACTGAAGGCATCAAAACTATGAATTAACACATGTGGAATTATACATAACAAAAAAGTGTGAAACAACTGAAAATATATTTCATATTCTAGGTTCTTCAAAGTAGCCACCTTTTGCAGCAGACACATCTCTAGAACTGTTAAGAGGAGACTGTGTGAATCAGGCCTTCATGGTAGAATATCTGCTAGGAAACCACTGCTAAAGAAAGGCAACAAGCAGAAGAGACTTGTTTGGGCTAAAGAACACAAGGAATGGACATTAGACCAGTGGAAATCTGTGCTTTGGTCTGATGAGTCCAAACTTAAGATCTTTGGTTCCAACCCCCGTGTCTTTGTGCGACGCAGAAAAGGTGAACGGATGGACTCTGCATGCCTGGTTCCCACCGTGAAGCATGGAGGAGGAGGTGTGATGGTGTGGGGGTCCTTTGCTGGTGACACTGTTGGGGATTTAATCAAAATTGAAGGCATACTGAACCAGCATGGCTACCACAGCATCTTGCAGCGGCATGCTATTCCATCCGGTTTGCGTTTAGTTGGACCATCATTTATTTTTCAACAGGACAATGACCCCAAACACACCTCCAGGCTGTGTGAGGGCTATTTGACCAAGAAGGAGAGTGATGGGGTGCTGCGCCAGGTGACTACCTCTTGAAGCTCATCAAGAGAATGCCAAGAGTGTGCCAAGCAGTAATCAAAGCAAAAGGTGGCTACTTTGAAGAACCTAGAATATGAAATATATTTTATTTATTTTTATATTTAGTTTTGATGCCTTCAGTGTGAATCTACAATTTTCATAGTCATGAAAATAAAGAAAACTCTTTGAATGAGAAGGTGTGTCCAAAATTTTGGTCTGTACTGTACATGGAATTCTACTTTATTTTTTTTGAGCTGGCAAGGATAACCATGCAGGCATAATCACTGCAGAATGACCTAAGGGGGTGCAATTTATTTGTTTCCACTTGCATGGGTTTTGTGCCTGCTGCCCCTCCCCTGCCCCTTTGTTTAAATAAATATACATATTACTGCTTGCTATAATGTATGGTACTGTCTCTTTAATATTTTCTGAGTTACCTGTACAGGTGTTACCTGAATGGTCCAAGTGAAACATATGACCTGCCGAATATTCTAGAACACACCTGAGCGGGTATATAAGGCTGCAAATACCTTGTCCTCTTGCTGCTGGTTGGACACTGTACGGTGATCCCCCCCCCCCTCTTCATGTCACAGGCACTTTTTGTGTTGTGTCACCCTTGGATCAAGGGGGGACTACAGTTAAAGTTTTTGGATATTTGCTTGAGTCCTACAATTGAGCAGGTTTTTCCTGAACATGTACTCATTATTCAAAGTATGGTTAAGATACCGTAATTGATAATTAAAATGTTTGTATATTATTACCAATAAAAGTGCCACTGCCATTATTCAAGCCATATGTTTGTTCTCAGTGTTTTATTTGGGGTAAGCTGGGGGGTGGAGGGTGTTATGCAGCCTGCGATCCCATCCCCGTAGACATGACATGTCATCCAATTATTGCTGAAAGCATTCAGTTAAAACATAATTTTTTCCATTCCACATTTACTGTCAATAGCAAAAATCCATAAATTGCTTTTGAATTTAGATTAAGGGAAATATAGTTTATTAATCCTCCTTACCGGGAAACTTGTCTAAAGACAGCATTACAATTCACTCAGAAAATTCTCTGAGCCAACGTAAGTCCCTTACAAGATTTAAGAGATGGATGTGCTCCTCAGAGAAGCCTAGGAGATTAAAAAGCAGTCTTTGAAGATAAAGATGCTCAAGCTACCAGTGGCCTTTATTCTATAATTTATTTGTTAAAATTTCATTTTGGGTTTGGTGCACAAGTCAGTGTTAAGAGTGCAAGCAGTGTTTTATTGTTGCTTAGAAAGCTATAGAGTCAGAAGAGATGAAGCAGAAGATTTACAAATAGTGCTGTGGTAGTACATCTCTTAATACTGAAAAACTGATGAAGTGAGAGAGAGAATGGATTGCAAAGCATGCTCTGCTGTACTATGCAGAACTCTCTAGGCTCATATAACTGGTGATGACACTTTTGGTGCAGGAACAGGTGAATATGGGTTAACTTACTTTAAGAGGTTAGGTTAAGAATAAATTTAAAGCTAAGAGATAAGATAACGTTTAGGATAAGGATTACAGTGCATCTATAGTTAAACTTTTTTTGTTTAAGATAGAGTAGGGAAGGGTTAGACTTTCTGTTTTTTATTGTTGTCTGTGTTCTCTCCGGAGAGAGTCACTGCTCTATGTTCACCAAGAAGGAAATCGAAGGGAAATTTAGAATTCTGGAACTGCCGCCAGACCAAGAGGTAAGGTTAATCTTCCAATGGGGACATCTTTCTTGTGACATCTATCCAAAAGGAGAATTCCCCTCACTTTAGGAGTTTACCTCTAGCTTTTTGCTGCATTTAGGGACAGAAAGTGGAGATAAATCTCCCCAACACTACGGAGAAAGTGAAAAATAACCTGACCAGGATTTTTACCCTTTTCATACTATATCCAAAACAACAACAATAAAAAAGTTTTGGCTATACATATATTTTAAAGCTAGCGTTAGGATTTAAAGGGGTAATGTGTTTGGTTGACTAATAGGGGTGAGGTTAAGTGCTACTATATAACTGTAGTTTAGAGAGTAAGGCTAAGGTAAGGATAAAAGTTAAAGGTTAAAGGTTACTTGCTGGGGAGATGTTAAGCATTAAAAACCCATTCTAAAGGAAAAGATAAGTTTAGCAAAGGAACAGGAGGGTTAAAAGTTTGCATCAGGGGGCGTGGCCTGGAGCGGCATGAGATAGGACGCTAGTCTGTTGAGCTCCGCCGGCCGTTCATCCTTACAGCTATATCCTGGGACTCCACTCGCGCCTATACAAGCTGAAAACTTCCAGCGGACCCCGGACACACCAGAGGACATGGCCCCGCCGAAAGCCAGCAAGTCGGCCGGTCCCAAAATTGACCAATACCTCCGTCAGGAAAAGGACCCCCCGGGACAAGATGGCGGCGCCACGAGGACGGAGGAGACGGCGGTTGGCGCGGACATTGCAAAGATACTCCTGGCTATCACCTCCTGCAGGGAGGCTGTGGCGGCCTGTCAGACTACCCTCACGGCAAAGATCGAGGAGGTGAAGGTAGATATCTCCTTAGTGCGGCAGGACATGCAGAGGCTGAGGGAGAGGGTGTCAGAAGCGGAGGTGAGACTGGGCACTGTGGAGGACTCCCTCCCCCCCCTCCAGCAATCCTCGGACGCCATGCAGCTGCAGATAAACCAGCTACTACAGAAACAAGACGACCTCGAGAACAGAAGTCGCAGGTGCAATATAAGGTTTGTCGGCCTTCCTGAGGGGGTGGAGGGGAGAGACCCACAGGACTTCCTGGAAAAGCTGCTGCGAGATCACTATGGCGGGGAGGCCTTCTCCCCCATGTTCGCCGTGGAACGCGCACACCGCATGTCGGGCAGGCCGCCGCCACCTGGGGCTCCCCCTCGTACGTTCATAGCGAAATTTCTAAACTACAGGGACAGGGACACCATCCTCCGGCTGAGCAGGGAGAGGGGTAATATTCCCTTTAACAACAAAATGGTGGCCGCTTTCCCAGATTTCTCGGCCGAGGTTCAGCGCAGGAGGAAGACCTTCATGGAAGCCAAGCGCCGTCTGCGAGTCAAGCACCTGAAATACGCCATGCTGTTCCCGGCCCGGCTGCGTGTAGAGGGCGAGGATCGGGCCTACTTTTTCGAGGATCCAGAGGAGGTTCTGACCTGGCTGGAGCGGCAGGAGAGGCACAGATAAGTACCATGCTGTTTACTTTTTGCCCCTACTCACCAGACGCCTAATAGAACCGAGGCCCTACAGCCTGAACCTTCGCCTCAAAACCAAACATTCCTATGCTACTTCTCCTCATTTTTATTTTTTATTTTTCCCCCCTCCCTGTTGCTCCCGCGGGGGTATAGAGACTTCCATCCTTCCACATATCACGGGGCTCCCCCCAAATCTCCCCTGTCTTCTCCCTGCGGGGTACGCGAGCCTATTGCTACTGACTGCTGACTGCCCCTTGCCCGCCTGCCTCCTTTGCGGTGGTGGCGGGAGCTCTGAACAAACACCCTGACAATACCCGCGGACGCCCGATGCCCGGGGCGCCCGTACATCGTGGATCCCGTGGGGGGGGCAACAATACACACTGAGCAGGGGTCCGCGCCGTCCGCTTGGTTGAATCCTGAGACGGAGGGATAGCCGGCTCGTGGCCCTGACCGAGGGGGGCGGGTTGCCGCCTGTCCCCCCGAGCGAAACACTGGATCAATCCCCCCTTCCCTGCTCCTTTGATACACATGTTTTGTCCCACTTAATTTCAACTTTTACCCCCTTTTCTTTTTTTTTTTTTTTTTTTTTTTCTCTCTTTCTTTTTGCTGTCTTCCATTAATGGATGTCCGCCTGATCCTGCATTGCACTCTCCTTCCCCCGGCGGAGGGAGGCGTACTGTTGAAGGGCTCGCAACGGACAGCGAGCGCAGTCCTATATTGTGCCAAAGCACGCAGCGGAATTCCGCCCCATTTGCAGTAACCCACAATCAGAACTTGGGGGCTGCCACTGCACGGTTTTACCCCGGGAGGCTCGGTTTGCCGCTACCCGGGACTGTGCTGGTGGCCCTCACATATGTACTTATGAGAGCCTGCATACTTAAAGTGATATGGGTGCTGCTCACGCCACGTTGGCAGTTGAGGGTTCAAGCCCGCACCAGTTGGGGACAGTGCAGGGCAGGGTGGGGGGAGGGAAGGGTGCAAAAGTTTTGGGTTGTTATTTTTTTATCTTTAACTTTTAATTTACTAAAGCAAAACGTATCTGGATGGTGCAGCACTGTGATGAGGTGGTTATGTTGGGCTGTATATGTGCTTAATAATGATGTAATGTATGCAATCGAGGGTCATCTGAATCCTGGAGCCTCACACACTCCCTGGCTCATCCCATGGCCGCACTGAAGTTTTTAACCTGGAACGTCCGTGGGATGAGAGATCCGATCAAACGCTCTGCGATTTTTGCAGTGCTCAAAAAACTGAGGGCAGATGTGGTGGCCCTTGTGGAAACACATGCCGAAGGCTTGGCCCAGAGGACGCTTCGGCGGTCATGGGTTGGCTGGGAATTCCACTCGGTCCACACCTCTCACTCCAGAGGGGTCTCGGTGCTCATCGCCAAAACAGCACAGTTTGAACTCCAGGATTCAGTGATAGATCCACAGGGCAGGTACGTCTTCTTGAAAGGTAAAATGTATGGGGATATGTTTCTCTTAATGGCAGTGTACATCCCGCCCCCCTTCCAGTCCACTGTGTTAGTGTCCGGATTTGATTTCATGGCCCTGCACCCTGACATACCAGCAATATGGCTGGGCGACTTCAATAATGTAATAGACCTCTCCCTAGATAGAACAACCAGGGACCAGGCCGCACCGATGGAGTCGCGCCCCACGAGATTCGCGAGGCTCCTCGCAGACTTCAATCTCGTTGACTCTTGGAGACATGACCACCCCTTGGACAGGGCGTATTCTTGCTTCTCGACCTCACACTACTCTATGTCCCGTATAGACTTAATACTGGTCTCTAAATCGCTCCTCCCTAGACTTAGGGCCACCGGCTTTTCCCCCCGATCCCTTTCTGATCACTGCCCCTGTTGGGCGGAATTGTCCTTGCCCCAGGCCCGTCCACCGCCCTCATGGCGGCTAAACCCATTCTGGCTGACCCTGCTCCCGGGGGATGCGGACCTGACCACGGAGTGGGACAGATACTTTGCTGATAACTCTGGATCTGCGTCCCCTCGGGCAGTCTGGGAGGCCTTTAAACTACATGCCCGCATGACACTCTCCTCCCGCATAAACTCCATTAAGGCTGCGTCTGCAGAGGCATTGGATAGGGCCACGGAACTCACTGAGGCAAAAGAAAGGGAATACAATACCAATCCATCAGCCGACCTGGCTGCGGAGCTTAGGCTCTGTATCAGGGCGGCTGACCAGCTACACTACGAGAAATCAAGGCGTAAACTATATTTTCTAAAACAAAGAACGTTCGAGCACGGGGAGAGGGCAGGGAAGCTACTCGCATATCTGGTGCACTGCGAGGAGAGACCTCCGGTAGTGATCTCCCTGCGCTCTCCGGCAGGAGACCTTATAACAGACCCGGAGCAGGTGACCACCATGTTCCGAGAATTCTTCTCCTCCCTGTATGACACGGTGGCTCCAAACGACGACTCTCTAGCGGAAGCGTTTCTATCCGACCTGTCGATCCCCCGACTGACCGCCCAACAGACTTTGACACTTGAAGAGCCGCTGACGGTGGAGGAAATCTCCGCTGCCTTGGCTGGCCTCCCGAAATCCAAAGCTCCGGGGTCGGACGGCCTGCCAGCCGAGTTCTACTCTACATATGCTGACACTTTAGTCCCTAGACTTCTAGCCCTTTATAACTCAATCTTTGACGGATCCGAGCTCCCCCCATCAATGAGGGAAGCGACCATAGTACTGATCCCCAAGCCAGGAAAAGACCCCCACATACCCGAGTCATACCGCCCTATCTCGTTGCTACAGGTGGACATTAAGGTCCTGGCCAAGGTGCTCTCAGCCCGCCTCAACACAGTGATCCTCTCCCTTGTGCACGTTGACCAGGCGGGTTTCATGCCAGGGCGGAACACCTCCTTCAACCTTAGGAGGCTGTTCATCAACCTTCAGGCCCCACACGACAACACTGGATCCAGAATAATAGTCGCCCTGGATACCGCCAAGGCATTCGATTCAGTGGAGTGGCGGTATCTCTGGACATGCCTTGCAAAATTTGGACTAGGCCCTAGATTCATCCGATGGGTGAAGCTCCTCTACCAGGACCCAGTGGCCAGAGTACTGGCCAACGGGTGGCTGTCAGATCAGTTTCCTCTTAGGCGGGGCACGAGACAGGGGTGCCCCCTGTCTCCGTTGCTATATGCACTAGCGGCGGAACCACTGGCAATAGCGATACGCACGCACCCTGGCATAACGGGATTACGGAGGGACGGAGTGGAGGAAAGAATAAGTACATATGCTGACGACACACTACTATACCTGGACGACTCTACTGACTCCCTACCGGTGGCTCTGACCCTGATAGAGCGCTTCGGCGCTTTCTCGGGTCTCAGAATCAACTGGGATAAATCCCAAATTCTCCCATTGGATAGCTACCCGGTGACCGGCGATAGGGCCCTGCTACCTCTGCAAAGAGTCGCAGAAATCAAATACCTAGGAATCCGAACCACCAGAGACCCGGCAGACTATGTCTCGCTGAACATCACACCACTGTGTGCTATGATCAAACAGAGAACTCAGGTCTGGGCCCGTCTCCCACTGGGAGTTACGGGTCGCATAAATTTAGTAAAAATGGTCCTGCTGCCAAAGATTTTATACATGGTATGGCACTCGCCGGTCTACCTGGTGCTCCGATGCTTCAAGCAGATGGAGGCCCTTCTAAAACCATTCATCTGGGGCCCGGCGAGACACAAACTCCCCTGGCACAGATTGAAAAACCCCACAGACCTGGCGGGACTGGCGCTACCAGACTTCAACGCCTATTACCTAGCTGCACAATTGTCGCAACTTTTTCATATAGACAAGACGGACAGGGTCAGATTCCTCGGGCTTCTGTGCCCTGCACGGACTCAGTCGACAGGCGACCCCTTAGAGGCAATAGCAGGGGGGGGGACAAGACTGAAGGGAGACCGACAATCCCTGCTATACCACTACAGAAAGATATGGAACGTAGTCTCCAACAAGCTGAGCATCCCGACTCTGCAAGTCTACACTCCCCTATGGCACAACACTGCCCTACCAGAGCTAGGGCGCATTCGGGACACTGAAGCGTGGAGCTCTAGGGGGATATACTACCTGTCACACGTCACTAGAGGCGGAAAACTTAAACCCTTTACTATACTGCAAGCTGAGTATGATCTGCCCGATCATATGCTTTTCCGTTACGCCCAACTGCGACACGCCTTTCGAGCTCAGTTCCCCCAGGACGACCTGAACCTGGCGGACAACCCCTTGATGGCAGCAATCAAGTACCCAGACCCAAAAAAACTAATCACCCAATTCCACACCATGATCACACTCCCGAGCGCAACGGTCTCCGCCTACGCCCTGAAGTCCAGGTGGGTGGGGGAGGTGGGTCCACTGGAAGACGACGAGTGGAGCGATGCCCTGGATACATGCAAACTAGTTTCTCCCAAGCTAACAGACCGCCTCACACAAACTTTTATCCTGAACAGAGCTTACCTTACACCCCTCAGGATCTCTAAATACAGACGAGACTTCCCCAGTGTCTGCCCAATGTGTGCCCGAGACACGGGTACTTTCTTCCATCTGATTTGGCAGTGCGCTAAGATCCAGGCCTTCTGGGAACAGGTGGTAAAGTTCCTGCATGACAAAATGGGTTCCCCTATATCTCTGCAGCCAAAGCCATGCCTTCTGGGAATATTCCCGGATGCAGAGATGAACAAGTTTCTAAAGGTATTTCTACATGAGACATTGTTTACAGCTAGGAAGGTTATAGCAAGGGTATGGATGCGCCCACACCCCCCAGAATTCTCCCACTGGCTGGCAGAGGTCAACAGCGTACTGCCGTATAAAAAACTGGTCTATGCTCACAGGGGCTGCCCGGCCAAATTTGAAAAGATCTGGGACAAGTGGCTAAACTCGTCCCTAACCTGTTCCTAGGCACTTAAGAATATGTATAGCTGCATGCCATGCTCCACCACACTGTATGGCCCACTTTAATTTACTTTATCTAATTTTCCCCTATTTCTATATATACTTTTATTTTTTTATTGTTCCTCTGTATGCTACTACCACAAGCTCACTGTACCAGAACGCATATTGTGTACCATGTAAATTGTTGTTTTGCTCAATAAAAACTTCTTGATAAAAAAAAAAAAAAAAAAAAAAAGTTTGCATCAGCCTAAGGGTCAGGTCGAAATCAACTGTCAAGACATATGGGAAGCTCTTTTCTTTTTATTACATGCTTTCCATCCCACACTATAAACTAGCAGTTTTGGATTTTTGGTGTTGAAAACCAATGTATTAACATATTAAGTGTTAAAAGTTAGATTTGGAGGTTAAAGTTAGGAAATGAGCCTTCTCAAAAATAGTTTTACACTTCATACCATAAACTAGATTTTTGCTGTTAAAAAAACAATATATGGAAATATCAAGGTGTTTACTCCAATACTCAAAATAATTGGGGTTTTGTGCATGACAATTATTTAAATTACATTAGTGAATCAGCATACAAGTTTAAACAAAATGGCCAACTGAAATTCTGTGGTGTGATCTGAGGGAGGCCATTGAATCAGTATAACTTTTTGCCTTGTAAAAAAGATTATTTAAGCATAGGGATGGGCCGAACAACGGCCCTGATTCGGTTTGCACCAGAACTCCCCAACAGGGAAAAAGTTTGCCACAAACTCTATTAAGATCTATGGGACCCGAACATGAAAAATCAAAAGTCCCCATTTTAAATGCTTATATGCAAGTTATTGGCCATACAAGGGTATGGGGGGTACTGCCCTGGGGGACATGCATCAATGCAAAAAAATAAAAACGTTAAAAAAAGATTGTTTTAAAGGAGCAGTGTTTTTTTAGATGCTTAAATTGAAACAACACAAATGAAAATTCCTTTAAATATAGTGCCTGTGGGATCCCCTTAGTTTGCCAGTAAAGTGGCGCATCTGTGCTGAGAGAGTGGGTAACCGCTCAAAGAGAACCAGGTAATCTGATTCCTGTGGTCCGAGCCAAGGGTGCAGGCAGTGCAATCAAAATGCAGGTTAGGATGAAGGAAAAAAGGTGGGACAGCCGCACTCCAAAAAAACTCCTCCTTTAATTAAAAATCACAAAATACATGCCACAGCAAAAAACGCATCTGTGCTGTGTATAGAACCTGCTGCAGCAAAATTGACATTTGTAAAGTTATTGCAGGCAATCCAAAAAAAATGCATAGGGTCATCCCCCCCATGCATACCAAGCCCTTTGGGTCTAATATTGATTTTAAAGGAAAACCCCTTCCTAAAATGTAAAAACAATACGGCGTGTGGTCCCCCCTAACATCCATACCAGACCCTTATCCGAACACGCAGTCTGGCAGGCCAGGAAAGAAGGGACGAGTGAACCCCCCCTCCTGAACCATACCAGGCCATATGCCCTTAACATGGGGGGTGCTGGTTTGTAATGTCACAAGGGGGTGGTCCCTGCCCCTTATTTATTTAAGAGCTGTCATCCGGCAGAGGAGGCATTTGGAGGTCAGCCTTCGTCGCAGGTGGAGCTTTTTTTTGCATCCGGCGGTGTGGCGGGTGTTGTGATTGACGGTGGATCTACATCGGCAGACATGTCAAGAACGTGTCTAGTGTTTTTATTTATTTTTGACACTTTTTTGGTAAATGAGTAGGGGCCAGTAAATGTAAATGTGATTTGACTCATTTTTTTTCCTTTAGAAATGCAATTTCTGCTGCAGCAGGTTCTATACATGCTACAGATGTGTCACTTTTCAGGCAGACTAAGGGGACACCCCAGCAACTATGTTTAAAATCATTTTAAAATGTTATTGTTTCACTTTAGACATCATTAAAATCACTGCTTCTTTAAAACAAGATAATTAAAAATAAATAAAAATAATTGATACATGTCCCCCAGGGCAGTACCCTGCCCCCCATACCCTTTTTATGGCCAATAACTTGCATATAAGCCTTTAAAATGGGGGCTTTTGATTTTTCATGTTCGGCTCCATAGACTTCAATGGAGTTTATGGCTCGGGCTGAACCTTTTCCCGTTCGGGAGTTCTGGGTCCATCTCTCCATTTTAGCTGTCAGTGAATATTTTTTTTTTAAATGGCGTGGGGTCCCCCCAATATCCATACTAGACCCTTAGGTCTGGTATGGATTTTAAGGGGAACCCTACGCCAAAATAAAAAAAAACAGCATGGGGTTCCCCTCAAAATTCATACCAGACTCTTATCCAAGCTTGCAGCCTGGCCATACCAGGCCACATGCCCTCAACATGAGGTGCTTTGGGGAAGGAAGGCTCTGCCTCCCCACCCCAAAGCACCATGTCCCCATGTTGATGGAGACAAGAGCCTCTTCCCTACAATCCTGGGCGGTGGCTGTGGGGGTCTGTGGGCAGGGGGCTTTAACAAGGGGCCCCCAGATCCCTCTTCCCCCTATGTGAATGAATATGGGGTACATTGTACACATCACTCATTCACCCAAAAAACTGTCAAAAATAAAAACACTAGACAAGTTATTGACAAGTCTTTATTAATCTTTTTTTGCAAGTCCTTTATTAAAAAAACAAACAAAAAAAAAACAATGTCCTTTGTCAATCACGACGCCTCCTCTGTCAAGTGACAGTTCTTAAATAGGTATGGGGTGGGGCCACATGGTGACATCACCTGGTGACTACGCCCCCTTGTGACATCACCGACCCAGCATGCACTTGTCCGTGACATCACAAGGGGGCAGGGCCACCATGTGACGTCACCAGCTGGTCCCGCCCATTACCAGTGGAGGAGGCATTCAACGGCCAGCCTTTGTCTTGGGTGGCTGTTTACATTTTTGCTTTTTGGGTCTGGCGGTGCGATGGGCGTTGCGAATGACAATGGATCTACATTGGGGAACATTTTTTTTATTTTTTTATTAAGCAATTGTCTAAAACTCAGGCACTGTCTTTATTCAATTGGAACACTTTTTTGTTGAATAGGTAGGTCATTCACATGGGGGGGCAGGACCTGGCATGGGGGGCAGGATCTGGGGGCCCCCTTGTTTCGACCGATCCAAATTCATATAATTCCAAAAATGTGGAATTCATTAGAAAATTATTAAATTAAACAAAATTTCACGAAAATGAGACTAAACCAATTCCGAAACGAATCAAAGAAACAAAATGACAAATTAGTAAAATAACGAATCTATCCAAAATTCAACGAAACACATTTTTCCGTTCTACACGTCTAATTGATACTATCAACGCAAAAAAGTTTTTTTAAAAAAATATTGTTTTCCCCCTCTTCTGTAGTTCGCTCCTTAACCAGTTCCAGTCCTTAACCAGTCCCGACTGGCTCACGTCTATTTACAGGGGCAGAATGGCTCCCCTGCGTGAAACCCCATACCCATACAGGGTTTCCTTTAAGAGCCGCCAGAGGGTGCGCGTGCACCACCCACTTCATGGCGGTGGGACCCGATGTGCGTGACCAGCAGTCTCGATGGCCGCCAGCTGTTAGAGGAGAGGAGACATGTTGTTTCTTCCTAGTAAGTAGGAATAGTGATATGTCTCCTCTCCTACTCAGTCCATCCCCTATACAGTTAGAACACACTGATGGAACACACACTTAACTCCTTGATCGCCCTCTAGTGTAATCAGTGCATTTTTATAGCACTCATCGCTGTATAAATGTCAATGGTCCCAAAAATGTGTCAAAGGTGTCCGTTCTGTCCGTCACAATACTGCTAAAAATCACAGATCACCGCCATTACTAGTAAAAAATGTTTTTTAATAAAAATGACATAAATCTTTCACATAGTTTGTAGACGCTATAACGTTTGCGCAAACATATCAATATACGCTTATTGCATTTTTTTTAACCAAAACTATGTAGAAGAGTATATATTGGCCTAAACCAGGGATCTTCAAACTACGGCCCTCCAGCTGTTGCGGAACTACACGTCCCATGAGGCATTGCTATACTCTGACAATCACAGACATGACTAGGCATGATGGGAATTGTAGTTCCTGAACAACTGGAGGGCTATAGTTTGGAGACCCTTGGCCTAAACTGATGAACAAATGTGTTTTTAATAAATATTTTTGGGCATATTTATTATTGCAAAAACTAAAAAATATTGTTTTTATTTAAAAAATTGTCACTCTTTTTTTGTTTATAGCGGAAAAAAAATGATCACAGAGGTGATCAAATAGCACCAAAAGAAATCTCTATTTGTGGGGAAAAAAAGGACATAAATTTTGTTTGGGTACAGCATTGCATGACCGTGCAATTACAAGTGCCAAATTTGCAGTGCCAAATTGTAAAAAGTGCTCTGGTCAGGAAGGGGGTAAAACCTTTCCAGGCTGAAGTGGTTAAAAACCTATTGACTGTGCGCTCGGCGGGCGAACATCGCGCTGAGAGCACAGAAAATGACCGATGTTCGGGTCAAGCATAAGTTCGGCCCAAACACCGCTATTTAAGCTTATCAAAACTTTTTATTATAATGCAATGTTTTGGAATATCGCAGAGCCCCTTTTTTAGTTCTTATACACACAAGCCTGATAAAGGGGTCCTTTGAGGCTGTCAAACATTGCATTATAATGTGAATACTAGCTATTCTTGCATAAACTCGTGGTTGCTACAGTACCCTTATTAGCATGGTCGATTTTGGAATAGTGTGATGATAACATATAAATTGAGGCCTTTCAAGTAGGATATCCCCAAAATATAGCTGAACCAATACAGTTTTGTTTTATAGAAATAGTCCAAAATACCTTAACCATTACACAGGCTAGAACATCATTTACAGATTTTATTTTTTATTTTTTATTGAGCTTATTCTCAACAAAAGGAAATAGGATGTTTCAGTAGTTACTAATTATCAATGACTCACATTCTTTTTAAACCAAGACAACAAATGTTTATACCATATGCTCAACAAAGATATGACAATGTAAAATATGTACGCTATTTGTCTTGCATGTAATTTTTTATTTGACTGTTCTTATTTAATATGAAAAATTATCCTTTAAAAATAAAAAATCCTTCTTGTGATAGACCACACATTATACGTCATTATTTTGTAGTTCTCCTTTTTCTATAATAAAAAAACTCTGAAAGGAAATGTAGCAAAAGTTTTTAGATAGGAATTTCTAGTAGAATGGGTAAATCATGGTAAAAAAAAAATCACAATTGCCAAAGCCAATAGAAAAGTGGTGAACTAAAACAAATAAACAAATACATAAAAACAAAAATAAAAAAAACAGGTACAATGCCCCTTATGCTGCCCGTAAATGACTTTTTTTTTTTTGGTTCTCTTCTTTTTGGGCTGTTTGTGCTCCTACAGACGATATTTCCTTTTATTTCCTGTTCCGTGGACTCAAGAGGAAGTAAAAGGAAATGTCTCCAAAGCATGGGAAAATTCCTTCATCGCCAACCCAGTAAAGATTTTGCCTCACCACGGCCTAATTTAGATAAATTGGGACCCTGGACTAGAATGAAAATGGGGCCCTTTGATTTGGCTTTGATTAGGCCCTTTGACACGACCCAGCTGATAAGGCATAGAATGCTTTACTTCTATGCGCCTTTTCTACCACAATTTTAGAGTATGTATGTTTACAATATCGAGTGGGTTATGCTGGAGGATATGATACTACTGCTGCTGTAGTGAAGCAGCTCTTCATTAGCATGAGAAATTGAGGGTACAGTAGAGATTCTGGGGGCCTATGGATGTGGAGGCACTTGGTAATTGTTCAGAGCTACCTGGTTCTACAGTGTGAAAATAATATATAATGAGAGATAATGTGGCACTCCCTTTCAGTATTCTGTGACATGTGAATCAATATCTATGTGTAAGCTTAATAAAATGTAAATATGTGACATACATGAATACGAAAAACTCTGCAAATATTATATATAGCATACAATCAACATTTTAAATCACCATTATTCACCTTTCACACTGGGGCGGGAGGTGCAGTGGCGGTAAAGCGCCACTATTTTTAGCAGCGATTTACCGTCAGAATTGCGCCTGCAAATCGCCCCAGTGTGAAAGGGGCCTTAGCGTTAGTGATATAAATAAAAAGTCCATAGAGAGTCTGTGTTCTTAAACTCCTATTTAAAAGAAGTCCCAGAATACAATTTCCACCAGAACCCCCACTCCAATACATATGCAAATGATATAATGTGACCCCACCGTCATGCATAGGTGCTCCCATCACCTTCAATCCAATGCACTCACCTTAAGGAATAGACCTAAGAAACATACGTCTGTTAACCACTTGCCGACGGCGCACCGTCGAAATTGCGTCCACAAGGTGGCTCTGCTGGGCTAGAGCACGTAATATGACGTCCTCTCTCCCAGCCGCCCCCCGCTCGCCCCCGACTCTCGTGCGTGTGCCTGGCGGGCGCGATCGCCGCCGGGCACACGTGATCGCTCGGTACAGAGCGGGGAACGGGAGCTGTGTGTGTAAACACACAGCTCTCGTTCCTGTCAGCAGGGGAAATGCTGATCTTCGGTTCATACAATGTATGAACAGAGGATCAATGTTTCCCCTAGTGAGGCCACCCGCCCCCCCCACAGTAAGAACACACCCAGGCATACTTAACCCCTTCCCCGCCCCCTAGTGTTAACCCCTTCACTGCCAGTGGCATTTTTATAGTAATCCAATGCATTTTTATAGCACTGGTCGCTATAAAAATGCCAATGGTCCCAAAAATGTGTCAAAAGTGTCCGAAGTGTCCGCCATAATGTCGCAGTACCGAAAAAAAAAAATCGCTGATCGCCGCCATTGCTAGTAAAAAAAATATAATAAAAATGACATAAAACTACCCCCTATTTTGTAAACGCTATAACTTTTGCGCAAACCAATCAATAAACGCTTATTGCGATTTTTTTTTACGAAAAATATGTAGAAGAAAACGTATCGGCCTAAACTGAGGAAAAAAAATGTTTTTTTATATATTTTTGGGGGATATTTATTATAGCAAAATGTAAAAAATATTCATTTTTTTTTAAATTGTCGCTCTATTTTTGTTTATAGCGCAAAAACTAAAAACCGCAGAGGTGATCAAATACCACCAAAAGAAAGCTCTATTTGTGGGAAAAAAAGGACGCCAATTTTGTTTGGGAGCCACGTCGCACGACCGCGCAATTGTCTGTTAAAGCGACAGAGTCCCGAATCGCAAAAAGTACTCTGGTCTTTGGGCAGCAATATGGTCCGGGGGGGTAAGTGGTTAAAGGAGTTGTAAATAAAAATGTTTTTTTTTTTGCTGAAATTACTGTTTACAGGGTATAGAGACATAATAGTTAACTGATTCCTTTTAAAAATTATTAAACATAGAAAAAATCAATCATATAATGTACCTGCAGTTTCTAGTTTCGTTTTTGCATGTTGTTTCCTGCCTGTGCTGTACAGAGCCACAGAGCCAATACAGGGCAGTGATGGTTTGGAAAATGAAACTGATTGGTGCTGAGGGGTTTTAGACACACAGTAATCACACCTCCTTGAAGTTAGTGACCACAGAGAAAAAAATCCCAGTACTGTGGTTATCAGGAAACAGACAACCAGGAAGTGTGGAGATCAGAGAAGAATTACAGCAACTTGAGAGCAAAAACGAACAATGAGGACATGAAAACAGCACTGCATTAAGGTAAAGGAAGCTATTAAGATAAAAAAAAATCCTTTACAAACCCTTTAAGTCAGATACGCTTGGACCCTCCAGGGGTATGCATACATTTATTATTTCTCCAATGCTGGTATCCTCTATGATGGGCACTTCCCTCAGTGGTGTTTGGTGGGCTTATATATCTTTAAGGGACCCTCCGTCTCCTCTCCTTGGCTCACAGTCACTCAAATAAACATAGTGTAGCATGTATAACCAACCAACTTTTATTAAAAGTAATGCACTTACATTAAAAACAAGTATATGTGCCTTTAAACTGGACAATCCTGCCGCAAACTGGTAATTGGCGATGTCAGCGTCACCCTGCTGTGTGTGTCTAACCCCTGCCAAGCGGAAACCTCGATCAAGGCCTCACCTACATCTTGCACAGAGGCAATATTACTGCATAGATCTGGAAGAAATACACAAAATATATCAAGATTCAAGTAAGAATTCACACGACTCTTGTGTAGTGCTACCACCGAAGGAGCCATTTGAGTGTGTTTGGTTCCGTACTCTTGCCTCTCAACCCCAAGAACAGTCTCAACCTTTCTGGCACACTTGGCAATAGCGTAAGTGCAATGACCAATGAGAAACACACATGTTATGATGAATCACAGAAATGGTCTTTACTGTAAGGTTTCTGTGGAATAGTAACAGACAATAACTGTATGTTTTTCAATGAATTCACTTAAGAGCAGTAACTGAAATCAAGAGCAATATATAGCTGAATGTACTATCAGGCTGCTTCCAGGGGATTCTACAACTGCGAATGATCCAAAAAGCAGAGGCAACACTTAAATGGCAAATAAATCACAATATGACACTTTATATCAGATTGGCCACCACTATTTAAATTTGGCTCTATGTGTCCAGGCAGAAGGAGAGCAGAAGATTAACCCACTTTTATGTCGAACCTCTCTGTTCTGTCCCCAGACACCACAGGCCCAACCTCAAACATTTTACCTAATTTAGTGGCCAGTGGGTTAACTCCCAAACCAGATTATCCTGCACATAAAAACAAATACAGAGCCCTGAGTATGTTTCTGCGTGCCCATATGGCACCAGTAACTTCAGTCCCTTGGAAGAAAAATTAGACATTGGATCTTCGGCTAGCCACTTTAGTTGCTGCACTTAATCTCCCTCTTGGTAAAGTGTTAACTGTTGTATGCTGAATGTATCCGGATAGCAAGGTTAACACTGTGGCTGTTAACAGGGCATCAATGAGACCCAGGTCCTGGTAAGTGTGGGCAGAAGTGAAGTAACTTTGTCTGTGTGCAGTGTCCTTGTTTCCGGCAAATGGGCAAGTACCCTCTCACCAATCTTGCAAACAAGGCCCAAACGAATGTCTCGGAACAGGCAGGCTCTTCTGGTAACCTGACTGGTCACCTAACGCTGGAACGCTTCATGGCGTTGATGCAGGTGCACCTGGATATGCACTGGGGACCCCCTCTCAGGATGGATGTCCGCGACCGGCCGTGGATGCCTGGAGAGAAGCGGTGGACTGACCCAGGAGGCAACACCTCTCCCCTAGGTCCAGTCTCTTCTCCTGCCTCATGGTGACTGAATTCCCCTCAGACAACAAGATGGAGTCTTTAGTCCTTTTCTCCAAGAGCATTCTAGGCTTTGTAGTTCCTGCCTTTATATAGGCCAATGGAGCCATTTGTGATAGGGACTATATATCCCAAGTCCTTCTGATTGGCTCTTGTACTTGCACTTGGAATTGGCTCCTGTAATTGACCCTCCTCCTCCCGCCACAGGGGAGGGAGCAGAGCGGGCGGATGCCTGTGTAAACAGTTAGTGTAAGTGAGGAGAGGGAGGGGGAGAAATCCCCCAAAGTGATTGATAGGCTCTCTCTTACTCAGTGAGAACCTCGGCCAGCTTGGCGGGAAATCCGGGGAAACCCACTATACTTGTATTTAAAAAATAGTTGTTTATCCCGAAGTTCAGCTTTAACCACTTCAGCCCCGTGAGGATTTAACCCCTTAATGACCAGGCCATTTTTTTGCGATACGAGACTGCGTCTCTTTAACTGACAATTGCGCTGTCATGCAACGTTGTACCAAAAAAAATTTATATCCTTTTTTTTCCCCACAAATAGAGCTTTCTTTTGGTGGTATTTGATCATATCTCCCAAAAAAAACATAAAAAACAAATGTATCAGTTTACGCCAATATGTATTCTGCTACTTATTTTTGGTTAAAAAAAAAACGCAATAAGCGTATATGGATTGGTTTTCCCATGGATTGGGTCTACAAAATAGGGGAAAGATTTAGAGACTTTAATTTATTTATTGTTTTTATTAGTTATGGCGGGGGATCAGCGATTTTTAGCAGGACTGCGACATTGTGTCAGACAAATCTAACCCTAAGTGACACTTTTTGGTGGCCAGTGACACCAATACAGTGATCAGTACTATAAAAATGCACTGATCACTGTATAAATAGCACTGGCAGGGAAGGGGTTAACATTAGTGATGATCAAAGGGTTAAGTGTTTCCTAGGGAGGTGCTTTCTAATTGTCAGGGGAACAGACTGACTGGGAGTAGAGAGAGGTCGCTGTTCCTGATCACTAGGAATAGCTGATCTCTCTCTCTCCTCCCCTGTCAGAACAGGGATCAGCCTTGTTTACATAGGCAGATCCCCGTTCTGCCTCTCTTCATCATGTACACGTCTGCAGTACCACATGCACAGACCGACATACAGGTACGTTGGTTTTGCGCAGCCGAGCCGCCTTGCTGCAGTTTATATGAGAAAGGCGATCGGCAAGTGGTTAAAATGAAACTAAAGTCATGACTTTTTTATTTATTTTTGATAGAGTGGAGAGGGATTAGAACACCTGTCAGTTTCTATTGCTGTGCCACAATTAGAGATTCACCCTCTCTAATTGTCCTGTACACCGTTATCATCAAAAGTAAAAGTAAGAGAAAAACCCACATTTTGGGTTGACACTGGAACAGTAATAGAGGGGAAATCTTCCTAATGGGGACACTAGTTCAAGGGACCCTGATGACACCCTTAGAATCCCTTTAGAGGGATTTACTCTCACTTCCTGTTTTGTCTGTGCAACAGGAAGAGAATGGAAGTCTCCCCTTGGGACACAGATAGCAAAGAAAAACCTGACAGGGCTTATAACTCTCCCTTACTCTTTTCAAAATTAAAAAAAGAAAATATCTTTAGTTGCATTGATATCCAAGGAAAAATATCCTCAGAATGATAACAGAAAGAACAATGAAATACCTGTGAAAACGAATTTCCTTCATCTATATAAATAAAATGTCAGGGGTGAATCAGGGACAAAAAGTCAGAAAAAAAATAGATTTCACTCCATTATAAATAGGCAAATAAAATGAAGATCCGATGACATTTAACAATATACCTTCATGCAGAAATACAGAAATTCCCTAAGGATTCACGTACCTTTTTCTCCCAACAGTATAACGACATGACAGGAATAGAATTATTCATTCTTGGGGAAAAAAAAAAACATGTTTATATATCAACACGATTCGCCTTGCTCCATCTTTGTTTTTGAGAGCTGGGTAAAATGCAGAATCTCCTAAAACTGCAGCTTCTGTCAGGTGGCACAGACTTTATAAGACAACCTCAGTCTGTTTTGTTCAAAGCTCCACTAAGCTGCCACTGCAGCAGATATCAACTTCAAAGTCTTGTTTGAAAAGCACATACCAAGGCTTATACACTTCTGTGCTGTAAATCCATAACATTTTTGCACAAATGCCAGAACTTTCTGTTTGTCTTCTTCAAGCGAGATTGACACCTGACGTTGGCACTGTATTTCACCACCTATGTAGAAAAATTTGTAAGGGACAAATAGAAAAACGCAAAACGGAAGCAACGGTACCAAGGTAACAGGTTTCTGCAGATAGGTAGGCTTCTAGTACATTCCATTTAAACATGAACATCTGTGCTTAAACTGTTTCAGACAATGCATTTTATCTGATGAGTATTTAAAATGGAAATATATAAAGTATATACAAGTTGTGTTACCTGCCAAAGACTTTGTATTTACATATCCATGTGAGATAGCTCAGCCAGTAACCTGTCTTTTCTCTGCTGTGGTGAAGCAACAAAACTAGGTGTCAGGACCTGGATCACCGGCTGGTGGAATTGTGATTCTCAGAGCAGGGGGTTGTAATTTCCATGTCCACCAGCGGGTGTCTCCCAGCACACAGCAGTTTCCAGTAAGCTGCCTCCATCTGATGCTGGCTGTTGGGAAGGTATTTTGTCCCATCTCTACTACTACCCTTTGCTTCAGGGTTTCGCTTTGCTGCCAGATACTTCTTGCCATTCACTTGTTCCCCTTCTCATCTGTTTCCTGCATCTCCAGTTTTCCCTGCTTATATGTGTTCCCTATTGTTATACATGTTATATATAATTAGTTTGTTAGTTAGGCTTCCTGTTATGTACTGTAGTTAGGTTACTAGTTAGGCTTTTTGGTTATACGGTTGCGGTTCACTTGTCTGTTCACGCTTGCTGTGTTTCCTGTTTTGCTGGTGTTGGTAAGGATGAGCTCCGGCGTGTTCGCACACACCCCACGTGCATATCCCACCAGGAATTCGGCACTGCGATGTGCTAATCACAGGCAGTGAGACATTGTCCCGATGCGTGGCTGCAGAGATCGGGAAATGTCTCTGTGATTAGAGCATCACAGTGCCGACTTCCTGGCGGGCTCTTCACGTGGGGTGTGCGAACACGCCGGTGCTCATCCTTAGTGTTTGGATATCTTTTGTTTTACTATTATAAAATGTACTTTACTTTATTTATTACAGGTACTTATATAGCGCCATCAATTTACAAAGCACTCTACATGCTTAAGAGGGGTTTTCAAGTCAAACCAGTACTTTTGAGTTTATATGATAAAAATAACTAGTTTCAAGTAGTGAAATCTGCATTTATTTTTATCTAATGCCTGGAAAGCTTTGACATTAAAGGTTTGTCAGTACACCTGAACATTCCTAAGGCAGCCACCTTAATTTTATCAGGGCTGAAATGCTGACCTCCGAGGAACTCCTTTAGGGGTCCAAACAGGTAGAAATCACTCAAAGCATAGTCCGGGCTATAAGAGGATGTGTCAATACCTCCCAGACAAGGTGCTGTATTGTGCACATACTGTGGTGAGAAGAATGAGCTTGTTATGGAGAAACAGGATGCCAAAACCAGGCCGTTTTTTATCCACAGACACATATGCAAATTATTCAGAACATGACACTAATATTTACTGTTGATAGTGACACCATAGGGTAGAAAATCCACAAGAATAACGTCAAGTTTCTCCCAGAAAACACGTGCCATCACTTTACCTGCAGATGCAATTGTTCCAATTGTATTTTTTGGTGGTGAATCCGCATTCTTCAACTGCTTTGATTCTTGTTTTGAGTGAAATGATGTGTTCAGGTTTCGTCACATGTAATGATGCAATCCCGAAAATCCTGACCTTCCCTGTCAAACCACTCCTTCAATGCAGTGCAGATTTCAACTTCTCTGTGGTGGTCAAAAGTCTTAGTTCACAAGAAATTTCCTCACCACACGCTGTTCCATGCATGCACTAAAGTTGTTGTCTCCAGATACGCCGCCGTAATTTCAAATGTGCGCCGTCGCATCTTTACACCGATTCACAAAGCGAGATACGTCCAAAAACATGGCTTCAGCCATCCAACGTAACTTGCCTACGCCGGCGTATTGTGGGAGCATAGTTACACTGGACGCATTCGGCGTTCCCATTATAAATATGCAAATGAGCTAGATACGCCGATTCACAAACTTACTTGCGCCCGGCATATTAATATACGCTTTTTACGTAAGGCGTAAGACCGGCGTAACTTTACCCCTCATAAAGCAGGGGTAAGTCATGTTAAGGTATGGATGTCGGAAACGTCGGAACAGCATCGTATTTTACGTCGTTTGCGTAAGTCGTACCTGAATAGGGATGGGTGTAGGTTACGTTCACATCGACAATGCATTGAGCCGACGTAACTCAGGGAGAAAATTTGACGTGATACTGAGCATGCGCGCGCATGCGCCGTTCGTTAGGCGCGTCATTTACGTGGGGTCAAGATTCATTTCCATACAACACGCCACCTACCAGCCTACTTTGAATTAGGCGGGCTTATGCCGGCCAATTTACACTACGCCGCCGCAACTTACGGAGCAAGTGCTTTGTGAATACTGCACTTGCTTGTCTAAGTTGCGGCGGCGTAGCGTAAATAGGATATGCTACGCCCGCACAAAGATGCATCCAGATACGTGAATCTGGCCCATAATCTCTACTTTTTCATTCTCTCGGCTTGTTTTTCAGCAAAGTTTTAATACAGCATAGCTCCGAGTATGACAGTTGCCAAAAGTCTAGCTTTAACCTGTCACAATCCAGGGCAATTCAAACTGAGCATATCATGGTAAAATGCATAATCAGAGGTCAACTTTCGTGAGAATTGCAAAAACAAAACAATCTATAGGCCCAGGGATATTTTGTTCAGTTATTGTGCAAATCATGACTTTTCCTTTAAATGTTGAGTTTGATCTTATCCATCCCCACCTCTAAATCCTTCCTGTTAGTCCTTGCTGACCAACATAATGGGGATTTTTTTTTTAATATAAGGACACTGGTGATGTAGTTATCTGAGGCATACGAATTTGCATTTTTAGGCAAATCTTGACAGTTCCTGTAAATGCCAAGCTTGATTATGCTGCCACTGTCTCACACATGGGTTACCTTTACTTAGAACAGACGATTAAACTTGATTAGATTCTCTTGATGTACTTAACACCACCACATTTAATTTGCACATTTAGGAGGGACATGCAGAGCCCTTGCCCTCTCCACCTGTCCAGCGTATCACCGTCACCTCACTCCCAGTAATGGTATGGATCCAGGGCTCAAGTCCTGCGGGAACGCGTGGGAACGGAGTCCCTGCACTTTTTTCACAGCAGGAACGCAGTTCCCTTTGCAGGACTAGAGCAGCCGAGAGCAGCCGAGCCAATCCTTCACTAAGCGGCGATGCCCAGCTCGAGTCAATGTCAGGGGCAGGCGAACCTTAGTAATCCTTTATGTTACTGGCCGCTTCCTGTATATGGATTCATCGGGTAGTGTGCGGGTATTCCGTCACTTCCTCGATTCCGCAATGTCTCCTGGGAGCTTTTGTCATTGTTCCCAGGAGACATTGCAAAGGTCTGCTTAAAGTTCTTTCTAAATCCCGCGATAACTCGTGGCAGACCTCCGCAATGTCTCCTGGGAACAATGACAAAAGCTCCCAGGAGACATTGCGGCATCGAGGAAGTGACGGAATACCTGCACACTACCCGATGAATCCATATACATGAAGCGGTCAGTAACATAAAGGATTACTAAGGTACAGTGGATCGAAAAAAAAAAAAAAACATGCGGTTTAGTAATTATGCATATGAGCGTATCATTTTTTTTTTTTGGTGGGGGAGTGGATCTTGGGTGGGAGTTCCCACACTTTTTTCCCCAGGACTTGACCCCTGTATGGATCCCCGACACGCATCTAGCGCTGACTCCATGCATACACTTCACCTAAACCTTCCGCCTCCATACCTGTGTACAGGCTGAGGGCCCCCTCAGTGCAGATCTGCTCCCATTACTATGGGAGATGAATCACTATAGAAGGAGTGCCGACAAAGTCTCCCTCACTGCAAGAGGCTGTCCCACCTGACACATGTACAGTACACGCTTATAACAGGCCGCTAGAGAAACCTTAGTTACCCTTGGTAGACAGTGTATCTTCACACTGCATTAACTCTGGTACCGTTATCTTTATACCCCAATGTGTGTAGTTATCTGAGCCATAGACTACAGGTGACAGTTGCATTACACCCCTTTAGTAACTTCAGACCAGGTAAGGACAAGATTTCAAAAGTTTTACTTGAAAAATTTAGCATAATGACATTCATGGGTAACAGTTCAACATAAAGTACTGTCCTTTCCCTAACTTCCCTAGTCCCTAACTTCAAGCTTGTGGCTGCCCCAGCATACCTGCACAGAATGAAAGTCTATATTTGTAGAGTCCATAAAAGGTTTCTTCAAGGAGAACTGCAAATACCAGCAGTCTTTCCTAATAGCAGGAATTCCAATCCCAGCAAGACACATGCAATCCAAACTCCAGCAACAAGCAGCACATACTTCTAACTCCGAGCTTCAGGCCCTCCCCAGGGCTCATAGATACGGACCCCCTGTTCCTTTTATATCTCAAGGGTCAGACCCAGTAAAGCCCGCCAAAAGAAAACCCAGGAACACAATTAACTATACCCTTCTCAACCAAGGCAGCATTAACCTTTACCTGCCTGCACTTGGAAAAGTACAGGATGTAGCTTCATTAACCACCCACGAACCGTTGTAGCTGTACGTTGGCTTCTTTAAGCGGGATAGCAGGCGTACACTGCAATGCGGGGGTACCGATGCTCGTGAACAGCGGTCGCAATGACCGCCGGCCATGCACGATCGCGGGCACTAGAGGAAAAACAAACAGGGACGTGTGTGTGTGTAAACACACACGTCCCTGTTCTGTGAGGAGATGAGATGCAGATTGTGAGTTCCTAATAGCTAGGAAGCACGATCTGTCATCTCATATAGTGAGTCCCCACCCCCCACAGTTAGAACACACATTAAGGGAACACAGTTAACCCCTTGATCGCCCCCTAATGTTAACCCCTTCCCTGCCAGTGAAATAGCACTAATCGCTGTATAAATGCCAATGGTCCCAAAAATGTGTCAAAAGTGTCCGATGTGTCCACCATAATGTCGCAGTCCTGATAAAAATTTGCAGATCGCCGCCATTACTAGTAAAAAAATAATAATAATAAATGCCATAAATCTATCCCCTATTTTGTAGACGCTATAACTTTTGCGCAAACCAATTAATATACGCTTATTGCAATTTTTATTACCAAAAGTATGTAGAAGAATACATATCGCCTAAACTGAGAAGAAAATTTGCTTTATTTTTTTATGGGATATATATTATAGCAAAAAGTACAAAATATTGTGTTTTTTTCAAGTTAAAGCGACACAGTGTCGTATCGCAAAAAATTGCCTTGTCATTGAGCAGCCAAATCTTCCGGGGCTGAAGTGGTTAATATACTTCAGCTGCCTGTATTTCTGAATCTTCTGATACTGATTTTTTTCAGATTAAATTACGCTAGTTTCTGGTATAGTATATCATTGTTCTAAATTAGTGTTAGTATGCACAGGCATTTCTGCCAACCACTTATAAATGATGTTACTTTTTACTTACAGCCGTATTGAAACTCATGAAGTAATAAAAGCTTGAAAGGGAAAATTAATCAAGGCGTTTGAAATAAACAACATTTTTATAAACTAAACGTCCTGGGTGACTTGTAGGAGTAAAAATTCATTTCCATAACAAAAAAAGAAAACTTTTCTCTGGACATTTTCATTTCAAGAACATTTTTCGCTTTAGGGTTAGATTTACAACTTTGCCACGCGGCATCCTGTAGAAATTTCAAAGCCTCTGCACCCCTAGCTTCTAAATTTTAACTATATGACATATAGGAGCTGTAGCTTCTGTATATTTACAGGTTCAAAGTCTTGTGAGTTCACAGAATCAAATGATTAATTCTCTAACAGACTTGTCCAGTGACAGTAAGGTTAACACAGAAAAGAAAGATATATAAAGAGGAGATCAGCCAAGATGTAAACCCTATATCCAACATACTCAATGGGCCTGATTTACCAAGCCTTTACTCCATGACTCATGGAGTAAAAGCAGGAGTAGCAGCCGTTTGGCCATTTACTAAAGAAATACGCTGCTAGTGCAGTGTATTTCCCTAGTTACTAATGTGCTCCGTGCGCCCAGGAGAGGGTGCATTGTGCACCAGTACAGACCTGGCGCACGGCACATTAAACTATAAATTGCGGGGGTTCGGGCGGGAGTTTATTAAGGGGGGAGGTGGGGGGATGCAGGGGAAGTGAAGTGACATGTGTTTTGAAGTGTTTGGCGGGCCGAATTGAAAGGGAAAGTGTTTTTTGAAAACAGATCCCCGTACGCTTGCACAGTGCGCCTGAACCTCGGGAGGTTCATTTGCATACTGGGCATGCGCAGAGAGAAAAGTCAGGGATTCCCGTGCGCCCTGTCAGTACGCCGTGAAAATCTTGGTAAATACCAAGCGGCGTACCCGTGAATGCGCTGCGTGACGCGGCGCACGGGAATCTCCGAGCTGTTTTCAGCCCTGAAGGGGAACTCGGCGCCAAATTTCAAACTTGAAATCGGCGCGGGTCCCCCTTCAGGGCTACATTAGGCTCTTAGGCTTGGTCCGGAACGTGAGGGGTTAAACCCGCGCCGATTCGGCGCGGGGGTCCCCCCCAGATCCAAACCAAGCCCTCATCCCAAGCATGCAGTCTGGCCCGGACAGGAATGGGGGAGGGGACGAGCGAGCGGCCCCCCCCCTCCTGAGCCGTACCAGACCGCATGCCCTCAACATGGGGGAGTGTGTGCTGTGGGGGAGGGGGGCACTGCCCCCCCACCCCAAAGCACTCTTGCCCCCATGTCGATAGGGACAAGAGCCTCTTCCCGACAACCCTTGCCATTGGTTGTCGGGGTATGCGGGCGGGGCTAATCGGAATCTGTGAGCTCCCTTTAATAAGGGGGCCCCCAGATGCCGGCCCCCCACCCTATGTGAATGAGTATGGGGTACATCGTACCTCTACCCATTCACATGGGGGAAATGTAAAGTAAAAAAAAAACACCACACAGAATAAAATATTTTATTAATCTGCTCCGGAGCCCCCCCTTTCTTCTTTAGCTCTCTTAGAAGGGGGGGTTTCTTCTCTCCCGATCTTCCGCCGGGACCCTGGGCTTCGGTGATTTCTGCCGGGGGAGGGCGCCATCCCTCGGTCCTCTCCGGAGCCTTCCGCCGGATGCCCCCACCCCATTTAAGCTCTTTTTCATTAGGGAGGGGCATCCGGACTTCGGGGTCTTCTGCCGGGGGATGGCGCCTATCCCCCGGTCTTTCCGGTGCCTTCCGCCAGGGTTCCGGTCTTCCTGGTCTTCTGCCGGGGGTGCGCCAACTCCCCGGTCTTTTCTCTTCTGTCTTCTCTGCTCCCTCTTCTGCCTGGCTCCCCCGCGGAGCCAGGGCTTTCTTCCGTCTTCTTTATTCTCCCTTCCTTCTTCTGCCTGTCTCCTCCGCGGAGCACAGGGCTTGTCTCCGCTGTCTTCTCCCTTCTCTTCCATTGGATGTTGACACGACGAGGTCCGGCGCTGGAATGCCGTCTGAGCAGTGGGCATGGACTTATATAGGGCAATGCCACCATGTGACCTCAACCCATGTGACATCACATTCCCATCATGCCCAGGGAATGTGATGTCACATGGGTTGAGGTCACATGGTGGCATTACCCTATATAAGTCCATGCCCGCCGCTGACACGGCATGTCAGCGCGGAACCTCGTCGTGTCAACATCGAATGGAAGAGAAGGAAGAAGACAGCGGAGACAAGCCCTGGGCTCCCGGAGGAGACAGGCAGAAGAAGGAAGAGAGAAGAAAGAAGACGGAAGAAAGCCCTGGCTCCGCGGGGGAGCCAGGCAGAAGAGGGAGCAGAGAAGACAGAAGAGAAAAGACCGGGGAGTTGGCGCACCCCCGGCAGAAGACCAGGAAGACCGGAACCCTGGCGGAAGGCACCGGAAAGACCGGGGGATAGGCGCCATCCCCCGGCAGAAGACCCCGAAGTCCGGATGCCCCTCCCTAATGAAAAAGAGCTTAAATGGGGTGGGGGCATCCGGCGGAAGGCTCCGGAGAGGACCGAGGGATGGCGCCCTCCCCCGGCAGAAATCACCGAAGCCCAGGGTCCCGGCGGAAGATCGGGAGAGAAGAAACCCCCCCTTCTAAGAGAGCTAAAGAAGAAAGGGGGGGCTCCGGAGCAGATTAATAAAATATTTTATTCTGTGTGGTGTTTTTTTTTTACTTTACATTTCCCCCATGTGAATGGGTAGAGGTACGATGTACCCCATACTCATTCACATAGGGTGGGGGGCCGGAATCTGGGGACCCCTTTATTAAAGGGGTCTCTCAGATTCTGATAAGCTCTCCGCCCGCATACCCCGACAACCAACGGCCAGGGTTGTCGGGAAGAGGCTCTTGTCCCTATCGACATGGGGGCAAGAGTGCTTTGGGGTGGGGGGGGCAGTGCCCCCCTCCCCCACAGCACACACTCCCCCATGTTGAGGGCATGTGGTCTGGTATGGCTCAGGAGGGAGGGGGGCGCTCGCTCGTCCCCACCCCCATTCCTGTCTGACCAGACTGCGTGCCTGGGATAAGGGCTTGGTTTGGATCTTGGGGGGGGGCCCACGCTATTTTTTTGGGCCCCGGTTTAACCCCTTATGTTCCAGACCAAGCCTAAGAGCCTGGTATGCACCTGGAGGGAACCCACCTTATTTTTTTTGGGGGGGTCTGGAGTTCCCCTTCATGAACAGCGATCTGTCATTTACACATGTCAGTCCCATCCCCCCCCCCCTACAGTTAGAACACACCCAGGGAACATATTTAACCCCTCCCTCGCACCTAGTGTTAACCCCTTCCCTGCCAGTGGCATTTTTTGAGTAAGCAATGCATTTTTTACAGCACTGATCGCTAGAAAAATGCCAATGGTTCCAAAAAAGTGTTCGATGTGTCCGCCATAATGTCGCAGTACCGATAAAAATCGCTGATCGCCCCAATAACTAGTTAAAACAACAAAAAAAAAAAATTTGTAGACGCTATACCTTTTGCAAAAACCAAACACTAAACGCTATTTGCGAATTTTTGGAACCAAAAAGATGTAGAATACGTATCGGCCTAAACTGAGGGGTTTTTTAGTTTTTTGAATATATATTTTTGGGGATATTTATTATAGCAAAAAGTAAAAATATTTTTTACATATGTGGGCGGGACTTACGCAAGTCCCGCCCACATATATAAACATCGTTCAAACCACACATGTGAGGTATTGACGCGTGCGTTAGAGCGAGAGCAATACTTTTACCACTAGACTTTCTTTGTAACTATAAACTGGTAACATGGAAAAAAATATAAAAGGTCGCCTATGGGGATATTCACGGAATTCATTTTGGCCCCATTGCAGGAGTGTTTCCAATAGTAAAGCGTGACATGTAAGGTATCTATTTACTCAGTGTAACATCATCTTTCACATTATCCCCAAAAATTGGGCTCACTTTTGTGTTTTGTTAAATTTTAACCACTTGAGCCCGGACCATATTTCTGGTCAATGACCGGGCAAGTTTTTGTGATTCGGCGCGGCGTCGCTTTAACTGACAATTGCGCAGTCGTGCGACGTGGCTCCCAAACAAAATTGGCAACCTTTTTTTTCACACAAATAGATTATTAAATGTGCGTGTTTACTTCTGTCTTTAACACCTCCCCTTCAGGCTGGAAAGCATCAGATCAGGGGAAACAAAAAAAAAAAGCTCTCATTCCATTGCAGCTTGGTTCCTACATGTGTGATGAACTGAGCATGCTCAAACACTTAGAAAAAAAATATCCTTTCTTTTTAAAAGGTGAAAAACACTCATTGGATGCTCATAGAGCGTGGTTTGGATTAATTGCAGGTGTGCCCAATTACAAGCTCACCCAAACTAGAGACTGCAATTTGTTCATGTGATTTCAATTGCTTCATTACTAGCACTGTTATAAAAAGCTTGGATCGATCAGTCCTCAGCTGCCCTCAGAAGGGGCAGGCTGGCAGAAATGCTGTTGCTAAACACAAATGTGGTTTGTTGCATGGGTTTTGTTTTATTTTGCCAATGGTTTTGGTTTATTTTTAAATAATGTTCACTTTGATGTATTTGTCTATGTGGCCTTATTTTATGAAAAATGTGTAAAGCTATGGTTAATTAGAATTTTGAAATGTATTTTTGTTTGTCTTTTTTTGCTTTCCTTGTTTTGTTGACCAATAAAAATTACTTTAAAATTGTTAAGTTTGTCTTTTGTTACTTTTTCATGCTACATATGTTGACAGCTGCAGCTGAACTAGGTTTGGGCCTAACAAATTATGTGTGATTTTTGTCTAAGCTTCTTTCCTGGTGTGTAATCATGAAATGTTTGCCATGTTTATTCTCCATGACTTTAAAGACAAAAACTGGTAAGTATTTTATTTATTCTGCAGTGGTCCTCAGCCCTCAAGTACCCCCGACAGGACATGTTTTGGGGATTTCTCTTATCAAGAATTGCTGTCCAGACTATTTTAAAGCACATGTGCAAGATGAAGGAAAACCTGCAAACATGGCCTGTGGGGGGGGGGGGGGGGGGGTTTGCTATTGGTGGACAGGCTTGACGTGCTGATTTACAGCACTGTGCTTAAATCTAGCGCAAGGCAATCCTATTCAAATTGTGGGTGTTTGAGGGAAGCCAAGTGAGTGTTAGAACCCCTGCTTTGTGTTTTTTTATTTTTGTGTTGAGCTTTGTGTCCCTTTTCTTAAAATTGGCTTCACTTCCTGTCACACAGCTGAACAGGAAGTGAGGTTAAAACCCTACCAGTGTCATTTCTTGGGGACACCGGTCAATCTAACTAGTGTCCCCATTAAGCAAATTGCACTCCAGCACTGCTGTGTACACCCCAAATCATGGGTCTTCAAACTACGGCCCTCCAGTTGTTCAGGAACTACAATTCCCATCATGCCTAGTCATGTCTGTGAATGTCAGTGCATTACAAGGCCTCATGGGATGTGTATTTCTACAACAGCTGGAGGGCCGTAGTTTGAGGATCCCTGCCCCAAATGATTATTTAGTTTGGGGTTTAGTAAAGGCAAAGCCACTCTGCAGTACAAGCATAGTTGCTGAAAATCAGAGAGGAAGCACTGATGGTTTTAACATCCAATCCTGTAGAAGCAAAGTTGTTTTGTTTTCTTTCTTCCTTGCTTTGCACTTGTAGGAGTGGATTTGCCTTTAGTAAATGGACCCCAAAGTCCAAGATCCCTAATAATTTGGGGTGTACACAGCAAAATGCTAGAGTGCAATTTACATAATGGGAAACTATTTAGATTGATCTGTGTCCACAAGAAAATATATTAGTAAGGTTTTACCCTCACTTCCTGTTTGGCTATGTGACAGGAAGTGAATGAATTAGAAAGGGTGAAGACACCTCACAAATGTTGTCACTATCAGGGGTGCAGACATCCCCAAAAAAATGAGCAGATAATACTTATTTGCAAATTAATAATTTTTTAGTTAACATTGGGTGGGGTGCTCTAACACACACATTCCTACATATTAGCAACGCTCTATCCTGGCCTATTGGCATGGTTATATTTTCTTAGGGCTCTCAATAAAACTCTATGAAATTTGTGCTTAAACTAGAACCAGGGGCGGACTGACAACTCATGGGGCCCCCGGGCAATAGAAGATTATGGGGCCCCTCTGGCTTACAGATGACCACCACGCCAGGAGGTAGTGCAGAGGCGGGCAGCTAAAATCTTGGGATATTCACATTAAAAGCATGTCATTTTCGGACATATCAGGGACAGATCTAAAAAAAACACAGATTTTTACATACTGTCCCTGGTTTTACTGAGCCTGGCAACCCGGATGGGGCCCCCTAGTGGCATGGGGCCCTCGGGCAGTGCCCGAGTGACTCAATGGTCAGTCCGCCCCTGACAAGAACTATAATCAACAAGTTTTATTTTCTTTCATTTTGGATAGAGTGAGGGAGGGTTATAGGCCCTGTCAGTTTATTTTGTATTATCTGTGTCCAATTGGGGAGATTTGCCTTCACTTCCTGCCCCATAGCCAAACAGGAAGTGAGAGAAAAACTATGCAAATTAACCACTTCCCGCCCAGCCTATGGCCGATTTACGTCCGGGAAGTGGTTACACAATCCTGACAGGACGTCCTGCAGGATTTCATGCCGCACGCGCCTGTGGGGGCACGCAGCGCGGCGATCGGTGATGCGGGGTGTCAGTCTGACACCCTGCATCTCCGATCTCGGTAAAGAGTCTCTCACGGAGACGGAGACTCTTTACCACGTGATCAGCCGTGTCCAATCACGGCTGATCACGATGTAAACAGGAAGAGCCATCGATGGCTCTTCCTCACTCGCGTCTTACAGACGCGAGTATAGGAGAGCCGATCGGCGGCTCTCCTGACAGGGGGCGTTCGCGCTGATTGTTTATCAGCGCAGCCCCCCCTCGGATCACCACACTGGACCACCAGGGATGCCCACCCTGGACCACCAGGGTGTGCAAAAAAAAAAAAATATAGAACAAAAAAACAAAAAGCATTAAAAAATAAGAAAAAAGATGCCAATCAGTGCCCACAAATGGGCACTGACTGGGAAAATCAGTGCCACCCCACAGTGCCCATCCATGCACAGTGCCCACCTATCAGTGCCCACCTGTGCCACCCATAAGTATCCATCAGTGCCACCCATAAGTGCCGCCCATAAGTATCCATCAGTGCCACCCATAAGTGCCGCCCATCTGTGCCGCCCATGAGTGCCCATCAGTGCCGCCTATGAGTGCCCATCAGTGCCGCATAGCAGCGCCGCCAATCAATGCCACCTCATCTGTGCCGTCAGTACTACCTCATCGATGTCCATCAGTGCCATCTCATCGGGGCCCATCAGTGCCGCCATATCAGTGCCCGTAATTGAAAGAGAAAAACTTATTTACAAAAAAATTAACCTAAAAAAAGAAAAAGGTTTTTTTGTTTCAAAATTTGCAGTCTTTTTTTAGTTGTTGCGCAAAAAAAAAACGCAGAGGTGATCAAATAACAACAAAAGAAAGCTCTATTTGTGGGGAAAAAAGGACGCCAATTTTGTTTGGGTACAGTGTTGTATGACCGCGCAATTGCCATTCAAAGTGCGACAGTGTTGAAAGCTGAAAATTGGCTTGGGCGGGAAGGTGCGTAAGTGCCTGGTATGGAAGTGGTTAAGGGAATCCAGTGCCCCCCCAGAACTAGTGTGTGGGTCCCCTGAAAATTACTGGGCGGGGTTATACAAAAACAGGGTGTGACCTTGACAGGAAGGGGTGGGTCATTTTTCTATTAGGAGGTGCAGATATGTAGTCAGGCCTAGGGCAGAACCAAACCTTAATATACTACTGCATATTAGGGCTTATTTAGACCGGAACCGATTTACAGCGTGTTTTTATATTGTGGGAGGAAACCCACGCAGGCACAGGGAGAACATGCAAACTCCATGCAGATGCTGTCACGGGCGGGATTCGAACCAACGACTCTTTTGCTGCTAGGTCAAAGTGCTATACACTACACCACTGTGGTGAACGAACATGATTGCAGCTGAAAGCATGAGATCTTTTTTTTTTTTTTTCAATACCATGCTTTCCAGCCTTATTGACCCCGCCTCTCTCCATAAAGAGGACCTGTCACACACTAGTCCTATTACAAGGGATGTTTACATTCCTTGTAATAGGAAGAAAACTGATAATTTTTTTTTTATTTTTTTATTTCAGTGTAAAACATTATAAAACTAAATAAAAATAAATAAGAAAACCCCAAAAAAAAATTTTAAAGCGCCCCGTCGCGACGAGCTCGCGCACAGAAGCAAACGCATACGCGAGTAGCGCCCGCATATGAAAACAGTATTCAAACCACACAAGTGAGGTATCGCCGCGATCGTTAGAGTGAGAGCAATAATTCTAGCCCTAGACCTACTCTGCAACTCAAAAAATGCAACCTGTAGAATTTTTTAAACGTCGCCTATCGAGTTTTTTAAAGGGTAAAAGTTTGACGCCATGCCACGAGCGGGCGCAATTTTTAAGCGTGACATGTTGGGTATCATTTTACTCGGCGTAACATTATCTTTCACAATATAGAAAAAAATTGGGCAAAATGTATTGTTGTCTTATTTTTTAATTCAAAAAAGTGATTTTTATCCAAAAAAAGTGCGCTTGTAAGACCGCTGCGCAAATACGGTGTGACAAAAAGTATTGCAATGACTGCCATTTTATTCCCTAGGATGTCTGCTAAAAAAAAATATATAATGTTTGGGGGTTCTGATTAATTTTCTAGCCAAAAAATTGTGATTTTCACATGAAGGAGAGAAGTGCCAGAATTAACCCGGTGGGCAAGTGGTTAAAGTACTCATGGCTATAAAGAATAGAGTCATTGCTCATTAAAAAAAAAAAAAAAAAGGGGGTCCCTCCAAATTAAATTACCAGGCCCTTCAGGTCTGGAATGGATATTAAGGGGAACCCCGCCGTAAAAACCCCCAAAAAAAAAGACGTGCGGTTCCCGGCAAATATCCATTCCAGACCCTTCAGGTCTGGTGTGGATTTTAAGGGGAACTCCACCCCAAATTGAAAAAAAAAATGGCGTGGAGTCCCCCTAAAAATCCACACCAGACCCTTATCCGAGCACGTTGACCTGGCCGGCCGCAGAAAAGAGGGGGGGGACAGAGTGCGGCCCCCCCCCTCTCCTGAACCGCACCAGGCCACATGCCCTCAACATGGGGAGGATGTCCCCATGTTGATGGGGACAAGGGTCTCATCCCCACAACCCTTGCCCGGTGGTTGTGGGGGTATGCGGGCGGGAGGTTTATCAGAATCTGGAAGACCCCTTTAACAAAGGGGACCCCCAGATCCTGACCCCCCCCCTGTGTGAAATGGTAATGGGGTACATTGTACCTCTACCATTTCACCCCAAAAAAAATGTCAAAGTGATAAAAATGACAGTAGCCGGTTTTTGACAAATCTTTTAATAAAGTCTTCTTTTCTTCTTTCCTTCGGGGTTCTTCCGCTGCTTCTTCTCGTCCACATCTTGCCCGACATCTTCTTCTATCTTCTCCGTCCGTCCTTCCGCCTTCTGGTACCGCATCTTGCCCGTTGTCTTCTCCGTCCGCCTCCTCGTCCGCATCTTGGGTCTTCTGCGGTCTTCTTCTCGGTCCGCCACCTTCTCGTCCCCTGCGTTTGAATTGTAATTGGCCGCCGTTTTCCCGCTCCTGGGACCCGCCCCCCTCTGACGCCACAAGTAAACTCCTTAGAAGGTCATGTGCGTCAGAGGGGGGCGGGGTCGCAGAGCGTCACACAGCGGGGGAATTCAATTTCAATCGCGCCGCCCGGAGAAGAAGTTCCCGCCGTGTCACACTCATGTGACCCCGCCCCCCTCTGACGCACATGACCTTCTAAGGAGTTTACTTGTGGCGTCAGAGGGGGGCGGGTCCCAGGAGCCGGAAAACGGCGGCCAATTACAATTCAAACGCAGGGGACGAGAAGGTGGCGGACCGAGAAGAAGACCGCAGAAGACCCAAGATGCGGACGAGGAGGCGGACGGAGAAGACAACGGGCAAGATGCGGTACCAGAAGGCGGAAGGACGGACGGAGAAGATAGAAGAAGATGTCGGGCAAGATGTGGACGAGAAGAAGCAGCGGAAGAACCCCGAAGGAAAGAAGAAAAGAAGACTTTATTAAAAGATTTGTCAAAAACCGGCTACTGTCATTTTTATCACTTTGACATTTTTTTTGGGGTGAAATGGTAGAGGTACAATGTACCCCATTACCATTTCACACAGGGGGGGGTCAGGATCTGGGGGTCCCCTTTGTTAAAGGGGTCTTCCAGATTCTGATAAACCTCCCGCCCGCATACCCCCACAACCACCGGGCAAGGGTTGTGGGGATGAGACCCTTGTCCCCATCAACATGGGGACATCCTCCCCATGTTGAGGGCATGTGGCCTGGTGCGGTTCAGGAGAGGGGGGGGGCCGCACTCTGTCCCCCCCTCTTTTCTGCGGCCGGCCAGGTCAACGTGCTCGGATAAGGGTCTGGTGTGGATTTTTAGGGGGACTCCACGCCATTTTTTTTTTCAATTTGGGGTGGAGTTCCCCTTAAAATCCACACCAGACCTGAAGGGTCTGGAATGGATATTTGCCGGGAACCGCACGTCTTTTTTTTTTTTGTTTTTTACGGCGGGGTTCCCCTTAATATCCATTCCAGACCTGAAGGGCCTGGTAATTTAATTTGGGGGAACCCCTACACATTTTTTTGTTTGTTTTATGAATGAATCCCTTTAGAATTGTCAGAGCCGACAATTCATTATAGCCGCGTGTGAATTTTTAAATGACTTTTTTCCTTCAGAATGTCACTTTGTGCAGGGGGAGTTCTAAGTGCGGGAAAAATGCGCTATTTCACATGCTGACATTACACCCCCCCTAGGTACGAAATTTAAAGGAATATTTCACTTTTATTGTTTCACTTTAAGAATTATTAATTTCACTGCTCCCGAAAAAACGGCCGTTTTAAAAAATAAAAAAAGCATTGATACATGTTCCCTGGGGCAGGACTGAGGTCCCCAAACACTTTTTAGGACAAAACTTGCAGATTAGCCTTTAAAATGAACACTTTTGATTTCTCCCATAGACTTCTATAGGGAGTTCGGCGCGGCTTTACATATTAGTTTCAATGCGCCGGCTGCTACGCTGGTTCATGCGCCTGATTAAGCCTCCACCCGGAGTACTAATTAATGCATGAACCAGCGCAGCGCACATAGCTTAGTAAATCAGGCCCAATCTGTAGCACTGCGCCACCACTTTTCCCGATCTCATCTCAGATGGCATAGAGTATATAAGGACAAAGTAAGAAAACCACATTCCATTATGAGATCAGATTCCCCCCCGGTTAATATCTATCCACCTGAAGACCAAGCATTTTTTGGTACTTTTTGTTTACAAGTTTATATCAGTATTCGTTGCTAGAAAATTACTATATTGTAACCGTTAAAAAATGCAGCAGTTTTAATTTTTTTTAAAAAAATGTAACCACTTGGTATGTGGCCCATTGCACTATGACAGCCACAAAGTGGCTCTACAATGCCGGGAAGACATCTATTGACGTGCTCGGCTCCTCCGGCCACTGGGGACATGCATCACTGAGGTGCCGATGCTCGTGCCTGGCGGCCGTGATGTCTGCCAGGTACCCGCGGTCGGCCGTTACACAGCCAAGGATGTGGATCTGTGTGTGTAAACACACAGATCCACGTCCTGTCAGGGAGAGGAGACGGATGCTGTGTCCCTTGTACATAGGGAGACAGATCGGTCACCTCCCCAAGTCAGTCCCTCTTCCCCCACAGTAAGAATCACTCCTAGGGAACACAATTAACTCCTTCCTCGCCCCCTAGTGTTAACTCCTTCCTGTAAACGATAATGGTGGTCTCCGTGGCGGATTCATTGCGAGATCACCATTATCGGCGGCGGGAGAGGAGCCCCCCCCACCGCTCTCTCGTGCCCTCCGCAGCTTACCGGAGCCATCGGCAGCGGTGAAGGAGATCGGGTCCTGTCCGTGGCTTGTCATAGATACGAGTGAGGGCAAGATGGCCCACATTCGTCTCCATAACATAGCAGGGCGGAAGCAGCGTCAAAACGTCACTTCTGCCCATACGTCTTAGGCCTCGTACACATGACCAGATCTGTCCGTTGGGATTTATCCGCGGATCAGTTCCAGCAGACAAATCCGGTCGTGTGTACGGCCTAGCGGACTTTTTTCAGCGGACATTTCTCCAGCCGACGGTTTTCAAGCGGATAAAAATTTCTTAGCATGCTAAGAAATCTATCCGCTGGAAACCTGTCCGTTGGACTGATCCGGTCGTCTGTACAGACTCACCGGATAAGTCCAAGCGATCCCCATTCCTCGCATGCGTCGAAGTGATTCGACGCATGCGTGGAAGTATTTACCTTCCAGGGTCGCGCACGTCGCCGCGTCATCGTCGCGGCGATGGCGCGGCCACGTCACCGCGTATGTTTTCCTCTGGGATTTTGATCTGATGGTGTGTACAGCCATCAGATCAAAATCGGGAGCAGAAATGTCCGCTGGAAACGGTCCGGAGGACCGTTTCCAACGGATATCCTCTCGTGTGTACAGGGCCTAAAAGAGACAATTTATTTTTGTAATTTTTTTCAAATGACAATTTTATTTTTTATTGCATTTTAGCCCAAATATGAGATGTGAGGTCTTTTTAACCCCAGATCTCATATTTAAGAGGACCTGTCACGCTTTTTCCTATTATAAGGGATGTTTACATTCCTTGTAATAGGAATAAAAGTGATCCAATTTTTTTTTTAAAGTGTAAAAAATAAATAAAATCAAGTAAAATAAATAATATATATTTTTTTTAAAGCGCCTCACCCTGACGAGTTCGCACGCAGAAGCGAACGCATACATAAGTCCCGCCCACATATGAAAACAGTGTTAAAACCACACATGTGAGGTATCGCCGCAATAGTTGGAGCAAGAGCAATAATTTTAGCCCTGGACCTCCGCTGTAACTCAAAACATGCAACCTGTAATTTTTTAAATGTCGTCTATGCAGATTTTTAAGGGCACAAGTTTGACGCCATTCCAGTTTGTAGACACTATAACTTTTGCGCAAACCAATCAATATACGCTTACTGCAAAAACATGTACAAGGATACATATTGGCCTAAACTGATAAACACATTTATTTATTTTTACAATTTTTGTTTGTATGTATTATAGAAGAAAGTATTTTTTTTTTCAAAATTGTCAGTCAAAATTGTGATCAAATACCACCAAAAGAAAGCTAATTTTGTTTGGGTACAGCGTTGTACGACCGCGCAATTGTCAGTTAAAGTGACGCTCCTTCTGGGGCTGAAGTGGTAATGGATTAAAAAAAAAAAACATACCCCCAATTGGATTTAAGCCCGGGCTTTGACTAAGCCACTCCAAAATCAAAATTTTGCTTTGTTTGAACCATTTGGAGGTGGACTTGCTGTTGTGTTTTGGATCATTGTCCTGGTGCATAACCCAGGTGCACTTGAGTTTGAGGTCACAAACTGATGGCCGGACATTCTCCTTTTGGATTTTATGGTAGAGCTCAGAATTCATGTTTCCATCAATTATGGTAAGTCGTCCAGTTCCTGAAGCTGCAAAGCCCCAGGCCATCATGCTACCACCACCATGTCTGACTGTTGGTATGATGTTCTTGTTACGAAATACTGTATTAGTTTTATGCGAGTTGTAACGGGACGCACACCTTCCAAAAAGTAAAATTTTTTGTCTCATCAGTCCACAGAATATTTGCCTACGTTTTGGGGATAATCAAGATATTTTTGGGTAAATGTGAGTTCCAAAGCCTTAGAAATGGCTTTGAATCTCTTCCTAGACCGATACATGTACATTACTTTGTTTCTAATCTGTTCTTGATTTTTTTTAGATTGTGGCATGATGTGTGTCTTTTTGTGATTTGTTAGCATGCTTCACTTCAGGGCTTTTTTTCAGGGGGAACTTGGGGGAACTGAGTTCCACCACCTCTGGCTCAGACCCTTTGGTGCCCGCTCACCACAATCACTTGTAAACACAGAAGTCTGGTTTCTGTGTGTACAAGTCACAGCTCTGCACTCTGTGTGTAACCCCCTGAACTCTGCACTCTGTATGTAATGCAATCCTGGTATTTAATGCTCCTTTAAGACCCTTCTACTGTTTGTGAAATCTGAACGGGGTCGTGGTTGAGTTCCTGCACCTATTTTCTGAGAAAAAAAGCTCTGCTTCACTTTCAGTGAAATGTTCCGGGGCTGAAGCGGTTAAGCTAGTGCATTGTTGGTTCACTTACCCTTTCCTTCAACTTCCCTTCTAAATGTTTTTTTTTCTGTGTCTGAATTTACTGTTTCTCCTCAGTAAGCCATTGGCTCGCACTGCTCTCAATCATATCCAATGACGCAGCTCGCCGGGGGGGCGGGCCGAGTGATACAGTGATAAGCTATAGCTGCCGGCTGTAACACGGGAGCGCGCTCGCAAGAACTTACCACCATGCGAGAGAGCTTGCATAAAGGTGGAAAGTTCTTGCAGGGGGGAGCCGAGACAGCGGCCGAGGGACCCCAGAAGACCAGGTTCGGGGCCACTCTGTGCAAAACGAGCTACACAGTGGAGGTAAGTACAACATGTTTGTTATTTAAAAAAAATATATATCTTTATGTTCCTTTTAGGCTCCATGCACACTGGAAGCTAAAAAGAAAGCTATAAAAAACACCAGTTTCTTTGCAGGGAGCCTTTCAACGTTTTTTTTTGTGTTTTTGAAAAACGTTTTTTCAGTGTAGCGTTTTTTAGCTTTTTTTTTATTCAATGGATAAAAAAAACGCAAAAAAAAAAAAAAACGCTGGCGAGCTGCGCTTTTGAGCATTTATTAGCGTTTTTCGTCGTTTTGCTTTTTTTTTGCATTTTTTCCGCAAAAAAACGTCACTTTGAATGCAAATTTCGGGATTTTAGAAAAAAAAACATAATCTCCACTGCTCATTAACACAAAAAAATGTCCATGTGTGCATGGACACATAGGCTAACATAGAGTGCAGTTTATGGGCTTTTTAAAAAAAAAATGCCAATAAACTACAGTTTATCATCTTCGGACTGCATGGAGCCTAAAGGAACCTATTTAGAAAAAAAAAAAAAAAAACTTTTACAACCCCTTTAAATAAATAGAAAGTGCTACACATTGTAATATCAGCCTTCTGTTTTCTTCTGGGATGTTTTTCTTTTTTCAAAGTAAGTATTTCCAGAATCAAACAACCTAGGCAGCATCTTCAAAGATTAAAGTGATTATAAAGGCAGAAGGTTTTCTACCCTATTGCATTCTATGTGCAGCAGCCCCTCTCGCCCCCCCTAATGCTTACCTGAGCCCAATCTTGATCTAGCGATGTTGTATGAGAGACTCGGCTGTACAGGACTCTCTCTCCTCATTAGCTAAGACAGCAACGGGCGCCATTGGCTTCCCGCTGCTGTAAATCAAAGTCAGTAAACCAATGAGGAGAGAGGGGTGCCCCCATATAAAGCTGCTTGCTGTGGGGGCACTCAACAGGAGGGAGGGGCCAGGAGCACCAGCGAGGGACCCCAGAAGAGGATGATCTGTGCTGCTCTGTGCAAAACCACTGCACAGTGCAGGTAAGTATAACATTTTTGTTATTTTGAAGAAAAAAAAAGAGGGGAAGGCTTTAGTATCACTTTAAAAAAAAAAAGAGAGAAAAAAAAAAAGAATAGGACGTACTACACAGGTCATGCCTCTCTCCACCATGGAAATGGACAAAACTATAGCTTGCACTTACTAGCATTACTAGCATTACTGAATTATGCACATCTCTCTCTCTCTCTCTCTTTAATATGCCCACATAGGTTTAAAACTTTCTTTTCTCTCTATTTTCATTCTGATTGTTTGTGTCCTAAAATTTTACATATCCCAGGTGTTTGCCTACAATCTCATAAGTTCACAGTTTTAATAAAAACCTGTCAGGTAAGACAATAAAGGCTTTATGATATTTGAAATCACTTGCAGTTTAAACAATACATTGGGAGGTAAAGTGAATTGCAAATTTCATCTAAATGAACATATTCTTGTCACTTGCTGTTGCAATAACTGAACATGGCATTGTTTTATGTTTTTTCCTCGCACTAAAGAGGAAACAAATATGTATATTTATGACAAATCCAAGAGAAATGGTGCAGCACAACAATTGCTGGCACCAACTTTCTACTGTTTATTCTCGTTTTTGTAATGATGATACATTTACTGGAACAGCATAAAATGTTGTATTGTTGGATGGATGGAACTGCAAATGTAGATATTTGTCTATTATTTAGTGTATTTATGAGCAAATCTTTTGTTATTTCCTCTCAAAATAAATATTGTTGCTAAGTCAGGTGTAGGTTTGGAATCAGAAGCCTTGCAATTCCTGTGAATTACTTTACAGTCTTTGCTACTGCCTTCAATGAACCAGCCAAACTTATGGGTGATTCTACGTTGGCCAATTCTACTTACTAGGCCATTTAGGGCAAAACTAGGGATGGTAAGAAGAATTTCCAACCGATATAGTCTTCTGTTATTGCTCACAGAGATGTTCAAAATCATATTCCTATATAAAGAGCTAATATGTATAAATCTACAAATACATTTTAATGATCAAAATATTTATCAGCAGGCAAGAGTATAAAAAAAGTATAAAAAATACATTCAGGTAACTAAGGCTGCATTCGCACCTTGGCGTACCTAATCGCGGCGTTTTGTCCCGCGAATTGTGGCGACAAATTGCAGCGTTTTGTGCCGCGATTTGCGGCGACAAAATGCCGCGATTGTGAATGCAGCTTACCCCCAGGTCCACATCTCCTATGCCGAACGCCGAAAGCCGCCTGAAAAAAAGGTCCGGGACTTGTTTTCAGGCGGCAGGCGTACGGCGTTCAGCGTTCGGCGTGGAGATGTGAACCATCTCCATAGAGGGCAATGTAAAATCATCCCTCCAGCGTCTTAGGGACTGCTGCGGCGTCTCGCTTCAGGTGTATATATATGCCTAGGTGTGAACAGAGCCTAATAGCGTAAAAGGTATATACACAGAAAGGCCCGGATTCACATACATCGGCGCATATTTATGCCGCCGTAGCGTATCTCTTTTACGCTACGCCGGCGCAGCGCAGAGGCAAGCACTGGATTCACAAAGCACTTGCTCCCACTCGCTGTTAAATATACGCTGGGTTTTCTCGGTGTAAGCCAGCGTAGGTGGAAGTGGGCGTGAGCCATGCTAATGAGGCGTGACCCCATGCAAATGATGGGCCAAGCGTCATAGAAGTACTTAAAATGAATGGCGCATGCGCCGTCCTGTGGCCGCATCCCAGTGCGCATGCTCAGAATCACGTCAAAACAACTGCCTAAGATACGTCGAATCACTGCCTACGATGTGAACGTAACCTACGCCTAGTCATATTCACGTACAATGTAAACGACAAAAGATACGACGACTTGTGTTCCCTGGTCCATACCTTTGCCTGAGTTGCGCCTCCTATATGGGGAATAACTTTACGCCGGACGTACGACTTACGCAAACCACGTATATTATGGGCCGGGCGCAACTACGTTCGTGAATCGGCGTATCTCCCTCATTTGCATATGTGCATAGAAAATCAATGGGAGTGGCAAATGCACCCAGCGTAAAAATGCACCCACGATACGACGGCGTAGGAAAGTTACGTCGGTCGGATGAAGCCTATTTTCAGGCGTTTCTCAGTTTATGGGCACGGCGCATAGATACGACGGCGCATACTTACACTTACGCGGCGTATCTGGAGATACGTCCGCGTAAGTGCTTTGTGAATCCGGGCCAAAATATCCAATAGTTTCCTTTCAATACAAATTTGCAGAGGATATCAAACCCTTAAAGCCTGGAAAACATCTTGTTAAATGCTCATCACCCTTTTTTGAAAAAAAAAAATCATTGTATACATATGTATTCTCCATCTTCAGTTGAGTCATGTGCAGTCATGATTTTTCTTTTTCCTCTAGAAGTGGGTGGGCTTTTAAGGCTGCAGAAATCAACACCACTTAATGATTGGGCACTGCTCATTTTAGGAACCTCTTGAGAGCCCCCAGGACAGCCTTTTAGAAAATGGCCATTCAGAAAGCTGCCCTTTATTAGCCAAGGATGTAACACACACATATATATCTATACATCTATACATCTATATATATATATATATAGACAGTATATACACTTACCTATATACATATGTAGTACCCTCCACATAGGTAGGTGCTAGATTTTTTTTTTGTCAGTATAGACAAATTAAGGCAGGCCTATTTGCAAACTAGGCCTGTTTGTTTTGGTTTGTGTGGACTGTGAGGGGTTCAGAGTTAGCAGCTGGTGACTCAAAGGCAGTGTCACCGAGACCTTCCTTTTCCTTCTGGAGAATTCTATAAGGAGAGGAGGAGAGGAGAAGTGGCACTGCCTGAGGTGTTCTAAGAAGCCCTGACCAATCTCCGACCTGGATTGGCAGGTGGTAGGCCTCCTTAAATACCTATAGTCAGCCCAGCTGGTTAGGAGTTTTAGGGTGGAGGAACCGAGGATGGCATACTAGGCTGTCGGGGGCCTTTGAGGGAGCTCCCCAGTCTGGAGGGGGGTTGACCTTGGGCCTAGGCTCAGATGCACGACTGAGACCTCCAGGAAATCGTGGAGGCTCTGAAGAGGAAGCACAGGAGGAGCAAGAGAGGACAGCAGAATCTAGTACTGCCAGGAAAGTCTTCAGGAGGGAACCACCAGTTGCAGCCAGGAGGGCTGGTAAGTGACATGTGCAGTCAGGCGGACTGGGGAGGCATGCCTGAGAGGACTGGGAGATTGCAGTCAGAGATCAATAAAACAAACAAAAACAAGTACAAGGACTGTTTTCTGCCTGAAAGTGACTGAGGAGTGAACGCCGGGCTGGGCAGGATGACAGATGGGCCACATCACTTAGCAGCCCCTTCGGGGTTACCGCTACATACAGTATATAGTTACTGTGCAAAGGTTTTTGGCAAGTGTAAAGAAATGCTGTAAAGTAAGAATGCTTTCAAAGATAAATATTTTAATATACCTGAAATTTATGTTGTTTTGAAGGCAAAGAGTGTTCACACCAAATATTGATTTGATTTGGATTTCGCTTCTGTTTTTATTTTGTTAATTGATCAAAATAAAAGATTACATTTCTATTTCTGTAAGCATTCTTAATTTACAGCATTTTTTCACACCTGCCAAAACCGTTTGCACCGTAATATATGTGTATTTTAAAAGAAGAGGGAACTGTACGGATAGAGATTTCATTATAGTTGCACCACATTCCAGAATACCAGTAGAAGTGAAAAACTCTCCCCTCCCACCACTCATGTGCACCCTCTGCATGGGGTCATTGCACGAACACCCAGGGTGCCTTTTTGGCCCAGGGCCCTGTGCATCCCCCCTCCCCTGGGTGCTGTGTGTAGGGAGAGCGTGGGGGGGGGGCACTTCGCCTGTGATCAGGTGCACAATATTAGGTGGGGGTGATCGGCATGAGTGATCCTGGCTTTACCCTCTTACTCAAGCCTGGGGTCCATCTTGCTGCTTCTTGGGGGTGTTCCGGGTGTTCCAACATGGGATGGCAGTGCGGGCATGGCAAGGCATGTTGATGCCTCCCTGGGCACTGTGTGGTATACCATGCAGCGGAGTGGGCATGCGCAGTAATTTGGCCTTGTGCAATACAAGACTGCGGCCTGAGTTCCACTCCACCTTGCGTGCGTTCCACAAAGGGGAGGACAGCAGGGAGCCACACATGATTGGTCTCACTTCTGCCCTAGGCTGTCTATGCTCTACCGTGATGTCATACGCCAGCGGGATGGGAGCGGTAAAAAAGCCGGACATCTGGCGGCCATCTTGCCAGAACCCAGTAAGCCTCTCCACATAGAGATAGTGGCGTTTCTGTCCCAAATAGGTGAGTGGGGTGAGTATACACACTGCAATAGATATATAGTTTTACAGGGATGGAGGCCTCATATACAAGGTTCAAGCATCCACCATGAAAGTAAATCCTTTTTAAATATTTTAGCATGTTAGAAACAATAGATGTGAACAAAGTATACAGTATATTAAACCACTATTTAAAAGGTGGATGTTGTATGAATAGAACCCCCGCCTACCATCTAATGTTTGAATGTTGAAATTGTGTCTAGACCCCCTGCTCCTTTTTGTTTTTCTTTCTTTATATAATTGTATATCGATTGGGACAATTATCTTTGTGGATAATTCAGACCACACCCATAGTGGGGTGTATTTTCTTGGCATTTGTGTTACCAATTTGATTTTAGTAAATATATGAATAATATGCTCCTTAATCTATTTGTGAGAGCCCTGGCCCATACGATATTTCTAACCCTAAAATTACTTATGTCCTAGTCTCAAGTTTGTCCTGTGTTGTTTGTATCCCTTCTGCGATTGACCCAGAGTGAGGGTGTGTATGGGGGATTAGGGCCATGCCTGAGGCTTTTGGGAGTCTCGCTGCACCCCACAACTCTCTGGGAATTCTTCCCCACTCTATCCTTGGCCTCTGCCTCTATCTGGGTGCAACTTCCCTGAGCTTTGGTATGTGATGTTGATTTTGACATGTTACATAAATTGATTTATGTATGTATTTGTACTAATTATGATAATTCTTTATGTTATTCACACTAAAATACTTCCTGAAGAAGCCATTTTGGCGAAACATGTAGAAGTTGATTGTGCGTTTGGAATTAAACACAATATAGCAAGCGACGGTTAAAACTTTTTGTCATTTATATGTAATGTGGTTATATGTGTTTAACTTTTAACCTTTGTACAAATAAAATCTTATTATTATTATTTTATCTTGGTCTGTGAAATCTAATCTAATCTAAAATCCCATCCTTTCTAGTTTTTCACTTCTAATGTGTGTGTGTGTGTGTGGGGCGTTTCTTATACAATTTTTTTTTTCTAGCATCTTTATGATCTATCAATATATTATAGCATGTCTTATAGGTGTCTTCTTAGCTTCCACCCCTAGAATGCAATTTCCAAAAGATATATGTAATTCACCAAGTACCGGTACTTCTCTTCCACCAAATCAAACACTTTATGAGTCTATGATGAGAGAAAATCTCTTTTAAATGCATAGAAAAAATACCACATATTTATCCTGGTAGATCAACCAGGAATGAAGGCTGTTTTGTCTCTGTTTATTAAAGATTTAATTATATTTATTCAATCTTAGAGGCTAGATCTCTTCTAGAATTTTAATATCAGAGCTTATCAAGGATATAAATCTGCTGGAGTCACATAACAGAGATTTTTGTTTACTGACCAAATTTCTGTTACCTTTCCATTGTACAGCACATTCTTCAAGACCAAGTCCCTTGTTATTTTGACTATGACTAATATATGTTACCTTCTGTGATAAGATGGGTAAACTAACTGATTCATATATCTCTCAGGAACTGTTATGCTGCGTACACACGGTCGTTTTTTGTGATGAAATAAAACAACGTTTTTCATCATGAAAAAAAACAAAGTTTTTCTAACTTCATCATAAAAAACGATGTTGCCCACACACCATCGTTTTCTGAAAATGCTCTAGCAAAGCGCGGTTACGTATGACGGCACTCTGTTCCATTCAAGCTCCCGTCTCATAACTTGCTTCTGAGCATGCGCGGGTTTAAAACGTCATTTAAAACGTCGTTTTAGCCCACACACAATCATTTTTTATGACACAAACGACATTTTGAAAAATGACATAAAAAATTTAAGCAGGTTCAAAAAAAATTTGGGTCGTTTTTTAGAAGACAAAAAACGATGTGAAGCCCACACACGATCATTTTAAATGACGTTTTTAAAAACGTTGTTTTATTTCATCACAAAAAACGACTGTGTGTACGCGGCATGAGTGAAATCGTTATACTTGAAGTGAAAATAAGTAAAAAAACCTGTGTTCTAATGGTTCAATCCCCAGGAGATCTCTTGCCGGCATCTTTTCCCTGGCTTCTTCTGGGTGCTGGTCTTTGGCCATCTTGATTGGCCAGTCCAGGATGACATCACAGTGTACAATCTACAGAGGATTGCAAACAGGCAGACATGTGTATTTTATAACAGAAGAGACATAAAATACCTCTTCTGCAATACCTTCAGTTCCAGTTTAAAGCGGGGTTCCAGTCACTTTTTTTTTGGCCATATAAAAGCTATCCTTATAATGATCACATTACAGTGCATTAAACATCCCACTGTGATGTGCAAATGAATAAATACCTTGCCTCCTTAGCTGTTCCATACGATCTGGCCGTTTCCATCTCCTGTGTGGGCAAATGAAGCCCAGTAAATTTTTTTGTCCTATTCCCGGCGAGATGTGCATGCTGGGTATGCAAGAAATCTTGCGCGTGCGCATTAAAGCGCCGCCCGTAGCAGCTATTGTTTGTGCCATTGTTTGTGCCGGTGGAGGAACGTCCCGCCCCGTTGTTATGACAATGAAGATAACTGAATCCCCACAAAGATATAACTACTAGTGACTCACCGTCCAAGCACTCTGTTTGCAGTGCTTGGATAAGGTGGGTCATTGTTTCAATACAGCCACCTAAGTTTGGTTTTAAATCCTTGCTTCACAATAAATCCTTGCTTCTCAGCTGCTGCTGCGCTCTCTCTCTTGTCCTGCAGATTAAATGAAAACTAAGGGCTTTGTGCCCTTATTGAAGATGGCGCTGTAAACAGCACCTGTACTGTCCAAGTCACACGATTCTTCACTGGGGAGTGCACAGACTCCTGGAAAGTTACACCCACTACATTCCCAGGAGTCTGCGTGGTGTAGGTTAGAAAGCTTAAAGCGGATCTCCACCCTAAAGTGAAGTCGCGCTGATCGGCACCCTCCCCCCCTCCGGTGTCACATTTGACACCTTTCAGGGGGGAGGGGGGTGCAGATACCTGTCTACAGACAGGTATTTGCACCCACTTCCGGCCACACAATACGGGCAAAGGACGGGTTTTTTCCTGGCATCCCGTCCGTTCCCCGTTGTATGCTGGGAACACTCGGCTCCCAGCACACAGCGGGAGCCAATTGGCGGGGGCGCAGCGCGACTCGCGCATGCGCCGTAGGGAACCGGGCAGTGAAGCCGGAGTGCTTCACTTCCTGGTTCCCTCACCGTGGATGGAGAGGGGGAGCAGCAGGGTGACGATCGATCGCTCGTCATCTGTTGCGGACGGCGCTGGACTCCAGGACAGGTAAGTGTCCTTATATTAAAAGTCAGCAGCTGCAGTATTTGTAGCTGCTGGCTTTTAATATATTTTTTTAGTGGCACATCGCCTTTAAGCACCGAGGTGCAGGAAGAGGGAAGATTAACTAATCTGCCTAGCAACAACACTTTAAAGGCATCTAAATGTATTTATTTTTTCTTAAAGGACTAATGACATTTTTTTAAAACTACAGATGTAAAGTTATATTTGAGGGTGGAGCTCCGCTTTAAGTGGAATGGTCATGTTAAAAGTTTCCCACTATCCATATTGCAAACATTTATTTAACCACTTCAGCCACGGAAGGATTTGCCCCCTTAATAACCAGACCATTTTTTGTGATACGGTATTGCTTTAACTGACAATTGCGCGGTCGTGCAACGCTGTACTCAAACAAAATTGATTTCCCTTTTCCCCCCACAAATTGAGATTTCTTTTAGTGGTATTTGATCACCTCTGTGGTTTTTATTTTTTCCGCTATAAACAAAAAAAGAGCAAAAATTTAGAAAAAAAAAAACACAATATTTTTTACTTTCTGCAATAATACATATAAAAAATCAGTTTAGGCCCATATGTATTCTTCTACATATTTTTGGTAAAAAAATGTGCAATAACGTATATTGGTTTGTGCAAAAGTTATAGGCCCGGATTCACAAAGCACTTGCGCCGACGTATCTCGAGATACGTCGCGTAAGTGCAAATATGCGCTGTCGTATCTATGCGCCGGACTCTAACATACGCCTGAAAAAAGGCTTTATCCGACCGGCATAGCTTGCCTACGCCGGAGTAGAGTGGGCGCATATTTACACTGGACGTATTTGGCGCTCCCATTAATTTTCTATTCACATATGCAAATGAGGGAGATAAGCCGATTCCCGAACGTCTGACCGTCTGACACAGTGCGCGTAAAGTCATACGTCCGGCGTAAAGTTATGCCCAATAAAGGAGGTGTAACTCAGCAGCATCCATGCAAAGGGCTGCAACAGGGAACACAAGCCAACGTATTTTACGTAGTTTAGGTAGGACGTGAATATGAATGTTGGTTACATTCACGCCATAGGCAGAGATCCGACGTATCTTAGGCAGTTGTTCCGACGTGATTGTGAGCATGCACACTAAGATGCGCCCACGGGATGGCGCATGCGCAGTTGGCGATTCGTATCTGTCTGGCGCTCGGCCCATCATTTGCATGGGGTCACGCCTCATTAACATGGCTCACGCCCACTTACACTTACACCGACTTATGCCTTGGAAACCCAGCGCAGATTTGGGAGGAAATGCTTTGTGAATTCAGTGCTTGCCTCTCTGCGCTGCGTCGCCGTAGCGTAAAGAAGATACGCTACGGCGGCATAAATATGCGCCAGTGTCTGTGAATCCGGGCCATAGAGTCTACAAAATATGGGATTTATTTCTGGCATTTTTATTATCTTTAATTATTTTTTACTAGTAATGGTGGTGATCTGGGTTATCGGGACTGCCCCATTGTGGCAGACAGATCGGACCCTTTTTTGGGACAAGTGACATTTATACAGCGATCAGAGCTAAAAATAGCCACTGATTACTGTATAAATGTCACTGGTAGGTAAGCGGTTAACACTAGGGGGCGATCAAGGAGTTAAATGTGTTCCCTCACTGTGTGGTCTAACTGTTGGGGTATAGGACTGACTGGGGGAGGTGACATATCGCTGTTCCTACTTAGTAGGAACACGTGATCTACTCCCCTGACAGAACCAGGATTTGTGTGTTTACAAACACAGATCCCCATTCTGGCTCTGTCAAGAGCGATCATGGGTGCCTGTCAGACATCACACCCACCGCCACCGGCCATGCTCATCGGCACCAGGGACACGCACCATGATGGCGATTCGCTTAGCCGTGCCAACCTGCAGCAGTACAACTGCAGCGGCTGGTCAACAAGTAGTAATTGAATTGAGAAAGCAGTATGAGGAACTAGAATCCACAAACTGGGTAAGAACATCGACAGCAGTGGTTCTCAACTCTGCCCCCAAGTACCCCCAACAGGCCGTGTTTGCAGGTTTTCCTCTATCTTGCACATGTGCTTTAAATCATAGTCAATGGCTCGGTATTTTGGACAGCTATTTCATCGAATGCCTCATACACACGACCGGTTTTCCTGGCAGGAAAACTGCCATAAGAGCTTTTGGCCGGGAAACCCGGCTGTGCGTATGCTTCATCGCAGTTTTCCTGACAGGAAAATCGCTGGGAATCCCAGCGGGAAAAAAGAGAACATGTTCTCTTTTTTCCCGCCGAGATTCCCGGCGGTTTCTAAGCCAGCAGTTTCCCTGTGGTGGAGCATACACACGACCAGGTTTCCCGACCAAAGCTATCATGGCAGTTTTCCTGTCAGGAAATCCGGCCACGTGTAGGGGGGAAAAGCTACCGAGCAGATTCTTGGTTTTTCCCTCAGTTTTCCCGGCAGACTTTTTACCGCCAGGAAAACTGATCGTGTGCACAAGGCATAAGAGAAATTCCCAAAACATGGCCTGTTGGGGGTACTTGAGGACAGGGTTGAGAAGCACTGATCTACAGGTATAAGCAAGGATAGAGTGAGGAATTATGGCACTGGAGTACCCACAATATACTGTATAAGAAGTCAGAGGCTAACTGCCCACAAGGCTCCATCTATAACTAAAATATCATTTGAGAATACCGATTGACCCTTGGTCAGGGTAAGATCTTCAGATCTGCACACATAAACTTTGAGAGCAGACTTGAAAACCAAATTGAAATCCAGACATTTTAAACCTAAATCAAGAAAATTAGCCGTCTAGAAAATGCGGTCAGTGTGGAAAAAAGGTCTTCCTTTTATATGGATATTTTTTTTATTTTAATCCCCTACTTTTTCTGCAGAAACATGACCGCCACTGCCCCATCTGCCTTTCCACACAGGTAAACCGTTTGTTATAAGCAAAGCTCAGATTTGTTTCCGTCTGTCTAGATTCTAAACTCAGCTGTGAGCCTTTGATTCCCATCCCGATGCTTGTAATCTGTCGCTCTATTTCGGGGACTCGTTGTTATGTAAAGCTGCACACGCCATGGCCACAGGTTCTTAACAGGAGAGATGAAATGTTCTATAAAATAAAGAGAGTGGAGAGATCAGGCTACAAAGCTTCCAACAGAGGATGGCTTAAGCTCCCTCCTGCTAACCAGGGGAATTAATTAAGCAAGGGGACAGGGAGGATGATGAAAAGAGCAAAAGGGAGTGGAACTGCAATGAGTATATGCTAAAGAAAGAAATCAGACGGATGATATATACCGGACGGCACAGTCAAAGAACCGGGGAAAGAAAAAGATCAAAAAATTAGACACACAGAACATTCTGATTATTTCTGCCTTTCACAGAATAGCCGTTGGAAGCGTCCGGTGTCAGAGGGTTACTTATCAGCACCTGGGACCCTGTGCAATTACTGATCCTAGGCAGCAGAATATTTGTATTTTAAATGAACCTGTTGATATTTTACAGTATGTATATACACTATATTACTAAAAGTATTGGGACGCCTGCCTTTACACGCACATGAACTTTAATGGCATCCCAGTCTTAGTCTGTAGTGTTCAATATTTAGTTGGCCCACCTTTTAAAGCCATAACGGCTTCAACTCTTCTAGGAAGGCTGGTTTAGGACTGTCTATGGGAATGCTTGACCATTCTTCCAGAAGCGCATTTGGGAGTTTAGGCACTGATGTGGATGAAAAGGCCTGACTCGCAGTCCCCGCTCATATACATATCAAAGGTGTTCTAAAAGTTGAGGTCAGGATTCTGTGCAGGTCAGTCAAATTCCTCCATGCCAAACTTGCTCATTCGTGTCTTTATGTCTTAGTTTCTGCACTGGTCCAAATCATTTGGTGGAGGGGGTTGTTTAGCTTAAAAGAGAAGTATGGGTTTTACTTTTTTTGCCCATTTATACTTACCTAGGGGGATGCAGCATCTGTCCCCCACTGCCTCTGCACCTAGAACCGAGCCATCGAACATCGCAGATGGCTCGGTTCTCACAGATCCCTGAGAGGAGAGCTGCTGACTGTCAATCAGCAGCTCTCCTCTCTGCTGCTCCACGCTCACTGGAGCGCTGCGCTATGGAGGGGCGGGGAGCAGCTATTTCAGTCTCTCAGTGGCTCGCTGAAAAACTGAGACAGGCATCAGTCCAGGCAGCTGGTCAATCCAGACTTCATTGTCGTGATGATGCAGTGCCTGGACAGATTCCTTTGACATCAGCAGAGAGCAGATTTCAGTCTGCTCTCCACTGAAAACGGGTCAAAGGAGTGCAAAAACGAATTGCACTCCTGTGACCCGTAGAAGAAGCCCAGCCAAACGAGCTCAGGCTGGACTTCTCCTTTGGGTGTAGGGCTTACCAGTGAGTCCACGCCAGATATGCCATTCAAGGGCTTGTTGGCCCACTTTTATTCATAAGAAAGAAAATGTTCAGTAAAGCAAACAGTTGCACAGGGGGTCTCCACCATTAAACGCAAAACAAAAAAAGAACGGTTCAGCCTCCTAGCTCTCTCTAGCAGCACCGCTGCTCAGGCTTTATGCCTCAGCCCTCATGACCATATAACAGTGTCCCTGTTTTACGTGCAAACACTGGACCTCAGACAGCGCTTTTCCTCAGCTTTCTGCTGCTACACGGAAACTAACATTGTGCAGACATGCACACTCATGGCTTGTTCCTACATGGACTCCAAGGGAGGGTAAAACTCTCTGATCCAGAGGAAGAATACATTTTTCTGATGGCTTAAAGGATAGATTCACCTTTTGTAGCATGTTACATGTTATACACATATTCAGGGTGTAACATGTTAGAAATGTACTGGCACTTCCCCCATCACCCATTTTGACAGCGAGCGGGTTGATCTACAAGTACCAGCACCCTTTGCGGCTGTTGTCTTCTAATTCTCAATGAACTACCATGGTGCTGTGGAGCGTTCTAGATAGTTATATGATTGTAATGGTATATAGCTTAAGCAGGGCCGGACTTACCATTGGGCTTGACTGGGCTCAAGCCCATGGGCCCCTCGGGCCCAATCGCAGCAGTCCCCTGTTCGCGGCAATCCCCTCCCGCAATTTTGGGGCAATCTCCTCCCGCAATATCGAGGCAATACCCCGTTCGCGGCAATCCCCTCCCGCAATCTTGCGGCAACCCCCGCACCCCCCCGCTCAACAACTTCGGCAGATGGATATAATCCTTGGCACCAGGGGGCCCCTTCACTGCAGCTGTGTAAGGGGCTTTGAAAATTACTGAAGGCTGCCCTGGGAAGAGGTAAAAAGAGCATCCAGCGGCGCCCCCCCCCCTCAATAAGTATGATCGGTCGGCGCACCCACTTAACAACTTCGATAGGTCGGTTGGCGGATCCTGCAAACCCCACCCCCCTCAACAACTATGATCATTCGGCGGTAACAACCCTTTCCCCCCTGCTTCTCTGATCCAGGGGGCCCCTTCGATTATTAAGCCCAGGGGCCCCCACCACCCTAAGTCCTGCCCTGAGCTTAAGCCTCGTACACACGATCAGTTTTCCAGATAAGAAAACTGTGAGAAGAACTTTTTGGCTGGGAATCCTGGCCCAAAATCCACCAGACAAAGAAATAGAACCAGTTCTCTTTCTTCCCGCCGGGATATCCGGCTGACTTTTGTCTGGCGGTTTTTGGCAGTTTTCCTATGGGAAAAACTGCGATGGAGCATACACAAAGCTCCATGGCAGTTTTCCTGTAGGGGAAAACCGGCCGTGTGTAGGTGTCCTGCATAGCACCCGCAATCTGCTGATCGCGGGTGCAATGCTTTCCAGGCTCCTACAAAAAAAAAGGAAATATATATTTTTTTACCTGCAAATTTTTTGTGAACTTATCTTTTAATTATAGGACTTATTCAGTAGGGGAAAAGCATGTAATGTTTAAAAAAAAACAGCAATTACCATTTTCTACGTTATTAGGCAAAGGGATTACCCAACTAAGGAAAATAAATAAAGAAACACATTAAAATTGCTAAATTCCTTTAAAAACAAACATGTCTGGTGAATGCCTGTAACCTGCTTATGTATCAGCACATCTGTACCAGGTATATAACCTTCTGCAATAATACTTGTAATTGCCAGTAAATGACAGTTTCTGACCACGTACTTCCTTTGTAAACTAAGCAGGCAGGTATTTTCTTTATCTATACCGGATCCTTATAGTAGATAAGGGTCTGGTATACACGTTCCTTCCACTGACATCAACGATAGGGTAAAATTGCTTCCACTGACAACACAAATGGGGCACTATTCCTTCCACTGACAACAAAAATGAGGCACTATTCCTTCCACTGACACCAACTATTTCTCCCCTAATACCAAAGATCGGGAATTGTTTATGTAGCACTACCCCCGTAGGAGCTGCTGGTTTAAATTTGGGCCTTGCACGTTACCTCGTTCCTCGTGGTCTAGGGGTTGAGAGTCTGTAAAAAGTTCAACGTCCACAAGTTATAGCTCCTTTTCTTTCACTTTTATTTTCAAACAACTTGTAGAAGTAGAGGCATGAAGGATCAGGGGAAGGTTCAGGTGCACAAGGCAGATCACTGGGGAATTGCTAAACTTCAAAGTCACACTCACCACTTTCTCTCGAGTGGGTATTGCTCACCCGGATAGGCCCATCTCGCCTAGCCTAGCAGCCGGGATGATTCACGAACAACAATAATCTCAGTCTCTGCCACAGACTGGTTGCAAGTCCAGATGAGGGATTCCAGAATCCTCTGACACAGGATTTGGTCCCCGGAGATCCAGCCTTACAGTTTTAGAGCCTTTAAGCCAACCCGGCACACTGTAAGGTATTGTAGGCTACGGTGCATCCTTCAATAAGTTACCAGGCCTCTCCCAAAGTACCAGCCTTCCACTCTGTCCTTTCCCGGACAGGTCCTCCCCTGGCTTCCTCCATTGAGGGGCTTCCTCCCGCAGAACAGACAGCACAGGATCACCTCCAAAGCGTAGGCCCCAGTCAGGGTAACTGGGCCTACCAGGCAGAAATGCGGCCTCAGGCCAGCATGGTCCAGAGGCCAAAAATCATGCGCCAGGAGGGCCACGAGGCAAAACAGGCTACGTAAAATGGCGTCTACCCCTTAAGTATCCTTCCCCAGCATGCCCAGCGGGGAGACCACTCCGACTGGGCTGTGTGGAAAGACACATAATACACCATGGTTTGCCTTGGTTCCAACATTGGCCTGTGGTGGGATCGTCACCTACAGGCAAACAAAGGGAAATCCCTCCAGGCACAGCCATAGCCGGAACAGAGGCTGATTTAGCCCGAATTAACAAAATCTGAGCTAAACTATCAGCTCAGACACCCTCTAAATTTGACATAGCGCCTGGTCATCAGGAGCAGGGCGCTACATTTCCTCCCACTGGGCACAGTCCACCCCCCAAAAGTCTGAAGGACATTAATCTGACCCTTTATTTAGAAAGTCTAGAGACCCCTGATCCAGAGTGTAGACACCTTATTACAGAAAGTATGTTATTGGCAGGATCACAGGGTAAAAATAAATGAAAAACAAGAAAAGGAAAAACAAATCCAGCTGCCATATTTAAGGATTGGTAATCTGCAATACAAAAAAAAAAATAGTTTTGGGGTTTAATACTACTTTCAGTGTTTCTATTGTCTGACATGCACCTAACAACTTGATACACTGATTATTTATAGAAACAAGAATTCTGTATCATTATTATTAGTTGTAGCTGTTGGCCTCAGTCTCCTGGGGTTCTACACACAAAAGTAGCATATACAGCATTGTGCACACCCAGAACAGTCTCCACTCGAAACATCCCTGCAGGGAAAACCATAAAAGTCAATGTGGTGCTGAGGCCTAAGCAGTGCAGATCTCTATCAGGGCAATTTTCGGGAACAATGATAGGAGTTAGAAATAGTTTCCATGGGCCAGATTCACAGATACTCCGGCGTATTTTCAAATTTGCCGCGTCGTATCTTTAGTTTGAATTCTCAAACCAAGATACGATGGCTTTTGGCTTCGATCCGACAGGCGTACGGCTTTGTACGCCTTCGGAACTTAGGTGTAATACTTCGGGTGGAGTTTGCATCGTTTTCCGCGTCGGGTATGCTAATTAGCTGTTTACTGCGATCCGCGAAGGTACGCGCGTTCGTCGCATTTTCTTACGTCGTCGCTAGTCGGCTTTTCCCAGCGTATAGTTACGGCTGTTATTTCATGGCTTATATTTAGACTGTCCATGTTAAAGTATGGCCGTAGTTCCCGCGTTGAATTCTAAATTTTTTTTTTTTTTTGCGTAAGTCGTCCATGAATAGGAATGGACATAACACGCACGTCGTCGTTCAAAAGATTACGTCGGTGCGACGTCATTTCACGCAAAGCACGGCAGGAAATTTCAAAACGGAGCATGCGCAGTACGTTTGGCGCGGGAACGCGCCTAATTTAAATGATACACGCCCCATTTGAATTAGGCGGGCTTGCGCCGGATGCATTTCGCTATGCCGCCGCAAGTTTACAGGCATGTGCTTTGTGAATCAAGCACTTGCGCTTAAAACTTGCGGCGGTGTAACGTTAATGGGATACGTTAGACCGCCGCAAATGTACCTGAATCTGGCCCCATGTGTCAAAGCCCATGCACACTTGGTATTAAGACCACTTAATTACAATGTAACCATTTCACTACACTGTAATTAGCTAGAGCTAATAGAAATGTTTTTTTTTTTACAAAAAAAAAATGTAACCCCCTGATTAACCCATACTTAACCGTAATTAGCCCAAATTAACACCACTCCCTTCTCGCTAGTTTTTACTATGTTTTTTTTTTTACCATTTATATGCAAATGCATTTTATATTTTTGCTCATCGAAAAAAAAAAAAACTCTCTTATTTGCAAATAACCACGCTTCGTACCAGAAACATCATTTTAGTGTTGTAAGAAGCAGGACAGATTGCAAAATAAAAAATTATTTAAACACAAGTAACACTATTTCTTTTAAAACTTTGATATGTCAAACTGGAAAACAATCCTTATTTTTATGGGAGGTGCAGTGGCGGTATAGCGGCGTAATTTTTAGCGCCGCTATACCATCGTATTTACCGCGATATTCGGCCGCTATTTTTTCGTCAGCACCCAAAGCCCGCTCGACTTCAATTCGCAGCGGCAGCACCCCTCGCTTCTCAATTCGTGGCACCCCCCATTTCTCAATTATTGGCACCCCCGCTTCTCAATTCACGCCCCCCCCCGCTTCTCAACTCGCAGCAGACCCCCGCTTCTCAATTTGTGGCAGCAGCACCCCCCCTGGTTCTCTGATCCAGGGGGTCCATGCCTGAAGCTGTGTAAGGGGCCCCATAATTCCTGATGGCGGCCCTGCCATTGACACTTCCTCCAGCTCTCCAACTGAAAGCTCATACACGGATATGGGCAGGGAGCTGAAGAAAGAGTCTGCAGGAGCCTGACGTTGCATATGTGATCCTCTAATTGCGGGGTGCAAAGCTTTGCAAGCCCTAGAAAATACACATTTTTTTTTTAAATATGGGGAATTAATATTTTTTTAAAGGTAAAAAAAAGAAAACTGCATTTATAAAACTCAAGTGCCTAAAGGTGTTGTGTATACCTACAGCAGCCTCACTAACCCTGTTGTTATGGCCAAATCACAAGTCACTAATTTGCCAGACATAGATACAGCATTTCCTGATAATGATGAAGCTTGCCAGCCCCTTATTGCACTATCCTAGGGGAGGAGGAAGTAGTGGAAAGCAACGGCACTACTCAGAAGTGTAAACGGCTTTGGATTTGCAACAAGAGGCAGGAGCAGGACTAGGGGCATGTGGTTTATATCTGCATTTTTTTTAAGGATGGAGCCTTGTTAAAAGAAACTTCACTTTAAAAGTTTTGCAAACACTGTTATTGCTGAACTCTCTCTTAAAAATGCAATTGCTTGCCCGACTTCACTAGCTGCATGCCCTTTCTAGATCAGTAAAGCCACTGTAGCGCCTGGTTACTTTAGAGTACCGGTTCAAAACAGGGTTTCTGTCTCAGCTTGCCTGTGCTGTAGGCTCATTCTGTTGTACTGGGGTGTTATTCCCACCCCAGTGCAGTAGATGGCAGCAGTGGAGTCAAGATTTGGGTGCTCTTCCCAAGTAACCAATCAGGAAGTTTGAGCCTCGCTGTGCATGCTGGGGGAGGGTATTTATGTGGCAGACGCCATTGGTTCTGGGTTCTTCTTCGTTCAGTGTGGCACCCACCTTAAGGGTGACCACATCACGGCGCCCCGGCATTATGGCCTACCTGGCCAGGCGTGCGTGCCACGCGGTGTTTGTGGTTCCGGGACCATGTTGGTCCAGAACATTTGAGCAGCGACGGGGACCTAGTGATTGACTGGGTTCCCACCTTTGAGGATCCCAAGCTGTATTGCTGTATGGTAGGGGAGTCCGTCTGAGGAGTGCCAATGAGAAGCTGGCGGTCCAAAAGGATTTCAACAAACCACCCGGGATCAAGGTAGCCGGATACTGAAGGATTGATCACCTGTCAGTCGGTACCTGGGCGATGTTAAGAAGGAGATCCAAGCGTAATTCACCTAAGTAGGATTGCCGCCGTAATTGCATTTGGAGAGGGACTGTGGCAGAGGTATCTCCCTGACGTTCATTCTAAGGAGGGTCTGTGGCAGAGACTTTTCCTCAAAGGTTCGAGCGATACTCTGGCTGCCAGGTCAGTAAGAGAGGCCTGTCCAGGTACGCTATACCCACTCAAGCAGGAGTGGCGTAGAGAAGTGTTACACTTGGAAGAAGGACTGTTTCCCTATTGCTACGCCTGAATTTGCATCAATCAGACCCCTAAGCTGCCGTACGGCTCTGCAGCTAAGGGAGCGAGAGGAGAGGAGGAATCTGTGAGTGTACTGCATGTGATAGTTCCCTCCCTGTGCCCCCTCATGAGCTTACCTTCTCCTCCCATGGACCTCCGATGCATTCCTGCAGACTTGACACACAGAGACGGTGGCTCCAGAGGTGACATCCACCATGGATGAGAAGGTGGCAGGCCGTGGCTACGCCCTAGGCAGTAGTGCGCCCTAGGTGGCTGCCTTGTTCGCCTAGTGGTAGCCCCGACCCTGTGCACAATCAGTGTTTGAACTGAGCTATACAAGGGCACCAGGCACAATGTCCCCTTTGAACAATGCTGACTCTAGCATGAGAGGGATGGCAGCAGTACACAGTCTCAGGAATCTCTCACTCCAGTCTGTACTCATTAATGTTCTTGAACAGATGGACTTCTCCTTTCATTATCTTTCAGACAACATTCCCAGTGATACCAGACCAGATCCTTAAATGAAAGTCCCTCAGTCAGCTCTGGTAACTTTCAGCAGAAAAGGGCCCGCTGTTTGCCTAGCTGAGACCCCGGTGAACAGCAGACACATGGCAGGCCTTTCCTCCTCTGGGAAATTAGCCCCTCTGCTCCAAGTATCAAAGTATTTATGCTCCTTCCCAGCCACCATTTGGGCACCTTTCCCCAGAGATTGGCCAATGCTGCATAAATACTCAGCTGTTGATTTGACTCTCCCAGCCCACTATTCTCTAGAACCTTTCCAGACAGAGAGGATAAGCAGTCAACCCTGCAGCCAGTGAAACACAGAATAGACCAAAACAATCACAGGCAGCTTAAAGCGGATGTGCCATGGGAAAAAAATATTAAAAGCCAGCAGCTACAAATACTGCAGCTGCTGACTTTTAATATTAGGACACTTACCTGTCCTGGAGTCCAGCGCCGATCGCAGCAGAGGACGAGCGATCGCTCGTCTCTCTGCTGCTCCCCCCGCCATCCACGCTGAGGGAACCAGGAAGTGAAGCGCTGCGGCTTCACTGCCCGGTTCCCTACGGCGCATGCGCGAGTCGCGCCGCGCCCGCCGATTGGCTCCCGCTGTGTGCTGGGAGCCGAGTGTTCCCAGCACACAATGGGGGGTGACGGGATGTGACGGAATGCCCGTCTTTTGCCCGTGAATGTCTTTAGACAGGTATCTGCACCCCCCTCCCCCCTGAAAGGTGTCAAATGTGACACCGGAGGGGGGGAGGGTTCCGATCAGCGGGACTCCACTTTAGGGTGGAGAACCGCTTTAACTGATTACAGTGAGCCAGTAACTACATTTACCTCACCTAGCACAAATCTAGGAGGGTTTAACATTTATATGCAACTTCCAGTCCCGTCCCTTTCTCTCCCAATCTGCCTGCTGCTGTACAGGAGTTTGCAAGATGTCAATTCAAATTCATGTATTTAAACTGGTTGCATTAAAAATACACATTATGATCTATTATTGTATACAGAGCTGCATCAATGTGTGTAATTTACATCTCTCTGGAGATAAACTTTAAATAATCTCAGGAAAGACTGATTATTTTTTTGTGAACTGCTAGCATTAATTGCAGCTTTGTTGGAAAAGGGGAACTAGAATGGAGACATTTGCCCAAGACTGCTAATCTATAGTACGCAGTGGCGGCTGGTGCTCAAATGTTTTTTGGGGGGGGGTGCAAACAAACTGAAAAATTCAGAAAAAAAACCCCCAATCAATTGCAGTCTCACTGTACCCATCAAACCCAGCCACTGTACCAAACGCAGCCACTGTGCCCTTCAAACACAGCCATTGTATCCATCAACCCTGTGCCCTTCAAACGCAGCCACTGTGCCCATCAACACTGTGCCCATAAAACGCAGCCACTGTGCCATCAAACGCTGCCACTGTGCCATCAAACGCTGCCACTGTGCCATCAAACGCTGCCACTGTGCCCATCAAACGCTGCCACTGCGCCCATTAAATGCAGCCACTGTGCCATCAAACGCAGCCACTTTGCACATCAAACGCTGCCACTGTGCCCATCAAACAAAGCAACGTTTTCCTATCAAACGCTGCCACTGTGCCCCAAATGCTGCCACTGTGCCCATCAAATGTTGCCACTGTGCCCATCAAACGTTGCCACTGTGCCATCAAACGTTGCCACTGCGCCCCAAATGTTGCCACTGTGCCTCAAATGTTGCCACTGTGCCCATTAAACTCTGCCACTGTGCCCCAAGTGCTGCCACTGCGCCACGAGTGCTGCCACTGTGCCACAAGTGCTGCCACTTTGCACATCAAACGCTGCCACTGTGCCCCAAATGTTGCCACTGTGCCCATTAAATGCTGCCAGTGTGCCCCAAATGCTGCTACTGTGCCACAAGTGCTGCCACTGTGCCCTCCACCCACCTGCCATCTGCCCGGCACTTACCTTGTCTCGGGTGCAGCGGGTGACGGCGGCAGGCGGCGAGCGGTATCGGATGTCCTCCATGTCCTCCATTTTCTTCTCGTCCTCTCCTATAATTGGACACCTGATAGGCATCCAATCACAGCACCTGCCGTTTCAGCCAATTAGGTGACAGGTAACACAGACCCGAGCACCTGATTGGCTGGGAGGCGCTTCAGTGTTAGCAAAGCAAATTCCTTCGCTTTGCTGAGTAAATAGCGAACGCATAGTGTTGCGCCCGCTATCCACTTTTATGAGCGCCTATTAGAGCCTATGGCTCTAATCAGGCGCTTCCAAAAAAATAAAACGCTGCTGTAATTTCAAGCGCCCCGCGCTCAAAAAGGGGCCGGACACCTGAATAGGGGGTGTCAGCAGCGACCATAGATAGATTCATGCAATGCAAAGAGGGAAGGGCTGGTGAAACAAAAGGTAGGGACTGTGAGGGATAAACTGATGATGGGAGTGGAAGATTTGGATGTTAGCTGGAGGCAGGATAGGCCTCCCTGAAGAGATGAGTTTTCAGGGATCGCCTAAAAGTGGACAGTGTAATGAATCCCCCATAGGTTTTAGATGTATGGCACAATGTGTATGGGAAACTTGTGCATGCAGAATATGGGATGTGTTCAGTGGCTGCATTACAACTAGCTTGTACTGTCAGCTGTGATATGTCACAAAAAAAAAACAGTGTCTTACCTAACCCTTCATAGCAGCTAGCTATTGTCTGACACTCGACAAGTGCAGCCTTTGCAAAAGAAAGTTAAGACTCTCCCTGCAAGCCTTAGCTTAAAGGGGTTGTAAAGGTTCGTCTTTTATTTTCTAAACTAGCTGAATACCCGGCGTTGCCCGGTCTTCCTATCTTAACCTTTTGGGGAGTAAAATCATAGTAATATAAATATACCCATCTTTTATATAAGGGTGTAGGTAAGGGTTAATTTAACTGTCATATATTTTTATTTGGCATATAAGTAATATGTGTACCGGGTATTATTGAAATATCTCCAGGCGTACAGAAGTTATGTGGGAACATACATTTGCCATTGATTTGCATGGGACTTTAAACAAAAACCCCGACCCTCACAAATGGGGGTAGTTAAGGGATAAATTAACTATCCTATAGTTTAAGTGGACATATAAGTAACATGTGACCAAGTGTTATCGAAATATCTACAGCCGTTTGGAAGTTATGAAGTAACATGTATTTCCCATAGAGTTGAATGGGACTTTAAAGAAAAACCCCGACCATGGCAAATGGGGGTGGGTAAGGGTTAAACCACCTATCCTATGTTTGTTGCTGACATATAAGTAACATGTGTGCCAAGTTTCATGTTAATATCTTTAGCCGTTTGGACGTGATGCTGGAACATACATACATACATACATACATACAAACACACACACACACACGTTGAGTTTTATATATATAGATAGGTTGCTTTAAGCTAGTGCATTGTTGGTTCACTTACCTTTTCCTTCCATTTCCCTTCTAAATGTTTTTTTTCTTTGTTTGAATTTCTCACTTCCTGTTCCTCCTCAGTAAGCTTTCCACCAACATCTGAGCGGTGGAAAGTCATTTAGAACAGCTTACTGAACACCTTACTGAGGAGGAACAGGAAGTGAGAAATTCAGACAACGAAAACAAAGAAAAAGAAGGTAAATTGAAGGAAAAGGTAAGTGAACCAACAATGCACTAGCTTAAAGGAACCTATTTAGAAAATAAAAAACAAACCTTTACAACCCCTTTAAGGCTGCATTCACACCTAAGCGACAAAACGCCCGATGCGGGACGCTTCTGTCGCTAGAGGGGAGAATTCCCATTGCCGTCTATGGAGATGGTTCACATCTCATAGACGCGCAACGCCTGTCGCCTGAAAAAAAGTCCCGGACCCTTTTTTTCACGCGACAGGCGCGTTTTCCCATAGACAGCAATGGGAATACTTTAGAAAAAAAAAAAAGATACATTTGTAATCGCGGCAAATCTGCCGCTACACGCGTACGCGGCTGTCGCTTAGGTGTGAATGCAGCCTAAGGCCTGAGAAATTTTTCTTGAGAGCCTAGTCAAAAGGGGAAAAAAAGAGCAGGCAAATTCATATGTGGAAAAAACAAAGAAAGCAGAAGACCTGGCCAAGCCATGTAAACTATCAAACAATATTATTAAATGAATCAGAGATATAAAGACATGAAACAAGACTGGGAAAGAGAACTGCTGAAGTAAAGTGAGACAGATATATTTTTTTCCCATGTTTTTCAATTGGGATGGCATTTAAGATCTTGAACTGATTGGCTGCCTGTAAAGCATCTGTCGTATCTGAAACATACGCATCAAGGAGCTCTAGTTTTCAAAGACACACTATTGTAATGGGAAAAAAAAAGATAAAGAAAAAAACGATCCTCATTGCAGTCACATCCCTCTTCAAATGCTTCAGTTCTTAAAATTCTTCTTAGTTCACTACAAATAGGAATGCTTACTTTTCAGAAAGATACTTTAATAGAGCTAATATTGTGAAATGTCTAGCACAAGGACAGTTGAACAAAAATGGATCGCAATATTACCTAAATTTAGAAAGCAATTTTGTATCCATTACTGGAGAGCAAATCAGACCTACAATACTGTGACATGTGAGCAATTTATACTACCAGGTGCATCCAAAAAAGACCTACAGTACCTACACCTTTTTTTTTTTACTTTTGTACAGAATGGGCAATTAGAATTACTGCTGTGCGTTTGGGGAAATTCTCTTAACTTTTTTCCCCATGACACCAGGGCAAGAAATATACAGTATACAGTCACTAGGATAGGAGGTACCAGAAAAGAAACTTCACAGAAGTTCATCTCTACCCTTCTAATACAGTAAAACCTTGGATTGCGAGCATAATTCGTTCCGGAAACATGCTTGTAATCCAAAGCACTTGTATATCAAAGCAAATTTCCCCATAAGAAATAATAGAAACACCAATGATTCGTTCCACAACCATTAATTTATAAGTCCTTCAGTTTATAGTCCATATAAAAAGATTATAGCAATGTGATAGGTTGTGTAACCATAAAATGTCCATCCACAAATAGAAGCCTCTACAAGGAGATTAGAAGAAAAATCCAGCAGGCGTTAAAGAGTATAAAAGAGAAGAGAGACGCCTCTAAGTGTAGCAATATGGTTACATTGAATGAAGGTACAACATTTAGCAACATAAAATAATTGATGATTAAAAGAGGCACATCTAAGTATGCAGGCATCCAGGGTAAAGCTGTCTGCAATCATGACTGGGAAGACTACCCTGCAGTAGAGCGATCTGAAAGTGCGGCTTGAACCACTCATGGAGCACAGCGTGGAAGGGACAACGTCGATGGCGGTGAGGAGGATGGTCTATGTGGACATCTTTACCCCGGATTTTAACCTTTAGTCATATATACCAGTCCTAGGTGATGTTAAATATTCACAGGACTTTTGCCCTTACTAACATTACAGAGTATGACCTGCAGAACAGCAAATCCTGCACAGTGTCTCTTCTCTTTATACACCAAGAAATGTGGCCCCCTACTCTACATGTGCAGGGGTAGCTAACCTTGCTTGCCCCATATCTACGCCATGCAGTCATCCAGGGGTTTCCTGGATCATGCACCTCTCATCTTAACCAGTTTTCCAAAGTGAATGATGCCAACTGAAACTGAGTCTCCAATCTTGGGACAATATGCTCAATAGAGTTTAGGTCTGGAGACATGCTTGGCCAGTTCATCACCTTTACCCTCAGCTTCTTTAGCAAGGCAGTGGTCGTCTTTCAGGTGTGATTGGGGTTTTTATCATGTTGGAATACTGCCCTGCGTCCCAGTCTCTGAAGGAGGGGATCATGCTCTGCTTCAGTATGTTACAGTACATGTTGCCATTCATGGTTCCCTTAATGAACTATAGCTCCCCAGTTCCGGAAGCACTAATATGGCCCCAGATCCTGACACTCCCACCACCTTGCTTGACTGTAGGCAAGACACACTTGTCTTTGTACTCCTCACCTGGTTGCCGCCACACACGCTTGACACCATCTGAACCAATGAGTTTATCTTGGTCTCATCAGACCACAGAAAGTGGTTCCAGTAATCCATGTCCTTAGTCTACTTGTCTTCAGCAAACTGTTTGTGGGCTTTCTTGTGCAGCATCATATTTAGAAGAGGCTTCCTTCTGGGATGACAGCCATGCAGACCAATTTGATCCAGTGTGTGGCATATGGTCTGTTAGCAGCAGTCTTCAAGAGATGGTTTTCAGTCCCTAGAAACCCAAGGAGTTGTAAGTGTCTGGGAGGAGGTTATTACGGATCATGTGATCCTTAGTGACCCAGAGGACTTAGAATCCAATGCCTCTGCAAACTTATGCTGCATGGCCCCCCTGATTCTGCAAAGCCTGCAAAAGTACCCTATATTTTGTTGTATCAAGGAAAGGGATTATTACTGGCTGGCAACCCTTGATCCACTTTACAAGGGTATGGTTGCAGAACTCATCCTGCCTTCACAGAGGGAACAGAGAATGAAATATCTTCAGGAGGCCTTGAAGAAAGGTTTGTGCAATGCATTTCCAGACCCTGGGAGGTTACAATTTCCTGGTGCTGTACAACGTGTTGCTGAGGCTTCGTTCAGTCATAGGAAGAGCGGTGGAGAAGGTGGACGGCTGACCAATACCTTTAGACAATTTTTTAGTTCTCAGTGCCAAGGTCTGATTGGTTCAAGCAACCATCGCCAGTGTCTGCATTATATGGTGCAGGAATATCTGGGAGCAAGAGCAGACTTGGAGACCTTTCCAACAGAGCATCCACTGGGTTACTGGGTCTTGAGGATGGACCACTGGCCAGAGCTGGCTCAATATGCAATTAAGCTACTGGTCTGTCCTGCATCCAGTGTTCTTTCTGAACACACTTCAGTGCTCCTGGAAGGTTTGTAATGGATCATAGAGTGCACCTGTCCACAGACTCCGTTGATAGGATCAGCAGCTACCAAGCACCTGATGCTGATGTAAATGATTGAATTTTCTATGGATGTGGGATCCCTTGAAGACTGCCTATGCTGAGTAACTATCCTATTCCTCCGCAATCTTGATGATGCTAGCTTCTAACAATATATTTGGTTTAGGGCACCACCACTATCCAAGGCCCATTTTTTCTGCCCCTGTTTAACAGTGGCATGTACAATTCTTGATCTAATATTTCACAGCAGGGCCCATTCCTGCACCCACCAAGAGTAACTGTAAGGCCCCGTACACACGACCAAACATGTATGCTGAAACTGGTCCGCGGGCCAGTTTCAGCATACATGTTCGGTCGTGTGTAGGCGCGAGCGGGCCGAATTCCAGCAAACATTTGCCCGCCGGGCCTTTTCCCAGCGGGCAAATATTCCTGGACGTGTTTTAAAACCGTCCGCTGGAATCCTGCCCGCTCGGACATGTACGGTCGTCAGTACAGACCTACCGTACATGTCCAGGCGCCCGCCGTCCCTCACATGCGTCGAATGACTTTGATGCATGCGTGGAAGCCTTTAAATGGCAGGCCCGCCCACGTCTCCGCGTCATCGCCGCGTCATCGTCGCGGCGACGACGCGGACACGCCCCGCGTATTGTTTACACGCGGACTTCTGTACGATGGTGTGTACAACCATCGTACAGAAGCCCTCTGGCAGGCATGTACGGTGAAAACGGTCCGACGGACCGGTTTCACCGTACATGTTTGTTCGTGTGTACCCGGCCTATGAGCTTACAGTGTTATGGCACCACCACCAAAGGCCCAATTTTTCTGTCCTTGTTTAACAGGGGCATGTAATTACAATTCTTGATCTAATATTTTACAGCAGGGCCTGTTCCTGTGCCCACTTAGGCCCCGTACACACGGTCGGACAAAACCGATGAGAATGGACCAAGGTTCAGTTTCATCAGTCCAAACCGACCGTGTGTATAGCCCATCGGTCTGTTTTCCTTCGGTCCAAAATTTTAAAACATGCTTCAAAACCGAACAGATGGACCGCTGCTTGATGGTTAGTACAGAAAAGCATCGGTTCAAAACCCGTGCATGCTCAGAATCAAGTCGACGCATGCTTGGAAGCATTGAACTTTGTTTTTTTTCAGCACGTCGTGTGTTTTACGTCGCCGTGTTCTGATCCGATCGGTTTTTGAACTGATGGTGTGTACACACATCAGACCATCGGGCCACTTCAGCGGTGAACCGATGAAAACGGCCCGTCGGACCATTCTCATCGGTTTGGAACGACCGTGTGTACAAGGCCTAAGAGTAACTGTGAGCGCTTACAGTGTTCTTGCGCCACCACCACCAAAGGCCCAATTTTTCTGCCCCTGTTCAACAGGGGCATGTAATTGCTAGTTTTTATATAGTATCTCACAGCAGGGCCCATTACGGTGCTCACCAAGAGTAGTTGTGAGGGCTTACAGTGTTCTGGTACCACCAACGCCTAAGGCCAAATTTTCTGCAGTTGAGAGTATACAATGCCTGGGGGACCCCCACACCATTTAAAAAAAAAATTGGGTGCTGTTTTTTTCCAATGATTTTCATCTATATTGCCAGTACCCGACAATACATTCCAGCCGCAAGCAGTTTTAAAATACTATATATATATATATATATTTAGAAGTGTAATTTTGCTGTGGTATTGTTTCAAACACTGGAAAACTGCGCCACTTTACAGGCATACTAAAGACACCCCCCAGGCATGATATTTAAAGGAATATTTGATTTTTATTGTTTCACTTCTCCCGACACATACATGTTCCCTGGGGCAGGACCTGGGTCTCCAAACACTTTTTTGGGAAATAACTTGCATATAAGCCTTTAAAATTAGCACTTTTGATTTTTCACGTTTGTGTCCCATAGACTTTAAGAGTGTTTGAACGTTCAAACAAACTTTTTGCCTGTTTGCATGTTCTCCTGCAAACCGAACTGGGGGTGTTTGGCTCATCCCTACTCGGCAGCAATGCTGGCAGCACTCATACATCTATTTCCCAAAGACAACCTCTGGATATGACGCTGAGCACGTGCACTCAACCTCTTTGGTCGACTATGGTGAGGCCTATTTTGAGTGGAACCTGTCCTGTTAAACCGCTGTATGGTCTTGGCCACTGTGCTTCAGCTCAGTTTCAGGGTCTTGCCAATCTTCTTCTAGTCTAGGCCATCTTTATTTAAAGCAACAATTCTTTTTTTCAGATCCTCAGAGAGTTCTTTGCCATAAGGTGCCATGTTGATCTTACGATGACCAGTATGAGGGAGTAAGAGCGATAACACTAAATGTAACACACCTGCTCCCCATTCACACCTGAGACCTTGTAACACTAATGAGTCACATGACCAGGGAGGAAAAATGGCTAATTGGGCCCAATATGGACATTTTCACTTAGGGTTATACTCACTTTTCTTTCCAGTGGTTTAGACATTAATGCCTGTGTGTTGAGTTATTTTGAGGGGACAGCAAATTGACACTGTTATACAAGCTGTACACTCACTACTTTACATTGTAGCAAAGTGTAATTTCTTCTTGTCCCATGAAAAGATATAATACAATATTTACAAAAATGTGAAGGATGTACTCACTTTTGTGAGATACTGTACAAGCCTTTCCCAGGACTAATGGTTTACATGCACAGTTTCTGCACTTAATTGAGCAGTCTGGATTTCCAGTGAGTCTAAAATTCAGCTGCCTAGACCTTCGGAAGATTACCCGGTACCTTTATTTTTTTTCATCAGATGGATTTTTTATTTGCTTATTAATGTAATTCTTTGACCATTGCAAGAATGAATATATTTTTTCTTTAATTGTTTTTGTTGTTGCTCATAACCAGTACACATCGTTGACTTTTGTGGTTTTTTGGACTTCACTATATGGACATTTTTTTTATAGTTGTTGCACTTTGATCTGATATTTCATATATTGCTGCAATTTATATTTTATTTATCACAGAGGGATTGAGCATATTGCTTTTTTGCTAGCAGCTATATACATTCCTTCAATGTTTAGCACTGACTTTTTTATATTTGAGATCATGTTCATTTATTTAATAGCATTATATTGACCACAACTGAATGACAGCTTCCAACCTGCTGGTTTATTTTACATTGTAAACAAGCTGATGGGGATCCCGGGTGATGGCATTGTCCAAAAATGGGCATTACTATATTTGCTTAAGGATGTCCACTAGGTTGCTGTAACGGTCACCACCGTTTACGACCTTCCATCAACCCACGACAGCTTATCCGACACACCGACAAACCAGCAGACACGATCCATGTCAATTCCCCAGAAAATGAGACTGGCAGCTCTATTCTCTGCTTCAAAATGTATGAACACTTTAATGGTATCTTAGCTTGCTTATATATACAGTAGGGTTGTCCCGATACCACTTTTTTAGGACCGAGTACAAGTACCGATACTTTTTTTCATGTAGTCGCCGATACCGAATACCGATACTTTTTTTAAATGTCATGTGACAGTTTTCAAACCACAATACAGACTAAGGATATTTTCTTTAGAATTATGAAGAACTCTAACTCAAGACATTATAAAAGAATAAAAATGAGTAAAAATGAATAAAAATGTTTTATTTGCTTGTCACGCAGTAGTAAAAAACTCAAAGAATTTTCATAGAACATGTTGATAAATACAAAAAAAGTATTCTATTTATGTATCGGGAGCATTTGCGCGAGTACGAGTACTCCCGCAAATACTCGGTATCGGTCCCGATACCGATACTAGTATCGGTATCTGGACAACCCTAATATACAGTACAACATATTACAGTAATCACAGGAACAAAGAACTTTCCACCCCCCTCATCACACACTGGGGGCTTCTATACAGATTTCAGAGAGACACTTTGGCACCGGTCTATAATTAACATGACCTAATTACTACACCTGAGAAGTCACATTCCTTTATCAATAGAATTCAAACAAAACACCATCACGCAATGAGTTCCCCTCAATCCACATCGTTAGACAGACGGTCAGCACGATCTGGGATCCAGGAGGGGGTGATAGACCTTGATTGAGATCTCGGGTCCGCTGTGACCGCAAAGCACTGCAGAGCCATCATATACACATGTTTGCTGTGATTTTTCAAGGCTGGTTTTTAAAGTTCATCATGTGAGTGCAATGATTGAAGTGTTAGTGTGGATTTTAATAAATTGGTTGTTACTATTTTACACTATTGGAGCACTTTTTCTTATTTACATGTGTGGATATACCCTGAGTTGAAACACAGTTGTATATTGGATGGTCGTTTTGTCCTGAGTTGAAACACACAGTGGATGGTCGTTTAACTCTTTGGAGTTCTAATTAACAAGCTCTTGAGCCGAACACGAGAGTGGGAGGCAATTTTAGCTGGTGAGTGCGATTCCAGAGGGGTGGTGTCACAAGCACGGCAGTGTGGTGGAAGATTTTAAGAAGATTGAATGTTGTTTGAATATCACTTCACTTTATGGACTATTCATTTATTTATTAACCCCCTGAGCGGTATTCCCGAGTCTGGCTCGGGGTGGAATTTCAGCACCAAAAGCGGTAACCCCGAGCCAGACTCGGGATTGCTCGCAGTATCCACAGGCAGAGGTTACATACCTTGTCCCTGGATCCTGCGATGCCTCCCCGCTGTGTGATTGAGCTGTGTCCTCCTCGATCGATTTACAGTGCCCCTGTGCCACCGAGCTCCGTTCCCTGCGACGTTACGACGCACAGGGGCGGAGATCGGCACCAAATTCAAAAAAGTAAATACACACAATGCATACAGTATACTGTAATCTTATAGATTACAGTACTGTATGAAATAAATACACACACCCCTTGTAGCTAGTGGTCTGCCCTTGTGTATACTGCATGCACTTTTTTATAATAAAAACTGTTCTTTCTGCCTGGAAACTGGAGATTGTCCATAGCAACCAAAAAGTGTCCCTTTACATCAAAAGTGGTTTTAGACAAGCTAGAAAACAGCAATAATAAATTAGAATCACTTGCAGAATTGAGCGATAGCGATTTGTGGGGAAATTCCTCATCAAACAATAAGGCCCCATACACACGATAGAATCCATCCGCAGATAAATCCCAGCAAATGGGTTTCTGCGGATAGATCCTATGGTGTGTACACGCCAGCGGATCTGTTTCCGCGGAGAAATCTCCTCTGGGATGGATTCCAGCAGATCGGATATTTGCTGAGATGCACAACAAATCCATCTGCTGGAATCCATTCCAACGGATGGATCCGCTCGTCTGTACAGACTTACCGGATCCATCCGTCCAAAGGGATTCCCCGCACGCGTCGTAATGATTTGACGCATGCGTGGAATTCCTTATATGACAGCGTCGCGCCGTCGCCGCGTCATAATCGCGGCGACGGCGCGACACGTCATCGCCAGAGGATTTCCGCGCGGATTTCAATGCGATGGTGAGTACACTCCATCGCAGAGAAATCTGCGGAAATCTTTGAGAGGATTTATCCGTGGAAACGGTCCGCTGGACCGTATCCGCGGATAAATTCTCTCGTGTGTATGGGGCCTAAAAGTAATGACAGCAACAATTCTGCAACTGAGCAAATTTCAGTGTTTTTGATTTAAATTACATTATTGAATAATTGTTATTATAATTACATTATTATTTGTTATAATTATTTATAGTTATTTATTATATCATAATTGTTTGGACAGATTTAAGTGAGTAATTCCTAAGAATTACAGGCCTACAATATAAAACGCCAAATTTCCATGCAAAATAATGGTACCGCTTTCAGCACCTAAAATCTGAAGGAATCATACCGCCAGGGAGGTTAATTAGCCACATGTCACGTGGGACTATTTACATATATTAGTTTTATGACTAGTGATTTGTTTACAGTTATTTAGTGATTAGTACTTGGGTACTGATCTCATGAGCACTACATTTTTGTCCTATTTTCACAGTTTGATTTATAGGTTGAAATTCAGTTTATCATTATTATTTTTTAAGTGGCAGCATTTATTTCTCATTTTTTTCTTTGGCGCAGTGGTGGTACAGGATATTAGGGGCGGTTTGATATCTTTATACCAACAGTTCACTGGTATGGATTTTGTAGGGGACCTCATGCTGCCTATGTTTCTTGATTTATGCCTGAGTCACCTCAAAATCCATACAATGCCCTTATCAAGGATAATCTGTGTAATCAGTTTTTTTTTCTTATGTTGCCCTTTTAGCTACTCCTTAAGCCCACTGAACTGTATTAAGAAAAAAAATATTTTTGCTTTGGTACATATTCCCGTGGCAGTGCCTGACTACCCAAAGATTGCAAACTGGCCTTGAAATGCAAACAAGCTTTGACTACCATGGACTTCAACTGAGCCAACTTTGCACATCTCTAATACACAGAATATTGAGCTAATTATAAAGCCCTTTACATTTTACTCATCCACCTTGCTGTGCTCACTGGCAGGGAGAAGATGGGCAAAAAAAAAAACAAGTACTGATTGGTAAAACAGATGTTTATTTAATCTGCATATTTAGATTTGCTTGGTGTTCAGCTTTAAACTTGTGAGCCCCTCTTGACTTTTTATAATATTGTCATTAAAACTCAAGTATACTTTTTTTTTTACCTAGCAAATGTCAGGATCAGCAGGGGATGGAGACACAGTATGAGACATTGGAGACATGCAGACAACAGGGAAGCCTGGATTGGAGTGAGGAGCACGAAAAGCACAGCAGGTAGGAAAGACACACTGAAAGCTAAGAGATGCCATATCTTATCCAGATCCTTACACCCAAGTGTTTGTTATACAGTCTTCAATTTTTTATTTTTTTTCCCTTCTTTATGAATCTTTACTGTGATATATCCTACTTGCCCTGCCATTTGTTTCTTCAGATTTTGCTGGTTGACTAAAATCATCTGTGTATTCGTAGCTTACTAGCCCTAAACAATGTAGCTGCTACCAGCCTTTAGAAAAGTAGCAGTTTATAGAGAAATCTAAAGAATTCTTTGTGTTAGGGCTGCTTCATACCCGAATCGCACAGGAACATGGACCCATTCCCATTCCCCAGTTATTTAAATGGACCAATCAGCTTTTAGCTTTTCCAAAGCTTAATTGAACAAGCTGAAGTTAGAAGCTGATTGGTTGGGCTCAAGTCCTGCGGGAACGCGTGGGAATGGAGTTCCTGCACTTTTTTCACAGCAGGAACTCAGTTCCCTTTGCATGACTAGAGCAGCCGAGCCGCCCGAGCCAATCCCTCACTAAGCGGCGATGCCCAGCTTGAGTCACTGTCAGGGGCAGGCGAACCTTCGTAATCCTTTATGTTACTGGCTGCTTCCTGTATCTGGATTTATCGGTTAGTTTGTGTAGGTATTCCGTCACTTCCTCGATGCCGCAATGTCTCCTGGGAGCTTTTGTCATTGTTCCCAGGAGACATTGTGGAGGTCTTCCGCGAGTTATTGCGGGATTTAGAAATAACTTGCTTCTTTCTAAATCCCGCGATAACTCGCGGCAGACCTCCGCAATGTCTCCTGGCAACAATGACAAAAGCTCCCAGGAGACATTGCGGCATCGAGGAAGTGACGGAATACGCGCACACTACCCGATGAATCCATATACAGGAAGCGGCCAGTAACATAAAGGATTACTAAGGTACAGTGGATCGGAAAAAAAAACATGCGGTTTAGTAATTATGCATATGAGCGTATCATTTTTTTTTTTTTTGGTGGGGGGAGTGGATCTTGGGTGGGAGTTCCCACACTTTTTCCCCAGGACTTGACCCCTGCTATGCACAGCTGCACCAGTTTATGCTTTAATAAATCTCCCCCACTACATCTGCAATCTATGTTTGGGGTGTCGTTAGGAATGCATTGATGCCCCACAGCAGACTTTAAAATTGACCTTTCATTAGCTTTGCAAATCAGCAGGAAAACATTCCTGAAATGTCACAATTTACAGCAACAGTTACTGTATCTTTCAAAACTTGGTACCTTTAATTTTTTCCTAAGTTTGATGAGCTCCAGTCCAGTAGCTTGTCTAGGCTGAGATGATGCCATCAGTCTGCTACAGGCAGAAAAAAGCATTTTCTCCATCTTCTCTCACCCAGCGATCACCCTGCAGCTTTGTAACTTTATAGCATAAGGCGAAAGGCTGCAGCAGGAGGCTGAGATGTTTCAGGTTTTTGTGACAGACCCAATAACTACAAAAACACCAGAATATACTTGACTTGACCAAAAATGTAAAAAAAAAAAAAAAAAAAACATCCGCCACTATCGACCCCTGAAAGCCCAATAAACAATGTAGGTGCAAGGCAGCAGGAGCACCTCAGATCCAGGAAGCTGAGATAGAAAGCCAGCAATGGGTTACTTGCATTGCTGAGGCACATCACCACCACCCAGGGGCGGACTGACAACTCATGGGGCCCCCGGGCAATAGGAGATTATGGGGCCCCCGGGCAATAGGAGATTATGGGGCCCCAGGCAATAGGAGATTATGGGACCCCCAGGCAATAGATTATGGGGCCACACAGTATATACACACACACATACAGTATGCATACACAGTATACACACATACAGTATGCATACACAGTTTACACACATACAGTATGCATACACAGTATACACACACACAGTATAAATACACACAGAATACACATACACACACTGAAAAGGTACTGGAGAGGCGGGGCAGCTATAATCTTAGGATTTTTAGACCAAAAGGATGTTGGTAAGGGACATTTCAGGGACAGATGTAAAAAAACTAGGGCTGTTACTGATTACAATTTTTGTGTTCGATTAATTGATTTTTTTTAAAATCGATTAATCGACTAATTTCGATTAACTATAAGGCACATACAGATCCAACTACTTTTAGCTGATCTCTTTGCAGACTGATTCCCAGTGCAGCTACCAACCACTGGAAAATGGATAGCAGGATACAAAAAACACACAAAGGCAGGTAACAAAATAAAAATATTGCACTGGAGTACAAATCGATGTAGCTGGTGCGCATAATACCAAACGGTAGCAAAAGCAGTCATAAAAACATGTAGTTAAGTTTGCTACTGGTATAAAAATGTGTACAACGATACCACTGCTGAATCCAGATGATGAGAGGTTAACATCAGTCCGTAGGCATGTAGATGTCCCATGAAGGGAACTATCACAACTCCCAGTGGATGGCTGTAGAATCCCAGGTTGATAGAGGGAAATGTAACAGCCCTTGCGTGTGGCAGATAGTAAGGTCCCACTGACATGCAGATATGAAGGCACAGCAAAGGAGCCCTTCAGATGGACACGGCAAGCCCTGCTGGTGTCCGCGATGTCATCGGATCTCCGACGGAACTCCCTGAAGGCCCGGAAGCCGGCAGAGAGGTGAGTACCAATAAAAAAAAAATTGAGCGATCAAAAAAATTAAAGATTAATCGAGGAATTAATAGTTAATTTCCACGGCCCTAAAAAACCCCCACAGATTTTGATATAGTGTCCCTGGTTTTACTGAGGCTGGCAACCCTGATGGGCCCCCCTAGTGGCATGGTGCCCGAATGCCTGAATGGTCCGCCCCTGCCACCACCAACATATAGAATTTTAGGGCTAAATAGGGACTACTTCATCAAGGCTGACAACCTGATTTGTCACCTTGATATGGAGCTTTGAAACATTGTTGGTGCTATGACTCGGTAAACCAAGGCCAGCGAAGTGCTGCCTTCTCTATCTATGTCTGAGCCAGCATCTCAATCCAAGCAGTAGATGATGACGCTGGATGATGCCTGAACAACGATGCCTCCATACTTTACATAATTTATGGACTCATTTTAACACAATATAATTGAATATATGAGCATACAGTATGAGATACAGTTGTGTTCCTTTTGTTCTTTGGCACAAAAGGTAAAGTTACGGTAACTTTAACACATTTAAAATATTCCCATTTTTAATAAAACATTCAGCAATGCTTTAAAGCAGGTTCAGGTAAAAAGGCATGAATTTACCCTTTACCTGTTCATGGCTGGGTTATTGGCGGCAGTTCTCTTCCTGCGTACAGCTGCTAAAGTTCTATTTGCCAGGAGCAAAAACTCAAGCTTGTGGGAAGGTAGCCAGTGACACGGGACAGATTTTACCATCACAGCTAGTGAACATAACAAGAGTCCCCCTCCCTCTGTCTGCCCAGGTACACTTCACAGCTGCACACACTGCTTCCATTCTGCTCCTAAGTTTATAAAGGTTCTTGTTAATTCCTTCCACCTCAGTTCTTTCAAGTCTCTGGCAATGTCTTTTTTTTTATATATTACAGCTGAATTAAAGGCAAATATAAAACCACCATTTAATGCAGTAGATCATTTATCAAAAAATATTAAAGTGCATAATCAGTTTATATATATATATATATATATATATATATATATATATATATATATATATATATATATATATATATATATATACTGTGTATATATATATATATATATATATATATATATATATATATATATATATTTATATTATTTTTCTGTTCAATTAAACTGAGTACACCCCTAAGTGAAAATGTCCATATTGGGCCCAAAGTGTCAATATTTTGTGTGGCCACCATTATTTTCCAGCACTGCCTTAACCCTCTTGGGCATGGAGTTCACCAGAGCTTCACAGGTTGCCACTGGAGTCCTCTTCTACTCCTCCATGATGACATCACAGAGCTGGTGGACGTTAGAGACCTTGTGCTCCTCTACCTTTCCGTTTGAGGATGCCCCACAGACGCTCAATAGGGTTTAGGTCTGAAGACATGCTTGGCCAGTCTATCACCTTTACCCTCAGCTTCTTTAGTAAGGCAATGGTCGTCTTGGAAGTGTGTTTGGGGGTCATTATCATGTTGGAATACTGCCCTGCGGCCCAGTCTCTGAAAGGGGGGGATCATGCTCTGCTTCAGTATGTCACAGTACATGTTGGCATTCATGGTTCCCTCAATGAACTGTAGTTTCGGCAGAACTTATGCAGCCCCAGACCATGACACTCCCACCACCAAGCTTGACTGTAGGCAAGACACACTTGTCTTTGTACTCACCTGGTTGCCACCACACACGCTTGACACCATCTGAATCAAATACATTTATCTTGGTCTCATCAGACCATAGGACATGGTTCCAGTAATCCATGTCCTTAGTCTGCTTGTCTTCAGAAAACTGTTTGCAAGCTTTCTTGTGCATCATCTTTAGAAGAGGCTTCCTTCTGGGACGACAGCCACACAGACCAATTTGATGCAGTGTTCAGCGTATGGTCTGAGCACTAACAGGCTGACCCCCCACTCCTTCAACCTCTGCAGCAATGCTGGCAGCACTCATCCGTCTATTTCCCAAAGACAACCTCTGGATATGATGCTGAGGACGTGCACTCCACTCCTTTGGTTGACCATGGCGAGGCCTGTTCTGAGTGGAACCTGTCCTGTTAAACCGCTGTATGGTCTTGTCCACCATGCTGCAGCTCAGTTTCAGAGTCTTGGCAATCTTCTTATAGACTAGCCATCTTTATGTAGAGCAACAATTCTTTTTTTCAGATCCTCAGAAAGTTCTTTGTCATGAGGTGCCATGTTGTACTACCAGTGACCAATATGAGAGAGTGAGAGCGATAACACCAAATTTAACACACCTGCCCCCAATTCACACCTAAGACCTTGTAACACTAATAAGTCACATGACACATTGGAAGGGAAAATGGCTAATTGGGCCCAACATGGAATTGTTTTCACTTAGGGGTGTACATACTTTTTTTGCCAGTGGTTTAGACAATATCGGCTGTCTACTAAACAGATAGTGAAAAAAAAGAGAATAATAGGCGCTCCTTCTAATTCCTTCCACCCCACTGCACCAATGACCCAACCCTGCGTGAAGAAATCCAGAGCGACAAAACTAGTCTAGGGGAAGTTTCACGGCACACCACGGAAGCGTCCGAGTACCGACCATCGCATGTGTAGTGTGTTTTTGAAGTGACGAGTGAGACGAACGGAGCAGGGGGTGAGGCTGACGGTTTTTATTTAGGTCCGCTGTGACCATAATGCAACAAGATAATCACCTGTGAGGAACCCGCTGCTTAGTTCACTATTGAAGTGCCTTGATTTGCTGTATCAAATGTGAGTGCAATGTGTGAAGCTGTTTTACTGATTTTAAATAAACAAGTTTTATATACTTCACCATTGGAGTCACTTTACCTTTTATATGGAACAACGATTCGGCTTGTGAGAATCACTGGTGGAATTGGTCAGTTCGTGTGGAGAAATATTTTGCTGTTTGTGCCAAGCATGAGAATGCAAGGCATATCGCATTGGTAAGCGCAATTCTTATGGGTGTGGAGTCACTGAGCACTTTGGTGTGGTGAAAGGTCTCATATTAAGAAGATTTTTTGAAGATTTGTTTTTCTTTTGGACACTTGTGAAATTGTTTTCACCTGGAATATTATCACCTTGGATTTTCTATGCGGACGTTTTTTCACATATATATTTATACAATGTTTTCACTTTATTTATATATTCCTGCATTCCTCACAATATTTTCTGTATCACGAATGTATTGTTTAATATTTAGAAACGTTTAGTTATTTTTTAGCGCTACTATTTTGTTCATTCAGAATTTTTGGTACACAATAATGGCTGTGTGTTGTGTTATTTTGCCGGGACCGACAATTCAGCCACTAGTAGTTTTAAATTACTTTTTTTCCTTTAGAAATGACATTTTCTGCAGGGACAGTTTTAAACACGGGAAACATGCGCTACTTTACAGGCATACTATACACACTCCTCAGGTATGAAATTTAAAGGAATATTTCACTTTTATTGTTTCACTTTAAGCATTATTAAAATCACTGCTCCCGAAAAAACAGGCATTTTTAAAACTTTTTTATGCATTGATACATGTCCCCTGGGGTAGGACCCGGGTCCCCAAACACTTTTTATGACAATAACTTGCATATTAACCTGTAAAATTAGCTTTTGATTTTTCACGTTCGTGTCCCATAGACTTTAACGGTGTTCGTGTGTTCAAACACATTTTTTGACTGGTCGCTTGTTCTGGTGCGAACCGAATCGGGGGGTGTTCGGCTCATCCCTAGTCATAAACGTACATTTACCAATACTAACACTAGTAGCACACTAGAGGGTGCTACATATTAATTAAATACAGGCCTCATGCATGTCTGTGTAGGGTGTAAACACACATATTGTTGTGCATAAATGTGCATTATGTTAAGGCAGAAAATGAATGGACTGCATTAGCATAGACAGAAAACACACCTGCACTATATTTGTCAATGCAGCACCATAGTGCTCAGAAGTGCATTACTGCCTGTTGTGGTACGTTGCAATGTAGGTGCATTGCTTGAACGTGTTTGTGTGTCATTTAAAATTAATTCATGAAGCAGTACTTGTTTTTGACCCAGTTGGTAAGATTTCTTCTCACTTCCCGCAGAATCACTGGGACAGAAATGAAGGAAATCCCTATAAAAGTACAGGGAACTAGGGAGTACAGGGAATTAGGAGGAATTCTACTAACTTCCACTTTAGTCACTCGGACAAGATGTTGGAAACAAATCTCCCCAGTGTGGACACAGATGGTAGTAAAACTTAACAGAAGTTCTAACCCGACCCTACTTTATTCAAAACTATACAATATACAGTAGAGTTTGTTTTTAACCTATTACTGAATACTGTCACGAAAACATGATCCTGCATATGCATGAAAAAACTTGGGTCTGCTGCATTTCATACTTTAATTTTGTTGTTTCAGTTGACAGCTGGCTCTTTTACATTTTGTTCAGCAATATATGTTTTATGTGGTATTTTCTGAGCAAAATGAAAAACATGCCAATCTCTTAGACATGTCAAGTTGTTGCTTAGTAACACCATGCTGCCATTTTCCCAACAGTACCTCTCTTCCACTTTGGCGGTATTCCATTTCAGTTTTTTTGACGGAGATTTGTTACCTTCCATGTCCACAAAGAAGAAAAGGTCAGTTCCGGGAATGCAGTGGGAACGCCTCTGTTCCTGCATAAGCTGTGGTGTTACTCAATATGGAGGGGATAGGCATAAGTTGTCAAAGTATTAGATATTTTAAACAAACATCAAGATATATAACTACTTAAAGTCGCTAAATTCCAAAATATGCTGTTGATATATTTAAGCTATCCAAATAAAGTAGGTAAAAAAAAAATACAGTCACTAGCCAAGTTCTCAGAACATAAAATCACATATCATTTATTTGGCCACAGCATATCAAAATGGATACTGGAATAATGGAAAATGGATCTCTATTCGACCTGTTATTACTGCGATTAGTAACAATAATCACTTTTGTACGCATACAGTTGTGCTCATAAGTTTATATACTCTGGCAGAATTTATGATTTCTTGGTAATTTTTCAGAGAATATGAATAACACAAAAACTTTTCTTTCACTCATAGTTAGTGTTTGGCTGAAGCCATTTATTATAAATCAGGTGTGTTTACTCTTTTTAAATCATAATGACAACAGAAACTACCCAAATGACCCTGATCAAGAGTTTACATAACCCAGTTCTTAATACCATGTATTGCACCCTTTAACATCAATGACAGCTTGAAGTCTTCTGTGGTATTTGTGGATGAGGCTCTTCATCTTCTTAGATGGTAAAGCTGCCCATTCCTATTGGCAAAAAGCCTGCAGTTCCTGTAAATTTTTGGGATGTCTTGCATGAACTGCACAGTAAGATCTCCCCAATGATATTGAGGTCAGGAGACTGAGGCCGCGTACACACGTTCGTTCCAAACCGATGAGAATGGTCCGACGGGCCATTTCCATCGGTTCACCGCTGAAGTGGCCTGATGGTCTGATGTGCGTACACACCATCGTTCAAAAAACCGATCGGGTCAGAACGCGGTGACGTCAAACACACGACGTGCTGAATAAAACGAAGTTCAATGCTTCCAAGCATGCGTCGACTTGATTCTGAGCATGCGCAGGTTTTGAACTGATGCTTTCTGTACTAACCATCGGTTTGGACCGATCGGGCAGCGGGCCATCGGTTCGATTTTAAAGCATGTTTTAAAATTTTGGACCGAAGGACAACAGACCGATGGGCTATACACACGGTCGGTTTGGACTGATGAAACTGAACCTCGGTCCATTCTCATCGGTTTTGTCCGGCCGTGTGTACGCTGCTTGAGATGGCCACTCCAGAACCTTCACTTTATTCAGGTCGACTTGGCCTTGTGTTTTGGATTATTGTCATGTTGCATTGTCCAAATATGTCCCATGTGCATGCATGTGCGTGCATGATGAATGCAAATGTTCCTCCAGTATTTTTGATAACATACTGCATTCATCTTGCCATCAATTTTGACCAAATTTCCTGTGCCTTTGTAGCTCACACATCCCCAAAACATCAGCGATCCACCTCCATGTTTCACAGTAGGAATGGTGTACCTTTCATCATAGGCCTTGTTGACTCTCCAATAGAAGTATTTATGGTTGTGGCCAAAAAGAAAAATTTTAGTCGCATCACTCCAAATGACTTTGTGCCAGAAGGTTTAAGGCTTGTCTCTGTGCTGTTTGGCATATTGTAAGCGGGATACTTTGTGGCATTTGTGTAGTAATGGCTTTCTTCTGGCAAAATGCAGCCCATCTTTCTTCAAGTGCCTCCTCATTGTGCATCTTAAAACAGCCACACCACATGTTTTCCCGAGAGTTCTGTATTTCACCTGAAGTTATTTGTGGGGTTTTTTTTGCATCCCAAACAATTTTCCTGGCAGTTGTGGCTGAAATTTTAGGTTTGGTCTACCTGACCGTGGTTTGGTTTTAACAGAACCCCTAATTTTCCACGTTTTGAGTTTGTACACTGCTGATTGTCATTTTCAATTCCTTGGACATCGTTTTATAATCCTTTCCTGTTTTATACAGTTCAACTACCTTTTCCCACAGATCCTTTGACAATTCTTTTGCTTTCCCCATGACTCAGAATCCAGAAACGTCAGTGCAGCACTGAATGAAAGATGCAAGGGTCTGTCAGGAGTCCAGAAACGTATTGACCTTGTATGCACACTAATTACAAGCAAACAGATCACAGGTGAGGATGGTTACCTTTAAAAGCTATTCAAACCCATTTGTGTCAACTTGTGTGCATGTTATCAGGCCAAAATCACCAGGGTATGTAAACTTTTGATCAGGGTCATTTGGGTAGTTTTCGTTGTAAATATGATTTAAAAAAGAGTTAACACAATTGATTGTTAATAAATGGCTTCAGCCAAACACTAACCATGAGTGAAAAACGTTTTTGTGTTATCATTCATATTCTCTGAAAAATGGCCAAGAAATCATAAATTCTGATAGTTTATGTAAACTTATGAGCACAACTGTATGTATTCTTAAGTGTATCTAAACCTACAAGTACATTTTTTTTTTTTGTTCCACCTCAGACTTAACCACAGCAAGAGACTTGCTCATGATTTTATTCATAATTCCGTCTCTACTTTTGGTTTTGCATCATTTGTGGTATTTCAAATATTATTGTATTTATTATTATTCTTTTATATATTTTTCTCTTTTTTTTTTTATTTATATAAATATATCTTCCTTTTCCTCACCCACAATTAAGGGGCACTACATTTTTTTTAAAGCACATCAAAAATACAAAATAGAAAAAAATTAATTTTTTTATATACAGTATATCGGGTCTTTTTTTTACCCTTTTTTTCTTCTATTTACATCTTGAGATCTGGCCAGTACAGGGGTCTCAAAGTACCGGCCCTCGGGCCATTTGCGGCCCGCGAACCGGTTTTAAATGGCCCGCAGGCAGGGCGGGTGCCGCGGAAGTGTAGATTGAGGTGCATGAAGAGTAGCGCAGGAAGTGTCTGTCATAAGTTCACTTGTCTCTCATGTCACACTGCTACTCCCCGGCGGCCCCTCCTCTCTTCTCGTCCATCCCATTTGCTTGTGACATCATCTGAGATGGACGAGAAGAGAGGGGGGGGGCTGCTGGGCAGTAGCAGCGTGACATGAGAGACAAGTGAACTTATGACAGACGCTTCCTGCACTACTCTGCCTTTGAAGAAAACAACAAGTAAATGCTGACTTGTGCTCCCATGTGCCCTAATGTGCTCCCATGTGCTTTCATGTGCCCTCATGTGCCCTGATGTGCTCTCATGTGCCCTGATGGTGCTCTCATGTGCCCTGATTGTGCTCTCATGTGCCCTGATTGTGCTCTCATGTGCCCTGATTGTGCTCTCATGTGCCCTGATTGTGCTGGGCTCTGTACATCAGGGTACCCTGTACTCTGATGTGCCATGTGCCCTGTCCTGATGTGCTGTGCCCTGATGTTCTCTCATGTGCCCCATGTTCCCTGATTGTGCCCTGATGGGCCCCATGTGCCCTGGTGTGCTTGTATGTGCTCTGATTGTGCCCTGATGTGGCTCATGTACCCTGATGTGCCATGGAGCACATGAGAGCACATCAGGGCACAATCAGGGAACATGGGGCACACCAGGGAACATGGGGCACATGAGAGCACATCAGGGCACATCAGGGTACAGGACATGGCACATCAGGGCACATGGCACAACAGGGTACAGGGCACATGAAACGGCACATCAGGGTACAAAGCCCAGCACATCAGGGCACATGGCACATCAGGGTACAGGGCACATGAAACAGCACATCAGGGTGCAAAGCCCAGCACATCAGGGTACATGGGGTACCCTGATGTGGTGGGCTTTGTACCCTGATGTGCTGTTTCATGTGCCCTGTACCCTGATGTGCCATGTGCCCTGTCCTGATGTGCTGTGCCCTGATGTGCTCTCATGTGCCCCATGTGCCCTGGTGTGCCCCATGTTCCCTGATTGTGCCCTGATATGCTCTCATGTGCCCTGGTGTGCTCGTATGTGCCCTGGTGTGCTCGTATGTGCCCTGGTGTGTGCTGTGCCCTGGTGTGTGCTGTGCCCTGGTGTGTGCTGTGCCCTGGTGTGCTGTGCCCTGGTGTGCTGTGCCCTGGTGTGCTGTACCCTGGTGTGCTGTACCCTGATGTGCTGTACCCTGATGGTGAGTGGTCAGTGTGCAGTGTAGTGGTCAGGGTTAATAATGCGTTCGCTGACACCAGTACTGTTTTTGAAGTTAGAAAGTTTGCATGCGGCCCCCCATGGGATATGGAAACTTGTCTTGTGGCCCTCAGGTAATTTGAGTTTGAGACCCCTGGGTCAGTATGTCTGTCTGTTTTTTTCACCTTCCTTTAACAGACCAAGCTGTCCAGCAAAGTAACAGTGAGGGCTAGTTTACACTTGCTTCAAAACAAGTCTTCGGACACGCTTTGTTAAAGATCTCTACACACCAGTCAAAGCTCCTGTCACTAAATAAAATGGACAGCTTACAGTCCTGTTTACACCTTGCTTTTGCTTGGTGCTTTGACGAGGCTTTGGTGGAGCTTCAATTGGGCTTCAATGAGCCTTTGGTGGAGCTTTGGTGAGGCTTTACGGGGTTTCAATAAGGCTTTAGTGGGGCTTCAAGTGAGCTTTGCCATAGACTTCTATGGAAGCTTTGAAGACGCTTTAAAGCACCACTAAAGCTGCATGGGGTATAATTTTTTAAGCAAAGCCGAAGCAAAGCAACGCAACTCATTATTATCACCACCCCTCTAAGGGAAGTGCTCCTCTGGCATCCAGTATTCTGTGTGTGTATCATAACGCTGCTGAAAACATTACTTGATCTACCTGATGAACTGCATATGCAATCTCTTTGCTATAACTGCCTTGTTTGTGTCTGAGCAATTTCTTAAATATTTAATCAGAATTGAAATAACTCCATATGGTGATTCCTCTCAATCTTCGAGTATAATGCTTAGGCCCCACCTACAATGGGGTCTAGACAAGCCATTTAACACTGACAGGGATGCTTACAACGGTCAGCCATTATCCATTAATCCCAAAAGGAAAAGAAGAAACATTGCTGTAACTGCCTAAAAAGTGCTAGCTGGAGCTCGGTTTTAACTTGTTAGTCAAATCTATCTAAATCGTCTAGTCTAATATTATCCTTTCTCCAGATTGACAGTGTTGCTTCACAAAGGTCATTATATTGCTCCTCCACATTTAGGGATTGGTAAGCTGCAATATATATATATATATATATATATATATATATATATATATATATATATATATATATATATATGCGTGGGTTAAATACGATGTTAAATTTTACTGTTGTGTTTCGACTGTCTATTTATAGAAACTCATGTGCAGCTTGTATTTATATGCATGGGTAGGCTGCATTCACACCTGAGCAGAACAATTTTCAGGTGTTTTTCCTTGAGCGTTTTAGAGTGTTTTTTCAAGCATAACAAGCTTTAAAAAGTGTATTACAAGCACTGTACATGTGCATTTAAGCTTCAGGCAGTCCTGTGTCAGCACAGGCAGGCCAGATTTATAAGGGGGCAAAAGGAACAATTGCCTCGGGCCCCCTTCTATACAAAAATTATATTAAACAATATATAAAAAAATATAAAAAATAAATAATAATAAAATATATAATACACTTATTTTGTATCTTGGGAAGCAATATTTTTTCAGGCCATCGTCTGTAAAACTCTGTAAAAAATGTATTTGGGCGGCTCAAGCAAACCTCACATAGAGCACTATGATTGTGTGTGCGCACGTGTGACCTCAGAATGACGTTGTGTCATGCATTTAAAAATGTATGACTGTCACTGAGAATGTAAACCAACTCTGTGCATAAGGGGCCCCTGAACTTGAAGTACACCAGGCCCCCCAAGGTTTAAATACAGCTCTGAGCACTAGGAAAGGTGATCAGTCAATATAGACTAAAAAATGTCTGAGGCCCCGTACACACGTCCGAAAAACTCGACGAGCAAAACACATCGTCGAGTTCCTTGTGAAGCCGCTGAGGATCTCGGCGAGCCAAGTTTCCCCATTGACTAACGAGGAAATAGAGAACATGTTCTCTATTTGGCTCGACGAGTTCCTCGGCCAAAAGTGTACACATGACCGGGTTTCTCGGCAGAATACGGCTCCGATCGAGTTTCTGGCTGAATTCTGCCGAGAAACTCGGTCGTGTGTACGGGGCCTGAGAATACACTTGAATCAACCAATTTCAGGTGTTCCAATTGAAGTCTATGGGACTACAAATGTTTAATTCTGCCTGAAAAGTAGTCCATGTACTTTTTGGAGCAACAGGCATCCAACTACAAGCAACGAGACGCTCAGATGTGAACAGGGGCACTGCCACAATCCCCTTCTCTGAAATAACTCACTTATGCCACGTACACACGATCCAAATATTGTACAAAAAATGTCATCCGAGGAAGAATCGTCCGATAATCGGATCGTTGGTACAGGGCTTCTGTGAGCCGATCATGACAGTTCATCCGATATTATTTTATCGGACATGCACGAAAATTTTCCTCGTATGATACCAGATCGTACGATTTTCGTTTCGTCAGTACAGTTGTCGTCCGAAAATACAACACAAATACATTACAACACATGACATCACTTCCGATTTTTTTTCTGTCGTAAGAGAATTTTCGTGACTTTAGCAACCCATTCAATTTCCACTTGCGACTAGTAAACGAAAAAAGTCGGACGATCTGTCGTCCGATTTTCGGATCGTGTGTACGTGGCATTAGTGATGGGCTCTTTGCAATTTGACAGGCGTCCCACTCCCAGGGTTCATCCACACACCAGACGTCCCTCCTGGAAACTGTTCAGTCAGTAGTTCAGTTCTGAATCCATCTGCTGCGGTACAGATAAACTCCTTCTAGCAGCCGCATAGATTTTAATAACAAGCACAGATTTATTTTTCACACAATGTCCTCCGTATGCATCTAGTGATCCATAACAAGGTCAGATGGTCTCAAAAAGACCCTGACATTTCAAGGAGATATTAGATTTTTGAACAGATGTAATTTTTACATACTGGCAGTTCTTCCTTGTAAGGAATGTTGATAGATGTGTTAAAGGAAAACACTTATAGCCATATTTTCACTAATACGCCTGCAGACAAAATCACTTTAATGCAAAAATTAAATGGTGACTTACTAAGACTTTCATACTTATTCTTATATGGTGTCTTACAACTTTCCCAGTTGCTGTTCTAGTAGAAAGTAATCAAATCTGAATGTATTCATTAATAGACATGCTCAGACTAAAATATTATTATATTTGAGGTACCTGGTAGCATCTGCAAGCACCATTGTTAATCTATAAATCATGGCAGAAATCCAGGATGTATGCTATACACCAACATTATTTTCTGCCTGATTCAAAGTTAGGTTCTGCCTCATCCAGAGCCTGTACTTAAAGAGCTTCTTTAGTCACCTGTGGAAAAAATTTAAGTCGGGAGCTACAAAAACTGTAGCTGCTGACTTTTACTAAACAGACACTCACCTCCCAGGGTCCAGCGCTGTCCTCACCTTACCAGTTCCTTCACCTTTCTTTGGTCCTCAATGCTGGCATCTTAACTGTTGGCAGTCGGCTGTAACTGCTTCGGGCTACACAACCAGCTGTTTACTACGCATGGTCCCGCAGCTTTCTAGGACCTGTAAGGCTGCAGGAGAAGAAGGGGGGGGTGGGCAACATCCACCTCAGATCCAACTAAACTAGAAGAGAGAGCTGATATCTGTCAAAACCAGGTACCCCCCCCCCCCAAGGAAAAAGACATTGGCGCCTGTCATTATTGTAAATATTATTATTGTAAATATCTCCTAACCCGTGCAGGTTTAGGAGATATTTCTTGCACCTGCAGGTAAGCCTTAATCTAGGCTTACCTGTAGGTGCAAGTTGTGTGGTTGGGTTTACAACCACTTTAAATGCTAAGCTGTAACCAAGGCAGAAAGCGAGACCTATGCATAGTTACATAGTTACATAGTTAGTCAGGTTGAAAAAAGACACAAGTCCATCCAGTTCAACCACAAAAAAATAAACAAACAAAATAAAAAACAAGTACCATCCCATACACCCAACTCCATACCCACAGTTGATCCAGAGGAAGGCAAAAACCGCCAGCAGAGCATGATCCAATTTGCTACAGCAGAGGAAAAAATTCCTTCCTGATCCCCCGAGAGGCAATCGGATTTACCCTGGATCAACTTTATCTACAAATCTTAGTACTCAGTTATATTATGTACATTTAGGAAAGTGTCCAGGCCTTTCTTAAAGCAATCTACTGAGCTGGCCAGAACCACCTCTGGAGGGAGTCTGTTCCACATTTTTACAGCTCTTACTGTGAAGAAACCTTTCCGTATTTGGAGATGAAATCTCTTTTCCTCTAGATGTAAAGAGTCCCCTTGTCCTCAGTGTTGACTGTAAAGTGAATAACTCAACACCAAGTTCACTATATGGACCCATTATATATTTGTACATGTGGATCATATCCCCCTTATTCTCCTCTTCTCCAGAGTGAATAAATTCAGTTCCTCTAATCTTTCCTCATAGCTGAGCTCCTCCATGCCTCTTATTAGTTTGGTTGTCCTTCTCTGCACTTTCTCCAGCTCCCCAATATCATTTTTGAGAACTGGAGCCCAAAACTAAACTGCATATTCCAGATGAACTGAACTGCATATTCCAGATGAACTGAACTGCATATTCCAGATGACTGAACTGCATATTCCAGATGCATAGCATGTTCCCAAATGTAAAGAGTTCCTTGGGTACATCTAAATGAATGATTAGCCAAAGATTTTACAGGAACTACAGAAAACCTGTTTTGTTAGTACACTTATTTGTCAGTTTTATAATCGGACAGGGACAGGTTCCCTTTACAGTATTCATAAAGGTAAACTGCTATTCTCTTTTATTTTAAGGCTTCTGGATAAGGTAGGGAAATTTTTAAACATCTATCAGGTTTCATTGCCGTCAGTGTCCTTAGTGAGAGGATTGATCCTCTCTGTTTGTCCTGGTGCTCATTATCACAAAGAGAAATTGAGGAATATAATATTATATATGCATTTTTGTTGTCTGTTTCCCTTTAAATATGTTTGCCTATTCCTCAATCTATGCTCTGTATGATGTTCTGAGCACATGTAATTACTGGAGCTAGACACACTATGATTTTTTTGACCTACCTGATGTTCATCTGTGAAGATCTGCAATATGCCATTTGGATTGAGTCACTGTCTGCTAATTGTTCTGAGATTGTAAGTTACAGCTATCTTGCCACAACTGGATAATTTATAGAGATCACACTTTTAGTGCTTAAGCTGAGAGGAAGAACAAGGAAAAATCTAAAAAGCTTGAGTTGTCATCCGAGCAAGAGGTGAGAGAAAATCTTCCAGTCAGGACACCTTTGCCTATGACAAGTTTCTAAGATTGCATTTACACTTTAGCATTTCATCAAATGTAAAAACTAGACATGTGCAATCCGTTTCGTTTCGAAATTAGTTTTTTAACAAATTTCGACAAATTTGTTTTAATTCACGAATTGCGATCGTAACGAATGACCCGAAAAACGAAAAAAAAAAAAAACGAATGAAAGGGAAACAAACACATTTTTCGGCAGTGCACATGTCTATCAAAAACTTTCGAACTTGAGTTGCCATTCTTAGGTAATAGCATGTCCGTTTTCATCAGATCTCACCCGATCCGATCCGCCATGGATGGATAGCGACGTATTGCCATACGTCTGATTTTAGTGGATTGGGTCAGATGTCAGCAGACATATCTCCGCTGACATCCTACGCTCCATAGGCTTGCACGGAGCGGCCGTTCAGGTCCGCTGACAAAACTGAAAGGCGGACCTGAACGGTTCGACCATGTGAAAGGGGCCTTATACAAGCTGTACACTCACTCTTTTACATTGTAGCATAGTGTAATTTCTTCAGTGTTGTCACATGAAAATTTATAATAAAATATTTACAAAAATGTGAGGGGTGTACTCACTTTTGTGAAATACTGTAAGTAAAAAAAAAAAAAAAGCGCATACACACAAATATAGTGTTATGCCTGCCTGGACTAGCTGATAGTACTTCTTATACATAAAATCTCATAAATGTACATGCCTTTGGGCATTAAGTTGTTTTACAATTTAGGCAGTTATACATGCAGTCAGAACGAAGATCCCTGCATGTGATCTTCAAAAGCTGGAACATTCCATTCTGTCAAGATAAGAAACCTCACTGACAGATGGACATGTTGTGTAGATCCCATTTTCATTTATTGTTGATACAATTTGGAGATAAGGCCTTTTATCTTCTAAGCACGTCCTGTAAATTTTTATCATAGCATAAATTATGTAATTGCTGATAAAATCTTAGCTGTCCGTAGACTAATTTATCATGTTCTGAGGAAATAGCACACAGCATACAAAATGTCTATCTATCTATCTATCTATCTATCTATCTATCTATCTATCTATCTATCTATCTATCTATCTATCTATCTATCTATCTATCTATCTATCTATCTATATTTAGTTATATAGTGCCTGTGAAACTCTCTTACATTTACTCAAAAGGAAATGTTTTTACATTAATTTTCTTGATTATCAACTATTCCTAAGTACAATCCCATACTGGGTCCCTTTTCCTCTGGATCAATTGTGGGTATAGGATTGTGTATATAGGATTGTAAAAAAATGTTTTTCCCTTTTTATTGGTTGAACTAGATGGACTTGTGTCTTTTTTCAACAAGACTAATTATGTAACTATGTAACTACGTAATTCAGGGGTTAAAGTGGTTGTATAGCTTACATATACCCAGTGAAGCGACTGACCACAAAACAGGTGATGCACAGAGATTAAAAAGTCATACTACATACATTGTACCTGTTTATCTGCAGTATTCTCTTCATCCATTCAAAGTGCAGAACAGGGGGCATAAAGCTGAAGTTACACTCTGCTAGTGAGGAGAGCTCTCACAGCTGATTGGGGGGGGGGGGACACACCCCTTCACATAGGAACAGAGCTAAGGCTGTCAATCACAGGCTGTGTGCTGGAGCTCCCTCCCCTGTCACCTTTTTTCTCTTGGTGTAAGGAAAACTTGTCAGGAGTGATTCATGCCTATAGCAGAGGAAAGAAGCAGCAGGCATAAGGTATGGAATATGGTGGAACAAAGAATCCTGAGGCGGTGGCCAGGGGTTTCTGAAAAAAGTTCATATTTTCCACCAAAACAAAAGAGAGAGAGGCTGGAGAGCCCTTATACTGTAGGAGATTCATTCAAAAACAAGAATGCAGTGCTTCCACAATAAAAGGTCAAAATGGACTTACAACTGTTGAGGCTGCGGTCACCCACCTATGGGGAAAATGCGGCCTTCCTAGTGCGCGGTTGGAGAAAATCCTGCAGGGTCAGTGTGGTCACTCTCTATATATAAAACAAAAAAAGATGTGCAAATTGCAAATGAATAATCAAGTGATTGAATACTGGCTAAAAATCTGTATAACAACTAATTCTAAATTTGGTGAAAAACGTACTCTTTGTATTTATCTCCAAACATAAAACTAAAAAAAGGAGGTACAACACGAAAAGACAAATAGTGAAATGTTCTTTTGGAAAAAAAGAGAAAAAGAAAAAAATGTGTGTATATATATATATATATATATATATATATATATATATATATATATAGTCCCACAAAAACAGTGTTTTAACAGTGATTAGAAACACAAATCATCAAAAGGATAAAAAACATCCAAAGGTGCTGTTGTAAATCTGACAATTATCAAAGATGTAGCAGTCTCCAGGGTACAGCGCTATTCACTTGTCAGACAGCCCGCTTATGTTGGATAATCCATACATATCAGATATCATGCATTTGACCATAGATCAGTTTCAACACTTCCAATGTTGTACCCCGTTCAAGAGAGAGAGTAATATAGACAGCTGGGTGGCCCATTACTGGAAATGGTGTCACATGAGTCAAACTCGCCTTGTACCAATAGAGAAAAAACGGCTTCAGATATGGTGTAGCCTTTGGGCGGGTATCTGGTTGTTCACCTCTCTATGCCTCAAGAATTTCCAACCTGGGTGCTCTAAGGGGGTTCTGTGGTGGGTGAACAAAGTAGTAGCGCAAAAAGAGCACAGGCGCCCAATGATATTGTTCAAAGGATAGACACGAGTCGTCTGCTTTACCAAAACATTCACCAAATTAAACACATTTTTTGGCGTTAAATTGCCACTTCCTCGGGTGATAAAATTGATGTCTAGTATCAGCTGGTAGTGAGATCTACTTGGGGAATATTCTTTATTGCCCACTAGGTGGCATGTAGAACTTGTGGCAGTGATGTCATCTAGGTGGCTCACATGTAACTGGGGTAAGTAAATGGCACTTAGTGCTCTTAATTGAGACTAGTACACACTATAGAGTAAGGTGACCAGATTTTTAAACTAAAATCCAGGGCGAAATATTTTTTTTTTTTACTAGTAATGGCGGCAATCAGTGACTCTCTGCCCATTGCTGCTACCGCCCGACTCACAGCCTGTCAAGTCCTACTCTTCGGGCCCCGGCTACTACTGGGTGGGGAGTGGAGGAGATAAGCAGGCAGGCGAATGGCCAGGACTTGAGCCAAGGCAGAAGAACATGCGAGCGTAGCTCAATGGGCATGCACCCGAAACGGAAGAAATATTCCTCCGCTCCGACCAGCACATGATCATCAGAAAGGGGCACAGATAATGGAAATAAATAGACCCCCCTAAGCTAGTAGGAGTGGCGGAGCGGGGGTGTGTAATTAAGATTTTTTTTTTTTATTCTGCACTGACTGTCATTGAAATTACCCCAGCCCCTGTTCAAATTCAATCTGGAAACAAAACCGGGGACAGACTTGATCCGGGGACAGTGTACTCAATCCGGGTACTGTTCCCGGAAACCGGGGATGTCTGGTCACCCTACTATAGAGGAATATGATTTTATAATATTTTCATATCTGAGGTTTACAACCACTTTAACCACTTCAATACACCCCCTTCCTACCCAGACCAATTTTTAGTTTTCAGCGCTGTCGCACTTTGAATGACAATTGCGCACTCATGCAACACTGTACCCAAATGAAATCTTTGTTTGTTTTTTTTCCCACAAATAGAGCTTTTGTTTGGTGGTACTTGATTACCTCTGCGATTTGAATTTTTTTGCGCTATAAACAAAAGAAGAGCGACAATTTTGAAAAAAACACTATATTTTTTACATTTTGATTTAATAAATATCAAATTTTTAAAAACAAAAAATTTTTTTTCCTCAGTTTAGACCAATACATATTCTTCTATATATTTTTGGTAAAAAAATCGCAATAAGCGTATATTGATTGGTTTGCGCAAAAGTTATAGCATCTCCAAAATAGGGGATAGTTTTATTGCATTTTTTTTTTTTTTTACTAGTAATGGCGGCGATCAGCGATTTTTATTGTAACCGTGACATTGCGATGGACATATCGGACACTTTTGACAGATTTTTGTGACCATTCACATTTATACAGCGATTAGTGCTATTAAACTGTGCTGATTACTGAGTAAATGTGACTGGCAGGGAAGGGGTTAACACTAGGGGGTGCTGGAGAGGTTAAATATGTTCCCTGGGAGTGATTCTAACTGTAGGGGAGGGGGACTTACAAGGGGAGGAGACCGATCTGTGTTCCTCTGACAGGAGGTGGATCTGTGTGTTTACACACACAGATCCACACTCCTGCCGTGATCACAGGCAATCGTGAGTGCCCGGCGGACATCGCGGCTGCCTGGAACGCGCACCGGGTTGCAAGCGATGCCGCGGGCGCGCGCGCCACCCAGCTGCTGCGAACCAAAGGACGTTATATTCAGAGGGAGAGACAGTTCCTACCGAAGCCTTATTACTATGGCTAGGTAGGGAATTGGTTAATAAAGTCAGTTTCCAATAGTTGTAACCCATACACAGGTCTTGCAAGTAAAAATAAATTTTTTTTTTTTATTTAAATCTGATTAAAAGCCAACAGCAAGGGAAAAAAATTATTCCTTCAATCCATGAGTGATGTTGCAAACCAATACATGCTCTTTCTCAAGCTCGGAGAATTGGGCATATAGCTCAATGATTGGATTGATGAGGAGTGATCCATCTTCTTTCAGGCCTCGTACACACGGCCGAGGAACTCGACGTGCCAAACACATCGAGTTCCTCGGCGAGTTCAGCCCTGAAGCCGCCGAGGAGCTCGGCGGGCCGAGTTCTCCCATAGAACAACGAGAAAATAGAGAACATGTTCTCTATTTTCTCGACGAGTTCCTCGGCGGCTCCATCGGGCCGAAAGTGTACACACGACAGAGTTTCTCGGCAGAATCCGGCTCTGACCGAGTTTCTCGCTGAATTCTGCCGAGAAACTCTGTCGTGTGTACGAGGCCTCAGCCTCTCTCTCTCCCTCCTCTGTATGGCTCAGTAAGTATATTTACTAAAATACTTAAAGTAATAATGTTACTACTCTGCTCTCTAGAAAATCTATAATGCTATGGACTGAAAGTGAGGAACAATACAAACTTTCGAGTTGTCTCAATAAGTGCGAGAATCTTCCATCTGGGAAAATTGTTCTGATGACAACTGTACAGAACGGGATTTCCCCCATTTTGAAGAGATGTCCTCTTACTTCCTTTCGTGTGGCGGAAAAGGAAGCGAAGCAAAAGCTCCTTAGTAGGGGACAAATGCCTAAAACCCCAAGAGAGAGGACTAAACTATTCCCTACTCTAGCTAAAATTAAAAAGAAAAAAAAGAAAAGGTTGGGCTTTAGAGTTACCGTTAACACCTGAACTGACCTCTAAAGCCCTGTACACACGGCCAGGAATCCCGTCAGGAAAAAAATGGGATTCCTGGCAAGCTTGCCTTGCAAAGCCGTGCAACCGCCGTTCTTTTGAATGGCAAGAACGCAGTGACGTCATCAACTACGACGAGCCAGCGCTTGTCACATTCGATGCTGTCGCTGCCATCTTGCTACACCCCACACTAACCTTCTATGCTACCGCTAATGCGTCAGTCTTATCGAGAATGCGCGGCTTTACCTCGGACAGGTAAGCGTACAGACGATCGGTTTTCTCGGCAGGAAACACTCTGCCGGGAATCCCGAAGGGAAAATAGAGAGCAGGTTCTCTATTTTTCCCGGGCAGTTTTCCTGTTGGGAAAACTGCTAGTGAGCATACACACGACCGGGATTCCCGGCCAAATGCTCTCCTGGCAGTTTTCCTGCCGGGAAAACCGGTCGTGTGTACGAGGCTTCAGCCTTATATTTCCCAGCATATTTTAAGGAATTAAGCACGTCGCCACCACTGCCTCCATTTCAGCATGGCTCATGCAGCTATTAAACGCACCCCTTGCACTATCCCCAATCTCGGGATCTCTAACATCAAACACTTCCAGGTCTATCTATCTAATTCAATTCCCTCATGCATTCATATCTTCTGGAATATTAATACATTTAATTTCAGCCATTAAAATCGGCCAGGTTTAATTATCCTTTCTAATTTTCCATGTCTTGGAGAGTAGCGCATTTTGCCTCGCTCTCCCGCTGGTGAAACAAGTGACAGGATTTATGATAATTTCCTTATTGTTTTGGGGACAGGAGCAAGACATAGTCATGCTAATGGCTTCTGCTCTGACAGCCATTAACGACAACTGAGTTTGTCTTGGAGGTATAAATAAGGCACGGTCAGGTGAACGCATCCACATTCTCGCCTTCAATATTTACAGCTTAACAAGTCTAAAGGCTCTTTCATCGTGCTCTGTGGGTAGTAGGGTTCAGAGGTCAGATGTACCATTGCATCCTTTTTGTTTCTGCATACATATTCTCATGGCATTTTGAGAACTGTGTTTTTAACGAATGCAGAAAACCCTCTCCATTAACCTCATCAAGCCTCCTAGCTTCCCACACAGTACAATAATGTCTTAATTGGACTTATAATGCTGAACACGAACTGTACAGAGCTTTTAAAATTGTGCATACTATACTATTAGAGAAAAAGGTTCCTTTGCCTTGTCAGCGGGCAGCTCTTGTCACCTGGTAATGTGGCTGTCTATAACCTGGTTCTCCACCCCTATGTCTAGATTTGATAATATACCATGCATCTTTCCTTGTGTGTTTCCTGCATTTTGAGTATTTTAACAGTTCATAGCTGTTCCTGAGATTTCTATCTTTCATTTCTATAACACGGCTCTAGTTTATTTCTCAGCCTTCTCCACACCTGTGTTCTATCTGCTCTTGCCACGGACAGAGTGCTTGCTGTTGTGTTTACACAGATTAAAAGGAGTCACTGCTGGGAGGAGGAAGCTGAGCTGCTGGGAGAATGACTTAAAATACCTAAAGTGTACCTGCACCATGACTATGGACATTAAGGCCCAGATTCTTAAAGGACTTACGACGGCGCAGCGCCATGTACGCCGTTGTAAGTTCTAATCCGACCCGTCGTATCTATGCGTCTGATTCTTAGAATCAGTTACGCATAGATATCCATTAGATCCGACAGGCGTAAGTCTCTTACGCCGTCGGATCTTAACTGCAATTTTTTTTGACCGCTAGGTGGCGCTTCCGTCGAATTTCGCGTTGAGTATGCAAATTAGCTCTATACGCAAATTACCGAACGTACGTGTGGCCGACGCAGTAAAGTTACGACGTTTACGTTAGGCTTTTCCCGGCGTAAAGTTGCCCCTGCTATATGAGGCGCAGCCAATGTTAAGTATCGCCGTCTTTCCCGTGTCGAAATTAGAAAAAGTTACGTTGTTTGCGTAAGTCATCCGTGAATGGGGCTGGACGTCATTTACGTTCACGTCGAAACCAATGACGTCCTTGCGACGTCATTTGGAGCAATGCACACTGGGATATTTTACAGACGGCGCATGCGCAGTTCATTCGGCGCGGGGACGCGCTTCATTTAAATGATACACGCCCCCTACCCGCCGAATTTGAATTTCCGCCGGGTGATTTATGCTACGCCGCCGCAACTTTACAGGCAAGTGCTTTGTGAATAAAGCACTTGCCTGAAAAACTTGCGGCGGCGTAACGTAAATCGGATACGTTACGCCGCCGCAGAGATACGCCCAGTGTACAAGAATCTGGGCCTCAATTGTTTATATATTCCTAACATATAGTAAAACAGCTTTTGAATAAGCCAACCCAGACCTTTCTAGCAGTTTGTAATGCAAATTGTACAGCTACCACCTGAATGACTGTTTTTTTTTGTTTGTTTTTTAATCCCCAAGGAGGATTTTACATTTTAGACCCCTTTGACACTGAGGGTGTATTGCAGGCGCTATAGCGTTAAAACTAGAGCCTGCAATCCGCCCTAAAAGTGCTTCTCTATTATGCGTTGCGCTAGCAGGACGGTAAAAAAAGTCCTGCTAGCCGCATCTTTGGAGCGGTGAAAGAGCGGTGTGTATACGGCTCCTCCACCGCTGCTACCCATTGAAATCAATGGGACAGCGCGGCTATAAAGCAACGTATTGCAGGCATTTTTAACCCTCTCTCGGCCGCTAGCGTGGGGTTAAATGCACCGCAAATCCACTTATAGCATCGGCGGTAAAAATAGCGGCATTTTACCGCTGACGCTATGGGCGGCTCAGTGTGAAAGGGGTCTAAATATTGTGCCCCAAGCACAAGCCATGTGTTTAGCACATGGTTGTGGCACGGATCCTTTTACTTTGATGAACTCACTTGAAGATACCAAGTGGCACTAGGGTGACCACATTTCCAAACTGCCATTCAGGGACAATTTTGTCAGGGATCGGGGGGGGGGGGGTGTTGAATGTAGTTTCGGGGTTGACGGGATTTTGACGGCGAGCGATTTGTCGGGTGAATTGGTGTTTTTGTCACTAATATCATCCCAATACCATGCTTGGAATGTACTTTTATTATTACATTGTAATACTAGACTCCCTCAGTATGGTGGCCCCTTCTACAAACTATAGACCCCCTTCCATCATTATAGACCCCCCTCTACTAACTATGGACCCCCCTTCCCTCAGTACGGACCCCCCTCTACTAACTATAGACCCCTTCCCCCATTATAGACCCCCCTCCCTCAGTACGGACCCCCCTCTACTAACTATAGACCCCCTTCCCTCAGTATAGACCCCCCTCCCTCAGTACGGACCCCCCTCTACTAACTATAGACCCCCTTCCCTCAGCATGGACCCCCCTCTACTATGTATAGACCCCCCTCCCTCGGTACGGACCCCCTCTACTAACTATAGACCCCCCTCCCTCATTACGGACCCCCCTCCACTAAGTATAGACCCCCTTCCCTCAGTACGGACCCCCCTCTACTAACTATAGACCCCTTCCCTCAGTATAGACCCCCCTCCCTCAGCACGGAATCCCCTCTACTAACTATAGACCCCCTTCCCTCAGCACGGACCCCCCTCTACTAAGTATAGACCCCCCTCCCTCGGTATGGACCCCCCTCTACTAACTATAGACCCCCCTCCCTTATTACGGACCCTCCCTCCACTAAGTATAGACCCCCTCCCTCAGTACGGACCCCCCTCCACTAAAGTATATACCCCCTCAGTAAAGACTCCCCCCCACCAAGTATAGACTCCCCTCCCTCAGTACAGACTTCCCCCTTCAGAAAACTGAAAAATAAATCATCAATTGCCGCCACTGTGCCCATCAAACGTCAGCCACTGTGCCCATCAAACGTCAGCCACTGTGCCCATCAAACGTCAGCCACTGTGCCCATCAAACGTCAGCCACTGTGCCCATCAAACGTCAGCCACTGTGCCCATCAAATGCAGCCACTGTGCCCATCAAACGTCAGCCACTGTGCCCATCAAACGTCAGCCACTGTGCCCATCAAACGTCAGCCACTGTGCCCATCAAATGCAGCCACTGTGCCCATCAAACGTCAGCCACTGTGCCCATCAAACGTCAGTCACTGTGCCCATCAAACGTCAGCCACTGTGCCCATCAATTGCCGCCACTGTGCCCATCAAACGCAGGCGCATGGCGCTCACAGGTCACTTTTTTTATGCCTATTAGAGCCTATGGCTCTAATCAGGTGCTTCAAAAGAATACCCCGCCACTGTAATTCAGTCTCCCGGTGCCTGAAAAGGGGCCAGGCGCCTGAATAGGGGGTGGCAGTGGTGACAATAGCTAGATTCATGCAATGAATGCATCATTGGTGATAGAGGAATGACAGGAGAGAGGGGGCGGCGCCTGTGCGCTCTTTATGGACGCACCGCCACTGATTACATACATTAAAGGGAGTTTACTAAGACTGGAGCAGCTGTGCATGGCAACCAATCAGCTTCTAGCTTTCATTTCCAAAGCTTAACCAAACAAGCTGAGGCTAGAAGCTGACTGGTTACTTTACACAGCTGCTCCCCTCATTCTGCTTAGCAGCAAGCATATTACAAGAATTGTAGGCATTTAGGATGCATTCAGTTACATAACCTGGCAAAGTTACAAACACCAAAAGGCCTCATTTAATAAACAGCAATGCAGAATATACAGTAATAATCTATGATTATATGCACAAGTACAGAAGCCCATCAGATGTAGCTGATGACAATGTAAGGTGCAGTTTGATTGGCTGCTATGGATAACAAGTAACAACACTAGTTAGCACATGGCTACTTGATTAAGTAAAAAATCCTGACACTCACAAAGCAATCTCATACAAGTGTACTGTATGGCTTAAATGTGCAATCATCTGGACCTTGTTCAGATGTGTACAGTCTATAGCAGAGACACTCACCTGGGAAACTTCATACAGCATTGTAATCTGGATGAAGGGCTCAAGGCATGGAATTCCCTGTTCTGGGAGCAGAAGAAGCTGTGACAGGAGATCTCCCTCTTGACTCGACTACTTCTGCTGTTCCATCAGTCACTCCCGACTCCTCTACACTCTACAGTGTGAGCTGCCAGCCAACTTTGCCAAGGAAGAGATTGCAATGTCCTCCTGCACTGCATCGCTGCACTCCCAGCCACTTCCTGTCCAGGGACAGCAGTCACAGTCACCGAGGAGGAAGGGCAAGCCTATGACCAGGGCCTCCTCACTGCAAAGCCCAGGCAGCCATGTCCATCCTGTCAGAGACACAGCCCTGCCCCTGCTCTTCACTGGAGTTGCCACATCCACTCCTCCGCAGGCAGTAATCCAGTATTACGTTTGTCTGAGCCAGTGGATTATTGTCTTTGGGGCTTCCCCTGCTGAGTCCTGATAGCCTCATCCAGCATGGCAGAGTCTGGAGAGCGTTAGGCGTCGAGGAGGAAAGTTACCAAACTCCTCCTCCGCTTTGCATGCTGGGGAGAGTCGGGCTGTGAGGTCACTGGTTGTTAGATGCCAGGCGGCCCTAGCAACCAGTGACCAGAGTCTCAGGTGGAGCGGAGACAGAGCGAGCGCCAGCACTACCGCAGGGTTTGCTCGCTCTGTCAATTCCATTCCGGGACACTCTATTGTCCCGCAATGAAGTGGCCCGGGACAGACCTGCTAATTGCGGGACTGTCCCGGGCAATCCGGGACACGTGGGCACCCCCTGCCAAATGTGATTTGCTGTATAAAATTTGCATGCCGCAGAAGTACAAACCCAAGTGGGCACCATGTTAGCTTATACTGTAGGTATGTGTTGGGTGGGGTGATATGGCAAAAACACAGCTTAACTTCCTGTTTTGACAGACCTTTTTTCCACACGTGAACAAAGGCCAAAATCAAAAAAAAAAAATCTTGGTGTTTACATTGGAGTTCTGCCAGCCTGCTAAGATCTTCCAACTATAGAAAGAAGCACACGTTTTATTACCTGTGTGGTGAACTTTGAAGACATGTTTCTCCACATGCCTATAGATACAGAGGTGAAAGGCTTGTTTTAAAGTGCTTTTGCTCCTTGTTTAGAATATGTTAATACTTTATTATGCATAGTCTGCATAGTCTGCGCACAGGTTTACTTGAAGTGATTTATCTTTGAGATTGAATTGCCCCACATTGCCCATAGTTTTTTTTTTTTTTTTTCTTTTTTAAAGTGTATTTTGTGCGTGTACTCGAGAGAGGAGCCGGACTGCAGGAGTTGGGAGTAGGCAGGCCTCCCCCAGAGGCAATCTGCCACCTTTCTCCATGCCCCGGGTGGCAATGGTGGGTGTGTGAGGGGGTCCTCCCACCCAGCCCGCCCTACCTGCTCCGCTTTGAAGCCCAACGGGGCAGAGGGACTCCCTATAAGGGAGTGAGAGGATTAGCCCGCTCACATTGCCCATAGTTACATAGCTTTGTTAGAGCTTGTTTTATTCACTGCTTGTTATGGTTTTGTAACTACTTGAATGTCCTAGGTCTTGTCACATATTCACTTTTGGGACTCTGTAATCATTAGACAGTGTTGATCTAATTGATCATGTTTAGTCTATTCTGACTTTACATCACAGCCATGATGTACCTGCTTTCTGTGCTTCCTGTCCTATCCAGTATAAACATTGGGCTTCTGAACCTGCTCATGCATCTGGACCTGTTTTGTTTCTGCTGGTTACCCCTAGTAAAAACTTAGCTAGCAGCCTAATTTCCAAATAGTTTGGCTAGCGCCAACCTTTCTGTTCTTTTAGACATGTGCAGAATGGAAACATTTGTTTAGTTTCTAATAGATTCGTTATGTTACCAATTTTGTTTTGTTGATTCGTTCTGGAATTCCTTTAGTTTCATTTAATTTATTTTATTAATTTTCTCGACCGATTCAAATTCTGTGTGAAGAATAGCTGGTTGTTAGGGAGCGGGTCAGGGAACCAGGTGCCGCGTCCTTAACAACCAATGGCTCATCAACTGTCAGGGGGCAGACCCTTATTCGAGCATGCAGCCTGGCAGACCAGGAAAAGGGGAGACGAGTGAGCTCTACCCTCCTGAACCATACCAGGCCACCTGCCCTCAACATAGGAGGGTTCTTTGCTTTACTCCAAAGCACCTTGCCCAAGTGGTTGATGTGGACGAGGGCCTCTTCCCCACAACCCTGGCTGATGTGGTTGTGGAAGTCTGCGGGCAGGGGGCTTATCTGTATCTGAAAGCCCCCTTTAACAAGGGGAGCCCCAGATCCTGCCCCCCATGTGAATAAGTATGTAAAACCCCTGCTCATTCACCAAACAAGTGTAAAAAGTGAGTAAAAAAACAGCACAAGTTTTTGACGAGTCCTTTATTAAAAAAAAAAAAGTGTCCCCCAGTGAAGATCCATCGTCATTCATGACGCTCGTTGCACCACCGGACGAAAAAAAAAAAAACCTTTTAGTCTCTTCGAAGGCTTCCGCCATCTGCCTGCTCCATCGTCTGACATTTCCTGAATAACTAAGGAGATGAATCATCCAATGACGTCATCGGGTGACCCCCACCTTCTTATGATGTCATCGCAGTCATGCTGGGTCGCCAGGTGATATTCAACAAAATGTGTTACTATTTAATTCGGAGGTTCAGATACATTTGAATCTCCGAATAACCAAAATTTGTCCGAATATATATCTGGACCGAAACAGTCTACTTTCTACAGGTTATGTGTATGCTACAGATTGTCTTCTCTTCTCTATGTCTAAAAGATATAGCTCCACTGCACTCCCTCCTTTGTCTCTTTGGATTTGGAAACTCACGCAGACCTGTACTCCCTATATTAACCTGTTTTCAGGTTTCTGCACTCTATATGTCCATAAAATTCAATGCAAAACGCAGAAAAAATTGTTTTTAAAAAATGCCGCTTTTTTCCTGGCATCTGTCTACAAATTTTTACTATGAACGTTTTCCCATTCTAGCAAAACATGCCTTTAACTGTTACAGAGAGCGGGGGACTGTTGCATCTAAGGCATTGGCCACTGTAAACCTAAGCCAAATTTACACCCATACAGTGTATTGCACTGCGGGTGCAGATTAGGCTAGGGATCCGCCCTAACTCCTTGTAATCTGCAGAACAAGGAGAGAAAAATCTCAGCAACTGCACACCATATAAACCCAGCATGTAATGTAGGTGATAACAGCCTCAGCCTAACTCTATCCAGGCCACGCGTGCTGAGGCTGTTATCACCTACATTACATGCTGGGCTTGTATGGTGTGCGGTGGCTGAGATTTTTCTCTCCTTGTTCTGACTCATCCTTATACATCTCGAGTGTTGAGCCTGTATGTTTTAACACTGATAACATGCAGACTTAATAATGATCAGCACATCTTATTCAATAATAAAAAAAAACTTCTACTCATTCAATCCTTTAAAAAAAGCACATTATTAATGTTACCAAACAGCATGCTACAACCCAAATGTGTTATTTCTGGTAAAACACACTGACTGAATCAGGATGTGCTGAACATCATCAACTTAGCAGGGCAATTTCTATATTTATGGACATATAGAGTGCAGAAACCACATGCAGCATCTCTGAGACCTCCCCCTACTTCTATAAACTTACAGAAGATTCTAGATGAATGGGAGTTAAGGAGAGAAGGAGCTGCTTGGAGTATTCTGAGGGCCCTGACCAATCCCCAACAGATGGGTTGGTAAGCAAGCCCCCTTAAATACTCAGGGTCAGCCCTGCTGGAGCAGTGGAGTTTGGGTGGAAGCCGGAGATGGAATGTTAGGCTGTCAGTGGCCCTTGAGGGTAACCCCTTAGTCTTGGGGGGGGACTTTGGGCACGGGCTTGGGTGCGGAAGGGACCTTCTTCACAACACACAGAGGTGTCCTGACCTGAGGAATGGGAGCAAAGTGGAGGACAGCAGAAGAACACTGCTGGGCAAATCTCCAGGGAGGAAGACAGCCAGCTGGGCTGGTGTGTGTTAAAGTTAGAGGACTGAGAGGCATGCCTGAGAGGACTGGGTGCAAGCAGTCTGGGATTGATGCAGAATAAGTCTGGAAGGACTGTGAAGTCTTAGCTAGGAGGGCTAGTGAAAGGCGCAGCTGCAGCCAGATGGGCTGGCAGTGCCTGAAGGGGTGGTGCTGAGATCAATAGACACAGGAGGAGGACAACTGGGCACTAGAACTTTTTGCTACACTTCCCAAGGGGCCCATGGCCCCTGCCTGTAAAGGGCATTTGCTATGGTCTGATTGCGCTCTTGTGAGACTATCCATACAGTGCCAGCTGGTCCTGTGAGTTGTTGTTCTACAAGCAAGAATGTGCTGGAGCTAAAGGAAAGTGTATATATGGATTGTATATAGTTGCGTCCCTGAAGAGTTCTGCTACTTTGATCAAGTGGGCATTACATAATACCCTAATCTCTATCCAAGTTTAATAACCCTAACAAAATACAAAAACAAAGCTGCAAGTCCGGCTCTGGCTGCCTAGGCGACGATGTAACTAGGCGATTACCATGGACATATTGGCATCATCTATCCCAGGAGTCCATGGGAATCGCCTCATACCGGAATATCACGCAATTTGATTGACTCTGATTGACAAGTTGCTATAAAAACAGAACAGAACTTTCATCAACTTCGCAATGGCTACGGCAACGTGTCAGGACAAAAGAGCGCCACGCAGTGGCATTACTGTTCAGGCGCGAGATTGGGAGGTGCATGCTGGGTTGCCAGCTGCACTGAATCCCAGAAATTAATACAAGAGGGCTTCAGAAGCTGAGGCCTCGTACACACAACCGTTTTCCTCGTCAAAATCCATCAAGAAACTTGGTGGCAGAGCTTTTTTGCAGAGGAAAACGGGCGTGTGTATGTTTTTCGTCGAGAAAACTGTTGTGGATCTCGACGATAAAAAAAGAGAACAAGTTCTCTTTTTTCTCGTCGGGAGTCTCAATTTCCTTGTCGTGTTTCTCGTCGGGCTGGTTTACGACGAGAAACACGTTTGTGTGTATGCTTAGAAACCCGCGCATGCTCAGAATAAAGTATGAGACGGGAGCGCACCTTCGGTAGCGTTCGTAATGGAGATAGCACATTCGTCACGCTGTAACAGACTTAAAAGCGCGAATCGTCTCTCACCAAACTTTTACTTAACACGTAGTAACATGATATTAGTAAAAGCAGCCCCAAGGGTGGCGCCAGTGGAATGAAACTTCTCCTTTATAGTGCCGTCGTACGTGTTGTACGTCACCGCGCTTGAGAACAATGAGATTTTGTCTTGACAGTGTGTACGCAAAGAAAGCTTGACAAGATTCTCGACAAGCCTGACAAGGAACTCGTCGAGGAAAATGATGTTTCTTTTACAATGAGTTTCTCAGTCATGTGTACGAGGCCTCACAGTAGAGATGGACCTGCCTGCTTCCAAGATCAGGTTAGTTTTAAACGATTTAAGCTAATAGATAAAAGGACCACATTAATGTCATTATCTAAATGTTGCATATGAAGTGGACCCAACTATGGCGGAGTGTTTAAAAAAAAACTGAATGGGGAGACTGGAACTCCACTTTAAGGATAAATTACTCCACAGTACAAGAAGCTAGAGAGTTTGGTCAGGATGCCTTTAAAGCTCTTGTTAAGATTATGTAAACACTTAAGGGCTCTTTCACACGGAGCGGATCCGTATTGATCCGCTCCGTTAGCCCGTTTGGCTCAGCGGGGATTCCTCCGTTAATCCCTACTGAGCTGTCGGCGGACAGGGCGGTCCCCGCACAAAGTGCAGAGACCGCCCTGTCTCTCCTCCACTCTCCCCTATGGGGAATCGGATGAATATGGACCGTGTGTCCGTATTCATCCGATCCGTTCCGCCGGACAGAAGAAAAATAGGGTTTTCTTCCGTCCGCAAAAGCGGATCTTTGCGGAGGCGGATGGTTGCAGACGTTAGCGGATGCATCATCCGCTAACGTCTGCAATCCCATAGGGATACATTACAAGTCCGTAAACGGACTTGTAAAAAATGGACCGTTTGAACGTGTGTGTGAAAGGGCCCTAATTTTTCAGTCTGAGCAAAGGTGCACTTTAAAATAAAATCATCGCAAATATTTTTTAATCCTTACAGATTTCCTGTAAATAATCCAAAATGTTAAGTTGTTTTTAAGATGAGAGACCCTGCTGCCTCCTGAATGCCTTATTTATTTATTTTTTCTCCTGCTGAGCAGAATTTTATAACAGGGATAATGTGCCGCAACTGCAAGTCCCTATTGATTTTAACGGCCCAGTTTGACAGGCACCTGTCAATTCATCATGTCATGTTAACCACTTCAGCCCCAGGGATTTGGCTGCCAAATGACCAGAGCACTTTTTATGATTTGGCACTGCGTCCCTTTAACTGACAATTGCGTGGTCGTGCAACGTGGCTCCCAAATAGATCTTTCTTTTGGTGGTATTTGATCACCTCTGCGGTTTTATTTTTTTGCGCTATAAACAAAAATAAAGTGACAATTTTGAAAAAAAACAAAATTTTTGCTATAATAAATATCCCCAAAATATATCTAAAAAAACGTATATTTTCCTCTACATATGTTTGGTAAAAAAAAAATCGCAATAAGCGTTAATTGATTGGTTTGCGCAAAAGTTATAGCATCTACAAAATAGGGGATAGTTTTACTGCATTTTTATTAATAATTAATGTTTTATTAGTAATGGCAGCGATCAGCGATTTTTATCGTGACTGCGACATTATGGCAGACACATTGGACACTTTTGACGTTATTTTGGGACCATTCACATTTACACAGCGATCAGTGCTATAAAAATGCACTGATTACTGTGTAAATGAAACTGTAAGAAAACCCCAGGACATGTACTGACACATGCGTGAGCGTGTGCGGCCGCGGGCCGGCTACGCGTGTGCACACACATGCGCGCATTGGTCACGGAGCTTGCAGCAGGGGCACGCGCGTGCCCACACGGCAGCAGATTTAAAGGGACGTACATGTACTCCCATTTGCCTATCCGCGCCATTCTGCCAGCGTAAAAGTGCGTGCTGCGGTCGGCAGGTGGTTAAAGTTCCAGTGGCTGCAATGCAAAGCAACGTGGCGGCGGCATGTGAACAGTCTCTTCTGGCTGTCGTTTAGCCTTTAGGTGGGCAGCTGGGGTAGTAAAATCGCAGCTTGGCTGCCCTTTTTTTCTGACGCCCGTGTGAAAGAGGCCTTATTGTCATTGTTGTATGTTGTAACGGCTGTGCATTTGTAGCCCACATATTGTAACCGTTGTCCATGTGTTGGTCATGTTTTATCAGGATGGACATTTTTTTTGCCTAGCCATGTCAAGCCAGAGCTGTTTGTTATATTGCAGTATAATATATCCTATTCCAATACAGGAAGCATTTTGAATTTCACTCCCCCTCCCAGCCTGCTCAGTGTTCTCGATAAACATAATGGTGGAAAGACTTCTTTCTCACTACTAATTTAGGAACAGATACTATTTGCGGTGAAAGGCTCTTTATAACGGCAGCTCTTCCTCTAATTATTCTACAAGTTGCAAAAAATAATGCAGAGGAGGATGCTTGATGTTGACTTAATTTCTTGTGTCTGAAACAGATTGTGGCAATTTATTAACACATGAGATCTGCCCACCTTAAGAGGAATAAAAAAAGAGAAATATGCCATGTTTTGAAGCTGCCTCCCTTTTCCACAAAATTAGCCGCGTTGCATAAGAAATGGTTCATTTTGTGCTGGGAATCTGCTTTCCCTCGATATTTGCATATATACATATGTAAACACACTAGCTGGGAGCTACCATATTGGGAATAATGTGAGAGGAATGCCAAGTTGAATTGTACTCCCCTTATGAAACATGTAATTGTAAATCTTCCATTCTGTCAGACTGTGGCAAATGTTTGGCATGTTTATAAATGTTAGAGTGTGTCGGTTTTTAACTACTTAAGGACCGAGCCTCTTTCTGAGATTTGGTGTTTACAAGTTAAAAAAAATTTTTTTTTTTTGCTAGAAAATTACTTAGAACCCCCAAACATTATATATTTTTTTTTTCTAACACCCTAGAGAATAAAATGGCGGTCGTTGCAATACTTTCTGTCACACCGTATTTGCGCAGCGGTTTTACAAGCTTTTTTTGGAAAAAATACACGTTTTTTAATAAAAAAAAATAAGACAACAGTAAAGTTAGCTCTCTTTCTGAAAATGTTAGTTGCCTGGCAGTGATATTGAACCTCAGGCTTCACTGACCTTAAAGTGATTGTAAAGTCTCATTTAACAAAATTAAATAAATAACAAACATGTTATAATTACCTGCTCTGTGTAGTGGTTTTGCACAAAGAAGCCCAGATCCTCCTCTTCTTAAGTCCCTCTTCACTGCTCCTGGCCCCTCCCTCCTGTCAAGTGACCCCACAGCAAGCAGCTTGCTATGGGGGCTCCTGAGCCCAGTCACAGCTCTGTGTGTTCATTCAGACACGGAGCAGTGACCTGGCCCCGCCCCCTATCTCTCCTGATTGGCTGATTTTGATTGACAGCCACAGGAGCCAATGGCGCCGCTGCTGTGTCTCAACCAATCAGGAGGAGAGTCCCAGATGGCTAAGACACTTGTGGACATTGCTGGAGAGAGATGGGGCTCAGGTAAGTAATGGAATGCATTAGGCTATTTTCACACTGGGGCGGTGGGGTGTTGGCTGTAAAGTGCCGCTAATTTTAGCGCCGCTTTACCGTCATTTTTGCTGCGCTTTTTGGCCACTAGCAGGGCACTTTTAACCACACAGGGTTAAAACTACCAGCAAAGTGCCGCTGCAGCGGCGTTTGGCCGAAGGTTCGGCGCACTGCCCATTAATTTCAATGGGCAGGGGCACTTTACGAGTGGTGTATACACCGCTCTTACAGTGCTGCAAAGATGCGGCTGGCAGGACTTTTTTTACCATCCTGCCAGCGCACAGCTCCAGTGTTAAAGCCCTCTGGCTTTCACATTGGAGTGAGAGGAGAGGCGCTTTACAGGCGCTATGCAGGCGCTATTTTTAGGGCTATAGTGCCTGTAAAGTGCCTCAGTGTGAAAGCAGCCTAAAGATAAAAAAAAACTTCTGCCTTTAGAACCACTTTAATTTATTTTATGCAGATGAATTTTTTTTTTTACTATTCTTTTGGCGTATTCTCTTATTCTCCTGATCTGCAATCATCTTTGTTTGGTTTAGTAATTTAGAAAGTTATAAGATTAGAGACAGCCAGGCGGTTAATATTTTCTCAGAGGTTTTTATGATGTTTATTTTCCCAGTGCAAAAAAAAGGAGTGCAAAAGGATTTACGGAAACCTGGCAAGAAGAAATCAGGGAGGTTGCCATTTCTGGTCTCTCCTACTGAAAATCCTAGTTGCCTGACTGGCATGCTGATGCTTTGGCTTCACTTAAAAGTATAAAGAAATCATACAGCTCTTCCTCTCATTTGCTATGTACCTGATCCAGAAAAGTGGTTTAGATGTACTGACCCAGATAAAGCCAAGCAAACAGAATTTTTAAAAGAGGGTCTGACAGGTTTGCTTTAATTTGAATCCAAATGTCTCAACTAAATGTATAATAACGATAAAATTATCTTTATGATCTCAGCAGAAATAAAGTCACTGATAGATAGAAAATGCAGCTTAATTCGTTTAATTGCTGGCTGGAGTTGCTCTTTATATCCAATCATTTGGACTGTTCAGCTGCACAAAATGCCTTTTAAAGGAAAAGCAATGTGTAGATTTAGTGGGCACCAAGTTATTATTGCAGCATGTTCCTTAATCTTTGTTATTACTTTTACATGATGTAGCAATGTGGACTACAATTGCAAAGTACAGTGATCCTCTGGTATTTCTATATATTGCATGTCCCTCTAGTGCCAAGTGTTACTAACTGATCATATCTGTGAGCCAAACTAAAAGTATTGTGGGGTTAGTAGTAAACCTGGGCTACATATCCCAGGGATCTTTGCTACCATCAGGGAGATTGCTAGTAGAAGCTATAAAAGAAGCCAGAGACCTTCCCCACGCCCTCTTCCTCCTGGGCCTTATATGTGACGGACCTCTCCGTGCATGGAGAGCCGGGTTGTGGCCTACCACGCGGGGTACAACATTCTAACCCAGATGAGAAGGACCTAGCAGTGCTTGCTGTTCATCAGATATCCATCAAGCACCACCTCGGTCATCTGACAACCTGTGCTTCGAGCTTCGCATTGGGAGATCGTCACAGCGGATCCGCTGCACGAGCGTCGCTCCAGGGAACTTCTGTCCAGAAGGCATTGAATCAACCTGGTCTTTGGTGAGAGGGAAATTGCCCACCTTTGCAAACCTTTCCTTATTTCTTCACTGGTTCACTGTGTACAGACATCTTTACCTTGGGAATATTTTACTGCACCTATGTTTGAACACTGTACATAGACATCTTTAGCTTCTTCCATTTCAAGAAATTGTATTGCTTGTTACTACACCTTTTTGGATATAATTGATGAGCTCCAACTGCTGGTGAAGACCAATAGGCCTGCAACGGGGACATTGCTGTCATTACTACTTAAAGTGCCCCCATACCATTTCTATGAAGCTTGATCTCTCTTCAGGATTAAAGGTTAATAGGCCGGCCTGGGTTCCCCCTTTAGAAGTTTGCCACTAAATACTTAACCTTTGCTTATCCTTTCAGGTTCAAGTAGTATTCTACTGTACATATGTGTATATAATATACTGTTATCTAAAAATGATCTTACCTTGTGTTATTGTAGGTTGATTCCTCTACTGAGCTAGGACTGTTACCCAAAGCTCAGTAGATCTATTGCCTCATCTGTGTAACAATATCCTTCTTGAATTGTTCCAGTAAACGTTAATAGAATATAAACACAGTTGTTTGCCTTTATACTTTAAGGTGATGAAAAGATGTCTGAACCCAGAGTGTCAGATGGGTTGGAATATTCACAAGGTCATGGCGGTGCAGATGAGCAGGTAAATCCAAGCAGTCCCCAAGGGGGTCGTGCTACATTTGGGGGCTCGTCCGGGATGCCATCTCTAGGCGGCCCTAGTCAACCTAGACAAGAGCCACAATCCGTGTGGGAAGCCACTTTGTTGGCCACGGTTGCCTGAGGCAGAAGTCAGGGAGCTCAAATGGAGAGGAGCACTGTTCTGGAGATCTCAAGAAGTGAGCACACTGAGGGAGAGATTAGAAGGTGGCTGAGAGCTCTGGCCTCAGGACACCGGGCCTACATTGTGAAAACTGAAGCTACAGTACATATGATTTGGATCAATTCAGGGTACATATTGAACTTGTGCTATATACAAAAAACTAAAACCTTTATTAAACTCTTCTAAAATTCACAAATTGATAAAAATATTTACATGACTTTGATCCTTCTTACATATTTATAAAACAAAAAAAAATACACAATACATTACATGCCCCTAATAAATCACTAATGCAAAAAGAGTTTGTGTTAAATCACATCTCCACTGTAAACCATGTTTTATCAGTAAATTATCACATCAGGATTAAAGTAAATTCAAACTCAAAGGTTAGTAAGCACAACCATTAGAAGGCAGAGTGTGGAAGTGTTAAGAAACAAAACAAAAAAAAATGTAATTTGCTGATTCCAAGGCACTCTATTTTTGCACTGCAACCCCATGGCTCTTGGTGCCGATGTCAGTAGAGTCTTTAGCAAAAGTGAATAAAGACTCTGCTGATCTTGGCACCAAACTGCTGCAGGTCATATGACCTTATACATATGCTCCTGATCAAACGACCTGAAATCAGAGCACAATGATACTTATGCCTTGTTTCCACTGAGCGGAACGGTTCGGGTCGGTACAGTTTGGAACGCTTAGAATGGTCCGGTCTATTCTGGTGAGCATTTCCACTGCAAGTCGGATCGTCGGGGGCCATGCAGGGTTTAAAAAAAATGCCTAGCGTGTCCACCAATCAGTGGAATGTATTGTAGCTCCGCCCTAACCGAACCATTCCATTTTCTATGGCCCCACATCTGAAGCAGGACCCAGAATGGTGCGGTACGGTTCGGTTTCATGGCACACTTTCATAATGGAAACACCCAAAATAGCGTACCGTTCCGAACCGATCCGCTCAGTGGAAACGAGGCATTACTGTTTCCAAGTAAAGTGTTTGCATGTCAAGAACCCACACCCTGCCACCATAATGACCGTGGAAAATGTTGGAAAGTAACCTAAACTTGGGTCTAGCTGCATCTTAGGTCCATCTTTTTTACCTGCACTGCCTATGATATGTTGTTACAATATCTTCCATTTTACATATATTTTTATTCTTGTTTTTTTTTTTTTACTTTCTTTTTACGATTCCTAAAGTTTGTAGCAATCTTAATTATGTTTGTTATTTTTTTTCCAGGCCATAGAAGGCATCTAGGATGTCATTGAAGGAAACAACAAAAGAAAGTGCTTAGAGCTATGAAAAACATTTGTCATAAAAAAGTAGACATGTGCGGTTCGTTTAGTTCCGAATCCAAATTCGGATGAATTTTCGTTATTCAGAAATTTGGATGTATCTGAATTTCCGAATTAGAATAGTACAAAATTTAAACAAATCCGAAATAATGAAATTCGAATTCGGATAAAATTCGAAACGTTTTCGAATGCCTTTCGATTCGTTTTTTAATAGTTTTCAAATTTAAATAGTTTTCCAATTTTCAAAGAGAATAAAATAGAATAGATTTTTTTTCTATTCTATTCCTTTATTTTCTATTCTATTTGATTACTTTAGGAAATTGGAAAACTATTTAAATTTGAAAATGATTCGAATTTGAAAACTTTTCAAATTCGAAAACTTTTCACTTTCTAAATTTATTCAAAAACGATTCAAAATCGATTCGAAAACTTTTCACATTCGAAAACTATTTCAAATTGATTAGAAAACATTTTGAATAGATTTGAAAACGAATAAACAAAACGAATCCCGAAAACAAAATAAACAAGTGAAACAAATTTAACTAAACTAATTAATGTAAATAAATTGAAATGAAACAAAACAAATGTTTTTGTTCTGCACATGTCTATAAAAAAAAGAGCTGGAGCCAAAGGACATTTGTAAAGATATGCTAGCAACACTAGAAACAAAGGTGCTAATTCTTGCAGTACAGTATAGAATTTGGCACTGGAATTCAAAAGCTATGTCCATTTTTTTTTTTTTTTAATAAAGTTTTGCTATGCTATGGGAAACCTCTAGAAATGTTAGTGTCATTAAACCCAGACTATGAAAAACGTTATTTGCATAACAGATGTTCATACTCTCAAAGCCACTAAAGCATTTGCTTTGTAAAGTGTGAAATATACCTGGTCAACCCTTCCTTCAGCTGTCCCTCCCATCTTCTCTGTGTCCTCTCTGCAGGTTGATTTAAAGCAGTATTAAATGCAAAAAAAATATTGCAGCTTATCAATTTTTAGATGTGATGGCTGCATTCGTTTCCTTTTTTGGGTTTCTTTCTTCCATTTTTATCTAGTGATCTGCAAAGTAAGTCTTCTGTTTTTCACAAACCAACCCGACTGACCAATTAAAGAGTACGTAAATCCAACATGTCATAATCCTAATATGTTCCTGCTGTACCATGAACTTGTATGAAAATGTATCCTGTTCACTTTGTATTGCTTCTTTTGTGGGAAATCTCTGGTGTTCATGCTCTGCTTTGCTATTAAAAACTGACCACACTAAGCAGGAGAACACAGTGTGGTCAGTTCTCTATCTATGTTGGGAACTCTGTGTGCTCTTCTCTTATGATCAGACTTGTCCTGACACACACCCTATGCACAGCCTTTCACTGGAAAGCTCAGTGTCCTACTGTGTCCCCCCCCCAGCTCTTATGCAACTGAGAACAGAGGGAATGTGATCATGTATAAAAAGGGGGGAAAGGGGTATTTATTTATTTTTATATTTATACACAAATGTTTTGCCTTTCATTTAAACAGTATAGTTTGTTTTACAAATTGATAATTTACAATCACTTTAACACTGGAAGGGGTGATTAATAGCTTTTATTTATTCATGCATAACTATTATCCTAAAATGAAAAAAAAAAATATTTGCTGTAACTGATTATAAAGTGTGAGCTGAAGTTTGCTTCAATGTGTTAGTTTATCCAAACCTGCTAATACATTTAACCACCCCCCCCCCCCCAGACTGAAAATACTGCTCTCTGCTATGCCTCATGTGCTCATTCCTCCAGATATGTGTTTTACTAATACTGGAGGCGTGTTACTGGCCACCAGGTGAAAACAAAGGGAAAGAAGCCAAAATAAACAAAAACTGAGGCAGCCACCACATTTAATGATTGGCAAGCTGCAATAGATATATTTTTTTGGTTTTGGGTTTAATACCACAAAAAAAAAACGAATTCATCCTGTTTCCTGATATCACCAAGATATGGTTGCCACTTTTTCTTCGAACCAAACCCAAACACTTTAGCGGTGCACAGAAAAAAAAAATATTTTTTAACATACACTATAGGATTGTGACAGACCTGGGACTTCAAAGAGAATAGTAAAGTGACGTGCATATATGGGGCCCTGTTCTGAGTCATATTCCTGTCTGAATATTGTGTCTGGGTTTCAGGTGGACTGAAACCCGAACACATGATTCAAAACCCGAACTGTCCGGGTGAATCCCGAACAGGTGGCAACCCTACACCAAGAGTGAAACCAAATCCCAAATTTTGATTTATCACCAGAACAGGAATAGAGGGGAAATATTCCAATTGACACACTAGTTCTGGTGACCCTAATGACAACTACGGATTCTCCCACACTTTGGAGGGATTTCCTCTCACTTCCTGTTTTAGCTATGGGACAGGAAGTGAAGGGAAATCTTCCCAATGGAACAATATGGCAAACAAATAAATAAAATAAAAAATGACAAGAGTTATGATGATCCTTTACTCTATCCAAAATGAAAAAAAAAAAAAAAGTTTTGCCTTTAGTTCTGCTTTAAGTACAACCAATCAAAATAACATTTTGTACATTAAAAGCTTCCTAAATATCTCTATTGTTACATTGTGAGCCTCTGTTTTTTTTTTGCAGAAGAAAAAAAAATGTGACAACGGCACAAGAAAGCTCACAGATGGTCATACAGCAGAACATAAAATTCCTCAAGCACTTTGGCAAGACCAATTCCTATTCACAAAGGGTTAACAGCGCTGCAGGTGCTAGCATAAGGACAGCATTAAAATTTGTGTAGCTTGTATAATGCCTATAAAAGTCATAAAGCTCTAGATGTTATTATGTGTGCCTTTATATCCTTCACATCAGATTAAAAGATTTTTTTTTTCTCTCTTTTTATCCAGTTGTATGAATAAACGATAGAGCCTGTCCTACAGCTGGGACCTAAGCAACATCATTTCTAACATTTAAACTGAGCCTAAAGGTTGTAGAATATATTGAAATCTAATGGAGGTACCTCTGGCGAAGCTCTGACCTTTTGACCACTTGGTTTAATAGCCCCCTGTTTGGTTTTCTTAAGCTGCAGGTGTCTTTGCAGGATATTAGGTGCAGCAGTGTTGCCATCTACTGTCCAAAGTTGGCAAATCTTTTTTTTATGAAATGATGACACTTATTCAGGTTATCGGAAAAATACAATCAGGATACAAATCAATATTAAAAAATATCAGGTTTTGCTTTTTTTAAGATATTTCAATTTTTTTGGGGGGTCAGTGGAAAGGTACTTGTGCTAAATATCCTAATTCTTATTAAACAGTTCAAGCAAATTCCCTTAATATAGGAAAGGGAAGGGGGGAATATTTACTGTTCGATTATATTGCGTTTTGTGAGTGGCTAGTTTGTTAAATGATAGCCGTCTACTTCAGCCAACCAGTCTAATTCTCACTTATCCATGCTCATTCCTATCGTGTGGATGCATAATAGACAGCCTCTCCATAGGGTTAAATGGGATTTTTGGGCCAGATTCACGTAGAAGTGCGGCGGCGTAACGTATCGTAGATACGTTACACCGCCGCAAGTTTTCATCGCAAGTGCCTGATTCACAAAGCACTTGCAATGAAAACCTACGCCGGCGGCCTCCGGCGTAAGCCCGCGTAATTCAAAGGGGCGTGTGCCATTTAAATTAGGCGCGCTCCCGCGCCGGACCTACTGCGCATGCTCCCTTTTGAATTTCCCGCCGTGCTTTGCGCGAAGTGACGTCATTTTTTCGAACGGCGACGTGCGTAGCGTACTTCCGTATTCCCGGACGTCTTACGCAAGAAGGAAAACATTTTAAATTTTGACCCGGGAACGACGGCCATACTTTATACAGCACATATGTGTGCTGTGTAAAGTTAGGGCACCAAAAACGACGACTAACTTTTTTTGACGGGAAACTAGACTAGCAGCGACGTAGCGAACGCGAAAAACCATTGTGGATCGCCGTAACTCCTAATTTGCATACCCGACGCTGGTTTACGACGCAAACTCCCCCCAGCGGCGGCCGCGGTATTGCATCCTAAGATCCGACAGTGTAAAACAATTACACCTGTCGGATCTAAGGGCTATCTATGCGTAGCTGATTCTATGAATCAGTCGCATAGATACTCTGAGAGATACGACGGAGTATCTGAGATACTCCGTCGCATCTCTTTTGTGAATCTGGTCCTCTGTGTGCATTATGCGTACACACGACCGTTTTTCGGGTTGTAAAAATTATGTTTTTCAGGCTCTAGAAAAACATTTTATTTTTCGACCCGATCATTAAAACGGCCTTGCCTACACACGATCGTAAAAAAAAAATGCTCTAGCAAAGCGCGGTGACGTACAACGCGTACGACAGCACTATAAAGGGGAAGTTCCATTCGGATGGCGCCACCCTTTGGGCTGCTTTAGCTGATTTAGTGTTAGTAAAAGACGATTCAAAAATCATTTTTTACAACCCGAAAAACGGTCGTGTGTACGTGGCATTAGAATCATGGGACTAGTTGGAGAGTTTGGAAGGGTGGCTGTGTGTCTCTCTCTGGGCTGCACAGTGTGGATCTGGCACTGGGGATATAATACTTGGGGTATGGGTGTAGCTTAAAGGATAACTATGCTAAAGTATAGTCATTCTTTAAGTAGAGCCAACAGAAAAGTGATATTTTGAGCAGTGAGCCTTTTTGTTGCTACACACTCAACATGCAATGGATCATTATTTTCTCTTCTGAGTAGGGTGGCCACTAGGGTTGCACCGATGCTGATACTGGTATTGGTATTGGTGCCGATACCAAGCATTTGCCTGGGTACTTGTACTCAGACAAATGCTCTGATGCTTAATCTGATATCTGGACAGTCAGGGACGATTGGTGCAATGCTGGAGGGGGGGGGGGGGGTTACAATCACCAATCTCCCTGTATACATTTCAACGAAGATGCTGACAGCCGCTTCTTCCCCTCCCCCCCCTCACGGCTTTTAGCTGCTTTATTGAAATGTATACATGGAGATCGGTGATTGTAACTCCCCCCACAGCACCACACCAATTGTCCCTGACTGTCCTCCATATCCTCCTCCAGTTCCCCTCCATGCTCCTCCGATAACCCTCCATGCTCGGATCCCCCTCCATGCTCCGGTCCCCCTCCGTGCTCCTCGGTCCCCCTCCATGCTTCGTGCTCCTCGGTCCCTCTCTGTGCTTCTCGGTCCCCCTGCATGCTCCTCCTCGGTCCCGCTTTCATGCTCCGGTCCGCCTCTGTGCTCCTTGCCGGTCCCCTTCTGTGCTCCTTGGTCCCCTCTGTGCTTCTTTGCCCCCTCTGTCCTTGATCTGTCAGGATGAAGAGCAGAGGAAGGTGCCAATAAATATGGCATTTACCGGCTCCTTCCTTTTCCGAATGTACAAGATGTCAGTGATCACTGACTCCGTTCATTCATAACTGTCACTGAGCGTCATAAACTGAGTTTGCAATGCTTCAGTTTACGAATGGACAGGAGCTGCTGTCTCCTGTCCATTCATGTTCAGTGCAGCTGAGGCTGTCGAGAAAGGGACTGAGGAATCTCTATTCTCAGTCCTTTTCCATGTCTCAAAAGGGAGATGTCAGGGGTCTGTTAAAGCCCTGATATCTCACCAAAGTTACCCCCCCCAACAACCAACAAGGCTATATATATATATATATATATATATATATATATATATATATATATATATATATACTGTATATATATATAATATTGAAAAGGTTCAATTGTAAAAATAATAAAAAAAAAGTAAAAAACACCCCCCCCCTCCCCCCCCAAAAAAAGACTACAAAGTAGAATTGTAAAAAAAAAAAAAAACTATTGACATGGTCCATGCGTCCTCAGTGCTGCATATTAGTGCCACTGTCACATAACAATAAAAACAAGTATCGGTAATCGGTATCGGCGAATACTTGAAAAAAGTATCGGTACTTGTTCTCGGTCTTAAAAAAGTGGTATCAGTGCAACCCTAGTTGCCACCTCATCCCTTTAAAACCACACACATAATAATTATACAGGTTCGGTGGCTGATTAAGGTGGAAATTAAGCTCACTTAGTGCCTTATCTGCATTAAATTAGCCCCGGAACCTGTGTAATTCATATTGGTTTGGTTTTAAAGGGATGAGGTGGCAACCCTACTTCTGAGAGGTGTAGCCACAAAACCCTAGATCAACAGGGCTTCTTGTGCTGCTGCTTCTTCTTCTCACACCCAAGCTCTCTGCTTTACAAGGACTGCATGAGGCTAATATTAAGTCAAAGTTGGCTACCCATGGAGAGGGACCGCACAGCTGCGGTTTACAACCGCTTTAAAACATGCTCATCTGTAGTAGGTATAATGTAGGCTTCTCCTCCGCATTCCCGCAGGTACCGCCAGTTAATGTACAGAGACCTGTCGATGGTATACCCGAGCTTGGGAGCTTGGGGATGACCAGGAAATCCACACCAACCAGCGTGGAGCGCACAGGCGGATGTGATGTCACCGGAGGAGTAGGAAGACCTCCCAACTTGTGAGGGACACCTATTAACAAAAGGCATAGGACACACCCCCTTTTTTTTACCACTACTATTTCTTTATGCTGGCTTGTGGAATTTACAAATACAGCAATTTAGAAATTGGATGAAAGGTTTAGCACTGGGAAACCCTTTTTGAAAGATAAAAAGTGCATTTTATATACAGCTATATATATCAGACCAAAATGAGGGACAAATGAGGAGGAAAGAGAGACAGAGGGACTTTGTTTCAAATCAGGGACAGTCCCTCAAAATCAGGTACAGTTGGGAGCTATGGGTATTCACTCTAGTCTCTAGCTCCTTTTAGAGGCCTCTCTGGTTGGGGTGAGTGTTTTTAACCTTTATAATACACCACTCCTGACAATACTTATGGCCCGGTACACACGGTCCGAAAACCAAAAACCGGACAAAAAATACAGATTTCTAAAGCGATCGTACGATAATCGGATCATTAGTACAGAGCATTCGAGAGCTGATCATAACACATCTGATATTATCTGATTGGACGAACAGAAAAAAAATTGTACGGTTTTCGTTTAACCACTTCAATACCAGGCACTTACGCCCCTTCCTGCCCAGGACAATTTTCAGCTTTAAGCACTGTCACACTTTGAATGACAATTACACAGTCATGCAACACTGTACCCAAACTACATTTTTATAATTTTCTTCCCACAAACAGAGCTTTCTTTTGGTGGTATTTGATCACCTCTGCGGTTTTTATTTTTTGCTAAACAAACGGAAAAAAAACAACATTTTTGAAAAAAAAATTTTTTTTTAGTCTTTGTCATAAAATTTTGTTTTCACCTTCACTGACGGACACTGACGAGGCAGCACTGATGGGCACTGATGAGGCAGCACTGATAAAGTGGCACTGATGGGTACTGGTGAGAAGGCATTGATATGTAGAATTGATGGGCACTGATATGCAGCATTGATGGGCACCAATAGGCGGCAATAATATGCAGCACTGATAGGTGGCACTGATGGGCACGGACAGGTGGCTGTTAGTGAGTAAAGAGCTGATGTGGGGGCCTTTTTGGGGGCATCAATTGGCACAGGGGGTGGTTGGTTCTGACAGAGGCTTCTTACCACGTGATCAGCTGTAACCAATCACAGATGTGGGGTGTCAGACTGACACGTCGCACTCGCATTTGCCGCAAGGGCGCGTGCCAACATGTTATCCTGCTGGACGTCATATGACGCCCAGTCAGGATAACAGAACCAATTCACAGCCGTCATTCTGCATACAGCAGGCGGAAAGTGGTTAATCAGTACAGTTGTCGTCTGAAGATACAATACAAATACACTACAACACATGACATCACAATTTTTTATTCTGTCGTGCGAGAATTTTGGTAAACTCTCCATTTTTGATATGCGACGAGCATGCATAAAAAAAACGGCGATCTGTCGTCCGATTTCGGATCTTGTGTACGGGCCATTAGGTGGCACTACCCCCCCCTCTTTTTTATTGGTGTTTTTACAGAGTTGGTACAGTCTCTGAGGATAGCAGGAGTTGAATTGTCACCCCTTCTCACATATATGGAGTATTGAACTTTATAGACTTGTAGCTTAGACATGTGCAATTCGTTTCGAATTAGTTTTTCTACGAAATTCGACAAATTTGTTAATTCACAAATATTTTAATTAACGAAAACCCGATTAAAATCCGAAAATCCAAAAATAAGAACGGAAATCCGAAAATTCTAAAGAATGAAAATCCAAAAATTTGAAAACCTAAAAAGACAAAAATCAAATATAATAACTAATAACTAACTAATAATGACTTTTAGTTTAACTTTTAATAATAGTTATTGGAATTTCCTTTCGAATTTGACCATAACGAATACAAATTTATCAGAGGCTATGAATTATCCAAAATAACAAATACTGAATCTACTGTAAACGAATGGAACCTAACAAGTTAATATTTATTATTTTTATTATTCATTATTATTAATTTGTTACGTTCCATTTGTTTAGATGCAGCATTCGTTATTTTGGATAATTCATACCTTTGGATAAATTCATATTCGTTACGTTCACTAACAGACAAATTTGAAAGGAAATTACAATATCTATAATTTAATAGTTAGTTACTATTAGTTAGTTATTATTTTGGATTTTAGAAATTACTGATTTTCAACTTTCCGTTCTCTTGGATTTTTATTCTTATTTTTGGATTTCTGAATTTTCTGATTTTCGAATTTTCAAATTTCCAGATTTTCAGATTTTGAGATTAAAATTTTTCCAAAGTTATGAATTTCGATCATAATGAATGACCCAAAAAAAAAACACAATGAAACTAAAACTAACACATTTTTCAGCAGTGCACATGTCTAGTAGCTATATGTATCCTGCATGCCCACTTGATCTTAACTCTCCATGTGCCAAAATACCTTGATTTTCTTCTGTCACAAAAGCTTCCTCCTGCCTGTCAGCCGTCATGTACACTGAGCTATGCATGCAAAGCTCAGTGTACATTTACTATTAAAACATAAGTGATGCGCTAATATCAACAATTGCTGCTGTAGGTACAAATAGTGCTAGTGATACCTCGTACACAACCTTATCAGAAGGTATCAATAAGTGCAAACTGAAAAAATGCAAATTAGCAAATAAGTGCAGATATAATACAATTACCGTATTTATCGGCGTATACCGCACACTATTTTGCCCTGAAAATCAGGGCAAAATCGTGGGTGCGCGATATACGCCGATACACGCTTTCCCGCGCCGAGTTTGAATACTGCGCCGGTATATACCGAGCGCAGTACACTCGTGTATAGTCGGGCAGCCTCGGCTACACTCGCGCTCACGTCCTGTAGGTCCAGTATGTCAGCGCGAGAGTAGCCGTCCATTGCTGACTATACGCGAGTGTACTGCGCTCGGTATATGCCGGCGCCGTATTCAAACTCGGTGCGAGAAAGCGGGAAACGAGCGGGGAGGACGCCGCAGAAGGACGTAAAAATACGGTAAGTGCCTAAAACAATAGGATGGAACAGCCGTACATGACTAAGTAACGTGCCTAGTGATGCAACGCGTGGGGGAGGAGCCTAGTGACGCGATCGACGGGAGATCCGTCCGAATGAGGAGATCACAACGCTGAGCGGCTTATTCAAACACTGCCTTCTGAATGCTGTGATTGATCGGGGGTTTCGTGAGTGTTGAATCACATTGAATACTCTGCATACCCTCTATCTTATACAGTCTTGCACTATGCTTTATCTCTTTTTATTTTACATGAGCTGCTAACTCTGGATGAATGGATGATCACTCGTTGTATCACATCACCGCTCATAGTACCATCAAGTTAATCTGGGACTGATCCCTTCGTTTTTATTCAAACCTGTCTGTGCATGGGTTGACATTAGGATTTCCATACAATTAGTGTGCCACTAATTTGTTTTTTTGTTTTTTGTTTTTTTGTTTTTTGTATATGCACCTGCACAAGGTTTTAGTTAGGAAGGACGCTGTTCCATCCTATTGTTTTAGGCACTTAATTGTATTATATCTGCACTTATTTGCTAATTTGCATTTTTTCAGTTTGCACTTATTGATACCTTCTGATAAGGTTGTGTATGAGGTATCACTAGCACTATTTGTACCTACAGCAGCAATTGTTGATATTAGCGCATCACTTATGTTTTAATTTTATATTGGTTCTGTACGCCACCCTGTGTGTGCAGCTTTATCATTTGGGTATTTTTGCTGTGTGTTTTCTCTTGTGATTTTTATTATTAGTAGCGCTGTAGTACCATTTTTTCAGTGTACATTTACTGTTCCCAATCTGTGCCGCGGCGATGTGACTCCCACGCACATATGAGGGAAAGATATCATAGCAGGCCAACCGTTCAAGTGGCTGAAGACAGGGGACGGATCCCCTGCGAAGATGGAAGCGACAGGACCCGCCGGATTGATCACATGGCAGCGCTGGAGGGCTTCTTTGACAGGTAAGTCTGACAAGAAAAAATATACTGGACTTTACTACAATTTGAATAATGTGTAATGGTTGCAGAGCTGTATTATTTTTTCTCTTTTTATCTGCCCAGATATCAGCTTTAAACCTTGTCTTTCTTTACACATTCTCCAAACTTACCAGCTAATTGCAAATGTGTAGCTTTATGGAAATGTGTGCTGAGATTTCTCGAGAGGGCCACCATTGCTAACCTCTCCTTTTGCCTGGCTACCATACTGATCCAATGGCTTAAGTATTTTAATCACTCATTTAGTTGGCAGCTCTGTAATTTTGAGTCTAGTATATGCCAGTGATTTTAACAGCCTAAGGGTCATCATGACTGCCTGGAAGCTCATGATTTTAGCACTTGCTGTTTATACATTTCCCTTATGGCAAATTTAATACCTACCTTCAAAGGAACCACTGATGTTTGAGTCTCCTGACTCCAGACAACAATGACCCTTCTGGACCCTGCAATGCTACAACCTCTGATACATTGAGGCTAAGAAAATAATAATTATTTGTACAACACACACAGCAAATCAATAAATGAAATGGCAGTGAACAAGTGGGCAATAACAGATATCAATATTGTATAACTCTATAAACAACTGAAGGACCTAATGCCTCTGCAGAGGCGCATTGCGGGCGGTATTGCCACGGTTTCCCATTGTTTTAAATGGGAAGGAGCGGTCAAGGAGCGGTATACACACTGCACATCACCTTGAACACACCATCCCCACCGTGATGGTGGTGGCAACATCATGTTGTGGGGATGCTTTTCTTCAGCAGGGACAGGGAAGCTGGTCAAAGTGACGGTAAGATGGATGGAGCCAAATACAGGGCAATCTTAGAGCAAAACCTGTTAGGCCCCGTACACACGACAGAGGAACTCGACGTGCTTGGCACGTCGAGTTCCTCGTCTCGTTTTGGGATGAAGCCGCCGAGGAGCTCGGCGGGCCGCCTTCTCCTATAGAACAACGCGGCCAACGAGAAAATAGAGAACATGTTCTCTATTTTCTCGTCGAGCTCCTCGGCGGCTCCATCGAGCCAAAACTGTACAGACGACAGAGATTCTCGGCAGAATCCGGGTTTTGACCGAGATTCTCGGCGAATTCTGCCGAGAATCTCTGTCGTGTGTACGAGGCCTTAGAGTCTGCAAAAGATTTGAGACATGGGGCGAAGGTTTCCCTTTCAGCAGGACAACGACCCTAAACATACAGTCACGGCTATAATGGAATTGTTTAGATCAAAGTATAGTCCAAAAAGATGTGATTCATTTATTGGACTTGGAAATATTCAAGAATGGTAATAAGTTACACACAATAACACATTTCAAGGACACAGACAGAAATGGCTACATACCGATTAATAGCTGTCATCACCCGCAATGGAAAAGGGCCACACCAAAAGGGCAGTTCATTAGAATAAAACAGAACTGCAACTCAATGGAAGACTACCACACACAAACGGGAATACTGATTGATAGATTTGTCGCTAAGGGGTATGAACGAAGCAACTTAGAAGTAATCAGAGAAAAAATAGGTCATAAAGACAGAAACTCCCTGCTACAGAACAAAAGTAGAAAGAATACAGAAAAGGAAAGAATCCCATTCATAACAGGATTCAACACTCACTATTAAACACTTGAAGGAATCATACAGAAACACTGGCCATCTATTGACCAACAGCTGACTAAAATACTCCCCTCAAAACCAACATTTATTTACAGACGATCCAGACGGATACACGATGTTATTGTAAAAAATTTACCGGATTTCTAGTCTCATCTAGTTGTAGCTTCAATTTTTTTTAATTTTTTTTATTCTATTTCTATTTTTATTTCTATTTTTATTTTTACTTTTATCATTTTGATTTAATTTTTTTCTATTTTTATTTATATTTATTTTATTTTTTATTTTATTACATTTTTACATCCAATAGAATCACCCTCGTTGCTTGGTTCTATGCAACAGTTGAAACTATTAGGTTTTATATATGCGTAGATTTTCAGTACAATAAAGACGCACATATATACATATATTTATATATATTTTATTTTATATGTATACAGTTTTTAGAAATATTGTAAAGTATTTGACAATGTGAACATTTTGTGAAAGTGACCCAATTGTGTATGCAATAAGAAGCAACGTAATGTACAGAGGGTTAACTGATCAAAGGAGGGCAAAATATGCCAGCAGTTAAAATGGCCAATAGAATATCTGTGTAATTAAAAAAAAAGGGAGGGTGACAATACAAGCAGGTGAACACACTACATCCGTTCTAGCAAAAGGACGGTACTGGCAGCCGCAGGACATTACAGAGAAGGGAGAGGGACAAGTAAGATGTCAGCGGCTTCTGTCTATTACAACCAAATGGATAGGGAGTACCAAGATGGCGGAGATGCCGCATCCGGTCTGGCGGGACAAACACATACGGCCAGATGTGGATGACGGATTCTAACCGCATTACGGGATAAAGACACAAATAAACTATTAGTGGGGCACAAACGGGCCATATATATTTAAATGAACCCTACACATAAAATAAATAAGTAGTAGAAATAGGAAATTAAAGACGGGGATATTAAAGCAGTGGTTCCAGGAACCAAAATGGCGGCCGAACTACTTCCGGTCTGCGCATTTCCGGGAAGAGGCGAGGGGCGGGAATTTTCAATCACAATTAGACTAAGAGGGCTATAAATACAGAAGCACAACAGAAGTACAGCAGCTTCCTGAGGACGTAATATACCTTGCGAAACACGTAGAGGCTGCTGACATCTACGAGACCACGCGCTGATCGCAAGATAGGTGTAGGGGGAACACGAGAGGAACGGCTTTTATCCTTCACATATTTGCATACACGGCTGGAGAAGCTTGGTGCTGGCATATGGGCACAATAAAATGTGAGTGCAATACCTGTTTTTAAATTTTAAAAATAAATAATTTTTTACATACTACACTATGAGGGGCACTCTTTCTCTGTGAGCTTTTGTAGAAAAAGAGAGACCAAACTAGCATACCAAAGGCATCTGGCAGTTGTTGGAAACGCATAAGTGGAGTGGTTATCCTGGGAATGAACCAAAGGCATTTATTAAATGAGATCTGGTGAGTGGCCATTTTTTACGGTGATGGGACTATCACAGAAGTGGTGAAATCACGTTGTGTTTTAACGTCTCACAGGAGAAGCATTAATCGTTTTATGAGCACTTGGTCATCACATTGGGACTTTAAAGGGAAGAGGATCAACCTAGAAATCCTCTATAAAATTGTCATTTTCTTCACATATACAATTTATTATTTTTTTGTGGCTATTGCAAAAGTTGTTTGTTTCTGTGGTAAAGATTCCCCAAATTTGATATAGGGGAATGCAAGTTTTTTAAGAGCACTATTCAATACGTATATGGCACAGACATGTATGTGTTTTTTGCATTTTTTTGAGAAGAATATTTGTATATGAGCACTTGGTACACATTCATATATACACATATATTCTGTCGATTGTCAATAGAGGTGATATGTATTGGGGCTAATAATTGTGGCCCCCCTACAATACAGAACCCCCCTCCTACAATACAGAACCCCCCTCCTACAATACAGACCCCCCTACAATACAGAACCCCCCCCTACAATACAGACCCCCCTACAATACAGAACCCCCCTCCTACAATACAGAACCCCCCCTCCTACAATACAGACCCCCTCCTACAATACAGAACCCCCCTACAATACAAACCCCCCCCCTACAATACAGAACCCTCCCCTACAGTCCAGACCCCCCTACAATACAAACCCCCCCTTCAGACCTGTAAAGCAGGCTCAGATAATGTGCTTGCTGCATGCTGCAGTGCACACACAGCACAGTGCAGAAAAGGGGGAGGCGGATTCACTGCTAGGCTGCGTGACTGTGAGACAGTCACAGGCAGCCGAGACTCATCAGACCTGCGGCGCTGTCACAGAGAAGGGGGATCATTGCGGCCGGGTACTGGGTGTGCCGACGGCTCGCTCGGGTTCGGCTTGCACCCCCCCGGGTGATATTAAAGAATTTGTGCTGGTCGCCAGGCGCCCATGTTGCTATGGTGCCCTGTGCGGCCGCACATCCCGCACACCCCGAAGGCCGGCCCTGCAGCCAGCACACCCTGTGCACATGCCTATGCATGATGGAATAGTATCAAAATTATAGAAAATGTTAGTGTTGGGGTTATTGGAAAGGGTAATGTGGGGTTTAATGTCAGGCCCTGTACACATGATTGGACAAAACCGATGAAAACGGACTGAAGTTCAGTTTCATCGATCCAAACCGACCGTGTGTGGGCCCCATCGGTCAGTTATCCTTCGGTCCAAAAATGTAGAACTTGCTTTAAAATTCAACCGATGGACGCCTAACTGATAGGTCAAAACCGATGGTTAGTACGCAAAAGCATCGGTCCCAAACCCGCGCATGCTCAGAATCAAGTCGATGCATGCTTGGAAGCATTGAACTTAATTTTTCTCTGCACGTCATTGTGTTTTACGTCACCGCGTTGGACTCGATCGGTTTTTGAACTGATGGTGTGTAGGCACATCAGAACATCAGTCTGCTTCATCGGTTAACCGATGAAAGCGGTCCTTCGGACCGTTCTCATCGGATGGACCGACCGTGTGTACGCAGCCTTAGAGTTACAGGGAGTGATAGTATTATGAATACAGATAGTGATAGTGTGAGGGTTAGTGTTAGATTACAGGGGGGTTTAGTTAGGGGGGTTTAGTGTCAAGAAGATTTTGGGTGGAGCCTTGCTCTCTGCTCCAGGAGCTAAAAACTCCCAATACTGAGCTTCTACCACTTAAAGCTAATGCATTGCTCTGATATGCATAACACCAGGACTTTGGACACCAGAAGTGCTTTCATGTTTAAAAATACAGTTCTAGACAAACAACATTGATTGTTAATGAATACTATATAGAGACAGATATTTTCTCATGACTATTTTTTGAGTATATAACTCACAAAAAGTAACACTTGATCCAATCATGGACATGCCCACATAAGCTATGATTGCAAGTCTCCATAAAACTGCTGAAAACAAAATGGAGGCATTGAAAGCTGACAATGATACAAAGATAAGCCAAATTAACTTAACTAAAATGTCATATAAGCTTTATTTGCTAATTTTATCTTCACTGGTGTTCTCCTTTAATGTTTTCTTGGATGCCCTATTAAGGCCAACTACTCACTGTTTTATTAATCTATTAATATGATTTGTAAAGATTCACTCATGCTTTGTGCCCAACTGTGTCTATATATTAAAATAAATCTAAAAAATAATGCCTTGGGTGTTATAAACTTATAAGTGTAGTTATATGTGACAGTACGGGGAACACGGGTGGTATTCTATGAAAGGGAGTCTTATACAGTTAGTGAACACGCACTAAATTTACTGTGCCTTCTGGGAATCTACAAAAATGTCCAGCTGAGACAGGATCATTTCAAAGACTTGTTTATGAGCACAGAAAAGCACATTTTGCGAATGAATATTAAATAGGGAAATCAGATTTATTTTGCTATTGCTTTCAAAGAAACCACATTAAAATATTGTTATCAGTCTTAGGTAATGCCGTAAAAGACTTGAGCAGCAGAGTTATGGGCTTCCGTGCTTCCATAACTCAGTACTCTAGATCCATGTCGTTATATCACAAATGACATCAAAAATGGTTTTCCTTGACATGCTTATTTATCTATGTGTCCCTTTAAAATTTCCAACCTTATCAATTACATTTAATGGCGGAGTACGTCAGACAAATCCGTCGGTGATAAGATGAAGAAAGGACAAGGTGTTGAGTAATGTCCACCAAAGAGCTCATAATTCTATACGTCCTGTTTTTGTGGCACTACATGGGAACCATTTTGTTATTCGGGCAATGAGATTTTGGTATGAGGCTTTTAAGCACTGCTCCAAGTCACTTAGCTCTGGATTAAAGTGCTTTGGCTTTGAGACACGTAATGAAAACAAGATGATGCATTGGATGCAAACAGCAGGCCTTCATGTAGGAGAAAAAATACTTTTTACACTCACAGATGAATCTTAGAAATCTATTTGCACATGCACACTTTAACTGCATGAATACTTATACTAATGACATTTGAATTTGTATTAAATTAGAATTTTATAAGTATAATATTTCAATTTGGCCTATTGCTTTGGGCAGTAGTACAATGTCTGTAGACAACTTTTGTCTACAATAGCACCTGACATACACTGTTCAATCATAACACCGTAACATGACAACCCACCTAATATTGAGTAGGTTCTCCTTTTGCCACCAAAGCAGCCCTGATTTATCGAGGGATGGGCTCCACTAGACCTGTGAAGTTATGCTGTGGTATCTGGGACCAAGCCATCAGTAGCAGGTCCTGTAAGTTGAGAGGGGAGGCATCCATGGATCAGACTTGTTTTTCCAGGACATCCCACAGAGGCTTAGTCAATTGAGATCTGGAGAATTTGGAACTCAAGTCAACACCTCAAAGACTCCTTCTGCCATTTCTCTGCAGTCCATTTCTGATGCTCATGTGTCCATTGTGGACACCCTGATCGGTCTACAGCTATGCAGCCCTATACGCAACAAACAGTGATGTACTATGTGTTCTGACATATTTCTATCAAACCAGCATTAACTTTTTCAACAATCTGAGCTACAATAGCTCTTTTATTGGATCAGACTATATGGGCCAGCCATTGCTCCCCATGTGCAACACTGAGACTTGGCTGCTCATGATCGTTCACTGGTTCACCAGTTCACCAGTTTTCCCCTCTTGGATGACTTTTGCTAGGTCCTGACCACCACAGACCAAGAACATCCCATAAAACCTGTGTTTTTTTTGAGTTGCTCTGACCCAGTTGTCTAGCCATTTCAATTTGATCCCTGTCAAAGTCGCTCAAACGCTTGCCCATTTTTTTCTGCTTTCAACACATTAAATTCAGAGACAACATGCTCACATGCTGCCTAATATATCATCACATAAACCTTCTTGCAAATGAGTGAGGTAGAGTACTCTTACCGGAGCCGATGCATCTACTTATTAGGCAGATCATTAGAGCGTGTGAAATACTAGTGGCAAGTCACGTCTCCTTGTCTGAAGACTCAAAGTGGATAAACGGATTGCAGATGCCAACTTGTAGGAAGGAACTCCCACCTCAAAGCAGACTCTGGGTTCACCTAGTGTCCACGTGGTCCTCAGGAGATGGAGAAACAACTTCCAATCAAGGAATTCTATTCAGCAACTAAATCAACCACAGCATGAAAGAAAAAAGATGAAGGAGATGCTCCGATAGTGCAGGTCAAGTGTAGGTTTATTGAAAAACCAACACATATAAAAGTGATCACAATACAAAATAAAAAGTTAAAAGGGCAATGAATGGAGTGGTGTACCAAGCCCGACACCTTTCGTACAAAAGTACTTCAACAAAAGTATTTTGTATTGTGATCACTTTTATATTTGTTGGTTTTTCAATAAACCCACATTTGACCTGCATCTCCTTCATATTTTTTCTTCCATGCTGTGGTTTATTAAGTTGTTGCTTGGAGCCTTCTTTGGTTTGACATCTTCAGTCTTGAAAATAATTCCTTGATTGGAAGTCGTTTCTCTATCTCCTGAGGACCACGTGGGCACTGGGTGAACCCAGAATCTGCTTTGAGGTCGGGTTTCCTTCCTACAAGTTGGCATCTGCAATTCGTTTATCCACTTTGAGTCTTCAGACAAGCAGACGTGACTTGCCACTAGGATTTCACATGCTCTAATGATCTGCCTAATAAGTAGATCCATAAGCTCCAGTAAGAGTACTTTACCTCACTCCATTGCAAGAAGCTTTATGTGATGACATCTGGTTTCAGCATTCCATTCTATGGATGTTTGAATGGACATTTATGTGGACTTATTTACTTTTATTTTTTACTCTTGCTGCATTTTGATGCCAGTCCCATTTAGTGTGAACTGGTCTCTCTTTAAATTTAGTGCTACTTTCTTATTCACATTTCTATATATTTTAGTCACATTGTATGTAGCTGCTCTTAGTTTTTTGTTGACCCCTTTTTTCACCCCCCCCCTCTTTTTTTGGTCCATTCAGACTAGCGTAATATTTTTTATCTATTTGCCTAATATATCCCACCGACTTTCAGGTGCCAATATCACGAGATAATCAATGTTATTCACTTTAGCTGTCTGTGGTCATAATGGTGATGCTGATCGGTGTATGTCCCACAGATGGCCTAAACTCTGGAAGCAGTGCCCAAAAAAGACAAGAGAGCAAATTAATATTAACTAGTAATGCCTGTGGGATACATGCAGCTGATTTTGTTTCCCCATTACCTAGGCATTCCATGCCTTATTTTACATTACGTAATGGGGAAGATTTACAAAAACTGAAGGGTGCCAAATCTGTGCAGCTGTGCATGGTAGCCAATCAGCTTCTAACTTCAGCTTGTTCAATTAAGTTTTGATAAAAAAAAAATGAAAGCTGATTGGTTTCTATGCAGAACTGCACCAGATTTTGCATTCTCCAGTTTTAGTAAATCAACCCCACCGTGTGAAGGCGGCCATCTTGGTGGGCTCATGTCAGAGATGCCCCCAATGACTGGTGATATCATGACTGGTTGGGTAATATTCAAGAAGCAACAGCAGACGTGTAGCTATTACAGATCTACAGAGTGAAGAAGCAGAAGCTAGGAGATGCATGCAGTGCAGGCACACAGGTATAACTTCCTCTCCAGCAAGAAAGACAGTGAGCAGTACAGTAGTGACATCACCAAATCTCACTCCAAATCTGGTTTGACTAGCAGTCAGAGGAGAAGTGCCTCTTTCAAAGCAAATATATGTTTATGAGTCTGTAGGCCTAGGTGCCATCACATGCCAGGAAGTGACTGCCAGTTTTCAAAAGGCATAAAGTATAAATACAAAACCTTTCAAAGAGTGGAGGAGAAGTCTGGCTGCCGGGGAGAGTGAAGAACAAAGAACACATTTATTATTTTTCCTCTAACCCTAGAACAAATAAGCATTTAATGATTGTGGGGAGGGATAATTCCAATACAAGGGTATTTTTTAAACTATCCCAGATTTTAGCTGTAAAGATGTAAACTCCAACTATCATGACATTTAACTTGTTAAAGTGATGTACATCGTAAACTAAAAAAACTTGTTTTCAACTTTGTTTTACATCTCATTGCTGCTGAGTGGGCCATGCCTGTGTACTGTGTGTTGAAATGTCCACTTGTAGTCTTCATTAAAATCCTGTACGACAAGGTGAGAATGCAGCAGAACAGATGCATGGACTAATGGGGGCCATACACAGTGCAAAAAACTGAACGGTCGAGGTTCAATTCCACACAACGATTGAATCTGACATCGCTTGAGGAAGACAAAAATGGCATTGTCAGGAGATGAACTACAGATAGTGATGGTTTATTGGTTGTGGCAAAAAATAAATTGATTGCACAGAGTTGATCTCATTTTGTTAAATTCTTTTGGTTCACTTACAAAGTATCTACATGTAAAATGTCATCAATCAACCCCTTGTATTCATGTTTTTCCACTAAAACCAATTGACTTGGGCAGATCAAAACTGTCACTCATCTGCTCATCACTCACCCATGCCATTTATGTGTCGATCGTTCGATGTCTGATTCAATCGTGTTGTTGAATCAGACATCAGTCATTCAGTGTTATCACACTATGGATGGTCACTAAAAAACAGAGCGCTGTGCTCTTATAAAGAAAGCACCTGAACCATGGCCTTTGTGTCAGGATTATTAGGCATTGTTTTATGAAACTGCAGATAAGATATAAAATTGGTTCTAAAGACAGAAGGATTTTTTATCTTAATGCATTCTCTACATTAAGGTAAAAAACATTCTGGGTGCAGCTCTCCCCACACCCCCACCCCCCATTATACTTACCCGAGCCTCATCTCGATCCAGCGATATGCATGAAAGCAGTGGCTCTCCCAGGTCTCTCTTTCCTTACTGGCTCACACAGAAGCAGGTGCTGTTGACTCCTGCTGTTGTCAATCACAGCCAATGAGAGCGGGCGGCAGTGCCGAACTGCGCTCCGTGCGTGAATGGACAATGTCCATTCACATGAGCGTGGCTTGGGAGCAAGCTTGCCCCCATAGCAAGAGGCTTGCTTTTGGGGGCACTCGGCAGCAAGGAAGAGTTTGGACCACAGGCAGGGGACCTAAAAAGAAAAGGATCGGGGCTGCTCTGTGCAAAACGATTGCACAGAGTAGGTAAGTGTAACATGTTTGATTTTTTTTTTTTTAAATCCAACCTTTAGAACCAATTTAACAATTACTTTTTGTAAAAGCTTACATGGGATTTAACAATTAGATTTAAATAAAATTAATCTATCTATCTATCTATCTATCTATCTATCTATCTATCTATCTATCTATCTATCTATCTATCTATCTATCTATCAATCAATCTATCTCTCCATCAGTGTGTCTGATGTCCTATTAATCTTTTATCTGTCTGCATATAGGTGCAGTACATGTTATACCTCATGATATTTACAACTACAGTATTGCCCAGTTTGCACTTTCCATTAGATTCTCACCGGTAGCCAAGTCCAAATTACCTTAATGTGATTAGTAAGTATAAGTATATTATGGCACTTAGTCAATTTCACCAGTATCTAGAAATCCAATATTTATAGCAATATCACAATATTATCTTTGATTAAGGCTCGCTTGAGTAATTAAATGCATTCCTGTAAAATAGTTCCCTATTTCATTGTTAATGTATTTTGATTTACATATATTTATTATAGATGTCTTCAGACGATAAAAATACTATTTATTTATACATCCTTACTTATTTTGCATCATATGGTTTGTGTATGCTTTGTGTTTCTAGTGTTATAGATTAGTAGGCTTACATCCAACACCCTCCTACGACCTACCAACTATGTACAGAATGATCTACGCACAGAATGATTACAAAATCTGATTATTAACACATTTTGTCATCACCTATGTTCAATTATATATCTTTTATGTGTGAATTGTGAAACATATTTTGTTTCTATTATTTTTAGTAGTATTTGGGTTTAGAGAAAGTTAAAAGCTCACTGTATTTAATAATATTGCTTGGCACCTTGGCTTTAAGCTTGTATAGTCTGTGTGAAAAGCTATTTTTACAGCTCCCTGAGTGTTAGTGTATAACTTTACTTGCACCTGCTGTTTGGCAAATGAAGGGCTATGGCACCAATAATGAGGATAAAAATAATAATAATAATATAAATAGAGTTTGAATGTTCTCGCCCTGTTTACCTTAAAGGGTCACTAAAGGAATTTTTTTTTTTAGCTAAATAGCTTCCTTTACCTTGCTGCAGTCCTGGTTTCATGTCCTCATTGTTCGTTTTTGCTTTGATGTTGCTGTAAATCCTCTCTGTTTTGGACACTTCCTGGTTGCCTGTTTCCTGATAACCACAGTACTGGGAGATTTCTCACGGTGGTCACTAATCAAGGAGGTGTGATTACTGTGTGTAAAACGAAACTGGATTGGTGCTGAGGAGTTTTAGACAAAGTATCACTGCTCTCTATTGGCTGACTGCCCTCTAGTGGCTCTCTGTACATCAGAGAACCAGCAAACAACAGCAAAAACGAAACTACACTGCAGGTACATTATATGATTGTTTTTTTTATCAATTTTTAATCATTTTTAAAAGGAATCAGTTAACTATTATGTCTCTATGCCCTGTAAACAGTCATTTTAGCTTAAAATTTTTTTTCCTTTAGTGACCCTTTAACTGCATCAATGTTTTCCCTCTATAAAAAAATTCAGTAGCTCAATTGGCTTCCAAACCATATAGGTTCTAAATGTAAGTGTTTGACTTTTGCAAGGACTTAAAGTGAACCTGTCCAACAGGCTATGGGCATTAAAAGATTTATACATTTGTAGCCAGCAGCAAACGAGATTTAAAACAAACCCCTGCTTACCTCAATAGCTGTTGGTACTGTGGTGCATCATCGTCAAAGTTTATATCAGGAGTACTGAAGTTGTTCAAGTTGTTTGCTCAGTAGCTCAGCTCATCCTTCTCCTCTCCAATGATTTTGTAGCAGTTACTTAGTAGCCTTCCAATATCTAATCTAAACACAAAACAGGTGCTCTGGAAGGGAGAAGCAGGGGGAGCTGATCTGCTGAGAGAGTAATTTGGATGACTTCAGTTCTTCTGCTGTGCATTTTAAAGGACTAATTTTTCCACAGTACCTGCAGCTACAGAAGTCAGTGAGAGTTTGTTTACCTAATCGAGTTTGAGGCTCCATTCACATCTTGGCATATGGGGACAATCGTAGTAAAATCGCGCAAATAGAGACGCGGTACGCCCATTGCCCAAAAGAAGCTCATGTCCCCGACAATTTGCAGGAAAATCGGACCGTATATGGGGTGCTATTGAAATTGACAGGCAACGCACGGGCATCCCGTGATTTGCCACTATTGCCAATTGCGGGCAGAACCGGTTCAGAATGCAGAGATGTGAATGGAGCCTTACGTTTTAATATCCAATTGTTTTAAAAACAGACTCTTCATACTTGATATTGTCCACCGACGCGGAAAAGGCATTCGATCGCGTGGACTGGCGGTTCCTCAGTGCGGTCCTTGAAAAATCAGGGTTGGGCCCACGCATGTTACGCTGGATCTCTACGCTTTACGTCTCCCCCACAGCACAGGTTAAGGTGAACGGTGGTCTCTCTGCGGGGTTCCCTATCCGGAATAGCACGAGGCAGGGGTGTCCGCTCTCGCCCCTCTTGTTCGCCTTGGTCCTGGAACCATTGCTGCAAAGGGTTAGATCAAACCCAAACATCAGAGGAGTGAATGTAGGCTCCCTAGAACACAAGCTCTCTGCTTATGCAGATGACATATTGTTCCATGTGGTTGAGCCCCTTGTCTCGCTGCCAATCTTGATGGATGAACTGAGGGAGTACGGGGAGGTTTCAAACTTCAAGATAAACTATGCGAAATCCGAGATACTACCTGTCACTGTTCCTCCTGCTCTGGCATCCTCTTTGAGGGACTCCTTCCCCTTCAGGTGGTCCGCCTCCTCCATGAAGTACTTAGGGATCCAGATTACTAATTGCCTAGACTCACTTTACTCCCAAAACTATGTCCCTCTTCTGAAAAAGACTTCCCAGGACTTGCAGACTTAGGACAGGACAATATTCACTTGGGTGGGACGGACGAACATCCTGAAAATGACTGTTCTGCCCCGTATCCTATTCCTCCTACAGATGATACCTATACGCCTACCAAAGCTTTTTTTTGCGGAATTACGAAGTCTCTTTATTAAATTTGTGTGGGGGGTAGAAGACCTAGACTGGCGATGGCGATCTTGCAAAGATCCAAACTAAAGGGAGGCTTGGGAATAGCAAATATTCACAGGTATTATCAGGCGATCGCACTACAGCGCATCCTGAACTGGAAGTTTCATACGCCCCTTAAGTTGTGGGTCCCCTTGGAAAAGATGATGGCGGGACGGGACTTGTCCTACGCACCCTGGGTCCCGGCGGACAGTAGGGGGCTCTCTGACTGGGTCTCCCCGCTGACAGCTCACTCCCTGGCCATGTGGGATAAATTGAATTGTTGCCTAGCATTGGCGCCGAGGACTTCTCCTCTGGCGCCTGTTGGTGGTTACCCGTGGTTCTCCCCTGGAGAGCTGAAAACCTCCCTCGGAACATGGACTAGGGATGGAGTTGTTAGCCTCGCAAGATTTGTAGACAATGGAGTTTTGACGTCGTTGACTACCTTGCACGCCCGATATGGCAGCTTTCCCTTTGACTTTTGGAGACACCGTCAGCTAGAGACTTTCATCACTAAGTGTCACATGGTAGCGCAGATCAGAACCAGCCTGACAGAATTTGAGCGTCTTTGGGCGTCTGCGGATCCAGAAGCCCACTTGATCTCTGTACTATACCGGTTGTTGGAGGACGCTTCGCCTAGCCCCCGTCCTTACTTTGTTAGAGAATGGGAGAGGGACCTACAGACCGACCTTACGGATGACCAACTGTACCACCTCTATCGCCTGACTCACAAGAGCTCAGTAGATGCCAAAACCCAAGAAAACAATTATAAGTTACTGACGCGATGGTACAGGGTGCCGGCCTCATTGGCTAGGATCTTCCCCACTCTCTCTGATAGATGCTGGAGGGGGTGTGGGCAGAGGGGCACGTTCCTCTACATTTGGTGGGAGTGCCCGGTGCTTCGCCAGTTTTGGGATATGGTTACCAAACATGTGTCTGAGGGCCTGGGCGTTGATATCCTGGCCCAGCCCAAACATTTCCTGCACCATGTCCCCTCCATCCCCCTGTCACGATATAAATGTAGTGCTCTCCCCCACCTCCTCAATGCGGCAAAAAGACTTATTCTGATTCATTGGAAAAGTTCACACATTCCAAGTGAGCAAGACTGGTTGAGAAAGGTGCGGGAGATCATGGAAGCAGAGTATTGGTTGGCAACTTGCAGAGACACCCGCGAAAAATTTGAGATCACTTGGGCAGAGTACATGACATGGCTTTGCTCTCATCCAATTTGGATGAGGCACTACTTGTGCTAGCAGATCCCTCCTTTGGGGAACTTGTCTGGGCGCATCGTCAGTTGGATCCCTGAGACCCCACGTATATGTGGGTCCATTCAGTCTGTGACTCTGGTGAGTGCTGGTCCACATGTCTTCTTATCTTCCCTTTTTCCACTTTTCTTGTCCCTTCTCTGGGTTCTCTCTCTAATTCTCTATTCTCTGCTTCCTTCCCCTCTCTCAACTGTTTAATGTGTAATTATTTGTTTAGTTTTGGGACCACTGTTACAACCTCCAGTCTGTTTGACTAGTCCTGCCACCTCAGGCTTGTCTCGATTGACATGTAGTAGAGGGAGCCGTCTTGTTGCTTACTTAAGGGCGGGGACATTGGGATATATAGCCCCCCAGTAGTTTGGGGGGAGACCTGCCCATATGTATCGAATGTCCTGGGCGGGCGAGGTGCTCTCCTGTCCCTGCACTGTCGTGGGCTGTTGCTCCCAGTTTAATGATTGCCTGAGCTCAGACTAGACGCACCCCCCCCCCTTGGAGTCCCTCCTCTTTTCCCTTCCCTTCTCCCTCCCCCTCCCCCTAGCCCATTGTCCCTTCCCCTTCTCTCCCTCTACCCCCTGTTCTGGTCATTGTTATTATTTTGTATTGGCTTTTTGTCTGTTTGATAACGCTGCATTGTGCAACTGTCAATACTACTTGAAAATTTAAATAAAGATTTTACAAAAAACAGACTCTTCACTTTAATTGGATTATTGCCCATCCGGTGGGTGGGGTTACTTTCCTCCCCTTTTTGTACTCTATACAGTGGAACCTTGAATTACGAGCATAATCCGTTCCAGGAGAATGCTTGCAATCCAAAGCACTTGCATATCAAAGCGGGTTTCCCCATAGAAGTCAAAAGAAACAAAGATAATTTGTTTTACATTGACTTCTATTGTATGCAGTGCCGCATGTGGCCAGAGGTGGGGGGTGCCAGAGAGACTCAGAGACCACTCGGAGCCACTCGGATACACTCGTAAACCCTCGGAGAGGCTCGGAAACATTCGGGAATGTAGTGTTTTTGAGAATTTCTGAGTGTTTCCGTTCTGCTCTGAGCTGCTCTGAACGGCTCCGAGTGTCACCGGTGCCTCCACACTTCTGGCCAAATGCGGTACTGCACACTGCAGAGGTTTGAATCCTAAAAATAATAATAGCTTGTATTGTGAAATGCTCAAAAGCCACGTTACTTGCTATCCGAGGTATTACTGTATATAGTATGCTTCTCATTTTAATTGTGTGCAGTGTAAATGCAGCCTCTTTGCCCACTAATTGCAGCCTCTGTGCCCACTAATTGCAGCCTCTGTGCCCACTAATTGCAGCCTCTATGCCCACTGATTGCAGCCTCACCATTTCCTGGATAACACGCAGAGCTCCCCTCCCTCTGTCCTCCAGTGCTCGGATGTCACAGAGCTGGGTCTGCGTGTGCAAGGTCCCGCCCCCCTAGACCAGCTTGTGTGATAGGCGGAACACTCATTCAATCTACTATCACACGAGCTGGTCTAGGGGGTGGGACCTTGCACACACAGACCCAGCTCCATGACATCCAAGCACTGGAGGACAGAAGGAGGAGAGCGCTGCAGCCGGCGCCACCCATGCACCCACTGCCGCCCCGAGGCCTGGCTTTGGTGGCCTTATCAGGAATCCGGCCCTGGCTGGACAGCTCCCTGCCTGATCTATTGGACAATCCTATCTGATCTATTGGACAACCCTGCCTTGTGTCTTGAGTGCTGTTGAACCTTGAACTCCTTGCTTCTCCCATGAACTTCCTATATAAGCCTTGTCTCAGCACTTCCTCTTTGCTGGGTTATTGTGCCTTCTCAGCCAGTGCCTTGCTCTTGTCTTCCTGTCTATATTTTGCTACCGCTCGTGATCGACCCATGGCTTGTTCCTTAACTACTCTACTGCCTAATCCCAACCTGCAATTACTTGTTACCGACCCTTTGGCTTGTTTACTGACCATGTTGTTGCCATTTGATCCTTATCTGCTCATCCGCTACTGGAACCCTGTTGGGGCAAACCTGAGGACTGCGACCTTGTACTAGCACGCAGCTAAACCAATCTCCACCATCAGGAGCTCTGGTGAACACCGACTAGTACTTAGACTCTGCACCTCAGGTGAGCCTATGTCATCTGCCAGGGTGACTGCTGTGCACCTATCCTGCTGGTCAGTGGTAGTCCTGCAACTGCTATAGCAACTGGTCTTCAAGCCTGACACCTGATCGTGACACATTGATTGTGCTGTTCTGCTCATCACTAAGCCTGTGTAGAAATGTTTTGCTAATCACTGAATCTGGGTTTAATGTTCTACTTTTAATAAAAAAAAGACAAATTAGCTGGTACCTAAACTTTGTTCTTTGCTATTAGAAACATTACCTATTGATATTCTGTAAGCAACATTACCCTTTTAGTATTGTTTAAAAAAAGGGGTCCTCTACCCCCACCCATGACTGGCCATTACAGTAAGCAGTATTAGAGAGGAAATAGATATAAACACAACAAAGGATAAATCCAAGGAAAAATTCCAAGCTTACTTACCGACCAGCCTGCCATTGGTCAGGCAACGCACTAACACCTTTGCAGCCATTGTGCGATTTGCTGAGTGCTCAGTGTGCACCTGTACCTTTAAGAAGGGGTGGGCTCCCTTCAGTCCATATGCCCTCCACCTACTCATCAGAATGCATGTGCTTCCACTGTGGAGTCACTCATAAGCTAGTGATAGGAACTACAGATACCAGGGTGCCTTGGCGAGGCTCTGTAGCTTACGCCTAAACCCCTGTTTTTAATGCATATTGTTAGACACGTTGATTCGGTTGTCCGCGGGCTGGCCGGTAAGTAAGCTTGGAATTTTTCCTTGGATTTTTCCTTGGCCCTTTTTATAGCATTACCATTTAAGACCTCAGTTCTTTGTTCTGGTGTAGAAAATAAGCCCCCTAATTGTTATGACTCAATGGGAATCCTTCCAGGTTGTTTCAATTTAAGTTTTTTTTTTTTTTCTTAGAAAGACCTCTGCCTCTATTTGTTTTAGGACTGTCCTGACCGTTGACAAAATCTTTAAATTGGAACACTTACAGAATTCTAAATCCTTGTATCCTTGGGCATTTGGAGTTTGTGGCGATACATCAAGTTTACAGTTTTATTACATTTGGCCTTCAAAAAAAAAAAAAAAAGAATATGGTTCTTTTATGAACTAAGCAAACTTTGTGTCAAATGAGTGGCCTGGTTTTCTCTTCAAAGGTAATACAACTTTTTTTTGGAGAAGGGCAGACTGTTATCTCTTCTTCCTATGTATAGCCCACCAAAAGAGAGTTATTTTTGATTCTCTGCAGGTAGTCTGTCATGGTATATTTATCTGCTTTAAACCGGGGATGATCCCATCATGTGGTCATTCTGTAATCATCCCCTATATTTGGTCGTTAAATGTAGTTAAGTTCTCATATTATTCTACTTAAATTGGATGAGTGTTAGCGGACGGTCTAAGTTAACCTATTTACAAAATGGGAAATGTGTTACGGTAGGTTGGGTTTTAAAATCTTTCACTAATAAGCAATCAAATCAAATATCATATTCAATGTGGTGCCTTCCAAAAATGTAGATCCACTGTTTGTAGAATAAGAAAAATCCACTTGCTGAACCCCCAATTCTCAATTTACCTGGTGTTTTAAGGAAATGACAAAAAGCTTTAAAAGACCAATTACCTGTTTACTAATTGGCTCAATGCCTGCTGACAGCTTAAAGAGGAGTTCCAGACTGTAAAATTAAGTCAGCAGCTGCAAATAATGTAGCTGCTGACTTTTAATATAAGGACACTGACCTGTCCAGGGATCCTGCAATGTCGGCACCCCTAGCCGATTCGTCAATAGACTTCGGGTGCAGGTGCTGGCATTTGTAGTAAGGGAAACAGGAAGTGAAGCCTTCAGACTATCCTTCACAGCCTGTTTCTGACTGCACATGCACGAGTCGCTCTACGTTTTCTGAATGGTCCCGCCATCTTCTGGGACCTCTGTGTGTCCCAGAAGGCAGCAAGTGGAAGGAGGAGGGGTGGAAATGTTGTAGATCGCCATCTTACCCGGGAAGTGGGAGGTGGTACCTGTCAAAACTAGGTACTCGCTTCTCCCTCTTCCCAAAAAGTGCCAAATGTGGCAGTAGATGGGGGCGAGGATGTGAACAAGCGGAGCTTCCCCTTCTGGGTGGAGCTCTGCTTTAAAGTGACACCAAACTCTGGTTAGGAAAAAACAATATTCTATTCAAATTGCAGTGTATTGTGGGTGTCATTTTGTGTGTATATTGTAATAGTGAGAGTCCCTGTCTCTGGGAAAATGGGGTTAATAAGGACATAGAGTTTGCAAGTCAGGTGACTGCAAAGCTACAGAGCAGTTATTTTGAGAGGAAAAAACTGCTCTGTCAGCTTTCTCTGGATTTTAGATGGGGTTTTGTAGTTTGGAGATTCCTCAGAGTCTCGGGTGGGACCGAATCTCCAACCCGGTGTCCAGGTCTTATGGATAGCCAGCAGATTGTGTTCCCAGGTGCACACAGCCCATATAAAGAGAGGCTGGTGAGAGCAGAGGGGGGAAGTGTGTGCAGCTTGTTACTGCTGCTGTATCAAGACAGACTTGTGTCTGGGAGGTTGGGAGAGCCGAGGCAGCTAGCAAGTCCAAGGGGGCTAAAGGAAGTCCTGCAGTCTGGGTGATAGTGAGATAACCCAGGGGCTGGAGAATCCTGTGGAGACCAGGATTAGGCCAGTTTAGCAGGGAGCTGCAAGGCAAAGTAAGCCTAGGAGTCAGGAGGCTTGGCATTTTCTCTTATGTGAATTTACTGGAGAAGAACCCCTGTGTGGGAAATCCTGTGAATGAACTTGTATTTCCTTTTAATAAAAATGGTCTGCCATGCATTCAAACCTGATAACTGACTGCTGTGTACTCGCTGGAAAGACACTGGAAAAACGCATCTACCACTGAGCTAAATACCCCCCATGTCACAATATATATATATATATATATATATATATACAGTATCTCACAAAAGTAAGTACACCGCTCACATTTTTGTAAATATTTTATTGCATCTTTTCATGTGACAACAAGAAATTGCACTTTGCTACAATGTAAAGTAGTGAGTGTACAGCTTGTATAACAGTGTAAATTTGCTGTCAACTCAAAATAACACACTAATTAATGTCTAAACCGCTAAATAATATATAGATTTCATGGTTCCTTAAAGCAGATTAAACAGCACAGTGCTTGTGCTGTGTAATCTGCCCCCTCTAAACTGTAAAAAAAATAAAAATAAAAAAACCTACCACTTCCTGTATGCACTCTCTGTACAGACCACGAAAATCAGGGCTGCTCTGCCCTGATCACTGTGATCTGATTGCGTCCCTTCGTCATATGCTGCTGTCCCCTCTGCTCTCCTCTATCCCCCTCACCCCCTCCTATTATTAAAGGGCCCAGAGGGCCCCAGATGGCAACCCCCCCTTTTTTTTATTTATTTTTTATATATTTTCTTATTTCTTTTATTTTTTAATTTTATATATATATATATATATATATATATATATATATATATATATATATATATATATATATATATATATATATATGTATATATATATATATATATATATATATATATATATATATATATAAGAAATAAAAAAATATTAAAAAAAAAGAAATAAAAAAAAGGGGGGTTGCCATCTGGGGCCCTGTGGGCCTCCAGGCCCCTGGCAACCTCCGGACCCCTAAAAAAAAAAAAAAAACCTGCGGGCCCCATACAGGTGTACTTCCTGTACCCCCCTTATGGCGGCCCTGGTCTCCACTGAAGGTGAAATCTTCTGAACAGGGGCACAGACAGCAAAACAGACATCACAGGGCTATTAAATCTTCCCTATGCTATCCAAAAAAAATATATATATATTTTTGTGGCTGGAGTTGCACCTAAAAAGTGACTTTAAAAATGTTATTTCCAGTAATTGCAAGTAGGGTCTTTTTAATGTTAAGATCAAAAGTGCTTGGTAAGCCAATCAGAAATCCCTTCCAGCTTTACTTACTGATATTTTAGAGGGAAGCTTGAACTGTTATATTATTCTTCTTCAGTAGTATGGGAGCACAGGCCTAGAAGATAGTATACATTATTGCATGTATTGAAGCTACCTAGGTTAGGGTGACCAGACATCCCCAGTTTCAGGGGACAGTCCCCTGATTGAGGACACTGTCCCCGGACCAAGTCTGTCCCTGGTTTGGTCCCCAAATTGGATTTAATAGGGGGCAGGGGCAATTTCAAAGAAAGTCAGTGCAGAATTAAAATAAAAAAATTTGAATTACACCCCCCCCCCCCCGCTCCACCGTGCCTACTAGCATAGGGGGGTTGTATTTTTTCTATTATCTGTGCCCCTTTCTGATGATCATGTGCTGGTCGAGCGGAGGGAACATTTCTTCCGTTTCGGGCGCATGCCCATTCAGCTCCGCTCAGATGTTATTCTGCCTTGGCTCAAATCCTGGCCAGCCACCTGCCTATCTCCTTGCCTTCCCTGGCGGAGTGATCTTCCTCCACTCCCCACCCAGTAATAGCCGGGGAACGAAGAGTAAGACTTGAGAGGCGGTGAGGCAGGCGGCCATGGGCAGAGAGTCGTTGATTGTTGCCATTACTAGTAAAGAAAAAATATGTCCCCGGATTTCATTTTAAAAATCTGGTCACCTTAACCTAGGTGCATATTATCGATTGGACATATTATGCTCGATGGTGTAGTGCCTCTATTCTTGCTATGACATGAATAATGAATGGGACTTTTAAGGCTGCTCATTGTATGTAATAATTACCCTGCTGCATTTTTTCATCTGTTGGAAGTACCTTGTGAGTTCTGTTCTGAGTTGGGACACAATAAATGCATCTCTCTGGAAAAGAACCATTGAACTTGTTGCTGCGAAAATGTATTTTATAATCATTTTCACGTATTATCCTCTATATCAAAACATTGGTGCCATGAAGTGGATTGGTGCCATCCAAGTGACCAGAAGAGCATTTTTGGGTTCAGTAACAGAAGTTGGTGGTGACAACAGTCCTGTGAAATAGACAGAAGTCTGGTGAAGACTCAAGAGCTGTGCTGCGATTTAAAAGTCTGGTAGTGACTTAAAACCCCTTTTACACCCAGCTGGGGGCAGCGTTAGCAGTAAAGTGCCGCTATTTTTAGCGGTGCTTTAGCGTGGTTTTTGCAGTGCTATTTGGCCGCTAGCGGGGCGCTTTTAACCCTCACTAGCGGCCAAAGAAAAGGTTAAATGCATCCATGTAGCACCGCTGCCACAGGGTTTTTCAGGAAGTGGTGCCCATTCTTTCCAATGGGCAGGGGTGGATAAGGAGCAGAGTATACACCGCTACTTCATCGCCCTAAAGATGCTGCTTGCAGGACTTTTTTTTAAAACCCTACTAGCGCAGCACCCCAGTGTGAAAGCACTCGGGCTTTCATACTGGCACTACAGGGGGGCATTTTTCAGGTGCTTTACATGCACTATTTTTAGCCCTTTAGCGCTTGAAAAACGCCTCCAGTGTGAAAGGGGTCTAAGAGTCTGAACTACAAATGAAAGAAGTTTGCAACCCCAGAATTATTTTCTGGAGAAAAAAATAAACAAAAGACTGTGCCGTTGACGAGTAGATCCATACTGGAAGTTACAGAAGTAACTTCAAGGTTGAGACTCAAATGCGGAGAGTGTACAATATTTTCTTTTTTGTAATTATTAGTAATATAGTCAAAATGCTTACTAAGTGTAAAGATGGTGCCAGTTCTGATAAAGTTAACAAATGAATGGTAAAATGTATTAAACGTCATGGCATTCCAGAAAAATGTAAGCAGACGTGGACTTTAATGAAGGAATTTTTAGTGAATTTTTTTTTTGATAACACAATTTCAGAAAGTAAGAGAAAAAGTTGTATTGTGTAGGGCTTGATATCTTGAAAAGAGTTTGTTAAAATGAAATCCATATTCCACATTATTCACACCTAGAGGGCACCAGCCCGATATATATTTGAACAAAAAAAATTATGTAGAAAATAGGCTGTTAAATGGTAGTCACCATGGTTAAGATAAAACATATATATATATATATATATATATACGCACCAATTGTTATTATAAAGATAAAAAAAGTTTATGCATTAATATTAGGGCTGTTACTGATTAAAATGTCCGTGTTCGATTAATCGACTAATTTCAATTCATTATAACGCACATACATTTTTCGGATCACCACCATATATAGTCTACATTGTAATATGCACAGACATCTCCCCACTGTAATATGATCCATGTCTCCCCCACTGTATAGGAAGATTAGTGCTTGCTTAGTCTTACCAGAGAAGACGGCCGAACACGAGCAGTTGAGGGATGGGTGATGATGTCAGAGCGCCGCTCTAGGCTCACCTAGGCCGCCTCCGGGTGGACCAAGATGGCCACCGCTCCGGGAGCTAGGCCAAAGACGCGGCCTTTCCCATAGCCGAGGCAGCAGCAGAGCTCCGTGGATCACGTGGTGTGCCAATCCTCATATGGTGACCCGTTCAGATCACATTTACAATCCGTTGCACCACTAGTACCGATCAAAAAAATATATACACACATATATACATAGGGCCGGATTCAGCAAGAATTTACGCCGGCGTATCTATAGATACGCCGCGTAAATTCAAAGCTGCGCCGGCGTATCTTCTTTCTGTATTCAGAAAGCAAGATACGCCGAAATTAGGCTAAGATCCGACTGGCGTAAGTCTCTTACGCCGTCGTATCTTAGGGTGCATATTTACGCTGGCCGCTAGGTGGCGCTTCCATCGTTTTCGGCGTAGAATATGCAAATTACCTAGATACGTCGATTCACAAAAGTACGTGCTCCCGGCGGTATTTTTTTACGTCGTTTGCGTAAGGCTTTTCCGGCGTAACGTTGCTCCTGCTTCTATGAGGCGTACGCAATGTTAAGTATGGACGTCATTCCCGCGTCGAATTTTTAATTTTTTACGTCGTTTGCGTAAGTCGTTCGCGAATAGGGCTGGACGTAATTTACGTTCACGTCGAAAGCAATGACGATTTGCGGCGGAATTTCGAGCATGCGCACTGGGATTTTTTCACGAACGGCGCATGCGCTGTTCACAAAAAACGTAAAATACGCGGGGTCAAACACGCCCACAACATCCCCATTTGAATTAGGCGGGCTTACGCCGGCCCACATACGTTACGCCGCTGTAACTTAGGGTGCAAGTTCTTTCTGAATACGGAACTCGCGCCCAAATTTACGGCGGCTTTCGGAATCCAGCCCATACTGTATATATATAAATATATAGTGTTTATAAAAGAGAAACAAACAAAGGGGCAACTAAAGCCCAAATATATGAAGAGAGCATATCACACATGTAACGACACCCCGAGTATGAAAGAGGTTAAAGTCATTTAGGATATTCCATTCCCGAACACAAAGGCAGCTACCAACACTCCAACCAGCTGAAGAAGAAACCTATCCTATATAAATAATTATCCCCCAAATACGAGACAGAGCTCCGTGTTGAAGGTCAAACAGCAATACAATCTTTATTGAAAGACTACAGGCTTATACACAGTAAAAGAAGAGGTGCATACATATTCTGCTCATATTACTCTGAAAATATACCTGTGACCAGACCTAATTAACGTGATCTAATTAACTAATCCCTTTAAGCAGCCAAGATGATTCAGAGACATGAACTTTAGGCTAAAATTGGCGTCTTGTAGCTCAAAAGACACAATCAACATTATCACAAATCAAGACAGAACTCCTTCTCACAATAGCAGAGTTAATTACCACAAACAACAATGGGAATCTAATGACTCTTACATTGAACTTCCTGGAATGTCCAAATAAGGAGTTATACTTCCTAGGCATAGCCCTCACAGTGTACAGGGGGATAATATCTTCATATTTCTTGAGAGATATTGTTAAAGAATATTACTGTCCCATTTTAAGTAGTCCAAGATATATTTTCTCAGTCACCCTATGCCCCTAATGGACATAGGGTAATTTAGACATAAGAGGTGCATGGGGATCTGAAGCAAGGGTATCCCATACTTTCTAAGAGATTCTGGGTTCCACGGGCCCTCCCGCCGTTACAACACATATATCAAATATGGTATCACATGACTTGTACGGGATCTACCAACATGTTTCACGGTCATTACAGATTCTTTATGTCTTAATCCTCCCATATGTGAATCACAAAACATCTGGTATATGTACAAACAAGCCAATTTTCAGCTTTCAGCACTGTCGCTGTTTGAATGACAATTGCGCGGTCATGCTACACTGTATCCAAACAAATTTTTTATTATTTTGTTCCCACAAATAGAGCTTTCTTTTGGTGGTATTTGATCACCTATGCGATTTTTATTTTTTGCGCAACAACTAAAAAAAGACTGGAAATTTTGAAAAAGTATGTTTTTTTTTTTCTGTAATTTTTTTTGTAAATAAGTAAGTTACCTTTTTCAATTACGGGCACTGATATGGCGGCACTGATGGGCACCGATGAGGTAGCACTGATGGGCACAGATGAGGCGGTACCGATAGGCGGCGCTGGTATGCTGCACTGATGGGCACTCATAGGCGGCACTGATGGGCAGTCATAGGCGGCACTGGGCACTCATAGGCGGCACTGATGGGCACACATACGCGGCAATGATGGGCACTCATGGGTGGCACTTATGGGTGGCACTGATGGGTACTTATGGGTGGCACAGATGGGCACTGATAGGTGGGCACTGGGCATCGATGGGCACTGAGAGGTGGCACTGATGGACACTGAGGGGTGGCTCTGATGGACACTGAGGGGTGGCACTGATGGCATTGCTGGGCATCACTCCAGTCAGTGCCCATGTTGCCAGTCAGTGCCCATTTGTGGGCACTGATTGGCATTTATTGTGCTCTTTTTTTATTTTATTTTATTGATTTTAGGTTGCCATTGTGGCTTCCCTGGTGGTCCAGTGATAAACAATCAGCGCAAACCCCCCCTGTCAGGAGAGCCGCCGATCGGCTCTCCTCTACTCGCGTCTGTCAGACGCAAGTGAGGAAGAGCAGATCAACGGCTCTACCTGTTTACATTGTGATCAGCCGTGATTGGACACGGCTGATCACGTGGTAAAGAGCCTCCGCCGGAGGCTCTTTACCAAGATCGGAGATGCAGGGTGTCAGACTGACACCCCGCATTACCGATCGTCGTGTTGCGCCGCCCCCACGGGCGCACAGCGGCTGTTATTCTGCAGGACGTCAATAGACATCCAGTCAGGATTTCAGAACCACTTCCTGGACGTCAATATACTATTGACCGGGCGGGAAGTGGATATACACACACACACCAAACTGTCCCCAAGCAAGAGAGAAAAAAACACAGCCGACCATCCAGCCCACATATGAAAGATCACACCACAAATGCATACCTATATAGTTGAATGTGTTCAGGCTAAGGGGAGACCAAGAAAGGAAAAGACACTTTGCTTTTCACTGATATGGATAATATACGAGACTTGGTCACCATATATGGTGTAGATTATAATGAAGAGCACACCTAATGGGAAAACATCAAGAAAGTGTATCAGTGATGGACCAGGCTTCCCATTTTACTAGCTATATAACCGTCTTACCAACAACACCTGAGATGGTCAATAAACCTGAATACTGCTGCACTCATCTGTAAAGGTTCAAACTCTAAAGCCCTGTACACACGATCGGTTTGTCTAATGAAAATGGACCGATGGACCGTTTTCATCGGACGAACCGATCGTGTGTGGACCCCATCGTTTTTTTTCCATCGGTAAAAAAAAATAGAACCTGTTGTAAAAAACTGATAGACAAAAACGATTGTCTGTGGGGAAGTCCATCGGTCAAAAATCCATGCATACTCAGAATCAAAGTGAGAAATAATACCGCTCTAAAAATTGCTGATCCCTTGGCTTTGCTTCCGTCCCACTGAACCAAAAGGGTGCTGGCTATGCACAGGTACATTGGATAGAAAAAGGTCCTGGACTGCCGCACTCCTTAAAACGATGTCTTTATTTGTACGAATAAAATCCAGAAACAACCAAGGCAATACAGTCAAAACATGGCAAACACCAAGAAAAGGGTGGCTGACATGTTTTACATCATGTGATGCTTACTCATAGCTATGAGTTTTCTATCTCTATCTCAAGCTAATGCATGAGATAGGCAAATAACCTGTCACTCACAGCAAGGGGGAAGAACGGACAAAAGTTTTCTCCTGTTTGTCAGTTTATCTCACTGAAAAAAGAAAAGAGGATTGCTCAGAGCTGGATTAACTCTTTGTGGCAAGAACGGCCACAGATGATAGGAAATATTTTACTCTACATTGTGACAGCAAAAAAAATAAAACTTTAAAAACTTTACAAATAAATATTTGTTGGGGAGTTTCTTGTCTTTCAGATATTGCCAGAAAAAAATCATTTGCAAGGGAATTACAGAAGCACTATAAGTCTATACAATTTGGCCTGAAACTGTACAAAGGATAGATAAATGTGTAATTTGTGCTGGGCCCACTATACAAGGAATTACAAAGACTTTAAAAATAATGGACTGTCTCAATATACATCATGCAAGAGAACATTCAATTACAATATGACTTATGTCGCAATTGTATACGCTAGAATATTTTTTCTTTATCAAACACAAATGTGTAATTTTTTTAACTGAAAAAGATGAAGTTAGAAGCTGATTGGTTGCATGTACAGCTGCACCAGTTTTAGTAAATCTTCCCCATCCTGTTTGGTGAAACAGAACCATAATAATCAAACAGCAGCTCTAATCATTTCACACACCATGCAAAATATTTTTGGCTTGACATCCACTTTAAGACAGTTACATGTGTAGGAGGATGGATAGATGGAGGGGAGCGCTTCCCTCCTTTGAATCATTCAGATACAGTTTTTGAATAAAAAGGTATACATAGGGGCTTCAGAGAGGACCCGCCTCCTGCTTGCTGCATGAGCTGAATATAAAATATCCATATATACTGTGTATAAAATATACATCATATATGTTTCATCTTATTAAATCCACTTTAAAAGTATTGCTAAACATCATAACAAAGTAAAACGGTCCTATATAATATCACTATACATGCTGTTAAAAATTGGTTTAACGATACCTCTGAATAACTTCATAATAACATTAATGGAAATTCCAAGTCCGTTGGAATCCTGTTTGACCTGATGTGATAATGGGGTTAACAAGTGAGCATTTGAGGTTATAACCCTAGCCTATCTTCACTTCATTACCAACCACCATCACTTTTACAATGCAATTATTATGTTTTTGAAAGGAAGTATTATGCTGACTGAGTGGACATATTGATTCTGTTCTTCATGGTTACGATGTACTTGGTATAATGTTTAGAAGTCAAAGGGTCTAGAAAATCCTTCACACTAATGACCAATAGGTAGAAAAGCAGCTAATAACAGTTCAAGTAAATTGTTCTGATAATCTCAGCTGTGGCAGATGTATATACTGTATATATATATATATATATATATATATATATATATATATATATATATGCATTATCTCACAAAAGTGAGTACACTGCTTATACTTTTGTAAATATTTTATTTTATCTTTTCATGTGACAACACTGAAGAAATTACACTTACACACTACACACTACAATGTAACGTAGTGAGTGTACAGCTTGCTCTCCCCTCAAAATAACTCAACATACAGACATTAATGGCTTAACCACTGGCAACAAAAGTGAGTACACCCCTAAGTAAAAATGTCCAAATTGGACCCAACTAGTCATTTTCCCTCCCCGGTGTCATGTGACTCGTTAGTGTTACAAGGTCTTAGGTATAAATGGGGAGCAGGTGTGTTACATTTGGTGTTATCGCTCTCACTCTCTCATACTGGTCACTGGAAGTTTAGAATGTTACCTAATGGCAAAGAATTCTCTGAGGATCTAAAAAAAATAATTGTTGCTCTACATAAAGATGGCCTAGGCTATAAGAAGTTTGCCAAGACCCTGAGCTGCAGCACAGTGGCCAAGACCATACAGCGGTTTAGCAGGACAGGTTCCACTCAGAACAGGCCTTGCTATGATCGACCAAAGAAGTTGAGTGTGCTCGGCGTCATATTTAGAGGTTGTCTTTGGGAAATAGATGTATGAGTGCTGCTAGCATTGCTGCAGAGGTTGAAGGGGTGGGGATTCATCCCAGAAGGAAGATTCTTTTTATGATGATCCAAAAGAAAGCCTGCAAACAGTTTGCTGAAGACAAGCAGAATAAGGATATGGATTACTGAAACCATGTCCGGTGGTCTGATGAGACAAAAACAAACTTATTTGGTTCAGATGGTGTCAAGCGTGTGTGGCGGCAACCAGGTGAGGAGTACGAAGAAGAAATGCTAAACTAAAGCTAGGTTGGGACTTTAAATGAGGCCATACCTAGTATGGACCTCCATCCCCGATAGATTGAGAGAAGAAACTGGGTTTGGGACTTTAAATGAAGCACACTGCTGAATTCAATGGATGATCATAGATTTAATGTCTGGAAACCGATTCTGTAATGATAGCAAAGTCAACAAAATAACAGTAATAGCTGAGCCATTGAAATAATATACAGGTACAAATGATAAACCTATACTGTGACATCTCATTATGAAGAAGCTCTACGCGTTTCGTGGCTTGTACCACTCGTCAGGAGCAGAAATAGAGTATAGGGATGTCTATAATAAAAGAAATAGCCAAGATGATGCATTGGTAATGGATAACATAATGGTAGCATCTAATATGTATTATGCATAAAAGAAAGAGGGGGAGCAAAAAGATCCCAAACACTCTTACCTATTTGTAGCATGGTAAAATAGTAATGGATTAAGTAGGATGGTATAGATAGTAAGAGACGGCTATGGGCGATATCCTCCCCGGGAACTAAGGCGGCTGACACCAGGGACACGGCAGCAGAACCAAGAGACAATAATAGGGATAGTGGGATAACCAAGCATCAGCTGGACTATGTGTAGAAATCGTAATTGAAAGGTTAGATCAAATTCCCAAGATTATCTGTGGAAATAAGAATTTAAGTAAAATAATAAGTGGCAGCTGATGGGGTGAACAGCAGTAAAGTGGAGAGAGAGGAAGTGCAGAAAGTAAAAAACCAAAAAAACAAACAACCGTGAGCATGTGGTGTAGCAAAGCACCAGGGTATAATGTATGAGTGTAGGAATAGGTAATATAATGTAAGTAAAGTAAATACCTGCTGGGGTGCCAATATGACATGATCCAGCAAGGAACAAAAATAGCGTGTAGGTATCGTGAACGATGATCTAGAGTGTGAGGACGGTGCAGAGGGGTGTTATGAGGTAGCCGTGGACCAATGACAGCCGTCAACACCCCGCAGCGTCGTGAGGAGGAAGGGGCGGTACCAATGCCCGAGCGGCGTATCACGCTCGGCATTTGGCGCCAAATCCTCCCTTTGCTAAGACGCAGATGGAAAATGATGGGAGTGTCACGGCGTCAACGTCTGACGCCGTACGCTGACCATCCATGCGTGGTGACGACCCGCAATGACTACCCGCCCCGCCCCTCCAAGGAGGAGGAGAGGGGGAGGTTCCAGGACGGGTCGCAGTTCCCGGGAATTATGGAGGCAAGCCCAGCCTATACTGACAGATCTGTTCACTGTAGAATAAAAGATAACATGGGCTATTAAATGGGTCACAGTGGTATTAAGGCATATATATGATAATTGAGCAGTGTGCTTCCATCCCCGGTATTATGAAGAAGAAATGCTAAACTAAAGCTAGGTTGGGACTTTAAATGAGGCCATACCTAGTATGGACCTCCATCCCCGATAGATTGAGAGAAGAAACTGGGTTTGGGACTTTAAATGAAGCACACTGCTGAATTCAATGGATAGACTGATATATACATATTTATAGAGTAACAAAGGGGGATAGCAGACACATGATAAAAGTCGATAGATAAAATATTTATGAGTCTCAGCATGTAAGGTCTGGTCAGTGCAAAATAGTACCTAATATTTACAGTAAAGCATACATGGTAATGTATCGCAATGATAGGTTACACTGAATGTCTACAGACAATACATTGTTGCAAAGAATAGATCTCATGGTATTAATGTCATAATCATAGATTTAATGTCTGGAAACCGATTCTGTAATGATAGCAAAGTCAACAAAATAACAGTAATAGCTGAGCCATTGAAATAATATACAGGTACAAATGATAAACCTATACTGTGACATCTCATTATGAAGAAGCTCTACGCGTTTCGTGGCTTGTACCACTCGTCAGGAGCAGAAATAGAGTATAGGGATGTCTATAATAAAAGAAATAGCCAAGATGATGCATTGGTAATGGATAACATAATGGTAGCATCTAATATGTATTATGCATAAAAGAAAGAGGGGGAGCAAAAAGATCCCAAACACTCTTACCTATTTGTAGCATGGTAAAATAGTAATGGATTAAGTAGGTTGGTATAGATAGTAAGAGACGGCTATGGGCGATATCCTCCCCGGGAACTAAGGCGGCTGACACCAGGGACACGGCAGCAGAACCAAGAGACAATAATAGGGATAGTGGGATAACCAAGCATTAGCTGGACTATGTGTAGAAATCGTAATTGAAAGGTTAGATCAAATTCCCAAGATTATCTGTGAAAATAAGAATTTAAGTAAAATAATAAGTGGCAGCTGATGGGGTGAACAGCAGTAAAGTGGAGAGAGAGGAAGTGCAGAAAGTAAAAAAAACAAAAAACAAACAACCGTGAGCATGTGGTGTAGCAAAGCACCAGGGTATAATGTATGAGTGTAGGAATAGGTAATATAATGTAAGTAAAGTAAATACCTGCTGGGGTGCCAATATGACATGATCCAGCAAGGAACAAAAATAGCGTGTAGGTATCGTGAACGATGATCTAGAGTGTGAGGACGGTCAGAATCAGAAAATCAGAAGATATACAGGGGTTCCGTAGACTAACCATAGAGGATAAGATCGCACTGTTTGCGGACGACGTCCTTTTCTTTCTGGGAGATACCGAAACCTCGTTAAAAAATGTGATCAAAACAGTGGGCGAGTTTGGGCTATGTTCTGGGCTGGTCATTAATTGGGAAAAGTCAGCACTACTGCCAATTGATTCCCTTGGTGTGCAGATACCCCATGGTATTCCTCAGTTAAAAGTAGTAGATATGATGAAATACCTCGGGATATGGATCACGAGGGACATCAATAGCTTTGTTTCAAACAACTTAATTCCCCTCTTGTTCAAATGGGAACATAAAAGAGACATCTGGTGTAGACTACCACTATCCATAGCGGGGCGATGTAATTTAATAAAGATGTTGTGGCTGCCTCAGCTACTCTATATCCTTCATAATTCCCCAGTCTTGTCAGCCGCCTTAGTTCCCGGGTAGGATATCGCCCATAGCCGTCTCTTACTATCTATACCATCCTACTTAATCCATTACTATTTTACCATGCTACAAATAGGTAAGAGTGTTTGGGATCTTTTTGCTCCCCCTCTTTCTTTTATGCATAATACATATTAGATGCTACCATTATGTTATCCATTACCAATGCATCATCTTGGCTATTTCTTTTATTATAGACATCCCTATACTCTATTTCTGCTCCTGACGAGTGGTACAAGCCACGAAACGCGTAGAGTTTCTTCATAATGAGATGTCACAGTATAGGTTTTTCATTTGTACCTGTATATTATTTCAATGGCTCAGCTATTACTGTTATTTTGTTGACTTTGCTATCATTACAGAATCGGTTTCCAGACATTAAATCTATGATTATGACATTACTACCATGAGATGTATTCTTTGCAACAATGTATTGTCTGTAGACATTCAGTGTAACCTATCATTGCGATACATTACCATGTATGCTTTACTGTAAATATTAGGTACTATTTTGCACTGACCAGACCTTACATGCTGAGACTCATAAATATTTTATCTATCGACTTTTATCATGTGTCTGCTATCCCCCTTTGTAACTCAATAAATATGTATATATCAGTCTATCCATTGAATTCAGCAGTGTGCTTCATTTAAAGTCCCAAACCCAGTTTCTTCTCTCAGGTGAGGAGTACAAAGACAAGTATGTCTTGCCTACAGTCAAAGCATGGTGGTGGGAGTGTCATGGTCTGGTGCTGCATGACACTGGGGAGCTACAGTTTATTGGGGGAACCATTAATACCAACATGTACTGTGACATACTGTAATAGAGCATGTTTCCAACCCTTCGGAGACTGGGCCACAGAGCAGCATTGCAATATGATAATGACCCTAAACACACCTCCACACCGCTTCTGATGAAAACATTTCTTATATCGTTAATCATCAGCTGTTACACATTCAACGGTTCACCTCGTGCTCACCCCTTTGTAAATCTGCTTACCAAAGGTAAGAATTGATAGAACCTGTAAAAACCTTCCAAAAGCCTGTCTGCTCCGCTTTGCTGGCAACTCTACTCTCCTTAGCAGGATCGAGTCACACGAGATGGATGAAGCATGTAAGAATACAACGGGATGCTTTCCCTAGTGTAAAACTGTTTTTTAGAGTAACCAATCCCCCACATACAAAATATGCTTACAAGAAATAAATAGAAATCCAGCCTGTCTCATACAGTTATAGCATCAGCTCACCGACGTTAGAAGCCCCAAACGAACCTCTCACCTCGATGAGTTCCGAGATGACGCTGTACTGTGATAGACTGGTGAGTCGTGTGGTCACGCCCTGACGCGTTTTGTTATTTCGTCTTCAGAGGGCGTGGTCACGCAACACGACTCATCACTTAAATACTATAGGGAGGACGGGTGCTTCTGCATGCGTCATCACGAGTGTCATCGGACTAACCTACGCCCGCAGCTCGGGATCATACACAGCGGATGCTTTGTACTCAGCGTCCCATCCATCCATAATGGCTCTGTCTCATACTACAATTCATCCATAATAGACATTGCCCCTGTATATCTGTATCTGTGGATACCATTTCCAATATCCCCATAAATGTGACGACATACATTTTATAATAAAAACAAATATTATTACACATCAATTCACTGCTCATATCTTAAAATGTTATTAAAACACCACAACATTCTATATTAATTCAATTTTCAATGAATATCATGGTTTATCTAATTTATTACTCAAACTCTTCTTCAATTAAAATTAAGGGTAAATATATAAAATATCTTGACAATAACTAATTTGATAATAACACTCTGAGGCTCTGCGTGTGTCTATATCAATTAAATATCAAATACAAAAATTAATTAAATAGAATTTTTTTTATTTATCTATTTAAAAATATGATTATGTGTTTAAAAAAACAGCTAAAATACAATACTTTCTATTTAATCAGTAATTATCATGATTGCGCTATAATGATGTCCCTTTATATACCTGGGGTCCATAGTATAATAGTGTACTTTGATTCATATACAGTACCAAATATAAAATATACCTGGACTAAACATACAATGCTTACTTAAAGCTCTAAGACTGACTGACGGAACTCCTCACAAAATTAATAATTGCTGATAAAGCAATTTAAGTCCAAATCTATGTTTAATCCATTAGGGCTAAGCGTATTAGTTAAAAAAATCCATTGAGTCTCACATTTAGATATTTCTTGTACCATATTGGCTCCTCTCCATCTCTGGTGCAGTTTATCAATCCCCCAGAATTTGAGGCCAATTGGATTTCTATCGTGTTTTTCTCTAAAGTGTAGAGACACGCTATGGTCTTTATACCCTATTGTGATGTTATATATATGCTCTGACACTCTTTTAGCTAGCATTCTTTTTGTGTGGCTGATATAGAGCATATACCACATGTGTCGATACACATAGTTACATAGTTAGTCAGGTTGAAAAAAGACACAAGTCCATCAAGTTCAACAATATAATGAATTCTTTGATTTGGAATTCTTTGCCATTTGCAGTGGATACAAACCGTGTCAGTCCCCTCAGGTGTGTGGCCACTTTCTGGCATGCCTTGCATTTTCTGCAGGCGTAAAAGCCAGCTTGATCCCAAAAAATGTTTGTTTTATTTGGTGGGTCTAATACCTTTTTTACCACTTGATCGTTAAACGATGTGGTCCTTCTGTAGATAAAGGGTGGATTCTCTGATACCACTTGATTTAATACCTTATCCATACTAAGGATGTTCCAATGTTTCCTAAATACAGGGAGTGCAGAATTATTAGGCAAATGAGTATTTTGACCACATCATCCTCTTTATGCATGTTGTCTTACTCCAAGCTGTATAGGCTCGAAAGCCTACTACCAATTAAGCATATTAGGTGATGTGCATCTCTGTAATGAGAAGGTGTGTGGTCTAATGACATCAACACCCTATATCAGGTGTGCATAATTATTAGTCAACTTCCTTTCCTTTGGCAAAATGGGTCAAAAGAAGGACTTGACAGGCTCAGAAAAGTCAAAAATAGTGAGATATCTTGCAGAGGGATGCAGCACTCTTAAAATTGCAAAGCTTCTGAAGCGTGATCATCGAACAATCAAGCGTTTCATTCAAAATAGTCAACAGGGTCGCAAGAAGCGTGTGGAAAAACCAAGGCACAAAATAACTGCCCATGAACTGAGAAAAGTCAAGCGTGCAGCTGCCAAGATGCCACTTGCCACCAGTTTGGCCATATTTCAGAGCTGCAACATCACTGGAGTGCCCAAAAGCACAAGGTGTGCAATACTCAGAGACATGGCCAAGGTAAGAAAGGCTGAAAGACGACCACCACTGAACAACACACACAAGCTGAAACGTCAAGACTGGGCCAAGAAATATCTCAAGACTGATTTTTCTAAGGTTTTATGGACTGATGAAATGAGAGTGAGTCTTGATGGGCCAGATGGATGGGCCAGTGGCTGGATTGGTAAAGGGCAGAGAGCTCCAGTCCGACTCAGACTCCAGCAAGGTGGAGGTGGAGTACTGGTTTGGGCTGGTATCATCAAAGATGAGCTTGTGGGGCCTTTTCGGGTTGAGGATGGAGTCAAGCTCAACTCCCAGTCCTACTGCCAGTTTCTGGAAGACACCTTCTTCAAGCAGTGGTACAGAAAGAAGTCTGCATCCTTCAAGAAAAACATGATTTTCATGCAGGACAATGCTCCATCACACGCGTCCAAGTACTCCACAGCGTGGCTGGCAAGAAAGGGTATAAAAGAAGAAAAACTAATGACATGGCCTCCTTGTTCACTTGATCTGAACCCCATTGAGAACCTGTGGTCCATCATCAAATGTGAGATTTACAAGGAGGGAAAACAGTACACCTCTCTGAACAGTGTCTGGGAGGCTGTGGTTGCTGCTGCATGCAATGTTGATGGTGAACAGATCAAAACACTGACAGAATCCATGGATGGCAGGCTTTTGAGTGTCCTTGCAAAGAAAGGTGGCTATATTGGTCACTGATTTGTTTTTGTTTTGTTTTTGAATGTCAGAAATGTATATTTGTGAATGTTGAGATGTTATATTGGTTTCACTGGTAAAAATAAATAATTGAAATGGGTATATATTTTTTTTTGTTAAGTTGCCTAATAATTATGCACAGTAATAGTCACCTGCACACACAGATATCCCCCTAAAATAGCTAAAACTAAAAACAAACTAAAAACTACTTCCAAAAATATTCAGCTTTGATATTAATGAGTTTTTTGGGTTCATTGAGAACATGGTTGTTGTTCAATAATAAAATTAATCCTCAAAAATACAACTTGCCTAATAATTCTGCACTCCCTGTATGGATTCTCACAGTATTGTTCATGGAACCCACTTATGAAGCCCCATTCATGTCTAGAGTTCTGTTGTCTTTCTCTCTGGACTAAACTAGACTCCTGTGAATGTAAACCTACCTCCAAAATAAGTTTGTTCAAACGTGGGGCACTGTAACCTTTTTCCACAAAGCACTGTTTAATCTCCTTAGCTTGGAACGCATAATCTGTATCCAAAGAGCATTTTCGGCAAATTTGCATAAACTGTCCCTTTGGTATTCTGCGAAACCATTAGGGATGGTGTGCGCTTTGAACTGGAATATAACTGTTGCGGTCGGTAGTTTTAAAGAATGCTTTGGTCAATAGTTGGTTTTCCCCTTTCGTTACCATGACATCCAGATAGGGTATCTGATCCTTGCTCTAGTTAAATTCCAATTTGATATTATTAGTGTTGCTGTTCAACCATTTGCAATATTCAAGCCTCGGACCCCTGTCATATAATGTCATCGATGTATCGTTGGTAGAAAACCAATTATTTTCTCCTATTATGATACACCTACTTATCCTCCCACTCGCTCATAAACAAATTTGCAAGATTGGAGTGCAAACTTTGCACCCATTGCTACTCCAGTCTTTTGGCTATAAAAATTCCCGGCGTACCAAAAATAGTTGTGTGTTAAGCAGTAATCTAAAACCATCCTTAGGAACTTTTTCTGAATACAGGGTATAGCATCCCTTTTGCTGAATGCCCAATTGAGGGCCAGTAACGCTTTGTCGTGCTGTATAATCGCGTATAACGACGACACTTCAGCTGTTACCAGGAACATTTCGATGTCCTTAGGAATAATTACACTTTTTAACATCTGTAAACAACTTGTAGTGTCTTTGAGGTATGCCTTTGTAGCTATTACACTGGTCTGTAGAACATGATCCAAATACTGGCCTATGCAAGATGAAACCGAATCTATGCCATTTACTATTGGTCTGGCTGGCGGTTTTATGCGGTCCTTGTGTATATTAGGGACCGTATATACCGTAGTTATTCGGTTAAAGCTTAAGCATAGGTACAGTTTTTTTTTTTAATCACTCGCATATAAAAAATATAATCTACTAAGTTCAACATGTCAACCCATTAGTTGGGAGTGGTAAAAGGTTTTGTCCATAATCACCACACCCCTCCTTTGTCCGCCGTACTTACTACTATGTTTTTTCTGTTCTCCAAAGCTTTAATTCCATCCTTAATGTGTTTATGATTTAGGATTCTCTTTGTTGGTACTGCTTCCAAGTCTTTTAGTACCAATTGTTTGGGCACCTCAACCTGGTAATTAGCAGGCTAGGGTGGATTGAAGACCGATCTGTTCTTCAGCCCACTGTCAATTCCCACTGTCTCATTTGTTTTTTTATTCCTTAAAGCGGATGTGCCATGGGAACAAAATATTAAAAGTCAGCAGCTACAAATACTGCAGCTGCTGACTTTTAATATTAGGACACTTACCTGTCCTGGAGTCCAGCGCCGATCGCAGCAGAGCACGAGCGATCGCTCGTCACTCTGCTGCTCCCCCCGTCATCCACGCTGAGGGAACCAGGAAGTGAAGCGCTGCGGCTTCACTGCCCGGTTCCCTACGGCGCATGCGCGAGTCGCGCTGCGCCTGCCGATTGGCTCACACGCTGTGTGCTGGGAGCCGAGTGTTCCCAGCACACAACGGGCGACAGACGGGATGTGACGGAATGCCCGTCTTTCGCCCGTATCGTGTGGCCGGAAGTGGGTGCAAATACCTGTCTTTAGACAGGTGTCTGCACCCCCCTCCCCCCTGAAAGGTGTCAAATGTGACACCGGAGGGGGGGAGGGTTCCGATCAGCGGGACTCCACTTTAGGGTGGAGGACCGCTTTAAAGTGGTTTTAAACCCTTACAGACCACTTTAACCTACAGGTAAGCCTAGATTAAGGCTTGCCTGTAGGTGCAACAAATATCCCCTAAATCTACACGGTTTAGGAGATATTTGCAAAACAAAGGCACCAATGTCTACAGCACATGCGCCATAGACAATGGCGTGCAGGCGCACTGAGTGTGTCGCTTCTATTGGCCAGTCACAGGATCAGCCAGTCACAGCACCGGAGCCGCGATATGCAGAAGTCACTCGTGGAGAGAAGGCGCAGGCGGAGGGGGCAACGAGCACCGCTGCGGGGGCTTCGATCTCAGGTAAGTACTTCATAATGAGCTAGTATGCTATGCATACTAGCTCATTATGCCTTTATCTTGCAGGTGTTTTTGAAAAAAAAGAGAGTTTAATTCCTCTTTAAGTTCAAATTATTTGTCAGAAAATATTTTTTTATGTTTAACTTTCTAACATACCTATGTATGTCTGTATACAGGTTAAATGTATTCATTTGACAAGCCCAATAGGGCTGACTCTCCAAATTGGAAAAAGTGACTGTGGAAAGGTACAGATGGGGAAAAAAAGTGGCTGTGGGAAGGGACCGATGGGGACCGATGATGAAGCCTCTGTCTAGTTCCGTCCTGTAGCAATAAGTCTATGGCTTGTTCATTGGTAGCGCCGACTGAAGGTTCCAGAATTCATGAGTAGAGAGGAGTAGAGTGATGAGGCTGGTGTAGAAGCCCGCTGTGAAGTGGTAAACCAGAAATACGACCACTGATGGATTGGGGTGTATGGAGAGGTAGAACCCCAACCAATTGACATCTATCAGGCCTAGTCACGACTTGTTCAACTGTTTCAGTTGACAGGTGGCCTTAAGGTGTGCTTTATGGCATGCTGTGCAAACATGCAGTAGCCGGCACTGGATGCTCCATCCATCCTGATTATAATTGTTGTATATGACGGTGCCCCCTACTGAAAATATAGGCTGTCCAATTTTGTCCAGCTGCCACAATTAACCAGGGGGCTGGCAAGGAGGTGAAAGGGTGTAGAAGGGGCACCTTGTGGCTGCATCAAAGCACAGGAATACGTGAAAGAAAAGAAAACAAACGCACAACACCAAACATAAAACAAAAACAGGGAGGGTGGGTGGGAAAAACATGCCTCCCAGCATGCTAAATTTTTCTAAGTGTCCCACGTGCACCCCCGCCCCCCTTATAAAGGGCTCCTTCTCCCCAGCCCACCAGACCTCCTACGGCCACTCCCCTGAACGCCTCTTTCCTTCCTTAACCCTCTGTTGCCCTACTCATCACCCAGTCATGCCCAGCCCTCCGTTATTTTGTCCCTTTTGTCCTGTATGTAACTCCGGGCTTCCCTAGCTCTCTCAGGCCCCGTACACACGACCAGTTTCCTCGGCAGAATTCAGCTTCCGACCGAGTTTCTGGCTGAATTCTGCCGAGAAACCCGGCCGTGTGTACACTTTCGGCCGAGGAAGCCGACGAGGACCTTGGCGAGGAAATAGAGAACATGTTCTCTATTTCCTCGTTGTTCTATGGGAGCTCTCGGCCCGCCGAGGTCCTCGGCGGCTTCAGGGCTGAACTGGCCGAGGAACTCGATGTGTTTGGCACGTCAAGTTCCTCGGCCGTGTGTACGGGGCCTTACACACCACAGGTTGAACTGGATGTACTGGTGTCTTTTTTCAACCTTAACAACTATGTAATGTAACTATGTAATTATTATCTCAAATGTGTTTGTGTCTGTGTGGGGGGGGGGGGGTGTTTGTTTTTTAGGCTGTTCTTTGCTTTGCATTCAATATTTCCAAATTCCCATCTCTCCGAGTTCAGGGTCCTGTTTTCAAAAGTTTAGAGCCACATTTATGTGCATGGTCCTTCCTACACCTACATGTGCCCACAGAATGAGACAGTCTGTGGGGAAGCCGCTTGCCTACTCCCCCTTCTCACTCCTCCCTGCCCAGTCCTTACTGAACAGAGCATGAGAGATACTCAGGGAATTGGCACTCTATGATGGGACCGGAAATAAAGGAATAATCAAACTGTCTATTGTGGTTTTTACTTTTTGACACTTTTTTGGGTGAATGGGTGGGGGGATCTGGGGGCCCCCTAGTTTAAGGGGGCTTCCAGATTCCGATAAGCCCCCCCACCCACAGTCTCCGACAACCAATGGCCAGGGTTGTTGGGAAGAGGTCCTTGTCCCCCCCCCCCCCATTTTCTGCTTCTGCCGGATAATCGTCTGGTATGGAAAGAAGGAAAATACTGTGCTAATTGAATACAGTGCAAAAAGCTGCAACTAAAAAGTGAAATACACACAGAATAGCAATAGGAAAAATGTAGGTGCGCTGTGAAAAATTTGGGAATAAATAATACTGTGAGTAATATTAGCAAATAAAACTATAGAGAATTATATGACACAAAAATTAAAATAATGCCAAAACAACTCTAATTCAATAAGTCCAAGTAAAAGTAAATCTTCTTGTGTGATTTAAATAACGATCCACCACCAATAGTGCAAAACACTGTAAGGGATACACGCTTACCAGATGGCAAGCAAAAATTAGCTTGCGACTGAAACCCCAGCCTGGACCTTTAATGGATGGATTTCAGCACTGCCAGTGGTCTCGAATGGAACCTCAGATAGATGGTAATCAAAGCAGGTATGGTACCGGAAATGATAAAGGACTCACCATAGTAAAGTACCGTAAACCATAGACAAATTTAATAAGATTAAAAACTTACAAACACAAACGTGTGTACAGCATAAAAAGAAAGCTGGCCGGCTATGTGAACGCCCATCCGCTCGGACTATCACGCAATGACGTCAGCACGTCTCCTGCTCCCGACGCGCGCTTCATCACACAAATGACGTTGTCTGGTATGGATTTTGGGAGGGACCCTATGCCAATTATTTTTAAATTTTGGCGGGAAGTTTTCCTTAAAAGCCAATGCCAGACCCAAAGGACCTGGTATGGATTTGGGGGGGGGGGGGCACACACGGTTTCTATTTTTTTTAATTTTGGCCTGGAGTTCCCCTTAAAAATCTATACCAGACCCAAAGGTCCTGATATGTATTTTTTTTGGGGGGGAGGGGGCTGGCATTTTTTTCTTTAATTCTGTCATAGGTTTCCCCTTAACCACTTCAATGCTCTGTATCATATACTCTGCACTAACTGTACTGTGTATATAGTTTACACTGAATGCACTGTATATATACAGTATCTCACAAAAGTGAGTACACACCTCACATTTTTGTAAATATTTTATTATATTTTTGTGACAACACTGAGGAAATTACACTTTGCTGAAATGTAAAGTAGTGAGCTTGTATAACAGTTTAAATTTGCTTTCCCCTCAAAATAACTCAACACACAGCCATTCAGTGGCAGTGTGTCCATTAAGGGCGCGTTGGCACCACCCCCTCTCTCCAGCCACCCCCTCTGTGTACTATGGATAGATTAATGGATTGCATGAATCTATCCATGGCCGCTGTAGCCACTCCCTATTCAGATGCCTGAATTACATCGGCGGGGGGGGGGGGGGGGGGCTTTGTGCTCACAGAGCACCCAGGTGTGTTTGCAAAGCAAATTAATATTTGCTCTGCTAACACAGAACCACCTCTTAGCCAATCAGGAGGCACAGATGTAATACAGGGGCACCTGATTGGCTGAAGGCAGAGGCAATCCCTTTGGCCGCCTAGCAAAACAGGAAGAAGACATGCACGGAGGACACAACATCTATCGTCGGGCTACCTGTCCCACAGCTCGCCACCTAACCTGCTGCCTGACCCACCACCACAATGCGGTAAGTGCCAGGCAGACAGGGGGTGGGCGGCGAATCACAGTTGCTGCATATGATGGGCACAAAGGCTGCATTTGCAGGGCACAGTGGCTGCATATGATGGACACAAAGGATGCATCTGTGGGGCACAGTAGCTGAATTTGATGAGCACAGAGGCTGCATATGATGAGCACAGTTTGCTGCATTTGCTGGGCACAGAGTCTGCATATGATGGGCACAATTGGCTGTATTTGCTGGGCACAGAGTCTGCATATGATGGTATCGGTATCCGCGAGTACTTGATCGAAAGTATCCTTCAGTACTCATGCTCACTGATAAAAAAAGGGTATTGGTGCAACCCTTATTTATCATCACTCACATATATATAATAACAACAACACAACTTACTGATCACGCTAACTTACCGTGAGCTGTGGATATGTTAATAATCTTTATCAGGGGTTCCCTGGACCTGAAATCGATTCATTTATGAAGAGGTGAGTCAGATAATTCACTAACTTTTAATTTTTCTACAAAAAAAATAAAGATTTTTCCCTAAATGAAACAAGTTTGGCTCTTTTTCTGTCCAATATATGGAATGTGATCGAATTTAATGAATATTATTTTGTTGCACAACAAACCTATGATTTGTATTTTTGTTCGATGAAGGCTCTGCCTTATATTCTTTATGTATACAATCCAACTAGATTAAAGGACCATAAAATATGTAGCTGACACCAAACTTCCAAACAAAGTAACAGATGAAAGCCTTGGCATTAACATATGGTAGGAAATTGCTGATATTGCTATTTCCCAATCTTAGGATCTTCCTTGTCATGTATAATGACAATTAACTCTGGGCTGAATAACTGTGCCTGGAATCCACCAACATATTTATACTTATTAACATATAATTACCCAGAATCCCCCTGCTTTCCACTTTGATCATGGATGCGGGATGTGACAGTGAAGTGAGCGAGTATTAGAAAAATACATTTAGATATTTTTTATTAGTATATTTCTCTATTTCACTTGAATATATTTTACTTCAAGTAGGTACTTATGTCACTTTAGTAGTCCCACAATGACTTGATCAAACTACAGAATAATCTAATCATGTGCTGTAAACAGTGTAATATTAAAGATTCATTAGTCAGCTCAGTGGAGTCACGACAGTTCCAAATAGTTAATCTAGGAATGTCTTTAGTTTTGAAAGGTTAAAAAAAAATTAACATGAGATACAGTATTGTTAGCTTGGCATGAGTTATTTTGAAAATAATGAGCTCTTCCTTAAAGCCAAACTACAGACAAAAGAGTTTTTGTAAAGATACAGATTTTGCCCATTCTACCTACCGTTACTCATCTTTCAAGTTTTCCCCCCCTCTGCTCCCTTTCTCTGTCAGAATCTTAACCTTAAAGTGATTGTAAAGTCTGTTTTTTAAAAAAAAAACAGACAACAAACATTTTATACTTACCTGCTTTGTGCAGTGGTTTTGCACAGAGCAGCCCAGATCCTCCTTTTCTTGGGTCCCTCTTTACTGCTCCTGGCCCCTTCCTCCTGTTGAGTGACCCCACAGAAAGCAGGTTGCTATAGGGGCATCTGAGCCGAGCTGCAGCTCTGTGTGTCCATTTAGACACAGAGCTGCCATTCGGCTCCCACCCCCTCTCTCTCCTGATTTGCTAACTGACTTTGATTGGCAGCCGCGGGAGCCAATGGGGCCGCTGCTGTGTCTCAGCCAATCAGGAGGGAGAGTTCCAGATGGCTGAGAGACTAGTGGACATCGCTGGACAGAGATGGAGCTCAGGTAAGTATTAGGAGGGCTGAGGGGGGCTGCTACACACAGAAGTTTTTTTTTTATCTTATTGCATATAAAGTATTAAGATAAAAAGATCTGCTGCCTTTACAACTCCTTTAAGGCTGGGTTCATGCTGTTGTGCTGCTTCCATGATTGTAAATTAACAGTTATACAAATGTGTGTGCTGCAGTGTGATTTGATCTTAAAGTGATTGTAAAGGTAAAAAATAAAAATAAATAACAAACAGGTCTATACTTACCTGCTCTGTGCAAAGCCAGCGAGACCCAGAGCTGAGGGGAGAGAAGAGCTGCAGATTTTCACAAAGCTGGATTGTATGAGGGCTCAGGTAAATAGGGGGTGAGATGGGATGCTAACACCTTAACATTTTTTACATTAAGGCAAGAAATGCATTAAGATAAAAAATGTTAAGGCTTTACAACCACTTTAACCACTTGCCCACTGGGCACTTAAACCCCCTTCCTAACAAGGCCAATTTTCAGCTTTCAGTGCTCTCACATTTTAAATGACAATTACTCAGTCATGCAACACTGTACCTATATGAACTTGTTGTCCTCGTTTTCACACAAATAGAGCTTTCTTTTGGTGGTATTTAATCACCACAAGTTTTTAAATTTTTTGTGCTATAAATGAAAAAAAACTAAAAGTTTGTAAAAAAAAATGCATTTTTCTTTGTTTCTGTTATAATATATTGCAAATTAGTAATTTTGGCTAAAAGTTATACTGCTACATATCTTTGGTAAAAAAAATAACCCAAATAAGTGTATATTATTTTTTCTTTGTGAAGGTTATAGAGTTTACAAGCCATGGTAGCAATCATTGAAAATTTATCACACTTTATAACACCTGATGTACTGACGGCCTATCTAAATTCTTGGGACACTAACAAGCCAGGAAAGTACAGATACCCACCAAATGAGCCCTTTTTGGAAAGTAGACATTCCACTCTTTGCAGGGATAAGAAACAGAGAGATTTTTCCCTCTGATTGTCAACATGGGGTTCTGGGTTGTGATTGGACACAGGGGGCTAGCAGGTCCTGGCCATAAATCATTGGCCAGGACCTGCTGACAAGTTCCCACTGTGTACAATCACAGCAGAAGTCGGTGGGCGGGGGCACACTTGCGTGCCATGTACTTGGAAGAGGCCAGCAATGTACAAGTCAGAAGTCACAAGAAGTGACGAATGCGCGTATGAGTGTAACAAAGAGTCCACTAAGAGGTACCGGAGGTGACATCGGCGAACGCCCTGTTTTTATATGCCTGTTTTTTATCACAACAATGTGAGTACCTAGTGTATTATTTTGTTTGAATAAACTCTTTTTTAAAACGATAATACACTATTGGCACTTTTATCTCCCTCGGTGCGAGTCACTGTCACTGTTTGGACGTGACTACCGAGAGGGATCTACCTTTCCAACTACAGCCCATTTGGATGATACTGTATGTGGATATGACCAGAAAAGTGTACCTGGGTTTTTATGCTGTTACCTTACAGCAGTAAGGTAAGGGGACATCCTCACTTACTCTGAAGAAAACACCGGAAATCAACATTTTTCCACGTCACTTTGGCATCTACACCAGCACTTTTACTTTGGATTTTTCCTGTTGTTATGTTTACAGTTATCTGCTGCATGGACATTTAATCTAGTCTATTACAGTCACCGTTGTGTGTTGTGCTTTGCACGTTGTACACCCTATTGTGTATCAGTACATTTGTTACTATTTTATTCCACTTTATGACACTTGCACTTTGTACTACCTCACATTTTGGCAGCTAGCCTTGGCTGCACTGTAGCATGTTTATTTTGATGATATTCACTTGTTAGGATATACCAGTATTATTCTTTATTATTGTTATTTATGATTACTAGTCAGATTACATTTTTCCATATATAAGGATTTGCCATACTTCCTCTGCACGTTACCCCATTCCTTTATTCTTTATTTGTTTCTGGTTTGATACACCATCCAGTGCAGCAGCTGTACCCCTTTCTCTTTCCCCCTTCCCCCACTCTCGTGGTAAGCGCGGTAATATTCACCCCATCACAATGTACAGGTACGTCGCTGTGCATTGTACATTGCAAGTGGTTAAGCCTTATGCCGCGTACACACCATCACTTTATGTGATGAAAAAAAATGACGTTTTTAAAAACGTCACTTTAATTGACTGTGTGTGGGGGAAAACGTAGTTTTATGTCTTGTAAAAAACAACCAAAAAAAATTGAAGCATGCTTCAATTTTATGTGTCGTTTTTCAAAAGTGCACTTTTTACTTCACAGAAATTGACCGTGTGTAGCAAAAAACTTCGTTTTCTAAGACGTTTTTTCATCCACGCATGCCCAGAAGCTACTTATGAAGCAAGCTTCAATGGTAAAACGTGGTGGAACGTAACCTCACTTTGCTAGATCATTGTGAGAAAACGATGGTGTGTAGGCAACTTCGTCTTTGAAAATTGAAGTTTCAAAAACGTAATTTTTTACTTCACAGAAAGTGTCGTTTTTTTTCATCACATAAAGTGATGGTGTGTATGCGGCATTACTTGCACGTAGCTTACAAAGCTTCTTCCAGCAAGATGCTGTATACTAGTTGCTGTATTTTCTGAGCCAGGTGTATGTATGATTATGCTATTACAGAAGCATCAGAGGCAGTGTTTGAGGTTAGGCCATTAAAAGACAGAAGCTAGAAGACTGCAGGTGATGGTGATATTTTATAAGTAAGCCTGTACAGTTATAATAATCTAAGACAGAATATTAAGATTCTTGTGTAAGCCCAGCCGCGCCCAGCTCTCTTTAAATTTGTCATGAAAAGATTGTGATATGCCGAAGAAGGGAATTTTGACATTTAAGACTGTGACACTATTAAAATCTATGGCGTCAGCCAAGTAGACTATGTAAGAGAATGATCATGACTTTTAACAGGGTGATATTATTAAAGTCTACGGGGGCAACTGATGTGTATAACAAGGTAATTCTGACATTTAAGATAGCGACATTACTGCTACGTTCCTAAAATCTACAGAGCTTTAAAAGGATGACGCTGTTGAAATGTATTGGAGGCATTCAGGTTAAGTATAATATTTTTGCTGTTTCATTACTGGCCGGTATCATCAAAAGTTAATGAGGACTCAGCTGCCTCGAAAAATGATAAAGCTGATCTTTTTTTTTTAACATCAAATGCAACTTTTAAGTTTTAGGTGAAATTTTCAATAATGTTCATGGGCTTAGTTTAAAGCTGAACTCCAAACTTACTGCATTAGAATCTGAAGCAAGTCAGAGAGAGCCCACTTCATTTCCTGGCTGAAGGATATCCAGCGCCGTTTAGCTCTTACCTCCTAGCCTTACTGACCCTGGTCCATCTCTTTCATTCATTGGATTATAGTTCTTTCAATTACGGAGGCTCTGCATCACTTGTGGGTGTTATCAAGGTCAGTTTATATGAAAATACAGTCTGCCTAGGAAAGCATATTCCTCCAGACTGACATCAACCCATCAAGGCATTGTGATATTTGCATACCTCCTCCGAATAGATATCCCACTTCTTGCATCAGGACTGGAGGCTTTTAGAAGGAGTACTGAGGCAGGGTGCTGTGATGTTTTCAGGAAGCTAATTTATGACAAACGTGTTACTGGCAAATCTGTATAGAAGATGTAATAGTGGAATAAAAATATTTAAAAAAAACAATTTACCCTAATCTGAATTTATTGTGGATAGATTTCATAGAGCTCTTTAAAGAGGAGTTCCACCCAAAAATGGAAGTGTGTGTGTGTGGCGGCAATCAGATGAGGAGTACAAAGACAAATGTGTCTTGCCTACAGTCAAGCGTGATGGTGGGAGTGTCATGGTCTGGGGCTGCGTGAGTTCTGCCGGCACTGGGGAGCTACAGTTCATTGAGGGAACCATGAATGCCAACATGTACTGTGACATACTAAAGCAGAGCATGACCCCCTTCCTGGAGACTGGGCTGCAGAGCAGTATTCCAACATTATAACGACCCCAAACAACACCTGCAAGACGACAACTGCCTTGCTAAAGAAGCTGAGGGTAAAGGTGATGGACCAGCCAAGCATGTTTCCAGTCCTAAACCCTATTGAGCATCTGTGGGGCACAGAGGCGTATCTAGTGAAAATGGTGCCTATGGCAAGCACTGAAACTGCGCCCCTGTCAAAACATTTGAAACCCATCTTTCAGATAATACTGTCAGTATATACAGGTATATAGAGAGAACAGTAGGTTAGTTGTTGGGACTTGCCTCTCTTGGTTTGAATCTGGGCCAGGAATCTATCTGCATGTAGTTTGCATGTTCTCTTGGTGTGGGCACACGCCAAAGCCATGTTGGTAGGTGATGGTCCCCTGTCTGTATGAAGTGGCAATGTACATGGATGATCACATTCTGCATGACACCCCCCTCATGCCTGAAAAATGATCCAAAATGAGCGCTGGCCCAAAATCTGGCAAGAGCTGGACAGGACTGAATTTGAAGTATACCTAGATATGTGTAGGGTCCTCTATGCTTGTAGGGTCAGTGTAGAATATGATTAGCCATGTACATTGCCAGTCTGTACACAGGGTACAATTCACCTACTTGCATGTGTTTGGAGTGAAAGAGGAACCCCACTGGGAGAACATGCTAACTCCATGTAGCTAGTGTCCTGGGCAGGAGTGGAGTCCAGTGTATATATATATATATATATATATATATATATATAAAATGGGGTAGACATTGGTGGGGTACCTGCTTCTCCATGCCTCCGCTGCCCACTATATGTGGATGGGATCCTCTCGCAGCTGGCACCCTCCAGCATGTAGAGCCGGAGAGTCGGGCGCTCTGCTCTCTCTCGTAGCAGAACATTCTGGAAGAGGGAGAACCACTTGTCGTGCCACCTGTTGGTCTTGGCCGCCTTCTTGCTGAGTTTCTCCCTCTTGGTGCCCTCCTTGTGGGCAAGGAGAGCCAGGTACAGAGCGTGACCCTTGTCACAGCCCACACTCTTCTGCATGATACCCAAGGAATGGTACGATCAGCGCCATTCGTTCCCATGCACAAGTGGCCCCTGGCTGCAGGTGTATGGCCCCTGAGTCTCCTGCTGCTGCGCTGTCACTCTGTCTTCTGCGCAACAGTGGTGTCTCTAGCTTTCATATTAAGGGGGGCACATGGGGGGACAGGAACAAAAGTAGGGGGGCCCAACTATAATATATATATATATATACACACACACACACACAATGCCTTGAAAAAGTATTCATACCCCTTGACATTTTCCACATTTTGTCATGTTACAACCAAAAATGTGAATGTATTTTATGTGATAGACCAACACAAAGTGCCAGGTTAGGTGATATACAGTAGTGCCAGGTTAGGGTGGTATAGTGTCAGGTTAGGGTGTATAGTGCCAGGTTAGGGGGTGTAATGCCAGGTTAGGTGGTATAGTGCCAGGTTAGGGGTGGTAGTGCCAGGTTAGGGGTGGTAGTGCCAGGTTAGGGTGGTAGTGCCAGGTTAGTGTATAATGCCAGGTTAGGTGGTATAATGGCAGAGTAAATACATGAATAGATAAGAGAATGCTGGTTCTGTTCCCCTCTTCCTCTATCACCTGCACTAAAAGTCTAAATTACTGTAACACATGGCTGTCTCTGCTGCTACAGAACCTCCTTCTCCCCCCTCCCTGAAGTAAACATAAGGAAAGACAAAAAACTCACATGGGTGCTGACAAGCTGAGGACTGACTATGGCTTCTTCTTCCTGGAACTGAACTCAAAATGTGGTGGGTGGGAGGGGAAGAGGGAGGGGGTGCAACATGGGCAAAGTATTATTGGCTAACAGTGAGATGAGATGCAAATATCTCCCCCCCTCCCTCTGATGGTCGGCAGCTCTGAAATCTTATTGCTGTGCTGTGAGCCCTTCTGCACACAGTACAGGTTGGAGATGTTTTGCTGGAGCTGGCTCTGTCTTTTGTCATTATGACAAGCAGGAGCCCCCAACACTGAGGAATGATGATCAGCAATTATAGAGAGATTCTCTGTGTTTCTATCCCTCCATCAACTTGAGAGCTTACAGGAGGGAGGAAGGTAGACACACACAGAGAATCACTCATTTTAATTTGGGGGGGGGGCACAGATGTGCAACAACTCCGCTCTTCCTCTGACATACAGCAATTTAATCCCGCCGCCCACCTGTAAACACTGCAAGGCCGCAGACCGAGTAGTGAGCGCCCACCCTGCAGGAAGAACATTGGGGTGTGCCGAAGGGGGAAGTCACATGATCCACACACTAAAAACACTTTCACAGACCTTCCCGGGAGAGGAGTGCACCAACTGTGTGTTCTGCTTGGAGTCATCTGAGCAGTGTGTAAACTGCCAGCTACTCACCAGCGCCCCCTTCATGTGGCGCCCATGGCACTAGCCATGTCTGCCATACCGTGGATACGCCACTGGTGGGGCATCCTTAAATGGAAGGTGGAGGAACGCAAGGTCTCTAACATCCACCAGCTCCATGATGTTCTCATGGAGGAGTGGAAGAGGACTCCAGTGGCAAACTGTGAAGCTCTGGTGAACGCCATGCCCAAGAGGGTTAAGGCAGTGCTGGCCACACACAATATTGACACTTTGGGCCCAATTTGGACATTTTCACTGAGGGATGTACTGACTTTTGTTGCCAGTGGTTTAGACATTAATGGGTAAGTTATTTTGAGGGGACAACAAATTTACACTGTTATACAAGCTGTACACTCACTACTTTACATTGTAGCAAAGTGTCATTTCTTCAGTGTTGTCACTTTAACCACTTTCCATCCCAGCCATTGTAGAATGACGGCTACAAGGTGGCTCTACAATGTCAGGAGGTTGTGACATCCTTGGCTTCTTCCGGCCGGGGGGCGCGCGTGCCCACCGGCGGCGCGTGCCCGATGCATCACTCCGGTGCAGATACGCGTGCCTGGCGGCCATGATGTCCACCAGGTACCCGCGATCGGCAGTTACAGAGCCAAGGACGTGGATCTCTGTGTGTAAACACAGAGATCTACGTCTTGTCAGGGAGAGGAGACCGATGGTGTGTCCCTTGTACATATGGACAACCAATTACTACTCTGCCTCGCTGTTTTTAATGAAAATATGAAAGTGCGTAAAACTTAATGAAGACCCTCAGGAATTGTGCACACTCTTCTTCTTTTGATCTTCTGGGTTGGATACTCCTCAGTGGTTCATATGATGATATCAGATCGGCTTTCTACATCGAAACAAGTATGTCGGTGAATGAATGACTTCCTCTTGAGCAGCAGTCACTCACAATCCCATCAAAATTGTAGAAAATAAAAAGGTTAGCTTATATAAGGGGAAAGAATACATTTCCTCCCCAAATATAGGGATTTTTACGTGAGATGTGTTGCTCTTAGTATCGAAGGTAGGCGCACAAAACACAAGGTTTTTAGATATCAAAAATAATTTAATTATATAAATATAAAGTTTCACATTTCATAAAATAAATTAGCAAAGTGAAATATACATGATCACGACCAATTTTACATGATTTATACAAAAAGGAAATCAAGATTATGATTAGAAGAAAAGCAGATGCGATATTGCCAACTAGTTTCGCACTAGATGTGCTTCATCAGGGCTTGCATGATACTTCTGTTCCTTAATTACATGTAGTGGTCTGTGTATGACACAAAGGTTCATTATTAATTCAGGTAGGGTCAATGTAGTATCTTTAAACTTTGTAAATAAGTGTTCAACACATATACAATTAATAAAATAAGAATAAGAGAATATAGTGCGCTTACCAATTATGTTTAAAGAGCTCAAAGAACCTGGCAGAACCAAGAGGAGCTGCCAAGAAAAATAGCGAAGGCGAACCTGATGCGGACAGGAGATATTGGATGCTGCACTTTCAATCAGCGGAGGCCAGATCCACTTGATTTTAGCAGGTGCGGACAATGAGATGTAAAGAGGGGGTTCACCACAGTTAAGGAGGAAGAGATACAGGTAAGAATACGTTGTATCTATTTCTCTCCTAAGAAAGAAGGCACAGGATTAAAATTGAAGATAAAGAAAAATAATATTGATTGAGAAAATTAATGAAAAAATTATAATAATATGACAGATTAAGGATGTATCCATATATATTTTTATAGACATTTTTTTAGATAAAACAGATATCTTATATTCAAATGAACATAGACAGAATAAATATCCATGCATTAAATGAATATGGATGAAGTCTAAAGAATATGTATAAATCTAGAGAGTATTACCTCAATAGTAGTGAAGTTTGGATATAAGCTCAATACTGCTAGTAGAGTCCAGCAGAGTTCACACTGGATTCACGGTAAGCTCTACAAGTAAATAAAGCACAGAATGTGCATGCATATAGGTATATAGATGAATTCAATATAATATGAAAAACATGAATTCAGTAAAGATGACTATTGCGACGCAACATAGTAACCGTCTATTAGAGAAGAATATAATTGAAAAAGAGAAAGAGAATTTACCTTAGATGGTTAATGACATGAAGTATCTAGTAAAATATGCTGATGTCCTAGGGGGATATAATATCCCAGTAGTATTATAACCAAAGACAATGCTGTAGAATAGTCCAAGGGCAGTTATATATGTTGTTTATACTGCGATTCTATAAATAGAATAATAGATAGGTTAAGCTCGTGCATATGGCAAGGAAAACCTGCATAGAGCACTAGATCTTAAGAAGATAGACTGGAAGGTAATTACCTTATTTATGTCTTAACACCGCGAGGCTAAGTAAGGCAGCGTTGCATGTGTGGCGTGATATCCTCCCTCAAGCCGTCCAAGTCGGCGTCTGACACACACTGTGTCAGCGCTGACCTTAAGCGCAACATCTCCACCGGAAGTGAAGAGAGTCAAGCATGACCCCTGGCGTCATATCCGGTCCACGTGTCCCAAGACACTTGCGCGCGCATCCCCTGCGCTCCAGCGTGATGATGTAAGCTGGAGCGCATAGGAAGGAGACATGTATTAACAGTCTCAGACCGGCCAGAGACGAAATAGTGGCCGGATATGCGCGCGCGTCCCATCAGATGTTGATAATAGGGACGGGAGGCATTGAGGAGAGCACGCCCCCTGTGTTGGGACCTGTGATTGGCCACACCAAGGCTGTGCAGGATCCGACCTCCCTCCGCATCAGGAATCCCTCCCCATGTTAAATGGAATGGTTCAGAGCTCAGAAAACGCAAAAAGAAAATTTTAATAAACACTAATAATAAGTTATGCGTATAACTTATTATTAGTGTTTATTAAAATTTTCTTTTTGCGTTTTCTGAGCTCTGAACCATTCCATTTAACATGGGGAGGGATTCCTGATGCGGAGGGAGGTCGGATCCTGCACAGCCTTGGTGTGGCCAATCACAGGTCCCAACACAGGGGGCGTGCTCTCCTCAATGCCTCCCGTCCCTATTATCAACATCTGATGGGACGCGCGCGCATATCCGGCCACTATTTCGTCTCTGGCCGGTCTGAGACTGTTAATACATGTCTCCTTCCTATGCGCTCCAGCTTACATCATCACGCTGGAGCGCAGGGGATGCGCGCGCAAGTGTCTTGGGACACGTGGACCGGATATGACGCCAGGGGTCATGCTTGACTCTCTTCACTTCCGGTGGAGATGTTGCGCTTAAGGTCAGCGCTGACACAGTGTGTGTCAGACGCCGACTTGGACGGCTTGAGGGAGGATATCACGCCACACATGCAACGCTGCCTTACTTAGCCTCGCGGTGTTAAGACATAAATAAGGTAATTACCTTCCAGTCTATCTTCTTAAGATCTAGTGCTCTATGCAGGTTTTCCTTGCCATATGCACGAGCTTAACCTATCTATTATTCTATTTATAGAATCGCAGTATAAACAACATATATAACTGCCCTTGGACTATTCTACAGCATTGTCTTTGGTTATAATACTACTGGGATATTATATCCCCCTAGGACATCAGCATATTTTACTAGATACTTCATGTCATTAACCATCTAAGGTAAATTCTCTTTCTCTTTTTCAATTATATTCTTCTCTAATAGACGGTTACTATGTTGCGTCGCAATAGTCATCTTTACTGAATTCATGTTTTTCATATTATATTGAATTCATCTATATACCTATATGCATGCACATTCTGTGCTTTATTTACTTGTAGAGCTTACCGTGAATCCAGTGTGAACTCTGCTGGACTCTACTAGCAGTATTGAGCTTATATCCAAACTTCACTACTATTGAGGTAATACTCTCTAGATTTATACATATTCTTTAGACTTCATCCATATTCATTTAATGCATGGATATTTATTCTGTCTATGTTCATTTGAATATAAGATATCTGTTTTATCTAAAAAAATGTCTATAAAAATATATATGGATACATCCTTAATCTGTCATATTATTATAATTTTTTCATTAATTTTCTCAATCAATATTATTTTTCTTTATCTTCAATTTTAATCCTGTGCCTTCTTTCTTAGGAGAGAAATAGATACAACGTATTCTTACCTGTATCTCTTCCTCCTTAACTGTGGTGAACCCCCTCTTTACATCTCATTGTCCGCACCTGCTAAAATCAAGTGGATCTGGCCTCCGCTGATTGAAAGTGCAGCATCCAATATCTCCTGTCCGCATCAGGTTCGCCTTCGCTATTTTTCTTGGCAGCTCCTCTTGGTTCTGCCAGGTTCTTTGAGCTCTTTAAACATAATTGGTAAGCGCACTATATTCTCTTATTCTTATTTTATTAATTGTATATGTGTTGAACACTTATTTACAAAGTTTAAAGATACTACATTGACCCTACCTGAATTAATAATGAACCTTTGTGTCATACACAGACCACTACATGTAATTAAGGAACAGAAGTATCATGCAAGCCCTGATGAAGCACATCTAGTGCGAAACTAGTTGGCAATATCGCATCTGCTTTTCTTCTAATCATAATCTTGATTTCCTTTTTGTATAAATCATGTAAAATTGGTCGTGATCATGTATATTTCACTTTGCTAATTTATTTTATGAAATGTGAAACTTTATATTTATATAATTAAATTATTTTTGATATCTAAAAACCTTGTGTTTTGTGCGCCTACCTTCGATACTAAGAGCAACACATCTCACGTAAAAATCCCTATATTTGGGGAGGAAATGTATTCTTTCCCCTTATATAAGCTAACCTTTTTATTTTCTACGGCTTTCTACATCATTGAGTGGTGGAGACAAGTTTTTGAGGCCTTGCACTCATATGATGTCCTCAGTCATCTGTTGGGTTTAATAACACTGGACTTAATTCAACCTGGAAGACTAAGGACATCAAGTATTGGAAAATAATTACAGCAGGGGACTGCACTGGCGTGGATAGAAATATTGTAGTTGAGGCTGCTTTTTGTTTACTACCTACATCTTGGGACACCATTTAAAGTGTGTGGGGTTTGGCTTAGACGTATAACATATTATTATTATTATTATTATTATTATATTATTGGTAGGAGTGACCAGCACCTTTTCAACTTTGAAAACCTTGTGTAAAAACATTTAGAGAGACATTTTTAATGCCCTTGGTGTGCTCTACAACGAGATTCCTATTTCTTATTTGTTTTTCACATATTAGAAAATGAATGCCAAGTTGTAATTAGTTGCCATTGGCATTTTTACTGTATTTCTCTTCCACAAGTTAAAAGGTCTTTGGTTATACAGCAACATAAAAAAAAGGTCCACTTAGTGGGCATACTGAACTCTACTTGGACTCTACTTGTATGCAACAGTATCATATATCTGTTATTGAAGGTACACTCTTAACACTGACATGGTAGATGGTGCCTAAAGAAGATACAATTAACTATTAAAGTATTATTCCTCAGCTGCTGAAAATGAGAAAATAACTTGTGTAAATAATGTTTTGTTTTCGCTTTTTTCCCCACACTACCATAATCCCAATGGAAGCAATTAAAATTTCAATGCTTGAAAACTGGGACTGCAAAAAAATGCACCGTGTTTCAGATGGAAGCCATGTCAGCATGCTGATCTTGTTTATTAAAGAGTTACTGTCTTTTTTGCCACAACAAGACAGTGAAAAATGCCCCTCTAGGGGATTTTTTAATAAGATCAATCTGGTAGGGTTCTTTAGCTCTTCAAAGCAGCATGTGGGGCAAGAGACAGCAAATGTAAAATGTGCCAATATTGATCTGTACGGACATTTAATGAAGGCAGGTCAATCATGACAATATAAAAGTTCTTACAAGGTAAACATACTGAATGAAGAAACAAAATCATCAATGACTGGCTGATCTTTGACCCTTGGGGATTTATTTAAACCAAAGTCCTACATTAAATGTGGCCTGTCCTGCTTATCAACAGCAGGTATCGAGAAAGTGCATATCAAAACAGATTTCTAGTGCCAAGATTTCAGTGCAAAATGGATTTGGCCTAGGAGCTGCATGCTTCTGTTAAAGAGGCACACTTTTCTTTAACCTCCCTGGCGGTATGATTATGTCTGGAATTATGTACCAAAAGCGGTACAATTATTTTGCATGGAAATTTGACGTTTTACATTGTAGGCCTGTAATTCTTAGGAATAACTCACTTAAATCTGTCCAAACAAGAGTCTAGTAGACATCCCGGGTATGATAACGTTTGAAACACAAAATCATAAATTATAATATAATAAGTAACTATAAATAATTATAACAAATAATAATGTAATTATAATAAAAATTATTCAATAATGTAATCAAATCAAAAACACTGAAATTTGCTCAGTTGCAGAATTGTCGCTGTCATTACTTTTATTTTTTTATGACGAATTTCCCCACAAATCGCTATCGCACAATTCTGCAAGTGATTATAATTTATTATCGCTGTTTTCTAGCTGGTCTAAAACCACTTTTGACATAAAGGAACACTTGTGGTCGCTATGGACAACCTACAGTTTACAGGCAGAAAGAACAGTTTTTATTATATAAAAGAACATGTAGGGCACTGGGCAGACCACTAGGGACAAGGGGGTGTGTATTTTTTACATACAGTATACTGTATGTAATGTGTTTGTTTACTTTTTTGAATTTGGCGGCGTTCTCCGCCCCCGTGCGTCGTAGCGTCGCAGGGAACGGAGATCGGCGGCACACGGGCACTGTGTAAATCGAGCAAGGACGCCGCTCGCTCACACAGCGGGGATGCATCGCAGGATCCAGGGACACGGTAAGTAACTTGTGCCTGTGGATGCTGCGAGGCGGCCCCGAGTCTGGCTCGGGGATACCGCTTTTGGTATTGAAATCTTACCCCGAGCCAGACTCGGGAATACCGCTAAGGAGGTTAAAGTGGTTGTAAACTTCAGACATGAAATATGAGCAAAGCATATCCCTCTATAGTGTGTACTTGTCTCAATTAAGATCACCAAGTGTAATTTCTTTCTTGTGCTTTGTTTTGCTGCTATCAACAAGAATCATTTCTGACAAGTTTTCCTGACACCAAGAGAAAAATGCTGACTGGGAGGGACCTCCAGCTGATTGACAGCCTTCACTCTGTTTCTGTGTGTTGTGTGAAGAGGTGTGTACCCTCCCTCCAATCAGCTCTAAGAACTCTCCTCACTGAGCTCTGCAGAGTGTAATTTCAGCTACCTGCCCCTTTTTTTCTGACAGTTCAGACAAGCTTTATAAATTCTGTACTTTGAAGGCTGTCGAGAAGAGAAGACTGCAGATAAACAGATTCAACTTGTATAGGAGGATTTGTTTAATCTCTTTGCATCACCTGAGGTCAGTCACTCCACTGGGTATTTCTAAGGGTCTGCAACCACTTTAATAGTACATTTCTTCTTTAATTCTGTAATTGGGGAAAGTGATAGTTCTTTTGTCCAGTAAACAGAGCTGACAATGCTGCTTGGGATTTTGGTGCAGCAAAGGCAGTGGGGTTGATTTACTAAAGGCAAATAGACTGTGCACGTTGCAAAGTGCAGTTGCTTCAGAGTTTAGTAATTTAGCAGAAGTTCTGCTAACTTCCACCAACCAATCATGTGCAAGCAAAAATTATGTTTTTTTAATTTTCCTTGCATGTGATTGGGTATTCTTTGCAAAGAGAATCTTTACCTCATTTACTAAGCTCTGGAGCAACTGAACTTGCAGAGTGAAACTGCATTTGCACAGTGCACATTTGCCTTTAGTAAATCAACCCAAATTGGAAAGTTACCAGCACAATGCATTTCTGTCAGGAGCAACATTTTTCATTTATTTCTTCATACCTTTAGCAATTGTTTTAAAAGAAGAAAACATAGGAAAATGCACATGGATTGAAGAAAATATATTTCTTTTGTTTTATTTTGTCCAGAGATAATACTTTAAACACAATTCCTCAATTTTGGCCTCGGTTATGAAAAGGAAAATATAGAAAAAAATCTAAACAGTGTAACAAAAAAAAAAAAAAACAGATAATAGATATACTGTATATCAGTAAAATTAAAACTAAAAAAAAAACCCACAAATGTATTAGTATCCCTTTTTAATGTAAGTGTCATGACTGAGTAAATAAAATAGGTAAGCAAATAGAGGAACAGTAAACAAATCCATAAAATGTCAATTTCTCCCATTGTATCATTTTCTGTTAACCAGAGGAGACGAATATAACAAAAAAAATGTGTAAAAATAAAAACACAATGCAAAAATGAAAGACCCAAAAAAGCGAATTTTTCAAAATTTTGGGACAGTTTTCCATCTATATATCTATATATATAAAACTCAACGTGTGTGTGTGTGTATGTATGTATGTATGTATGTATGTTCCAGCATCACGTCCAAACGGCTAAAGATATTAACATGAAACTTGACACACATGTTACTTATATGTCAGCAACAAACATAGGATAGGTGGTTTAACCCTTACCCACCCCCATTTGCCATGGACAGGGTTTTCCTTTAAAGTCCCATTCAACTCTATGGGAAATACATGTTACTTCATAACTTCCAAACGGCTGTACATATTTCGATAACACTTGGTCACATGTTACTTATATGTCCACTTAAACTATAGGATAGTTAATTTATCCCTTAACTACCCCCATTTGTGAGGGTCGGGGTTTTTGTTTAAAGTCCCATGCAAATCAATGGGAAATGTATGTTCCCACATAACTTCTGTACGCCTGGAGATATTTCAATAATACCTGGTACACATATTACTTATATGCCAAATAAAAATATATGACAGTTAAATTAACCCTTACCTACACCCTTATATAAAAGATGGGTATATTTGTATTACTATGATTTTCCTCCCCAAAAGGTTAAGATAGGAAGACCGGGCAACGCCGGGTATCCAGTACCATTTATGATCACACTATGGGGCTGATTTACCAAGCCTTTACTCCATGACTCATGGAGTAAAAGCAGGAGTAGCAGCCGTTTTGCCATTTACTAAAGAAATACGCTGCTAGTGCAGTGTATTTCCCTAGTTACTAATGTGCTCCGTGCGCCCAGGAGAGGGTGCATTGTGCACCAGTACAGACCTGGCGCACGGCACATTAAACTGTAAATTGCGGGGGTTTGGGCGGGAGTTTATTAGGGGGGGAGGTGGGGGGATGCAGGGGAAGTGAAGTGACATGTGTTTTGAAGTGTTTGGCGGGCCGAATTGAAAGGGAAAGTGTTTTTTGAAAACAGATCCCCGTACGCTTGCACAGTGCGCCTGAACCTCGGGAGGTTCATTTGCATACTGGGCATGCGCAGAGAGAAAAGTCAGGGATTCCCGTGCGCCTTGTCAGTACGCCGTGAAAATCTTGGTAAATACCAAGCGGCGTACCCGTGAATGCGCTGCGTGACGCGGCGCACGGGAATCTCCGAGCTGTTTTCAGCCCTGAAGGGGAACTCCGCGCCAAATTTCAAACTTGAAATCGGCGCGGGTCCCCCTCCAGGGCTACATTAGGCTCTTAGGCTTGGTCCGGAACGTGAGGGGTTAAACCCGCGCCGATTCGGCGCGGGGGTCCCCCCCAGATCCAAACCAAGCCCTCATCCCAAGCATGCAGTCTGGCCCGGACAGGAATGGGGGCGGGGACGAGCGAGCGCCCCCCCCCCCTCCTGAGCCGTACCAGACCGCATGCCCTCAACATGGGGGAGTGTGTGCTGTGGGGGAGGGGGGCACTGCCCCCCCACCCCACAGCACTCTTGCCCCCATGTCGATAGGGACAAGAGCCTCTTCCCGACAACCCTTGCCATTGGTTGTCGGGGTATGCGGGCGGGGCTAATCGGAATCTGCGAGCTCCCTTTAATAAGGGGGCCCCCAGATGCCGGACCCCCACCCTATGTGAATGAGTATGGGGTACATCGTACCTCTACCCATTCACATGGGGGAAATGTAAAGTAAAATAAAACACCACACACAATAAAATATTTTATTAATCAGCTCCGGAGCCCCCCCTTTCTTCTTTAGCTCTCTTAGAAGGGGGGGTTTCTTCTCTCCCGATCTTCTGCCGGGACCCTGGGCTTCGGTGATTTCTGCCGGGGGAGGGCGCCATCCCTCGGTCCTCTCCGGAGCCTTCCGCCGGATGCCCCCACCCCATTTAAGCTCTTTTTCATTAGGGAGGGGCATCCGGACTTCGGGGTCTTCTGCCGGGGGATGGCGCCTATCCCCCGGTCTTTCCGGTGCCTTCCGCCAGGGTTCCGGTCTTCCTGGTCTTCTGCCGGGGGTGCGCCAACTCCCAGGTCTTTTCTCTGCTCCCTCTTCTGCCTGGCTCCCCCGCGGAGCCAGGGCTTTCTTCCGTCTTCTTTCTTCTCTCTTCCTTCTTCTGCCTGTCTCCTCCGGGAGCACAGGGCTTGTCTGCGCTGTCCTCTCCCTTCTCTTCCATTGGATGTTGACACGACGAGGTTCCGCGCTGACATGCCGTGTCAGCGGCGGGCATGGACTTATATAGGGCAATGCCACCATGTGACCTCAACCCATGTGACATCACATTCCCTGGGCATGATGGGAATGTGATGTCACATGGGTTGAGGTCACATGGTGGCATTGCCCTATATAAGTCCATGCCCACTGCTCAGACGGCATTCCAGCGCCGGACCTCGTCGTGTCAACATCGAATGGAAGAGAAGGGAGAAGACAGCGGAGACAAGCCCTGTGCTCCGCGGAGGAGACAGGCAGAAGCGGAAGGCATCGCAGAAGCCCGGAGAGTGGCGCCCTCCGGCGGAAGACACCGTACAAGCCCGGGACCCTCCCCCAAAGGCAGGAGCCTCCCTGGTGAAGGGGGTCCCGGTGAATTACGTCGCTGAAGACGGGGGTGGGGTGCCAGTGCACCCCCCCCCGCAGAAACCGTCGTGGAAGCCCGGGACCCTCCCCCAAAGGCAGGAGCCTCCCTGGTGAAGGGGGTCCCGGTGAATTACGTCGCTGAAGACGGGGGTGGGGTGCCAGTGCACCCCCCCCGCAGAAACCGTCGTGGAAGCCCGGGACCCTCCCCCAAAGGCAGGAGCCTCCCTGGTGAAGGGGGTCCCGGTGAATTACGTCGCTGAAGACGGGGGTGGGGTGCCAGTGCACCCCCCCCCCGCAGAAACCGTCGTGGAAGCCCGGGACCCTCCCCCAAAGGCAGGAGCCTCCCTGGTGAAGGGGGTCCCGGTGAATTACGTCGCTGAAGACGGGGGTGGGGTGCCAGTGCACCCCCCCCCCGCAGAAACCGTCGTAGTAGCCCGGGACCCTCCCCCAAAGGCAGGAGCCTCACTGGTGAAGGGGGTTCCGGCAGAAGATGGCGAAGCCCGGGGCCTAATGGGGTGGTGGTGGGGGGCCCCGGCAGAAGACCCCCGGCTAACTAATAAATTAATTTATTCATGTGTGGTGTATTATTTTTTTCCATTTTTTTCCCCAGGTGAATGGGTAGGGGTACAATGTACCCCCATACTCATTCACATAGGGTGGGGGGCCGGAATCTGGGGACCCCTTTATTAAAGGGGTCTCTCAGATTCTGATAAGCCCTCCGCCCGCATACCCCGACAACCAACGGCCAGGGTTGTCGGGAAGAGGCTCTTGTCCCTATCGACATGGGGACAAGAGTGCTTTGGGTTGGGGGGGCAGTGCCCCCCTCCCCCACAGCACACACTCCCCCATGTTGAGGGCATGTGGTCTGGTATGGCTCAGGAGGGAGGGGGGCGCTCGCTCGTCCCCACCCCCATTCCTGTCTGACCAGACTGCGTGCCTGGGATAATGGCTTGGTTTGGATCTTGGGGGGGACCCCACGCTATTTTTTTTGCGCGGGTTTAACCCCTTATGTTCCAGACCAAGCCTAAGAGCCTGGTATGCACCTGGAGGGAACCCACCTTATTTTTTTTCCGGGGGTCTGGAGTTCCCCTTCATGAACAGCGATCTGTCATTTACACATGTCAGTCCCCCCCCCCCTACAGTTAGAACACACCCAGGGAACATATTTAACCCCTCCCTCGCACCTAGTGTTAACCCCTTCCCTGCCAGTGGCATTTTTTGAGTAAGCAATGCATTTTTTACAGCACTGATCGCTAGAAAAATGCCAATGGTTCCAAAAAACTGTTCGATGTGTCCGCCATAATGTCGCAGTACCGATAAAAATCGCTGATCGCCCCAATAACTAGTTAAAACAACAACAAAAAAAAATTTGTAGACGCTATAACTTTTGCAAAAACCAAACACTAAACGCTATTTGCGATTTTTTGGAACCAAAAAGATGTAGAATACGTATCGGCCTAAACTGAGGGTTTTTTTAGTTTTTTGAATATATATTTTTGGGGATATTTATTATAGCAAAAAGTAAAAATAATTTTTACATATGTGGGCGGGACTTACGCAAGTCCCGCCCACATATATAAACATCGTTCAAACCACACATGTGAGGTATTGACGCGTGCGTTAGAGCGAGAGCAATACTTTTACCACTAGACCTTCTTTGTAACTATAAACTGGTAACCTGGAAAAAAAAGAAAAAGGTCACCTATGGGGATATTCACGGAATTCATTTTGGCCCCATTGCAGGAGTGTTTCCAATAGTAAAGCGTGACATGTAAGGTATCTATTTACTCAGTGTAACATCATCTTTCACATTATCCCCAAAAATTGGGCTCACTTTTGTGTTTTGTTAATTTTTAACCACTTGAGCCCGGACCATATTTCTGGTCAATGACCGGGCAAGTTTTTGTGATTCGGCGCGGCGTCGCTTTAACTGACAATTGCGCAGTCGTGCGACGTGGCTCCCAAACAAAATTGGCAACCTTTTTTTTCACACAAATAGATTATTAAATGTGCGTGTTTACTTCTGTCTTTAACACCTCCCCTTCAGGCTGGAAAGCATCAGATCAGGGGAAACCAAAAAAAAAAAGCTCTCATTCCATTGCAGCTTGGTTCCTACATGTGTGATGAACTGAGCATGCTCAAACACTTAGAAAAAAAATATCCTTTCTTTTTAAAAGGTGAAAAACACTCATTGGATGCTCATAGAGCGTGGTTTGGGTTAATTGCAGGTGTGCCCAATTACAAGCTCACCCAAACTAGAGACTGCAATTTGGTCATGTGATTTCAATTGCTTCATTACTAGCACTGTTATAAAAAGCTTGGATCGATCAGTCCTCAGCTGCCCTCAGAAGGGGCAGGCTGGCAGAAATGCTGTTGCTAAACACAAATGTGGTTTGTTGCATGGGTTTTGTTTTATTTTGCCAATGGTTTTGGTTTATTTTTAAATGATGTTCACTTTGATGTATTTGTCTATGTGGCCTTATTTTCTGAAAAATGTGTAAAGCTATGGTTAATTAGAATTTTGAAATGTATTTTTGTTTGTTTGTCTTTTTTTGCTTTCCTTGTTTTGTTGACCAATAAAAATTACTTTAAAATTGTTAAGTTTGTCTTTTGTTACTTTTTCATGCTACATATGTTGACAGCTGCAGCTGAACTAGGTTAGGGCCTAACAAATTATGTGTGATTTTTGTCTAAGCTTCTTTCCTGGTGTGTAATCATGAAATGTTTGCCATGTTTATTCTCCCTGACTTTAAAGACAAAAACTGGTAAGTATTTTATTTATTCTGCAGTGGTCCTCAGCCCTCAAGTACCCCCGACAGGACATGTTTTGGGGATTTCTCTTATCAAGAATTGCTGTCCAGACTATTTTAAAGCACATGTGCAAGATGAAGGAAAACCTGCAAACATGGCCTGTGGGGGGGGGGGGTTTGCTATTGGTGGACAGGCTTGACGTGCTGATTTACAGCACTGTGCTTAAATCTAGCGCAAGGCAATCCTATTCAAATTGTGGGTGTTTGAGGGAAGCCAAGTGAGTGTTAGAACCCCTGCTTTGTGTTTTTTTATTTTTGTGTTGAGCTTTGTGTCCCTTTTCTTAAAATTGGCTTCACTTCCTGTCACACAGCTGAACAGGAAGTGAGGTTAAAACCCTACCAGTGTCATTTCTTGGGGACACCGGTCAATCTAACTAGTGTCCCCATTAAGCAAATTGCACTCCAGCACTGCTGTGTACACCCCAAATCATGGGTCTTCAAACTACGGCCCTCCAGTTGTTCAGGAACTACAATTCCCATCATGCCTAGTCATGTCTGTGAATGTCAGTGCATTACAAGGCCTCATGGGATGTGTAGTTCTACAACAGCTGGAGGGCCGTAGTTTGAGGATCCCTGCCCCAAATGATTATTTAGTTTGGGGTTTAGTAAAGGCAAAGCCACTCTGCAGTACAAGCATAGTTGCTGAAAATCAGAGAGGAAGCACTGATGGTTTTAACATCCAATCCTGTAGAAGCAAAGTTGTTTTGTTTTCTTCCTTGCTTTGCACTTGTAGGAGTGGATTTGCCTTTAGTAAATGGACCCCAAAGTCCAAGATCCCTAATAATTTGGGGTGTACACAGCAAAATGCTAGAGTGCAATTTACATAATGGGAAACTATTTAGATTGATCTCTGTGTCCCCAAGAAAATATATTAGTAAGGTTTTACCCTCACTTCCTGTTTGGCTATGTGACAGGAAGTGAATGAATTAGAAAGGGTGAAGACACCTCACAAATGTTGTCACTATCAGGGGTGCAGACATCCCCAAAAAAATGAGCAGATAATACTTATTTGCAAATTAATAATTTTTTAGTTAACATTGGGTGGGGTGCTCTAACACACACATTCCTACATATTAGCAACGCTCTATCCTGGCCTATTGGCATGGTTATATTTTCTTAGGGCTCTCAATAAAACTCTATGAAATTTGTGCTTAAACTAGAACCAGGGGCGGACTGACAACTCATGGGGCCCCTGGGCAATAGAAGATTATGGGGCCCCTGGGCTTACAGATGACCACCACGCCAGGAGGTAGTGCAGAGGCGGGCAGCTAAAATCTTGGGATATTCACATTAAAAGCATGTCATTTTCGGACATATCAGGGACAGATCTAAAAAAAACACAGATTTTTACATACTGTCCCTGGTTTTACTGAGCCTGGCAACCCGGATGGGGCCCCCTAGTGGCATGGGGCCCTCGGGCAGTGCCCGAGTGACTCAATGGTCAGTCCGCCCCTGACAAGAACTATAATCAACAAGTTTTATTTTCTTTCATTTTGGATAGAGTGAGGGAGGGTTATAGGCCCTGTCAGTTTATTTTGTATTATCTGTGTCCAATTGGGGAGATTTGCCTTCACTTCCTGCCCCATAGCCAAACAGGAAGTGAGAGAAAAACTATGCAAATTAACCACTTCCCGCCCAGCCTATGGCCGATTTACGTCCGGGAAGTGGTTACACAATCCTGACAGGACGTCCTGCAGGATTTCATGCCGCACGCGCCTGTGGGGGCACGCAGCGCGGCGATCGGTGATGCGGGGTGTCAGTCTGACACCCTGCATCTCCGATCTCGGTAAAGAGTCTCTCACGGAGACGGAGACTCTTTACCACGTGATCAGCCGTGTCCAATCACGGCTGATCACGATGTAAACAGGAAGAGCCATCGATGGCTCTTCCTCACTCGCGTCTTACAGACGCGAGTATAGGAGAGCCGATCGGCGGCTCTCCTGACAGGGGGCGTTCGCGCTGATTGTTTATCAGCGCAGCCCCCCCTCGGATCACCACACTGGACTACCAGGGATGCCCACCCTGGACCACCAGGGTGTGCAAAAACAAAAAAAATATAGAACAAAAAAACAAAAAGCATTAAAAAATAAGAAAAAAGATGCCAATCAGTGCCCACAAATGGGCACTGACTGGGAAAATCAGTGCCACCCCACAGTGCCCATCCATGCACAGTGCCCACCTGTGCCACCCATAAGTATCCATCAGTGCCACCCATAAGTGCCGCCCATAAGTATCCATCAGTGCCACCCATAAGTGCCGCCCATCTGTGCCGCCCATGAGTGCCCATCAGTGCCGCCTATGAGTGCCCATCAGTGCCGCATAGCAGCGCCGCCAATCAATGCCACCTCATCTGTGCCGTCAGTACTACCTCATCGATGTCCATCAGTGCCATCTCATCGGGGCCCATCAGTGCCGCCATATCAGTGCCCGTAATTGAAAGAGAAAAACTTATTTACAAAAAAATTAACCTAAAAAAAGAAAAAGGTTTTTTTGTTTCAAAATTTGCAGTCTTTTTTTAGTTGTTGCGCAAAATAAAAAACGCAGAGGTGATCAAATAACAACAAAAGAAAGCTCTATTTGTGGGGAAAAAAGGACGCCAATTTTGTTTGGGTACAGTGTTGTATGACCGCGCAATTGCCATTCAAAGTGCGACAGTGTTGAAAGCTGAAAATTGGCTTGGGCGGGAAGGTGCGTAAGTGCCTGGTATGGAAGTGGTTAAGGGAATCCAGTGCCCCCCCAGAACTAGTGTGTGGGTCCCCTGAAAATTACTGGGCGGGGTTATACAAAAACAGGGTGTGACCTTGACAGGAAGGGGTGGGTCATTTTTCTATTAGGAGGTGCAGATATGTAGTCAGGCCTTGGGCAGAACCAAACCTTAATATACTACTGCATATTAGGGCTTATTTAGACCGGAACCGATTTACAGCGTGTTTTTATATTGTGGGAGGAAACCCACGCAGGCACAGGGAGAACATGCAAACTCCATGCAGATGCTGTCACGGGCGGGATTCGAACCAACGACTCTTTTGCTGCTAGGTCAAAGTGCTATACACTACACCACTGTGGTGAACGAACATGATTGCAGCTGAAAGCATGAGATCTTTTTTTTTTTTTTGCAATACCATGCTTTCCAGCCTTATTGACCCCGCCTCTCTCCATAAAGAGGACCTGTCACACACTAGTCCTATTACAAGGGATGTTTACATTCCTTGTAATAGGAAGAAAACTGATCATTTTTTTTTTATTTTTTTATTTCAGTGTAAAACATTATAAAACTAAATAAAAATAAATAAGAAAACCCCCAAAAAAAATTTTAAAGCGCCCCGTCGCGACGAGCTCGCGCACAGAAGCAAACGCATACGCGAGTAGCGCCCGCATATGAAAACAGTATTCAAACCACACAAGTGAGGTATCGCCGCGATCGTTAGAGTGAGAGCAATAATTCTAGCCCTAGACCTACTCTGCAACTCAAAAAATGCAACCTGTAGAATTTTTTAAACGTCGCCTATCGAGTTTTTTAAAGGGTAAAAGTTTGACGCCATGCCACGAGCGGGCGCAATTTTTAAGCGTGACATGTTGGGTATCATTTTACTCGGCGTAACATTATCTTTCACAATATAGAAAAAAATTGGGCAAAATGTATTGTTGTCTTATTTTTTAATTCAAAAAAGTGATTTTTATCCAAAAAAAGTGCGCTTGTAAGACCGCTGCGCAAATACGGTGTGACAAAAAGTATTGCAATGACTGCCATTTTATTCCCTAGGATGTCTGCTAAAAAAAAATATATAATGTTTGGGGGTTCTGATTAATTTTCTAGCCAAAAAAATGTGATTTTCACATGAAGGAGAGAAGTGCCAGAATTAACCCGGTGGGCAAGTGGTTAAAGTACTCATGGCTATAAAGAATAGAGTCATTGCTCATTAAAAAAAAAAAAAAAAAAAGGGGGTCCCTCCAAATTTAATTACCAGGCCCTTCAGGTCTGGAATGGATATTAAGGGGAACCCCGCCGTAAAAACCCCAAAAAAAAAAGACGTGCGGTTCCCGGCAAATATCCATTCCAGACCCTTCAGGTCTGGTGTGGATTTTAAGGGGAACTCCACCCCAAATTGAAAAAAAAAATGGCGTGGAGTCCCCCTAAAAATCCACACCAGACCCTTATCCGAGCACGTTGACCTGGCCGGCCGCAGAAAAGAGGGGGGGACAGAGTGCGGCCCCCCCTCTCTCCTGAACCGCACCAGGCCACATGCCCTCAACATGGGGAGGATGTCCCCATGTTGATGGGGACAAGGGTCTCATCCCCACAACCCTTGCCCGGTGGTTGTGGGGGTATGCGGGCGGGAGGTTTATCAGAATCTGGAAGACCCCTTTAACAAAGGGGACCCCCAGATCCTGACCCCCCCCCTGTGTGAAATGGTAATGGGGTACATTGTACCTCTACCATTTCACCCCAAAAAAAATGTCAAAGTGATAAAAATGACAGTAGCCGGTTTTTGACAAATCTTTTAATAAAATCTTCTTTTCTTCTTTCCTTCGGGGTTCTTCCGCTGCTTCTTTCTTCTCGTCCACATCTTGCCCGACGTCTTCTTCTATCTTCTCCGTCCGTCCTTCCGCCTTCTGGTCCCGCATCTTGCCCGTTGTCTTCTCCGTCCGCCTCCTCGTCCGCATCTTGTGTCTTCTGCGGTCTTCTTCTCGGTCCGCCGCCTTCTCGTCCCCTGCGTTTGAATTGTAATTGGCCGCCGTTTTCCCGCTCCTGGGACCCGCCCCCCTCTGACGCCACAAGTAAACTCCTTAGAAGGTCATGTGCGTCAGAGGGGGGCGGGGTCGCAGAGCGTCACACAGCGGGGGAATTCAATTTCAATCGCGCCGCCCGGAGAAGAAGTTCCCGCCGTGTCACACTCATGTGACCCCGCCCCCCTCTGACGCACATGACCTTCTAAGGAGTTTACTTGTGGCGTCAGAGGGGGGCGGGTCCCAGGAGCGGGAAAACGGCGGCCAATTACAATTCAAACGCAGGGGACGAGAAGGCGGCGGACCGAGAAGAAGACCGCAGAAGACCCAAGATGCGGACGAGGAGGCGGACGGAGAAGACAACGGGCAAGATGCGGGACCAGAAGGCGGAAGGACGGACGGAGAAGATAGAAGAAGACGTCGGGCAAGATGTGGACGAGAAGAAAGAAGCAGCGGAAGAACCCCGAAGGAAAGAAGAAAAGAAGATTTTATTAAAAGATTTGTCAAAAACCGGCTACTGTCATTTTTATCACTTTGACATTTTTTTTGGGGTGAAATGGTAGAGGTACAATGTACCCCATTACCATTTCACACAGGGGGGGGGTCAGGATCTGGGGGTCCCCTTTGTTAAAGGGGTCTTCCAGATTCTGATAAACCTCCCGCCCGCATACCCCCACAACCACCGGGCAAGGGTTGTGGGGATGAGACCCTTGTCCCCATCAACATGGGGACATCCTCCCCATGTTGAGGGCATGTGGCCTGGTGCGGTTCAGGAGAGGGGGGGGCCGCACTCTGTCCCCCCCTCTTTTCTGCGGCCGGCCAGGTCAACGTGCTCGGATAAGGGTCTGGTGTGGATTTTTAGGGGGACTCCACGCCATTTTTTTTTTCAATTTGGGGTGGAGTTCCCCTTAAAATCCACACCAGACCTGAAGGGTCTGGAATGGATATTTGCCGGGAACCGCACGTCTTTTTTTTTTTTGGTTTTTACGGCGGGGTTCCCCTTAATATCCATTCCAGACCTGAAGGGCCTGGTAATTTAATTTGGGGGAACCCCTACACATTTTTTTGTTTGTTTTATGAATGAATCCCTTTAGAATTGTCAGAGCCGACAATTCATTATAGCCGCGTGTGAAATTTTAAATGACTTTTTTCCTTCAGAATGTCACTTTGTGCAGGGGGAGTTCTAAGTGCGGGAAAAATGCGCTATTTCACATGCTGACATTACACCCCCCCTAGGTACGAAATTTAAAGGAATATTTCACTTTTATTGTTTCACTTTAAGAATTATTAATTTCACTGCTCCCGAAAAAACGGCCGTTTTAAAAAATAAAAAAAGCATTGATACATGTTCCCTGGGGCAGGACTGAGGTCCCCAAACACTTTTTAGGACTAAACTTGCAGATTAGCCTTTAAAATGAACACTTTTGATTTCTCCCATAGACTTCTATAGGGAGTTCGGCGCGGCTTTACATATTAGTTTCAATGCGCCGGCTGCTACGCTGGTTCATGCGCCTGATTAAGCCTCCACCCGGAGTACTAATTAATGCATGAACCAGCGCAGCGCACATAGCTTAGTAAATCAGGCCCACTGTCTTGGAAAAACAAAGTATAATTTACCTGGATACACAAAGTAGTTGCGGTATGTACAGTTTTACTAACACCTGCCAAAGTTGCAAAACTGCTTTCAAGCATAAAAGTTTCCACTTTTGCGGCCAAATTGGGATAAAACCTAATGTATATACAGTGTGTTACTTGTTCACATAGCATAACTTAATAAAAAATAAAATAAATACAAATTGCAGCTCAGTGGGGGTTTCTCAAATTTGAGTTTAACATTGAAATATGGTTAAGCTTTGCTTGACCATCATTAATGAAGGGGTGTAAAAGGCTCATCAACATGCATAAAAACAAGTCAACACATATCAATGCAGTGCAACTCCTCATGCATTTTTGTTGTTTTTTTGTAGTTGTTGTTTTTTTGCGTTTTACAGTGTGAAAGTAGACTTATGCCCCATACACACAATCAAAATTTCGGTCCTGTGTAGCCCCATCAGAGTCTTTTCATTGAATATTCCGATGAATTACGTCGGAGTTTAGATATAGAACATGTTCTATTTTACTCCAATGGAAATCCGTCGGAATTCCGATGTGATTTGGCCGGGCAAAAGCCTGATTGTGTGTACACAAGGCATTAGGCATAATTTACACTTATGGTTGGGGCAGTAAAAATACACAGCTGAGCCACATTTGTACAGCCGCCAACTGCTTCCCCTTAAGTTGCAAAGGGTGCAGAGGCGGGTGTACATATGGCTCTGGAATTTAAGGGGTTAAAACAGGCTGCGAGGAGACAACATTTAAATAAAAGGTATTAACAAAAAAACCTGTGAATGTTTTATCCAACAAAGAACAGCAGCATGTTATATTGATTGTAAAGTCTTGTTTTTTTCCATAAAAATAACAAACCAGTTATACTTACCACCTTTGTGCAGTGATTTTGCACAGAGCAGCCCAGATCCTCCTCTTCACAGGTCCCTCTTTGGCTCTCCTGGCCCCTCCCTTCTGAGTGCCCCCACAGAAAGCTGCTTGCTATGGGGGCACCCCGAGCTGAGCTGCAGCTTCCTGTATCTATTCAGACATGGAGCTGCGGCCTGGCCTCTTCTCTCCCCGGATTGACTAACTGAGTTTGATTTACAGCAGCGGGAGCCAATGGTGCCGCTGCTGTGTCTTAGCCAATCAGGAGGGAGAGTCCCGGATGGCCGAGTCACTCGTGGACATCGCTGGACAGAGATGGGGCTCAGGTAAGTATTGGGGGGCGGAGAGGGGCTGTTGCACACTGAAGGCTTTTTATCTTAATGCATACAATGCATTACAATAAAACACCTTCTGACTTTACAACCTCTTTCAATATCCAAATACAGGACAGACCAAAATGGTAGACAAAAATAGGTGCACTGTCTTCCCTTGATGACATCTTCTATACCAGGTCTATCTCCAGTCTTTGTTTTTTTAACCCCCTTAGCGGTAAACCCGAGCGTGACTCGGGGTGGGTTTCCAATGTTAGGATTGGTATCCCCGAGTCACGCTCGGGGTGGACGTGCAGAGTGTGCAGCGGCGTGGCTTACCTGCTCGCTGAATCCACAGGCAAGTTACTTACCTTGTCCCTGGATCCAGCGATGCATACCCGCTGTGTGAGTGAGCGGGTCCTCCTCGCTCGATTCACAGTGTCCCCGTGTGCCGCCGATCTCCGTTCCCTGCGACGTTACGACGCACGGGGGCGGAGAATGGCGCCAAATTCAAAAAAGTAAACAAACACATTACATACAGTATACTGTAATCTTATAGATTACAGTACTGTATGTAAAAAATACACACACCCCTTGTCCCTAGTGGTCTGCCCAGTGCCCTACATGTACTTTTATATAATAAAAACTGTTCTTTCTCCCTGCAAACTGTAGATTGTCCAAAAGTGTCCCTTTATGTCAAAAATGGTTTTAGATCAACTAGAAAACAGCGATAATAAATTATAATCACTTGCAGAATTGTGCGTCAGCGATTTGTGGGGAAATACGTCATAAAAAAATAAAAGTAATGACAGCGACAATTCTGCAACTGAGCAAATTTCAGTGATTTTGAGTTGATTACATTATTGAATAATTTTTATTATAATTATATTATTATTTGTTATAATTATTTATAATTATTTATTATATTATAATTTATAATTTCGTTTTAAAAAAAAATCATACCCGGGATGCCTACAAGACTCTTGTTTGTTCAGATTTATATACAGTATTACACTATGGAGTTTGCCCTTTTTCATCTCTATGTTGCAGATTATGATCATGAAACTATTTACACATATATGCGCTATAGATCTCTTATAATTTAGAGATCACTAAGATCCCAGTAAGCAATTTGGACCCTATTTTGATGTGACACCAAACCTGATAGGTGTTTAGTGTGTTTATACATGGTACTGCCATGAGGATATACATCTTTGGATTTCACTGATAAACTTTTTCACTTCTGTAGTCACATTTTCTTTATATTCCGAGCATTTTTGGTTTACACTTTGATTGCTCATTGTTTTGATATTGTTGTTATTGCACTATTGATTATTCACTTAAAGGGATTGCATACTTATTTTGCCTATTATTAGATAAAGTAGCTGAAATTTGTGATATCAGGACAATTATTTACAGCTGAACCAAAAGGAAGCATGCTGCAGGCCAGTTATTTGTGCCAGTTTTAGTGACAAAACTGTACAATGTTTCAACAGTTTAGTGTTATTTTCATATAGCATTGTATGTTTCCAAGAAATGGTACATCAGAAAACTGCTGGAACAGGACACAAGTAGCACAATCAAAAAGTGCTGAGAATTTAAGCATAGTTATTTTTGCAGTGCAGTTGCACAAAAAGATTTCAATAAAGCACAAACCTCTGAATAAACCTGCCCCATTGCCTTCACAGCCAGCTAGCTGTAGGCTGGTGGAAATACCAAAAATACACTGTTAGAATTTTGGCCAATCCCTGTGAATCAGCCAAAATTATAATTTGCCGGCGGCCCTGACAACACAGATGTGTTTGATTGAAAAAGTCACTCAAGGGAGATTTGTTTTGTGTGAATGGGGGAATCAAGTGGTTTTCTGATTTAGCTTAAGGGGCTGAACAAGAGAAATCTAGGTGTGTACGTCCAGCTTTAGGCCGGGTTCACACTGGTACGACACGACAGTAGTACTACTTTGGATCCGACTTTGCCCTGTGACTTGAAGTCCGACATGCATGCGACTTCAATGAACAGGGATCGGACTTCGATCCCTGACAATACCAGGTACTGTGTCTGGTATGAATCTTTAGGAAGAACTCCACACCAAATAAAAAAAAAACGGCATGGGTTCCCCCTCTAAGAGCATACCAGGCCCTGCTCTTTTGCCCCACCGGGCAAAAGAGCAGAAGATAGCGGAGGAGACTCGGCAGAAGACAGAGGGAGAAGAACCGGAGAGAGAGCAGAGAAGAGCAGGAGAGGGGAAAATAAGTCGGAAGAGACCCCCGGATCTGCCTAATAAATTACTTTTAAAACCTGTGTAGTGTGTTTTATTTTTTTACCCCCATACTTATTCACATAGGGTGGGGGGGCTGGGATCTGGGGGCCCCCTTATTAAAGGGGGCTCCCAGATTCCGATAAGACCACTGCCCGCAGACCACAACAACGAACGGCCAGGGTTGTCGGGAAGAGGCCCTTGTCCTCATCAACATTTGGACAAGGTGCTTTGGGGTAGGGGGGGGCGCAGGGTCCAATGGACTGAAGTAGGATCAAAGTCGGACCAAAGTAGTACAGAGAGCATTTTCAAAGTCGGACCGACTTGTGTCGGACCAGTTGAGACAGCTCCAATAGTCAAACATTTATTTTTACACGTCATGCGACATGAGCTCCCAATGTCGGAGCGTTTGTTGTACAAAGTGTGAACCCGGCCTTACACCTGCACTACTGTATATCATATAAAGTGATATTTTAGTAACAAGTATTGATTTAGCAACACAGCCATTCTATTTTAGCCATATTGCACAGTCGATTGTACAGTATGTCAATCAATTACACGTTGCAATGTCTTGAAGAATAATATGAGATGTACAAGTACCTTTCAAGTCTACAAGTAAAGGGACATTAATTTAAAAAAAGAGTTGTCAATGTCACTTAATGGGTAGTAGTTTCTATAACAAGTATAACTTTGGTGTATCATAAGAATCTGAATATTGGGAGTTAAAGCCAAATAATCGTCCTGTGTGCATACAACACAAGTGTAATGTATAACCCTTAAAGAGGAGTTCCACCCACAATTTCACTTTTTAAATATAAATACCCCTGTAATACACAAGCTTAATGTAGTCTAGCAAAGTTAGTCTGTAAACTAAGGTCCGTTTTGTTAGGTTGTTAGAGCATTTAGTTAGTTTATAATCTAGAAATAGACAAGTGGCCATCTTAAGTGGGTGACTTCCTGGATTTCAGCCTTGCAGATCTCGCACATGCTCAGTGCTGCACAAGCGATGTTATAGGTTTCAGTCAGGTTTCCATAGCAACGGGAGTGTCAGAGGAAGTTGCCGCCCCTTCTCTATGCAAATAGGCTATTTGCAAGGACTACTGGGATACATGATGCCTATCCCAGAAACCCTTGCGAATAGCCTTGTGACTTAATAGTATAGGCTAATAAAGAGGAGGAAGTAATGAAGGACTACAAAATAAAGGTATTTACAAGCAACAAAATAAATAAAAATTGTCCATTCTGAACACTATGGGCCAGATTCTCGTACAATTGCGGTGGCGCAACGTAACCCGTTTACGTTACACCGCCGCAAGTTTTCAGTGTAAGTGCCTGATCCACAAAGCACTTACCTGTAAACTTGCGGCGGTGTATTGTAAACACGTCCGGCGCAAGCCCTCCCACTTCAAATGGGGCGTGTACCATTTAAATTAGGCGCACTCCCGCGCCGGATGTACTGCTCATGCTCAGTTAAGAAATTCCCGCCGTGCTTTGCGCGATGTGACGTCATTTTGTAGAATGGCGACGTGCGTAGCGTCCATTCGTATTCCCGGACGTCTTACGCCAAAACCCCAAAAAATTTTAATTCGACCCGGGAACGACGGCCATACTTTAACATGGCTCGACTAAAGTTAAGCCATGTTAAAGCAGGTGTAACTTTGCGACGGGAAAAAATTACTAGCGACGACGTAACAAACGCGAAAACCGTTGTGGATCGCCGTAAATGCTCATTAGCATACCCGATGCAGGAAAACGACGCAAACTCCACCCAGCGGCGGCCGAGGTACTGCATCCTAAGATCCGACGGTGTAAGTCAATTACACCTGTCGGATCTTAGGGCTATCTATGCGGAACTGATTCTATGAATCAGTCGCATAGATACTCTGAGAGATACGACGGCGTATCAGAGATACGTCATCGTATCTCTTCTGTGAATCTGGCCCTATGAGATTAGGGCATGCAGCACAGACAAACATAAAAAATGGGTGGAACTCCACTTTAAGGTTAAGCACAGAGAAGAACCTCACATACAACCTTTTAGGTTGGGACACTGAACAATTATCAGCCAGCTGGTTAGAAGGCAGGTGACTTGGTAGGTGCAGGCAACTCTGTTGGTAGTGGGGGACTGATATGCTTATGTTCCTTTGCCTCATGGCTTTGTCTCCATATTGGAGACTGTCGTGACACAAGGCTGACCAAGACCTGGCCTGGAAATCATGGAAGTTAAAGAGGAACTGCAGTCTGCTTACATAATTTGTAATAAAAACATATTTGCCATTCTGAAGCTTCCCTCCAACCACTTTGCATATTATTTTATATATACTGTGATTCTGTACTTGCCAAATATGCTGCAAAAATTTCCCTCCACTAAGTCTGGCTGCATTCATTTTTACTGTGAACAGCTGAAGCTGCTGGTTCACTTTCTGGATTTACACAGACACACAGAAGCACACCTCCAGCTCTGCAGCCCTGCAGCTCTCATTGGCCCTCTTATGACTCAGAGCGCTGTAAATTGGGGGTTATTTACGAAAGGAAAATCAACTTTGCACTACAAGTTGAAACACCAACCAATACAGTGAAGTTAAAAGTTGTTGAATGTATTGTAGCCAAGTCCTGGGCCTCTCCATTTCATATATTTCTCTGTGGTCGTTGGGAGTATTGAGCTGTCTGCTGCCTGCTGGTAACCTTTAAAGCTTGGACGTGTCCTTACACTTACCTTGGAGGTTTTCAAAAGTTTTGTGACCTAGCCATGGTCGAATGGCTGAGGTGAGGGGCCATCTTTTAGCTATTGGTGAAGGAACCTTCCTGTCGATCACAGCTTTTTGAGATTCAATCATAATCAGTCACTTCATTATTTGGAGCACTTTTGGACTTTTTTCACTGATGCACTTTTATGGATTTCTTTTTGTGTTAATATTAGAGTTATATATATATATATTTTTATATATAATTTATATATATTATCTGATCATCAATTGTGTTATTACTTAATTTTATATGTTTTGCGCTGCACTTTATTGCTATTGATCATTATTGGGATTTCTATTTGAATTTATCCTCCAGTGCTGGCTTGCATTTTTTATAGTTTTTTGTGTATTTTCCAGCGCGGAATTTTTTCTTTATTTTTGGTATCACTTTTAATTCATTTATATTCACGCTGCAGGAATGGATGTTTTTACCTATTTGGAGAACCGGGAGATTGTTCTCACCGATGTATTTTCCAAAATTAGCACCACCTCAGATTCAAGAGACCTGATTCTTTCTTTTAAGAAGTTAGGTCATCTTTTTGAAAAAAAGATAAAAACCTGGTGGGACATTGTGACTTTTGAACAATACTTAGTAACAAAAATTATCCCCAGAAGACTAAGGTGGGATTTGCCGCCAAATGATGGTCTGGTGGATGATGAGTCTAATTTAGAATGGTTCAATTTTTTTACAGCTAAAGGTTTTGAGTTAATTAAATTTCTATTGACCCGCAAACAGCGAAAAAAGAAATGGCTTGAAAGCCAGATTAAGGTTATCTCTGACCATGTTGAGCAACATAAGGATGATCCAGAATTCCTACGCCTTTCCGGAGAATTGAAAATTAAACTTGTTAAATGGGACAAGGAAATTCAGGAGAAAAAGCGTAAGAAATTCCTACGGGACGTAGAGGATTTTGGAGCACCTAATGTCTATAAATGGCAGCTATTGAACTCTCGGACTTCTGATCAAGTTCAATCTTTGCCTATGGATACCTTAGAACCGGTATCTACTCCTGGAGTACAAGAACCACAGAGTTTTTGGGTTACTAATACCACTCATAATAGGACCCCTGTTGGATCAGTTACACCCACAGGGAGAGGGTCTGGTAACTCTAGGGGAAGGGGAAAAAATAGGAATGGTAGAGGTAAAGGTAGAGGAAGCCACCAAGCAGGGAAGTCTGTTCATACCTCCGCTTCTCGTGAAACCCCCCCCTGGAAGACTGTGTCCAACAGAGGGAGGGGTCAGTCTAGGGGGAGAGGGGGCTTTCCATCTGGGACTTACCCTAAACCATCTTCATTACCTACATACAATTACTATGCACCCCTACAAAATTATTGGGAGGGACCCCCACCCCCCACTACTCAACAGCATTTTTTAGGGCAGGGGAGGACCCCTTGGAGGGGACCTCCGCCCGGCCCACCGGCATGGACTGGCGAGTGGATGGCACCACCGCCCCTCCCTTACCCTCCTCCTCTGGTTTATGTGCCCCCTGCAACGGGACAATCTCGACCAAAACGAAAAAACCAAGAGGAGTCAGAGGGGGGAGACGAATCCAAAAGGCCAAGGTCTTGATTGGTACTGGGATTTTTAATCTTAGTGGGGTGACCCTTACTGGAGATGAGATGAGGGTTTTGGACAAAGGCCTAAAATTCGCACCAATACGTAATTTAAATAAATTTGAGACATATGTGAATGTCCAGAAATATGTGAGGAATTTAAATTTGAAAAAATATTTTCTCTCTAATCCTATAGAAAGGACTCTCTCTATGGCTTCTAAGCATTCGAGTCTGAGAAATAAGTCTGTTTTTAATCCCCATAATGCTGATACCAAACATCTGGAAGTTTTTCGGAATTTGGTGTGCAAAGATCTTGATAATCTTAGGATCAAAAAAGTGAGAGACTCTCAGTGTATCCAGCGAGGTATTGTTTCGCTGGAACAACGTAATAACATTGTAATCCGCCCTGCGGACAAGGGGGGTGGTCTGGTGGTCCTCAGCAAGGCCTACTATTACGAGGAGATGGGTTGCTGGGTTGACCAGGATACTTATCTCTTGTTACGAAGTGATCCAATGGTGAAATACAAAAATGAGCTTCACCTTTTGATAAAAGGAGGTAAGGACTCGGGCATATTGAATAAAAAGGAAGCGGCCTATCTAGACCCTTTCCATTGTCGGACCCCGATAATTTATTTTCTTCCTAGTTGCGTCGTCAGGAGACGACGCAACTAGCGAAACGCGTAGAGGCTGTTTGGACACACACATTGAGGGTGCAGCACACCAGCGCGCACGGACCCCTTGTAGCAATACATGCGGAGCACAGCGGGGCAAGCACACCTCTTAGGACGCCACTTAAATGCTGGTCAGCGGCTTTTAACGGTTGACACTGCCAAAGACACTCAGTGCCGGTCAGAGGCACTTTATATTGTAAGTGTTATATTTTTTTACCTTTTTTAAATAAATACATATTTTAATATACTACACCATGATGAGCCCCTTGTTTTTGAGGAATTGATGACACCTTGTAAAAGGGAAAAGGAGGCAACACCCACTGACCGACAAAGAAAAGACACCACTTTGGAGCCTAATAATATCTGGGGTCTGGTGAGTGTTGATTTTAACCATTGGTGATGGTGGCACATCTTTGTCGGGTGGAAGAGATAGCGGCACTTTCCTGTATACAGCATTACCAACATTGAACCTTGTGTTTGCTGGAACCTATTGTATAAGAGCAAGATTGCCTGTCATTTGGACTATTTTTAAGTGCAGCCAGCACATTGCACATTTGTATGGTTGTTTGATAATTATTTCACTTTTATTGATATTTATTTTATTTTGTTCCAATATTGGTTATTGGACAACTCACGGTGCAGTTGGCGTACCGCATATTGGGTTTTTACACACACACATATATATATATATATATATATATATATAATATATTTTTTTGTAATATCTTTCGTATTGTTTTCACTATTTGGTTGGTCAGTAGCAGCAACAGCCATTTTTCTCATAGAAGCACTGTGGCATATGGATTGTATGCTGACACACTGATCTAGATATATGATTTAAGTTTGGAATCACTGTGTCACATTTGTATGTCTCATATATTTCTTATATTTTTTATTGTTTGTATTCAGGTTATTCACACTTAAGATTGGGTACATTGTGGCCCTGATATTTCACTTATGTCCATATTCCCAGAGATTAAATACCTCTGGATAATTAGATCAGCGCAGTAACATTTTTCTTCTTATAGCTTTTTAGTTGCCTTTTGTGTATTGGGCACTAGATGGCGCAGGTGAGCAGGGAATTAGTATGGTGTGTTGCGATGGCAACCACACACTATTTATGACGTTGCGGGACGTTCACGTTAGCCTCTCTGACCCCACGCTGAGGAAGTTCCGCCCATAGGAACGTAACGCGTACGAGGGGGAGGAGCTTCGTGACGTCACCCGCGCTCGCCGACCCAACGCTGATGTGTGAGCTGTGTAAAGACTCGGAAGCCTTGGAGCTCCGCTTATGCTGATACGCTTCACACTCGGCTCTGAGTGTTGTAAAATGTGAGTTTATTTTGGTCTTTTTTTATTTATTAAATCCAGTTTGAGACAGAGAGCACTAGTCTGTTCCCTTTTTGTTTCATATATTTCTCTGTGGTCGTTGGGAGTATTGAGCTGTCTGCTGCCTGCTGGTAACCTTTAAAGCTTGGACGTGTCCTTACACTTACCTTGGAGGTTTTCAAAAGTTTTGTGACCTAGCCATGGTCGAATGGCTGAGGTGAGGGGCCATCTTTTAGCTATTGGTGAAGGAACCTTCCTGTTGATCACAGCTTTTTGAGATTCAATCACAATCAGTCACTTCATTATTTGGAGCACTTTTGGACTTTTTTCACTGATGCACTTTTATGGATTTCTTTTTGTGTTAATATTAGAGTTATATATATATATATTTTTATATATAATTTATATATATTATCTGATCATCAATTGTGTTATTACTTAATTTTATATGTTTTGCGCTGCACTTTATTGCTATTGAACACTTTAGTAGTTGCAATGTTAATTAGCAGACTCCAAGACTTCTATAGGTAGACAGCTATGCACTCTTTCACTACCTCCACAATCTCCTCTTTCGATCTTTACTCAACTGAGCTCCCAGTCTATCACCTAGACCCACTGATCCACTGCTACTAGATCTTCTAAGCTCTTCCAATCTTCTCACTGAGTATCTTCCTCAAGCATCACCCTGTGTCCCTGCTGGGTCCCTAGCTTGGCACTCACAGTTGCTCCTCAAGCCTCGCCCCACTGGACTGCCCATCCTGGCTGGATCCCTGGCTTGACACTTGCTGAAATTTACCAATTTTTCACCTTCCCTGGTTGGTGAGAAAACTGCTCTGGTACTTGCTTAAGCTACTCACGATGGTCCCTGGTAACAAGGTGGATGGTCCATTAGTGGCAACAGCTTCCCCTCTACCTCCAAACATGACAGGTTCTCCGGCAGGCAGAACCGTCACTTCTGGTTGGACTGCAAGCTGCAGTTTCAACCCTGCGCTGCTCTCCTGCTTCTGGATAGGCTCTCAGACAGACTAGCAGACAGAAGTCCCCAGGATAAGCCTCAGGCTCTGCCTAGCAGCCCAGGGCAGTACAACACATGTCCACCCAGACAGCCGTCGAGGTTGCACAGAACCCCAATCACCTGACCTCATCCAAATAAATAGGCTCTCCCAGCAGGCCAAGGGACCCAAGAAGATCCTTGCTCATTGGCTGAGATACCTCATATATTCCTAATCTGTCCTTGCAATGCCTTTGTTTTATCTAGTGCCACCAGATACCCAGCCATCTAGTGACAGAAGAGAGAAGTGCAGCAATTCCAGAATTCCAGAATCAATCAATCTCCTATCAATTGGCCAAGGCAACTATACCTGGCAGGTAAATTTACTAGCAACCCCTTCCTAAACATCAGAGTGTTACTTCATTTTAACATAAAACACACTGCAGAGTGAACAGAGGAGTGGAGTCTGCTGCTCCTTTACTGTCCAACCACAGGACTAGAAGTAGGAAGGTGACCAGGTTGCATTACTTAACTGCAGTAGAGAAAAATAAAGTCACCAACTCAGCCCACTTTCGACAAGTTATGTAAATTCCAGGACTGGATGGACAGAAATAAAAAATCTTTTGGCAGGTGGAAGAGCTCACTTGTATATGTATTTGTTTATCTGTATTTGCCGGTGTATAAGGCGACCGGGCGTATAAGACGATCCCCCTAATTTTACAGTTTTTTTAAGATTTTTTGCCTGTACTCACCGTATAGGATACCCCCTTCCTAGGCTTCATATTTCTTCCTTCTGGAGCCATATTTTTCTTACTTCATGCTGGAGCTGGAGCCAATCACGGCAAGCGATGTATTCTTATTAATGAATACAAAGCCTGCTTAGATTGGCAGAGGCTGTAACATCATTAGCCCACGCCTCTCTGACTCTCAAAGCCAATCCGGGCAGGGTACTGTATGTAGCCTGCTCGGATTGGCAGAGGTTGTTACTGCAATCTGAGCAGGCTCTGTATTCATTTGAATACACCGTTCACCGGGATTGGCTAAACGGTATATACGGTATGTAGCCAAAGCTACGTACAGTATTACCGCACATCCAGCTGACCCGGCGTATAAGACGACCCCTGATTTTTGGCCAGTTTTTTTAAGTGTAAAAGGTAGTCTTATACGCCAGCAAATACAGTATATATTCAGTGGTTTGCATGTAGTTCAATCTCTTCAGCATCTTCCAAAAAAGAAAAAATAATTAACTCTTTTATTATTCTATTTCACAGACATAAAAATGGAAAAACATTGAAGAGTAATTGCTATAGAAATTAATAAAGTACATTATAAAAAGTCAACAAATATACCAATAAACAACTAACACATACATAAATTATATCTGACACTAGAAAACAAAAAAAATGCAGCCAAATTCATTTATCTACCTTTTTATTCAGAAAGCTCACTCTCTTGTTGGCTCTCAAAGGACAGTTCTATTTTCTAATTCTCTATGACAAGTCTACCCTGCTGGGTTGGATTTTCTGGATTTTAAGAAGAAGAAATAATCCTTGCCATGCCTGCCAAGGGTCACTATTATACTGACACAGGGTTAGTATCTGTCACAGAAGCTCGGTTTACGTTACGGCTGTTTTGGCAAACACAAAACCAAATGGATGAGTACAGTTTGTCCATCTACATGTGTGACCGAATTGCTCAGTGATCCGATTTATTTAGCAATTACGTCAATTGGCTATTTTACAGGGTGTCTGGGCATCATTAGAAAGACTAGTAAGTGATTGTTATTAGACTGTAACATTGAATAATCCTAGACGTATTTCCTTCTTTGAAGTCCAATGTTAATTTCCAAAGGCTTTTAATTACCTCAAAGCATATCTCGGAATCCCTCGGTGACTAAAGAGTAAAACAATGGATGGGATCCATTTATTTCCCAGTATATTTCTTTTTTTCCACCTCCTGTACGGGATCACTTTCCAAATTTGCTTACAGTTCTCCATAAATGCAAAAGCTTATGTTTCATTATTCATTTCCCCTTCAGGGGAACTATCTTGTAATAATAAAAATGTCAAAAGAAATACACAAATACATACATACCCTAAATGAGGATGTGCCGCCAGTGCTTCTGCCGAGACAGTGATTTATAGCCCCGGAGAAAAAAGGGAGCAGGAGTGGGGAGTGGATGGAGTGGAGGAACGCATGCAAATTTAACACTGTCTCTGCTAAACTGACCTTAATTCAAAGATTGTCACATTCCAACATTTCACATTGAAGTAGTTGGGCTTGTTCATCTTTCAACATAAAAAAATGAATATTTTGGGAATATTTATGAAGTTGTTCATTATTATTATTACTATTATTATAGATATTATTATCAGAGTGTCTGGAGCTCCTAAGGACCCAAATGACACTCACCATTTGGTAGCTAGTATCTCTCTCCGTGCATTAGTCCAAGCTTCTGTGAACATGAAAGTCCGGTAGTGATAATTAGACATGTGCATTCGTTTTCGTCCAAATGCATTTTCGTCAGAATTTCAGGTATTTTCGTTTTCTTTGCGGTCGAATGTGCCTAACCTTAACTCTATTAGTCCAATATAATTCTACATAAAGAGAAAAGATTCGACATAGAGAGAAAAGATTCAACATTATAGAGACATGAAGAAGAGTCGACATAGAGAGAAAAGATTTGACATAGAGAGAAAAGATTCGACATAGAGAGACATGAAGATTCGACATAGAGAGACATGAAGATTCGACATGTGGTTTGAGTGATAAAGTCCTGTGTTTATGTCCTACCCAGGACACTGTTGTGTGTGTGCTTTTCTGTTTCAAATGTCAGTATACCCAAAGGCATAAAAAACAGCCTGTGTGGCACTAGCTGACTCAACAAGATCCATAGGCAGTTTAACTATTTAGGAAAACACAGAAGTTGAATACCATGTAGTTCAAATCAGTACAATAAAGAGGATGTTATTCCAGTAGAAGAAAACAGTGTCTTCCCCAACCCAGTCTCTGCAGTCTTAAGGGAAAAGTAAACTAAACAGCATTTTGAGACTGGGAGTGAGTAGCTAAAGGCTGTACTAATCAAGAATGAACTGGGCGTATGGAGAGAAGCATACTAAAACACAAACATAAATTTAAAAAAAAACAGGCTGCAGTGACATTACATGTGCAGTTGGCTTAAAGAGGAAGTAAACCCCCTGAAAGAAAAACCCTGCAAGAAAAAGGCATAATGAGCTAGTAGATAAACCAAAAAATGCAATTTTTTTTTTTTTTTTTTTTTATAATTTTTTTTCTTTTGTATTAATTTTTTTTTTTTTTAATGATTTTTTTTAACACACTGGACAGAGTAATACATTGTTATTATATTAACCCTGTACTACTCTGGGAAAGTGATCAGATTTTTTTTTTAACAGTATGATAGCTTATACTAGTGAATTTCATTGATATAAGCAAAAAATGTTACCGAATAAAACAGATCCAATGTCTTTTGGTGTGATTAGCTGTAAATTGGTAAAGATAATCATATGGTACCGATGGGCTGTGATTGGCCCTGTCTGTACCATGTGATCACTGTGACCACTAGCAACACAATTGTACACAATTGATGGCATGAAAGGAAGCCATCTATTGTTTGTCATGTGATCTGCTGTGATTGGTCACAGTGATCACATGGTACTGGCAGCAGGCCGGTATAGTGATCAGTCATTGGTACTGTCCGGTGGACATAGCCGGTGACAGATCACGCCACTGCGCAGCAGGTGCATTCAAGAAGAATGTCATATGAACTGGTTAGTAAACATACATTGTCCAATACGCAGCTGGCCACATAGATGTGATCCTTGTTTAAAAATGTAAAGCTTTATACTTCTTTATGCATCAATTGTGCATCATGTGAAGGGTTATGCCAGCTCAGCTCTAGCATTAAGCAACACAATTTTTTTTTAATTCTACAATTACTAATATTATTATTAGGCCTGTATTAATATCTATTATTTTATGTGAAAATCTGTAATCAAAAGAAAAGCAGGGCATTCAAATCATGCAACCAGTTACAACCATTAAGCTGCAATCACAGTTTATTATGAGTCATTGAACAGGTGGAGAGTTTTTCTACTTAGTTACCCAGTCTCAGATTTTGAATTTATAGCATTTTTTTCCACATAATAAACAGTGATTGAAACTGAGGGGTATGCATTTCTTTCTTTTGAGTACTCACTGCTATAGGATAACACCAGGGCCAACCAGTACTCAGGAAAAAAGGCAAGAGAGGAAAAAGCCCCATAGTGTAGTTGGCTCAAATCCGTTTCATTAAAAATATACTCACAAGCTTCCAGAAGCAAACGGACATTCAGATAAATTCAGGAAAAAACACTGCCTGCTGGCCGTGTGATGATGCCACCGCTACAGACCCCACCCTGAAGAAAAATTTGCAAAATATAGTACCACAAATGTCACTTGAAAAATATAAATGTTGGCCAACTTAAGCCCCGGTTCACACCAGTGAGATTTATCATGACAGTTAAAAATCCCATAACAAGTCACACCTCTTTGGCGGCAACGGAACTGACTCAAGTCTCAGTGACTTTGACATTTTTTCCTGCTCTACTTTTTTGCAATTTCACTGCGACTTGCATAGACTTCTGTTAAATAAAGGTGCAAGCCACAATGAAACCAGAGGTCCAAATTTTACTGATCTGCAGCTTTGAAATCGCACTGAAGTAGAGTGTTTCCAATGCCACATTGGTGTGAACCAGAGTTTAGGGTACATGCACGCAAGGTGCAGAAAAAAAATCAATAAAATCTGTCAGAAAAAGTGGAATACAAAATGCTCATAGTGGCTCCTATTAATGTCGGGCAGTGTACAGAGAGGTCATTAGTATGTAGGGCCATGTACAAAGGTCAGTAGTATGTAGGGCAGTGTACAGAGAGGTCATTAGTATGTAGGGCCATGTACAAAGGTAAGTAGTATGTAGGGCAGTGTACAGAGGTCAGTAGAATGTAGGGCAGTGTACAAAGGTCAGTAGAATGTAGGGCTGTGTACAGAGGTCAGTAGTAAGTAGGGAAGTGTACAGAGGTCAGTAGGATGTAGGACAGTGTACAGGGGTTAGTAGTTGGTAGGGCAGTGTACAGGGGTCAGTAGAATGTAGAGCAGTGTACAGAAGTCAGTAGAATGTAAAGCAGTGTACAGGAGTCAGTAGTATTCAGGGTAGTGTACAGGGATCAGTAATATGTATAGCAGTGTACAGAGGTCAGTAGGGCAGATAACAGGGGGTCAGCAGGGCAGAGGCCAGGAGTTGACAGAACAGAGGATAGGGGGTCAGTAGGGGCAGAAGACAAGGGGCAACAGGACAGTGTACAGAGGTCAAACAGTGTACAGAGGTCATTAGAACGTAAGACAGTGTACAGGGATTAGTAGGGCAGAGGACACGGTGTCAAGAGGCCACAGTACTAGGGGCGGCTGGAAGGGCACAGTAAAAAGGGTCATGAGAGCAAAGTGCAGGGAATGAGGGCAAGGTACATGGGGGTTCAGGAGGGCACAGTACAGTGGTAGAAGGGGAACACACCAGGGGTTCAAGAGGGCACAGCATGGGGCTTGGGAGGGAACACATCAGGGAGGGTCAGGAGGGCACAGTATGGGGGATGAAAGGGAAGAGTATGGGGGCTGGGAGAGCACAGTGCGGGGGAGGGAAGAGCACACACCAAGGGGGTTGGGAAGGCACAGTACGGGGGGTGGGAGGGTACAGTATGGGGGGGGCAGGAAGGCACATACCAAAGTGGTCGGGAGGGCATAGTAGGGGGTCCAGAAGGCATATACAAGAGGGGTTAAGAGAGCACTGTAAGGGGGTCAGGAGGGCACAGAATGGGGGTCAGGAGGGCACAGACCACGGGGGTCAGGAGGGCACATACCAGGGTCGGGAGGGCACAGTATGGGGCCAGGAGGGCACATATCAGGGGGTCGTAAGGGCACATATCAGGGGGGTCAGGAGGGCACATACCAGGGGGTTGGAATGGCACAGTATGGGGGTTGGGAGGACACACACCAGGGGACAGTGAAAACCTGGGGACAGTGATTCCATCTTCCCATTTGTCTTCTATGCTAAGCTGCAGTATGATGACTCAGAATAGAGGGCCCTGCAAACGAATTCACAATGAACTGCTAGATGAATTTACCTTCAGGCGCACTCGCTGTGCACTCTCTGCTAAGCTGCTGTGACAACACCCAATTCCAGACAGGCTCGGAGCTCAGGCTCATCCTGCCCATTCAAGTAGCAGAAGCCTGGAGGCTCCACCTCGGGGACGGTCCTTAGTCCTGCAGGATAACAGCAGGGCAACTGCTGATGAGCAAGGTAGGGGAGGTATGGGGGGCGGAGATGTGTGGATAGTGGGCAGAAAACATGTAGCAACGAGTGAATTGGCTGTCAGCTGTCCTGGCCGTGGCTCTGCTTTCCGGAATGCAGCCAGGGACAAGAGCATGGCGGGATAGGCAGCTTAGTAGAATCCATGACAGTGTGCAAGTATGGGCAGCACAGGCTCTAAGAGCAGCTGCTTTGGGCCCCCCAATAATGACTGGGCGCAGGGCAGCTGCCCCTTTTGCCCTGTGTTAAAGACGCCCCTGGATAGCACCCAATGAGTAGTTATAGAGTGAGTTTCAGTACCGGACTGATCAAACCAATTACGTCTGTGCTCTCCTCAAAAGGGGTTTTACTATATACCCTTTAAACTGTGTTTGTATTAACAACACACTCTAGTTTTACTAAACTAGTCTTACTGTTACAGACAGAAACCGGCTGTTTACTTTTCTGATAAATTTAGAGGTAAATGGTGTCAGAATTTTGGTATCCTCTAGGGCACATGTGTCCAACACAAGGCTGTCATGGTCTTTCTTCCTGAATTCTGAGTACACTAAGGAGTCCAAATCATACAAGAAGCCACTCCAGCACTGTGCAAGAGCACCTCCCATGAGATTTGGGTTTTTCCGCTTTCCCCAGATGATTCTATCCTTGCCAAGGTATGCTTGCACAAAAACTGAGTGTAAGGCAAGTATCTGTACTTTGTTCCTTCTAACGATCCATCCTTAACAATCCAGGAGCTTTCTTCTGCTTTAGATGCTAGGGAAACACTGCAGGTGGGGCCAGATTTCAATCATATGAGCCTGCAGGCACACAGGGTTGTGGCACCCAAAGCAGCAGGTCCAGGGCCGTCTTTAAGGTAGGGCAAAAGGGGAAGCTGCCCTGGGCCCTGTCATTGTTGTGGGGCCCCAAGCAGCTGCTTCATACTTGCCAACTTTCCCAGTTTAAATTCCCTTGTTCCTTGAAGTTTTAGTCCTTTGCTGTGTCCTGATATCTCACTGTGAAGTGCTGCTACTAATGCTGCCCAGCTCCGCCTTATTGATGTGTACAGATGACTCACCTGCAGACCCCGTGTTTACATGTAAATAACCTTCATTCATATCTAAATAAAGGGAGAATTCATATGTAAATAGTGGCAGCATTCATATGTAATTAGCTGAGGCAGGCGGCATTCATATGTAAATAAAAGCAGCATTCATATGTATATCATGCCCCTCTGCAGTGAAGAGATGATGTACTGTAACCTCTAGCAACCAATCAGTGAGCAGTATTACTGTACAGTAATCTCTAACAACCAATCAACTAAAAGAAATCATGTGCTGTAACCTCTAGCAACTAATCAGTGAGCCGTAATGTGTTCTGTAACCTCTAGCAACCAGTCAGTAAGTGGCAATGATATGCTGTAACCTCTGGCAACCAATCGCAATCACTGCCTGATCTGATACAGTAAACTGATTTTAAGTATAGCTGATATTTATTGTATGTCTCAGAGCAGGTGGAGAGCAAAATTGCATCGGGGGCCCCAAGAATTTTTTTGCCCAGGGTCCAATCAACATTAAAGACGGCCCTGAGCAGGTCTCAGCTAATATCACCTTATCACACCATGTGCAGAAACCTGCTTTTTTTCTACACTCGATCAATGCAGGTCTCTGCAAGGGAACATATAAATACGTTTTTTAGGAGTTGTGGAAAAATGGTCTCAGTCGGACACCACACCCCAGCTGTGGTGCATAGAAAATAATTGAAATGTTGTTTTCTAATACTTTAATAGAGTTACAAAGAAAAACAAAAAAGGTAAACCATGCCTTGCAACATGCTTATTGGGACCCATTTTTGTTCATGATTAGCTGGTTCAATTAAATGATATAGGAATGTGGTTTATGAAATTACCTGAGAACAATGCATTGTGAATGTGGAGTACAAGAACTGTATCACCTTATAATATATTTGATTAAATAGAACACATTTTATTACCCCCATATTACACACATATAACAAGCGTGTCTGCATGACTTTCATATCTTCTTTTTTGTACCTTTATACTATACTGTATATTTGGTAATTCATAGTATTTCTGTGCAAATGAAATAAATTGGTGAAGAAATCGACCGGCAAATCCCTCTCCGGTTATATTCCAGTAAAAGGTTGGGGGAATTTTAGAAAATGTCAGTTATGGGATTTTTGCAAATATAACTTTCTATTTTGTGTTACAAGTGCTGTTTTCAGCCTGAATCCAAGGTGAGAATTTTCAAGTAAAGTAGATGTAAAGGATGAGTGTGATGTTTAATCACCTGCATATATCTCAATGAGAGAATGTCGGTTAGTCAGATTCCACATTCTAAATGCTCTGGGCAAGGAATCTAGATTGCAATGCAGAGAGAAATTACACTGTAAAAAATAAGTTAATCAGTGCAAACAGAAGTCTAATCCACACAAATGTGAAGATTATTTGTAGAGGTTCTCAAATATAAATTCTTTCCGACTTTGTAAATGTTAATCAGTTAACTCCTTCATGCTCAGTTTGGGGGAAAAAATAACCATGTAGACTAAGCAGATCAGACTCAAATGAAGCAGAATGTCAAACTACACAGGAAAGCTCATCAAAAAGTCCAGACGTGATGTCCAGCTTGTGTTGAATGTTGGGTTTCTCAATCTTTAACCACTTAAGCCCCGGACCATATTGCTGGTCAAAGACCAGAGCACTTTTTGCTATTCGGCACTGCGCAGCTATAACTGACAATTGCGCGGTCGGGCGACGTGGCTCCCAAACAAAATTGGCGTCCTTTTTTCCCACAAATAGAGCTTTCTTTTGGTGGTATTTGATCACCTCTGCGGTTTTAAGGTTTTTCCGCTATAAACAAAAATAGAGCGACAATTTTGAAAAAAAATAATATTTTTTACTTTTTACCATAATAAATATCCCCCAAAAAATATATATATATAAAAAAAAAATTTCCTCAGTTTAGGCCGATACGTATTCTTCTACATATTTTTCGTTAAAAAAAATCCAATAAGCGTTTATTGATTGGTTTGCGCAAAAGTTATAGCATTTACAAAATAGGGGGTAGTTTTATGGCATTTTTATGAATATTTTTTTTTACTAGTAATGGCGGTGATCAGCGATTTTTTTTCGGTACTGCGACATAATGGCGGACACTTCGGACACTTTTGACACATTTTTGGGACCATTGACATTTTTATAGCCATCAGTGCTATAAAAATGCATTGATTACTATAAAAATGCCACTGGCAGGGAAGGGATTAACACTAAGGGGTGGGGAAGGGGTTAAGTTTGTTCCCTGGGCGTGTTCTAACTGTAGGGGGGGTGGACTCACTAGGGGAAATGACTGATCGCTGTTCATACATTGTATGAACAGACGGTCAGGCATTTCTCCCCTGACAGGCCCGGGAGCAAACACACAGCTCCCGGTTCTCGCTCTGTAACGAGTGATCGCGGATGCGCGGCGGTAATCGCGACCGCCGGACGCGGGAGTCAGGATCGAGTGGGGGCGCATTGGCTTATTGGCTGCTGGGAGAGATGACGTAGATCTACCTGCCGTCGTAAGACTGCAGCGACTGGTCGGCAAGCAGTTAAAGTAGTCATAACAGAAAAACAGCAGTTACCATTGCTGACCTCCCTCTGAACATGCTAGCAGTAGGCAATGTTTAGCCCTTGTGTCAGGGTCTGTATTTAAACCTGGAACTTCCACGGTGTCAGGCGATGTCTCTTCCTATCAAGCTACCTGGAATCCTGGACAGTACCCTGGACAGTTCCCTGAAGGATCCTGCCTTGAACGGTGTTTGTCTTGAACCCTGAACTCTTTGTTCCTCCCATGAACATTTTGGTTTAAAGCGGAGGTTCACACAAAAAGTGAACCTCCGCTTTTTGGATCCCTCCCCCACATTTGGCACCTTTCAGGGGGGGTGCAGATACCTGTCTGAGACAGGTATTTGCACCACTTCCGGGTTCTGATTCCCACGGGGAGTCCAGCCTCATGACGTCACACCCTCGCTGTCTTCTAGGAAACACTGTTCCCAGGAGAGAGTGGGGACCAGTGACAGCGCACCGCGATCCTCGCGCATGCGCAGTAGGCTTCACTTCCTGATTCCCTCACCGAGGATTGCGGCGGAAGCAGTCGAGGACCGAGTGATTTCTCAGCCTCGTCTGTTGACATCACGGGCGCGCTGGACAGGTAAGTGTCCATTTTTTAAAAGTCAGCAGCTGCAGTATTTGTAGCTGCTGGCTTTAAAAAAAAAAAAAAACGGGTGGACCTCCGCTTTAAGTCATGTCTTTGTTCTTCCATTTTCCCAGATTATTGTGTTTTCTCCAGCCAATATCTTGCTCTTGTCTGCTGCTGTCCATATTTTGCTACCAGTCTATCGATTCTTAGCTTTTTTCTCTCGACTATGTTTCTGCCTGATCCCAACCAGCAACTACTTGTTACTGACATTTTGGCTTGTTTACCAACTACACTTCTGTATGATCCTTACCTGCTTAATCTGTGACTGGACCCCTGCTTCCTGGTAGGGCGATCCTCAGGATCACGACCTGGTGCTAACATGCAGCAAAATCTACCGCCACCATCAGGAGCTCTGTGTTTGGGTATGGGGAGCCCAATAGTACACACCTTGGATAAGGATACTCAGGAGGTGAATCTAGCACAGTTTCCAAAAACGTGGTGCAAAATGGAAAGTCCGATAATCAAAGTCAAACGTAGCAGATGGTCAGGGTGGGCAGCAAAGGATCAGAGTCAATAAACATAGCAAAGGTCAGGTAGCAAAATCACACAGCAAGAAACAGGTACACACAGTGGGTAGCTCTAAAACAACTGAGCACTCTCTCCATGGAACCTCTCAGCTTTATAGTGATTAAACAGGAAATGATCTCCGGAGGGTGTGGTGGAAGTATGCAATTGCTGTCTATAACAGGAAGCATTTCAGTGTTGCCATCTTGACATAAGGATGCCATCAGACATGTGCTAGAGGCCTCACTATACTCACACGGGGTGCCACAGGACACAGGTCACCAACAAGAGTGCCAAGGACTGACATGCTGCGAGTGCGAGGACCCCTGTGGTTGGTACAGGTAGGTTGTGGGTTGTGACAGGTAAACACTGGTTAGTACGTAGACTTTGCACCTCAGATGAGCCTGTGCCATTCTCCAGGGTGAACTACCTGTGTTACTATCCTGCTGGTTTCTGTGTGAGCTTCCTTTAAAATGGACTTATCACTGAAAAATACATTAATAAAAATTCTAATTATTCCATAAAGCAAGACAATATTGCCAAATTACATAATTACTGAATAAATATGGAACACTTCTTGATATAAATAAATACAATTGCTGCACCAAAGCTCCAGGTTAACTAGGTAGCCTAGATCATATGGTCTCTGGCAACCACTCATTATCGACTGCAGAAAATTAGTCTTTAGTCAGACTGAACCAGGTTAGCAGACTTGCAGTAAACACAGTAAAATATATTGCTTCCCCTGATGAAATCCTCCTTGCGATGAAACGCATGGGTTGGGGCCTAGCATGTGATGTGATCATGCCCTTTGGCCAGACCATGGTGGTGATTTACATGTTTGGTCTCTTCCTATCATAGACGTGCACAAGGGGTGTGCCAGGTATGCCTGGGCACACCCTAATCCTGTGGTTGGCAACCCGCCATTGACGGGCAGGTGACAGGTAAACCCTCATAACCTGCACAGGAGAGGCGGCGACGGTGGAGTTTAGTGAAACCGATCTGTATTTTCCCCAAGCAGCAGCTGAAAGTAGGCTTCTCATCCTCTTGCTCTCATCAACATTTAGCTGCCACAGGGGAGCGGTACCAATATATGCCATACCCACCATCCCTCCTTTCCCTGTTCCTCTTCCTTCTGTTGCCCGGGTCCCCCATGTGCTCCCTTGCTTCCCCTTCCTCCCATTGTTTCAGGATGGAGAGCGGGGAAGAAGCTGGTAAATATGTCAAACGCATATGTGTTGGAGCTTTGGGGTGCACACCCTAATGCAATAGGTTGTACACACATATGCATTGTAAGTAGTTTTCAATATTATTCTTTTACACAGTATTACACAATGTGGCTTGTCCTTGTTCTTCCTCTATGTTGACTCTGAGGCTTCTTTTGGTGGTTAATGACAGCGTGGAAAGAGCTTTGTTGACCATGGAGGTGAAGTGCTCTAGTCTTAATACGCTTCGGATCTCTTATAACATTGAGGTCATATACTGTATATCCAATAAAAAGCCTGAGCACATGGTTGGTGTAAAACATGGAAATCAGCACTGGAGTGTAGTGTTTTTCCACAGCACATTACCTGGATCAAGGACTGTTTACTTTTACTAAGAACTTTCATTCATATAATTTCAGTTTAATACATATTTATTGAAAGATATATCATTATAATAAAAATAACATCACGTATTAACAGTAACCTGGCTACTCTGTAGCCATCCGTAGTATAAATTCTAAAATGCCCTCCTGTCCTTCAGTGTCTGAGAGGTTCGAAATTGCACATATGTACAATAAACAAATATCAATATCAGTGCCATCTTTTTCAAGAATTCAAAGAAAAACAAAATGAGCAGGAATAGAAGAGGGAGAGAGAGAGAGAGAGAAAAAAAGAAAAAAAAGGAAAAAGGGAAATGTGGAGAGGATACCAGAGGGGGTACACCATACTTGCCTTCCGTGGAGCAGAATTCATTATCTAATTGTGTATAGCAGTAAGGGTCAGCCAGATATGACTAACGCAAGGTGGGGGGGGGGGGGGGGGGCAGTAACTATATCATAAAAGATAGAAGCGAGCAAGATTCAAAAATCTCAACCCACAGAGTCCAGACTTCCCTAAACTCATCAATCATTTCACTTTTAAATGGGTGTGCACTTATTTTGATAACTACCATATTTATCGGCGTATACCGCGCACTTTTTCCCCTTAACCTCCCTGGCGGTATGATTCTTTCAGAAAAAACATGCTGAAAGCGGTACCATTATTTGCAAGGAAATTTGGCGTTTTATATTGTAGGTCTGTCATTTTTAGAAATAACTCACTTAAATCTGACCAAACAAGCTTCTAATAGGCATCCCGGGTATGACATTTTTTTAAAAACAAAATTATAAATTATAATATAATAAATAATTATAAATAATTATAACAAATAATAATATAATTATAATAAAAATTATTCAATAATGTAATCAAATCAAAATCACTGAAATTTGCTCAGTTGCAGAATTGTTGCTGTCATTATTTTTTTTTTTTTATGACGAATTTCCCCACAAATCGCTATCGCACAATTCTGCAAGTGATTATAATTTATTATCGCTGTTTTTTAGCTGATCTAAAATTATTTTTGACATAAAGGGACACTTTTGGTTGCTATGGACAATCTACAGTTTGCAGAGAGAAAGAACCGTTTTTATTATATAAAATGACATGCATGACACAGGACAGACCACTAGGGACAAGGGGGGTGTGTTTTTTTTACATACAGTACTGTAATCTATAAGATTACAGTATACTGTATGTATAGTGTTTGTTTACTTTTTTGAATTTGGCGCCGTTCTCCGTCCCTGTGCGTCGTAACGTCGCAGGGAACGGAGATCGGCGGCACACGGAGGCACTGTGTGAATCGAGCGAGGTCCTGCTCGCCCACACAGCGCGGTGGCATCGCTGGATCCAGGGACAAGGTAAGTAAAACTCCCTGTACATCCAGCGAGGCGAGCCCGAGTCTCACCGAGTCAGACTCGGGAACACCGCCCAGGAGGTTAAAATCAGGGGGAAATCATAGGGTGCGCGATATACGCCGATTCCCGCTGTCTCCGACATTGTTCGAGCATTGTCCGAGCCGATCCGAGTGTACTGTGCACTCGGCTAGGCTCGGCCACGCTCGGCCCACAGCCACGCGAGAGGAGCCGAGAAAAGCCGAGTGCACGGGAAATCCGGCTCTGCACAGCGCGCCAAATTCAAACACACAATGGAACACAACCCCGGGCAAGGTGTGGATGGACACCTCCAAAGCCGCAGACGGACACCCACAGGGCTCGACGGACCCCGTGCAATGCCGCAGACGGACGCCGGACAAGGCCGCCGATGGACGCCGAGAAAAACAGCAGACGGACACCGACAAGGCTGGACGGACCCCGCGCAAGGCCGCAGACGGACGCCGGACAAGGCGGCCGATGGGCGCCGGGCAAGACATCCAAAATGTATGTTTTTTTCCCTAAACTTCCCTTCTCAGCTTGGGGTGCGCGCTATACGCCGGCGCGCGGTATATGCCGATAAACACGGTACTTCAAATGTGATTGTTTTCATTTAATATTAAATGTTATTTCTTCATGAGGTTCACTAATTTATCATTTCTCCTAAAGAAATAGCGCGTGTATTGTGCTTTATAGGTTTAAATGCAGTAGAATAAGACGAAGAGGAAGCAAAGACTTTAAATGTAAGCTGCCACGACATATACAGTATACATGTAAAAGGGGTTGTAAAGGTTCAAATATGAAAAAGCAAAAAAACAAACATGTCATATTTACCTCCACTGTGCATCTCATTTTGCACAGAGTGGCCCTGATCCTGGTCTTCTGGGGTCCCTCAGGGGCTGTCTTGGCTCCTACCCGCAAGAGCTAACCCCCTTCACAGGAAGCTCTCTCCCAAGGGGGTAAGCTTGCGGGCGCGCTCCCGTGATACAGCCAGCAGCTATAGCCGCCAACTGTATCACTCAGCCCCGCCCCTGGCACGCCGCGTTGCGTCATTGATTTGAATGACAACAGCGGGAGCCAATGGCTGCGCTCCTATCAATCATCCAATGAATAAGCCGAAAAGAGCCAAAAAGCCCGGTCGAGAAGCCTGCTCATTCACAACGTGGGACTTTTAAGGGCTCAGGTAAGTAAACGGGGGGGGGGGGCTGTGGGGCCAGCAAACATCAGATGTTTTTTCACCTTATAGAATGCATTAAGGTGAAAGAACCTTTACAACCCCTATAATATTGATAAGATCTCTTTCAAATGTATTAAAAAAAATAGGCCTGAAATTCCCTTGTTACCGGAACATTTTCAGGAATATGGGAACCTCTGAGACACAGCATGGCTCTGATTTACAAAAGTCGTAACACAGGGTTGGTGAAAACTGAATTCAAATTGTTAGCAGATTATATAATGAAATCTAAACAGCATTGCCATTAGAAACCATGAAAATGTTTTTGCTTAGATTCAGTTTAAAGTCTGAAACTACCATTCCTGCAAGGCCAAATGTGTTCCTAACACCTATGTAAGACATGCCTTTCATAACCCGAGAGCTCTGTTTTCCTAATGTATTTATTGTTTCCTAGACTGAAAGGTCAAACACCCCGAGGAAATATTCTTGAATATACTGTACATTACTTCTAGTTTAATTATATTTTGATGCTTTTTTTTAAAATCAAGGCAAATACATTTACCCCCCCCCCCCCTTAGAGGAATGTTGACAGTATAGTACCTCCCTGGGCAATGTCTACTGAGTGTGTTGCGAGACAAATATCTCCACCCAGTGTCATGTGACTACGTCATATGTCACCAACATAGGCCTCTGCAGCAATGCTTCCTCCTAGGAGGAATCTTTTGAAATAGGAACCAGACCAGAACTTTATGGCATTTTTACACTTTATTTTTTATAAGGGAAGTGTATATCTACACGTAGTGGGTGCTTTTGTACTGAACTATGTCATTATTGTGATGGCATTAATTTAATTGAAAATTATTGTTTCCGACATACTCTATGTTTAAAACAATTTCTGTGGATTTTTTTTGTTGGCAATGTATGATAGTCTTAACTCATTAGTACAAGGCTTTCTATACCAGTACAGGGGAGATCATTATTTAGAATACAAAGCCCATCTTTAACAGATATGACTATCCATACATAAATGAGGTGGAGGAGAACAGAAGTGGTCGTATGATGCCTGAATACCCAGGCAGATGTTGAAGACTCCTGTACCCATAACAGCCCATGTTATCAGGAATATTGGCAAATATTGTCATTACTGGTAACTGGCCCATGTACTGGCAGGTTTTCATTAACAATGCTGCAAGAATTTAGGGCCAGATTCACGTAGACTAGTGGCGGCGTAACGTATCGTAGATACGTTACACCGCCGCAAGTTTTCATCGCAAGTGCCGGATTCACAAAGCACTTGCAATGAAAACCTACGCTGGCGGCCTCCGGGATAAGCCTGCGTAATTTAAAGGGGCGTGTGCCATTTAAATTAGGCGCGCTCCCGCGCTGGACCTACTGCGCATGCTCCATTTCGAAATTCCCGCCGTTCTTTGCGCAAACTGACGTAATTTTTTCGAACGGCGACGTGCATAGCGTACTTCCGTATTCCCGGACGTCTTACGCAAACGACGTGAATTTTTTAATTTCGACGCGGGAACGACGACCATACTTTAAACAGCACATACGTGTGCTGAGTAAAGTTAGGGCACCCAAAACGACGACTAACTTTGCGACGGGAAACTAGACTAGCAGCGACGTAGCGAACGCGAAAAACCGTCGTGGATCGCCGTAACTCCTAATTTGCATACCCGACGCTGGTTTACGACGCAAACTCCCCCCAGTGGCGGGCGCGGTACTGCATCCTAAGATCCGACAGTGTAAAACAATTACACCTGTCGGATTTAGGGGCTATCTATGCGTAACTGATTCTATGAATCAGTCGCATAGATACTCTGAGAGATACGACAGAGTGTCTGAGATACTCTGTCGTATCACCTTTGTGAATCTGGCCCTTAGCTCGGATGTCAAAAAGATAGGATGGAATATGTACAGTAATCATTTTTATAAGGCCTGCACTGGTGATATATGTATGCAGATCTTGCATGTTACCCTCATGTATCACATGTACCAATTCTAAACTACCTGTTTTATAGATCACAATGGATATCCAAATCTAACTATTGTTTACACAATAGACTACAGAAGCCTAATATGTATGTACATCTTTTTATTTATTATTTTTTATTTATTTTTTATAACTTGATCTGCTTAGGAATGTGGACTTCATATGCTCTTTATTATTCGCATATGTAGCCCTGTTGTGATTTTCAGCCATTTAAGAGGATGTAGATATATATATATATATATTGCAGCAGGTGGAGCCAGAGAGCACAGATTTGGAAAACTGCATTTCCCAGGAGGCTGTGAGACAGGAAGTTTCAGGAGAGAGGGGAGTCAGGAGGAAGTAGTGAGGAGAGGGAGTCTGGAACAGTGACCAGGGAACACAGATCTGCATCACAGAGTGATTTAATACAGCTTGTGTCAGAGCTGTGTGTTTGCCACTGAGACACAGGCTCTATGCAATAGTTCTTGGAGAGACTGATGTTCGTCTACTGAAACAGAGAGAGACTGTGTTTTGAGCGATCGAACTGAGGCCTGGTCGCAGGGCCGATCCAGCCACCGGAGTAATCCAGCCTGCCCAACTGAGTGAGGACAGCTGACGGAGGTTATTGCCAGATTCCCCAGACGGCCCCTAGACGATCTGAGATGTCCTGCCAGAGGCTTTAAAAGACTGCATCCATTTCACAGACGTCGGTCTGAGTTGAGAGGGTCACTCGCTTCCGCAGACAGCCATCCTCCTTTCCTAAGAGACACTGAAAGTGGTGAGCGGCCTTTGGCCATTGCAACAACTGTATTTCCTACAACTGTCATACATCCAGGGCCCCAATGTTGGCTAGCCTAGGACAGTACTACTGGCCAGTAGTTTAGGGTGGGGTCGATACTGCTAAGTATATAGATATATTACTGTTCATCGCATTCAATCTAAACGTATTATCTCATTCTGTTATTAGTTGTATTATATTAGAGTGGGGAGACATTAAGGGCTTTTGCTCTATCCCACAGTCATTAAATCTGTTATAAAAATTCACAAGGTGTGCTGGTGTGCTGTGGATTCATTGTTTGTGGTGTGTCACAGAGGTGAGACAGAAGACCCGATAATTCAGCGGCTCCTTCGGGGGTGAGCGCTACACGTGGGGTGCTCGTCCGGGATTTCTTCTGATACCTCTCGCAAAGTGATAACCGCACAAACGAGCCAGCAATGGATCCAAACACCGCAGCAGAGTGGTGCAAAGAACAAAATGGCCAATTAGGGCTGAGTATAGTAATGGACATTCCTGCTGACAAATGGACAGAGGAACAGATCCGTCAAGCAGTAACTACACTAGCACCTGACCAGAAAGTGTTTGTAATAGACACGAAAATAGATCAAAAAGTCTCCCATACCTATGCCCTACTAGAATGGAAGAAAGGAGTCCCAACCTGCTTCCAGGGTGATAGCATCCAGCTAGCCGGAGAAGTTAAAGCACGGTTATTCCCTCTACTCACCTCAGCAAGTTGTCTGGAGGGACCAAGCCAGGCCATGTCAGACACAATGGAAGTAACTACCACTTCTGTACCAACCACTAACTACCCCCCAGCTTCCTTCTTCATGGACATAGGAAAACTGGTAGAGAGCGTTAGAAAAATGTCCTCGCCATCTGTGAACTATGGCTACAGGAAGTTGAGAATTTTTTCTGGAGTGCAGCCTGTACCTCCTGGAGAAGAAGAGTATGAAACCTGGATGGAACAGGCTATGCAAGCACTGGAAGAATGGGATGTTCCAGAGGCTCAAAAGAAACAACGCATTACTGAAAGTCTGAAAGGCGTTGCAGCAGAAGCCATCCGAAATTTGAAATTCAGTCAGGAGTCTTGTACAGCATATGACTATCTTCGCATGCTACAAGATGAGTTTGGGCGCACAGAGAAAGCTACAGATCTAATCTTCCTATTTGAACACATGTTTCAACGGGAAAATGAGCAGCTTTCCGAGTATATTCGACGACTAAACAAAATGCTATACCAGATTGTACTAAAGAAAGGAATAGAAGCCAGGGATATGGATCAAGTTAGAATGAAACAGATCCTGAGAGGCGCTCTGAGTTCCGATCCTATCTGGATCCAGTTGAAGACCTTACAAGGGGGTACCTCTTTGCGATACTCTGATCTCATTAAGATGGTAAGGGAGGAAGAGGCTATCCTAGAGGAGAAAAAGAAGGGCTCAGGATTTTCATTTCCTGCTGAGGTTCGAACGCTCAATGTGTCGAATGGGAATTCAGAAGTGGAGCAATTAAAGGCTCAAGTTTCCCAGCTGATGCAAATGCTAACCCTATTGTCTGCAGGTGTCAAGTCGCCCCTTGAAAAAGTCACTTCAGAACCAGTTCCTGAATCTACTACTCAGGTGGTGCCTATCAAGAAACCGTCAAACATCTGCTATAATTGCGGAGGAGTGGGTCATTACCGAAATACCTGTCCGAGCCCATCGAATTCAAGAGGAAGTTATCGACCGGCGGGAAACTACAGAGGGCCCCAGTGAGGGAGCAAACTGGGTGCCCAACTACTGAAGACTGCTCTGATTCCCAGGATACCAATAAGAGGCCCAAGTCTTTACCCAGAGCCTCACCTGCTACGACAAAAAGATCCCCTCCCCTGGCGTCTGGTCCTGTGTCAGAGGGAGGCAAGGCACACCCACAACCTAAACACCCGAAAGGGGGAAGAAAACAACCACCACAAGCGAGGAAGAGGGCTAGAGTGCAGCCGACTGGGTCTATGCCTTCTACTACTCCGAAGAAGTTCCCTGACCAGTTGATAGGCCCTTCACCCATTATCCCAGTTCAAGTAGAAGGGGTTTACACAAAGGCTCTCCTCGATTCAGGTGCTCAAGTAACACTGATTTACCGGGACTTCTACCAGAAGCATTTGAAGCATCTACCCCTGATGGAGTTAGAGGATCTCGAAATCTGGGGTATCGGGACTCAGAAGCTTCCATATGATGGATGTCTACAAGTGAAGCTGGAGTTCAGTTCGGCAACTGTTGGACAACCAGGGGTCTGTGACGCCTTAGCCATTGTATGTCCTCGCCCACCAGGAGCTAATCGAAGTTCTATGATTGTGGGAACAAATACTGACTTGGTGAGACGCCTTATAACTCCATTAGTGACGGAAGAGAGTTCTACTTCAGAGGAGATGCACCCGATGTTGCGGCCAATCTACCAGCGGATTATTCAAGAACAGAGGGCCCCTGAAGAAGTGGGACGGCTTTGGAGATTAGAAAGAGCAGAGAAGGTCTTACAGCCAGGAGAAATGACTAGTTTCCGGGCCTCAGTCAAGTTGAATTGGTCACAACCAGGCCCCTATGTGGTCCTGGAAACTGATCCCCGAAATATGAAGAGATCTGGAGTGGAATTGGTGCCTGAGATAATATCCACCAGAGCTCTACAGCGGGCCCGTGGGAGAGTCTCTGTAAGTGTATGCAATGTGTCAGACTCCCCAGTGACCTTGAAGGCACGGATGCCGATTGGACAAGTGGCCACTGCCACACCCCTCTCACCCACTGAATTGATAGATGGAGTAGACAGAGAGATCCCAGCTGAACGATTCTATCCTAAAGATGCCCCTGTCTCGCCTGAGTGGAAGAAGCGAATTCAGTCTCAGCTCCTCAAGTGGCAAGATTTATTCTCCAAGGATGAGTTTGATGTGGGGTGTGCTAGGAGCACTCAGCACCGCGTTCGCCTCCAAGATGACAAGCCCTTTCGAGAAAGGTCACGGCGAGTCCCATTGGGAGATCTAGATGACCTAAGGGAACAGCTGGCTGAATTGAAAAGGACCAGGATAATCCAAGAATCCAGGAGTCCTTATGCCTCACCCATCGTGGTAGTTCGCAAGAAAAACGGTTCCATCCGTTTGTGCATAGACTACCGCACACTCAACCAAAGAACCATTCCCGACCAATACACTACTCCTCGAATAGAAGATGCCTTACAGTGTCTGTCCGGAGCAAAGTGGTTTAGTGTACTTGACCTGCGAAGTGGATATCACCAGATACCCATGCATCCTGAAGATAAAGAGAAGACTGCTTTCATCTGTCCACTGGGATTCTTTGAGTTTAATAGAATGCCCCAAGGCCTCACAGGAGCCCCAGCAACTTTCCAACGACTAATGGAAAAGACGGTGGGAGACATGCACCTGATCGAGGTACTAGTGTATCTGGATGACCTAATAGTCTTCGGAAGAACACTGGAAGAACATGAGCAGCGGTTGGAAAAGGTCTTGAAGCGGCTGCATGAAGAAGGATTGAAACTTTCCTTAGAGAAGTGTCAGTTCTGTCTGCCTTCAGTCACGTACCTGGGACATGTTGTTTCAGCAGAAGGCATATCAACTGACCCTAAGAAGTTGGAAGCTGTGGCTTCATGGCCGAGACCTCGTAATATTACTGAACTCCGGTCCTTCCTAGGATTCTGCTCATACTATAGGAGGTTCGTAGAGGGGTTTGCCAAGATAGCTCAGCCTCTGAACACGCTTCTAAGAATGGAAGGAGCAGAAGATGAATCAATGCCCTTTGAGCCGGGTTCATCAGCCCATGGAATTAGGAAGCCTCGTGAATCAATCCAGGAGGAATGGACCGACCAATGTGAAAGAGCTTTCCTCCAATTGAAAGGAAGTCTAACACAGGCTCCTGTCCTTGCCTACGCTGATCCCGCCAAGCCTTATGAACTACATGTGGATGCTAGCAGAGAAGGGCTAGGAGGAGTACTATACCAGGAATATGATGGCCTCCTGAGACCGGTGGCATATGTGAGTCGGGGTCTCACCCCTTCTGAGAAGAATTACCCCACTCACAAGTTGGAGTTCCTGGCCTTGAAGTGGACAGTGGTGGACAAACTAAAAGACTACCTGTACGGGGCCAATTTCGTGGTCAAAACTGACAACAACCCACTCACTTACATTCTCACTACGGCCAAACTGGATGCCACTGGGCACCGGTGGTTGGCTGCCCTGTCAGGATTCCGCTTCAGCCTCAAATATCGCCCTGGGGTCAATAACCAAGACGCGGATGCCTTATCCAGGAGACCCTATAGCACAGGGGTCCCAGAAACAGAGTGGACTCATTTGACTCCAGATGGAGTTCAAGCCCTATGCCAAGGGGTGGAGTGCCGAACCAAAGGAATGATTGGAGCAGAGGCCATAGGAGTCATGGCTGCCGGTGTCCCTAAAATGTATTGTAACCCTACACAGCTGAGGAGTGAGGGCCTGCCTACTTTCACGAAGAAGGACCTGAGAGTAGATCAGGCTGAAGATCCTTTGATCGGGTTAACTCTGAGAGCAATGAAAGCGGGTCAAAGAGGGCTCCTACTAACTGATTCACCAAAAGAGGCTCGTCTGGTCCACAAAGAGTGGGAACGGTTGAAACTGCTAGACGGGGTGGTCTACCGAAGGGGCCCCTCGGATGACTTAGAAGAAAAGCAGCAGTTGTTCCTCCCAGTGAAGCATAGAGAAAATGTGCTGAAAGCTTTGCATGATGACCATGGTCACTTAGGAGCAGAGAGAACTTTTAAACTGGTCCGAGACAGATTCTATTGGCCCTGCATGAGAACCGAAGTTGAAAGCTACTGCCATTCCTGTCTAAGATGTATCCAGAGGAAAACTTTACCTTCTAGGACTGCTCCAATGAGCCATCTACAGAGTCAAGGGCCTATGGACCTGGTGTGTATTGACTTCCTGTGCTTAGAGCCTGACACTAGTGGACAGGGAAATATCCTAGTGGTGACAGACCACTTTACCCGTTATGCTCAAGCTTTTCCAACCAAAGATCAACGTGCTCATACTGTAGCCAAAGTCCTAGTAGAAAAGTTCTTTGTTCATTATGGTCTACCTCAGAGGATCCATTCTGATCAAGGCAGAGACTTTGAAAGTCGACTCATCAGGCAGCTCTTGGATCTATTGGGGATTCAGAAGTCAAGAACCTCCCCCTATCACCCCCAGGGTGATGCACAACCGGAGAGATTCAATCGGACTCTGCTCAATATGTTGGGAACACTGTCGATCAGGGAGAAACAGCACTGGAGTCGGCATATCTCTACCATTGTGCATGCTTACAATAGCACAGAAAGTGATGTTACAGGATACTCACCGTACCGCCTCATGTTTGGAAGAGAAGCCCGATTACCAGTAGATTTAGCTTTTGGCCTCTCCCTTGACCAGACGTCTATTGCCTCTCACCAGGGTTATGTGGATAGACTGAGGAGAAACCTGGCTTCTGCATTTGAGAAGGCCCGTTTGACATCCGGGAGTAGAGAACAAAGAAACAAACGGAACTATGACTTGAGGGTTCGGGTACAGGATTTACAGCCAGGTGATCGAGTTCTATTGAGAAATTTGGGTGCTTCGGCCAGGCACAAACTAGCTGATAGATGGAGCTCTCAGATCTATATCGTCTGTAAACAATTGCCTGGCCTGCCAGTGTACCAGATTCGACCAGAGGGAAAGACCGGGCCACTGAAGAATTGGCATCGGAATCATCTCCTACCTCTGAATGAAGCTGTGCGGGTACCAGATAGAGATGAGTCTCCTTCACCCATTCCATCCACTTCCCGTCAAGCGCCTGTTACTCGGTCCCAACAGCCACCTTCTACAAGAGAAAGTGAGGACGACAGCGATGAGGAAGATGTGTGTCCGAGTTGGATGTGGCCATCTGAACCTATGGATGTTCATCCAACTATTATGACTCCTGAGCCGGATTTGAGCAATTTGAGACCAGATGCCCCTGAATTTGTGCCTCAAGCAAACGAGGATAATTCTGTACCCTCTCAAGTGGAAAGTCTCTTGCCGGAAAACTCAGTGCTAGAAGATGCCCCTGTTCAGCCAGTTGAAAAGGAAACTGAACAGTTAACACAGCAAATAGAAGAGGACTCAGCAGATGAAGGCCCATCCGGGTTTTTAGAATCAAGGTCCAAACGACTGGTGCGACCTCCTCAGAGACTCACTTATGACTCACCAGGGAACAGCACAGAGGAAGCTATCACTACTGTATGCAGATCACCCAAAGTGTCCACCCTAACCACAGAGGTATCAAAGGACTTGTGTCCAATCCCGACCATCAGCACACCTTGGTGGAGTGTTCCTCTGCCCCCTCCACTTGCTAGACGTTGTCATAGACTGCATCTATCTATGCGCAGTAAAGGTATTCAGATGGTCTAGTATAAACTTTATATGTGCCTTTCATACTGTATATATTGTCTGTAGAACTTACAAATACAGTTTACCCTTTGGGGGGGACCCCAAAGACTTTAAGTAGGGGGAGAATGTAGCCCTGTTGTGATTTTCAGCCATTTAAGAGGATGTAGATATATATATATATATATTGCAGCAGGTGGAGCCAGAGAGCACAGATTTGGAAAACTGCATTTCCCAGGAGGCTGTGAGACAGGAAGTTCCAGGAGAGAGGGGAGTCAGGAGGAAGTAGTGAGGAGAGGGAGTCTGGAACAGTGACCAGGGAACACAGATCTGCATCACAGAGTGATTTAATACAGCTTGTGTCAGAGCTGTGTGTTTGCCACTGAGACACAGGCTCTATGCAATAGTTCTTGGAGAGACTGATGTTCGTCTACTGAAACAGAGAGAGACTGTGTTTTGAGCGATCGAACTGAGGCCTGGTCGCAGGGCCGATCCAGCCACCGGAGTAATCCAGCCTGCCCAACTGAGTGAGTACAGCTGACGGAGGTTATTGCCAGATTCCCCAGACGGCCCCTAGACGATCTGAGATGTCCTGCCAGAGGCTTTAAAAGACTGCATCCATTTCACAGACGTCGGTCTGAGTTGAGAGGGTCACTCGCTTCCGCAGACAGCCATCCTCCTTTCCTAAGAGACACTGAAAGTGGTGAGCGGCCTTTGGCCATTGCAACAACTGTATTTCCTACAACTGTCATACATCCAGGGCCCCAACGTTGGCTAGCCTAGGACAGTACTACTGGCCAGTAGTTTAGGGTGGGGTCGATACTGCTAAGTATATAGATATATTACTGTTCATCGCATTCAATCTAAACGTATTATCTCATTCTGTTATTAGTTGTATTATATTAGAGTGGGGAGACATTAAGGGCTTTTGCTCTATCCCACAGTCATTAAATCTGTTATAAAAATTCACAAGGTGTGCTGGTGTGCTGTGGATTCATTGTTTGTGGTGTGTCACAGAGGTGAGACAGAAGACCCGATAATTCAGCGGCTCCTTCGGGGGTGAGCGCTACACATACAAAGAGATTTTTTAATGCAGTGTTATTTCTGGGGATTTGTGGACCAGTCTTTACAATTAATAGCAAGATGGTAGCTTAATTATTAGGGCTGTGGAATTTAAATATTAATTCCTCGATTAATCGTTAATTCTTTTGATTGGTACTCACCTCTCTGCCGGCTTCCGGGTCTTCAGGGATTTCTGTCAGAGATCCGGTGACGTCACGAACACCGGCGGGACTTGCCGTGTCCATCTGAAGGGCTCCTTTGCTGTGCCTTCATATCTGCATTCCGGCGGGACCTTACTATCTGCCACATGCAAGAGCTGTTTCACTTCCCTCTATCACTTTCCTCTATCAACCTGGGATTCTACAGCCATCCACTGTGAGTTGTGATAGTTCCCTTCACCGGACATCTACATGCCGACGGACTGATGTTAACCCCTCCTCATCTGGATTCAGCAGTGGTATCATTGTACACATTTTTATACCAGTATCATACTTAGCTACATGTTTTTATGACTGCTTTTGTTACTGTTTGGTATTACTCGCACCATTTTTACAGTTTTTGTAGCTACATCGATTTTATCTCCAGTTCAATATTTATTTTGTAAAAGTTTTAATGCTATTCCCATCGAGCGCTGCCTTTGTGTGTTTTTTGTATCCTGCTATCCATTTTTCCAGTGGTTGGTAGCTGCACTGGGAATCAGCCTGCAAGGAGATCAGCTAAAAGTAGTTGGATCTGTATGTGCATTATAATTAATTGAAATTAGTCGAATAATTGATTAAAAAAAATTTGATTAATCGAACACGATCAGTAACAGCCCTATTAATTATTACTTAGTACAAACAGTCCATGGGTTACAAACAACAGGTTCTATAGGTTTGTTCTTAATTAGTTTAAATTGTATGTAAGTTGGAACAGGTACATTTTTTAAGTGTAACTCCAGTCGAAACAATACTTTTAAGTGATTTGGATAGCATAGGGAAGGGTTGTGACCCCTGTAACATTTGTTTTGCTGTCTGTGTCCCTGTTCAGAAGATTTTGTCTCTCTGTCCCTATGACAATTGGATTTCGAACATTTTGGGTTGTTGTGGAAACAAGGATTGGTGATAAAGCTTCAGTGGAGACACCTTTTTCCAATAATAACTCTTACAGGAGTGAATTTCCCTTTTCTAGGGGTAGATTTTCTCTCGCTTCCTGTTGTCTCCCTACACTTAAAAGTATGAGCCATATGTAAGTCCGATGTTTGTAACTCAGGGACTACCTGTATGTGAAGCTTGATCTTCCACAATGAATACATTTATTAATCCAGGTGTGGTACAGAATAATACAGGGCTTAGTAGCCTTAGTCATAGCCAACTACCTGTATGTGGCCTGGCATTTAAACACCTTAAAAGGTACACCTTTCAGTCCTGTAAACCATATATATTTGCTATAACAAGAAAATGTACCTACAATATATCCAAGCAGATATAAAATACAGAAATGTTTGCAGTTTTGTGTTCATTACTACATGACTGAATGTATTTTTTTAAATGTAAGCAGTGTAAGTACCTGAATCTGACCTGGTCAGTCCCTGTACTACCCAGTTTAGACTGGGAGAGGGAGAAGCAACACAATGGGGGTTATTTACGAAAGGAAAATCCACTTAGCACTACAAGTGCACTTTTAAGTGCAGTCGCTGTAGATCTGAAAGGGACATGCAAGGAAAAAAAAAACAGCATTTTAGCTTGCACATGATTGGATGATAAAATCAGTAGAGCTTCCCCTCATTTCAGAGCTTCCCCTCAGATCTACAGCGATCTACAGCAACTGCGCTTACAAGTGCACTTGAAAGTGCACTTGTAAGTGTAAAGTGGATTTTCCTTTAGTAAATCAACCCCAATGAGTTAATTAGTTGTTCGACATTACCCATGTGCCAACAAGGAATATCTTGATAGCAGGAGACAAAGAAATAAGCTCATTAGCCTGCTGCTTATCATTTTAGAGTTTAGCCTCAGGTTGGGGAAAGAACAAGACCTGTAAGTGTCTCTGGACTGCAGCAAAGACTAGAGGCAGAGCTCTGTAAATCTCAAGACTGGATGGACAGAAATACAATCCTGTGTCAGGTCAAAAAGCTTCCTTATATTAATTTGATTTGTGTATTTAATTGTTTACCTGCAGTTCGGGACCAGAATCCTACAGAGTGTTAATTTGTAAATTTTGACACTTCCCTGCATTACTGACAGCTAGTCTGTTGACTCTCAACTCCTGCAATCCAGAGCATGCATAGCATTTTGCTCCACCACCTGCTTACGCACAAGAGGGAAGGAGCAAAAAACTTGGCATGAGCAGATGTTACCATCTTCTGCGATTTAAAGTAGGTCCTTGTGTTCTGACAACTTGTTCAAGTTTGATACAGTTACAATTTGCTGCCAAAAGACAGAGCATGCACCAGATTGTGGATGATATCACTTTAAAAGATACACACAATGACAAATATACCGTAATGAAGTATTGGGACCCTAAAACATGTCAGTAGTCACAGCAGTATTATGGGCTCTGTCAGTTATCAGATTGGACCTTTATGTCAACAACACATTGAGAGCAAATACTTTCTAGAGTTTCTTTCATGCCAGCTTAAGAGTCAGTTCACACAGGGGCAACACGACTTCCAGCACAACTTTGGGAAGCAACATGGACACGACTTGAGTATAAATCATCAGGCAACGTACAAGGCAACTTCAAGTCGCCTCCAGGATAGGAGGCTTTCCAGTGGCCAATCAAACAACAATCAGCTCTGTGGGAGGAAGGGGGAGGGAAGGGTTTGCCTAAGAAATGTATGTTATCTTCCTGTATTGTTGCTTCAGTTAAGACAATGATCAGACTTCTGAGGCGACTTCCATTGAAATCAATGGGTACAAGTTGCCTACAAGTCGGATTGAAGTAGTACAGGAACCTTTTCTGAAGTCAGAGCAACTTCAGTAGTGTGTATTAAGACGGCTCCATTCACTTCCATTGATTTTCTCAACCAGACGACTTGGGGCAACTTCAAGTTGGATCCCAGGTCGCCCCTGTGTGAACCGGCTCTAAGGGTAGGGTGCTGCAACAATGTTTCTTGCATATGAAAAGCATCATCATGGACTTGTTAAAGGTCAGTTGCATATTGATGTCTGTAATCTAATAAAGTGATAACCTGTGTAATCCAATGTGCTCCTTTTTTTTTTATAGTACTTTGTTTATATCCTTCTTGATTATAGAAATACAGATCCTGAAGAGTACAATTAACAGAGGGGCTGTAAGTGGACAGTGTTGGTGCAGGAGGTCTTACTTGATTGAAGGTTGATGCTCAATTGGAAGATGCCGCAGCAGGAATAGCTCTAGTAATTGCTGGGAGGTAACTCCGGAAGAGTGAATAAAATCAGACAGTTGTCCCACCTGCCCTTTCTTTAATTATTGCAACTGGGTCACGTTATATAAAGATTTGTCAAGGCAGCTTGATGAGTAGGATTTTTTTGGAATAATGGGATTGCGACAAAATATGGTGCTCATCTGGTGGAATGATGCTTCCCATACTGGTTGTTTTCTTGTTGTTACTGAGGCTTAATCCCTTGGGAATGCAAAAAATGGTAAATTTGGAGTTTTCCTTGAGCTAGTGGGGAATACTAGGGACCGAGTTGGCTCATAGTCAAGCCTTTGGGCTAGAAGACACCAAATGCCCCCCTCTTAGATTTCAACAATTGTCATGTTATTTATTGGGTAGGGTTTGTTTTGTTTTGGTTATTTATTAAAGCAGAAGTAAACTTTTTTTGTTTGTTTTTGAATGCCCCCTGGGAGCTTTATACCATAGTTTACTAGTATGTAGAGCATTAGCACCTTATGGCAAACTTAGCTGCCAATCAATCCCAGCCAGCGCTGCTAGTGTGCTTGACATGTTTTTATGTTTGCATTCAGATAAAAACATTTAAAAATGTAAACCCCTTTTTCCAATAAATATTATATTTTTATATATTTTTGGCTCTGTTTTCCCATAAAGTCCCGCTGTATGGGGGGTACTTATGCCCTTTTAGGGTTTCTTTTCTTTCAGTTTCAGCTGTTGGGGGGCTTCCATCTTCTCTGGGTATTTATTCTGGGTTCAGACTCTTTGGCCACTTGATTGGCACATGGGAGTCACATCATCACAGCACAGAACAGTGCTGTAAATGTACTCTGTACTCTCATGTGTTACTCATTGTACATAAATGCTGCCAGCATTTTTTTCATGAGTTTATTATCTTTTTAAGACTCTATTCACACCTAGGCGATATGAACACACGATCGTGGCAAAACACGGGATACATTTGCGGTGCCATTATTTCCCAATGGCACCCCAAACGTGGAGCGTGCAAACACAATCGTGGGACCCATGTCACCCAAAAGAAGTTCTAGAACTTATTATGGGCGACACGCGTTACCGTGATTTGTCGTATGACAAGCATGGCAGAAATGCTCCACGTTTGATGTGCCATTGAAAAATAATGGCATCGCAAACGCGTCTCACATTTTTTCACAGTTGTTGATTTGCGGGCAGAATCGCAGCACATCTGCCTATGATTTAAATCACCTAGGGGTGAATGGAACCTGAATTGTTAAAGTAGAACTATAGGCAAAAAAACATTTTTTCATTTTCGATAGAGTAAAGCCTCGTACACACGATCAGTCCATCCGATGAGAATGGTCTGAAGGACCGTTGTCATAGGTTAACCGATGAAGCTGACTGATGGTCCGTCGCAACTACACACCATAGGTTAAAAAAACAATCGTGTCAGAATGCGGTGACGTAAAACACAACGACGTGCTTGAAAAAAAAGTTCAAGGCTTCCAAGCATGCGTCGACTTGATTCTGAGCATGCGTGGATTTTTAACCGATGGTTGTGCCTACTAACGATCAGTTTTGACCTATCGGTTAGGAATCCATCGGTTAAATTTAAAGCAAGTTGGCTTTTTTTTAACCGATGGTTAAATAACCTATGGGGCCCACACACGATCGGTTTTGACCGATGAAAACGGTCCATCAGACCGTTGTCCTCTTGTTAACCTATCGTGTGTACAAGGCCTAAGGGAGGGTTATAACCGCTGTCAGTTTTTCACCATCTGTGTTTCATTGCAAAAATTTCCCTTCACTTCCTGTCCCATAGCCAAACAGGAAGTGAGAGGAAATCCCTGCAAAATAAGTGAATTCCTTGGGGACCCCTGGTCCGCAGAACTAGAGTCCCCATTGAAAGATTTCCCCTCTATTACTTTTCTGGCAACAACCCAAAATTTGGAATTTTCTTTTACTTTTACTTTCAATGATAATGATAAACAGGGCAAATAGAGAGGGGGACACTCCTTAAACAGGGGCACAGACCGCAATTAAAAACCTGACAAAAATCCCTCTCCACTCTATCCAAAATGTAAAAAAAAAATGCCTTTAGTTATACTTTAATTGTTTCATAATGGTTACATAAATGGCTACTGTGGCTATTTTTAAAGCCATGTCTTCTAGTCTGTGCATTTATTGTGATTCAATTGGAAGATGAAATTTAATAATCCAGCAATCAAAATCTTGCAAGGACTACCAGTACAGGGGTATAATTGGCTATTCCTGGCTGATTGTGTTATGCCGTTTACTTCTAACCCATCTCTGTTCATAGCTCGTAAATAAAAGTAACTAACTACCATATGTTATTAAGTTTAGATATTATTTCCACTAGATGCTTAAAACAGTAAAAGCAATATGCAAACACTTTATCAACTATAAGTACAGCATGTTTTATCTTCCTTAGTAAATAGGATCTCCATAGAGAGACACAGGGAGAACAGTTGTAGTTGGGATATTTTAAACACCCACCTAAAGAATAGCAGTATATAATATAAACTGAAACCCATCTCACCCTACCTTACTGCTCTTACATAATGTTGACATCTTCCTATTAATCACCACAAGTCTGTTCTTATAGATTATTGTTAGTTTTAAAAACACACCGCAGTCATTAAAATAAACTTATTGCTGTTTAATTCAGTTTAAATCCAAGGAGAGAATACCGATCTCTGTATTGTAATTATTTTACTGGATTCATTTATTTTATTCTGTCCACAGTTTACAAAGTAAAATTACTAAAGTTTTCATGGGAAAACAAAAGTAGGCACAAACGCATTTATCAGATAACTTTTAATCGTGATAGAGAGAGTACAGTTTACTACTCAGACATCAAGTTGTCAAATGCTTCCTAATGATGATTAAAGAAGAGCTCCAGTCTAATTAAAAAGCAGGAGATTGTTTTAAAATGAGATTCCCTTGAAATCACTAAATATAACCAATTAAGACTGTGTATACAAAGGTGTAAAAATAACATTACAAAAGAGTCTATGTGTTTCTCACACCCTGGATGCTGGCAGTAGAAGGCTATATTGGGCCTAATGACTCAATATACATGAATACTTAGAAAACTGTTTGCTTACCTGAGCATCCACTTCAAATGAATGATACTTACAATACTTCCAGCATTTTGCAGACATTGGGCCAGATTCACGTAGAATCGCCCTACGTATTACATTTACGTTACACCGCCGCAAGTTTTAATCGTAAGTGCTTGATTCACAAAGCACTTGCCTGTAAACTTGCGGCGGCGTAGCGTAAATCCGCCCGGCGCAAGCCCGCCTAATTCAAATGGGGCGGGGACCATTTAAATTAGGCGCGTTCCCGCGCCGAACGTACTGTGCATGCTCCGTCCCTAAAATTTCCTCACGTGCATTGCGCTAAATGACGTCGCAAGGACGTCATTGGTTTCGACGTTAACGTAAATGGCGTCCAGCGCCATTCACGGACGACTTACGCAAACGACGTGAAATTTCAAATTTTGACGCGGGAACGACGGCCATACTTAACATTGGCTAGACCACCTAGAGGGCAGCTTTAGTTTTATGCGGCGTATCTCTACGGAAACGACGTAAATTTACAGCGACGGGCAAAGCGGACGTTCGTGAATTGGCGTAACTAGTCATTTGCATATTCTACGCCGACCGCAATGGAATCGCCACCTAGCGGCCCGCCTAGAATTGCAGCCTAAGATCTGACGGTGTAAGTCACTTACACCTGTCGGACCTTAGGGCTATCTATGCGTAACCTGATTCTATGAATCAGGCGCATAGATACGACAATCGTATCTCAGAGATACGACGGCGTATCAGGAGATACGCCGTCGTATCTCTTTTGTGAATCTGGCCCATTGATCCTGAAATACCAGTTAATTTAAAGATTCCCTTCAACAGGTGACATCTTTCAGGAGAAAGCTGGAACAGAATTTTGGAACACCTGTAGAACCCCCACTGTATTTCTGGCAGATCTACAGATATTTTTCTGTGCATGCAACATTTCTATGGAGATCAAACATATTGCTATCAGTTACCTGGCTGGAGACCAAGGGGCATTCCTTGCACCTGTAGTCTGCAGATCCCTGGAGAGGTGAAAGGGTACATGAGGTCTCAGTGTCAGAGTGGCATAGGTACCAACAGTCCTGAATTGGCAATGCAAATCCATAGGGATGGCTTGGAGAAAAAAAGAGTCTTGACCAGAAAGTGTTCCTGAGGAGCCATGGACTACCAAGAACCAGATTGCCTCACACTGCTTGGTATGATAGATGTTAGCAGCTGAAATTAGATGGGTTTGAACAGGTAGCAGATGAGCAGCCAGAGCCAGTGACTGGTAAGTGACTGGTACGAAGAGGTTAAGAGACAAGCCAGGGATTGGGAATGTGAAAGGTTACAACCTACCTGGAGAGCTGTCCTTGAGTTGATAGATAAGTTAGCTGACGAACCTGTTTCCTTAACGTTTAAGCATTGCCTTCTATTTCAATCCCAACTGGATACCCCCAGACACCTGATTAAGTTGATCCACTCTATATGTATTGCTGTGCACTGGGCTATTGCACTTCACTGGAAAACACAATCGGTCCCTTTCCCCCCAATAGTTTCTCGAATTGATCAAACGATGCTGTCCGAAAAAATATTTCATACCTTACATGACTCTGCCCCAGCTTACGACGCTAAATGGAACCCTTGGTTCCTGTATAGACTCCAGGAATAACTGACCTTAGTCTTTTTGTTTGGTTTTACTTATTTGTTTTTCTTTTACAAGTTTGTTTGCATGTATTATCTGTGATTCTTCAATTGTTGTTTGGATCACCTTATACATTCATTTTGTGCTATCCTCCCAGTGCTCTGGGTTTGCACTATATACACAAGGTTTTTCTATCCATGCAATGTTCAGTCTTATTGATTTTGAATCCTTCCTTGTATTGCCTGCTTTGACTGTTGTTCACATATTCTTTATCATCATTTTATGTAACCGGTGATCTGTTTGTTTTATTCTCAATAAAACGATTTGAAAACAAAGAGACAAGCCAGGGCATCAACTGGTAAGCCAGGAGCAATCCATGGTCTGGAGACAAGTCAGGTCAGCAACTGGTAAGTGGTAACAAACCATGGTCAGGAGAAAAGCCAGGTCAGCAAAAATACGTCATAGTCAGGAGGTAAACTGGGTCAACAACAATTAAGCATAAACAGGCTCAGATGCAAAGTTGCAGGGCAAGTAGCGGAAGACCTTTACTGTCACAGCTCTGATCCAACCTAATGGAGGGTGGTCTGATATATAGATATGCTATTCAGACTGGTCAATTGTGGGGAACACTAATCAACAAACAACCAACATGCACTGAACCTACGCATAAGACCTACCATGGCCTCAAAAATAACTTTTAATTTGTATCTATATAAAACACAGTATAAGAAGTATATATGTCAGAAGTCAAAAAGAAATGCCAGGTGTATGACCTTACTTATAGGGAAATATGGGTCTATTGCAAGGGCATGATATTATAATCCTGGAAGTATGCACACGTATCCCCATCAAGAGGGAGATAGCGAAACATATCATAGGTCAGCTGATATATTTTCTTGGGGATTTAATTTTTTTTCTTTATTTACATGGCAGCTCACTTCCTCATAGAATGCTAATAGATTGGTCAGGCAAGAACAATTCTTCATTAATCCATGCTGATTACTACTAATGATACTGTTTATAGGCTTACCTGTAGGGAAAGATAACAAAGCGGGCTTTACTACCTCTTTAATCCAGGTATATTTTAATGTATCCTCCATCTGCAATTAGAATTAACATTTACTATAAACACACAGATGTCTCAAGCTGATGTTCAGGCTTTTATAAGTGTTTGTAAACTTTGTAAGTGAACATTCTAGGTGGCTTTTAATTAGGTGGTTCGATTACCATATACAGTATATAAGTGATTCCTACTGGTCTTCACTTAAAAAGTGGAAAGAAAAAACACCCTGTAAAAAAAAGACTGTTTATTTGTATCTGTCCTACCTCCTAGTAGAGTTTTCAACTTCAAAATTTCAGGTGTGTTTAATGCTACATCACTACAGGACACAGCCGTGCCAATGGTTGAGCCTGTAAGAGGGGAGTGAGAGAACCAGTGCCACTACAGAGAGGCATAGTGCTGGATCGAAACATGACTCAGGTAAGTATTTAGAGAGGGAGGTGGGGGGAACAACTAGTGCAAGTTTTTTTTTACTTAAATGTAGGTAATGCATTAAGGCAAAAAAAAAACTCCTGGCTTTAAAACCACTTTCAGGCCTTCAACCCATAGCACATGCTGAGGCCAAGTAACAGTAGCTCTCTCTAACAAACACACATATACCCCCCCCCCCCAGGGGAGATGCCCCAGGGGAAGAGAGAGACTTAAAATCCTCCCAAATATCTACATTTTCCCCAGCCACACCTTCTGGGCCAGCCTCCCAAGGATTGGCTAGGGTCAGATAACTATTCATAACCCAGTGATTGATCCTCCCATTCTATTTCTGGAATAGGGAAACCCTGGTCAGACTTGAAATGTGAATTGAACCTTTGCTAACTACAGCAGAGATATATACTAAATTTAGCCAGCCCAGGGCAGAGGGTACTACACACATGTATCACATAACTCAGTTAAAGGTGTTGTAAAGGTAAAAAAATAGCTTTATTTACCTTAGTGCAGTCCTCCTTCACTTACCTCATCCTTCCATTTTGCTTTTAAATGTCCTTATTTCTTCTGAGAAATCCTCACTTCCTGTTCTTCTGTCTGTTACTACACACAGTTAATGCAAGGCTTTCTCCCTGGTGTAGAGAAAGCCTCATGAGGGGGCGAGCAGGAGTGTCAGGACACCCACTAACACACAGCTCCTTTCTCTATCTGCAAAGTAGAGAGTGTCCTGACTTGCCTGCTTGCCCCCTCCCCCCTCAAGAGGCTTTCTCCACACCAGGGAGAAAGCCTTGCATTACTGTGTGGAGTTACAGACAGAAGAACAGGAAGTGAGGATTTCTCAGAAGAAATAAGGACATTTAAAAGCAAAATCGAAGGATGAGGTAAGTGAAGGGGGACTGCACTAAGGTAAAAAATTACCTTTACAACCCCTTTAAGAGATTCTTCTTTTAAGAGAATATTCACACTTGCAAATACACTCTGTCCGCAATCAGCTGGGGTTACCGCCAAAAAAAACGAGCTTACTGGAATTTTATTTAAGCCCAGGTTCACACTGGGTAGGATTTGCTTCGATTTGAGATGCGATTTCACATGTGAAATCGCATCTCAAATCGGCGGCATTTGCCGGCAATTGTCGGCAATGACACCGTCCTAATCGGTGCGACGCCGCATCTGCTTCCTGTACTACTTTTTGCGATTTCGGGCCGCGATTTACATTGACATCTGTGCAGAAACCTGCACAGATGTCTCTTAAATCTCAGCCGAAATCGGGACTGCCAGCGGGAGTGAAATCGTGCGAGTTCAGCTTAACTCGAACGGCTTCACTCCCGCAGCCCAGTTTGAACCTGGGCTAAAGTAAAAGGGCCAGATTCACGTACCGCGGCGTATCTATAGTCGGGCGTAGCGCATCTCATATGCACTATGCCGACATAACTTAGTGAGGCAAGTACTGTATTCACAAAGCACCTGCTCCCTAAGTTACGGCGGCGTAGCGTATATGGGCCGGCGTAAGCACGCCTAATTCAAAGTAGGCTGGTAGGGGGCGTGTTGTATGGAAATGAATCGTGACCCCATGTAAATGAAGCGCCTAATGAACGGCGCATGCGCGCATGCTCAGTATCACGTCTAATTTTCTCCCTAAGTTACGCCGGCACAATGCCTGTGACGTGAACGTAACCTACGCACAGCCCCATTCACGTACGACTTACGTAAACGACGTAAAAAGATACGCTTGTGCCGACGCTCATACTTTGCATTACCTGCACCTCATATAGCAGGAGTAACGTTACGCCGGACGTAAGCCTTACGTAAACGGCGTAGCGGGACGCAAGTACGTTAGTGAATTGGCGTATCTAGCTCATTTACATATTCGATGCGTAAATCTACGGAAGCGCTCCTTGCGGCCAGCGTAAATATGAACCCAAGATACGACGGTGTACGGCAACTTACGTCGGTCGGCTGAAGCTAGATTTCAGGCGTATCTAGGTTCCAGAATACCGCGCATAGATACGACGGCGCATCTTTTAACTTACGCAGCGTATCAATAGATACGCCGGTGTAAAAGCTTTCTGAATCTGGCCCAAAGACTTTATGTTCAATAACTTTTATTATAAATAGAAATTTTAAATCATTATTGTTTTTTATCATTAGTCATTTAGAATTTCAGAAATTAGTTACAGTAGTACATTAAATGTAAGCAGCATATGAACAATAAAAAAAAACTTCATTCCTTATATGGGCTTATTTGTAATATTTAAAACAGGTTTTAATTATGGCTGGGGAAGCAATGCACTCCATTAAGGACTGTGTGACAGCTGTTCATGCATTGTATCTGTAGAAGGCTTAGTGATGCCTAATCTGCATACAGAATGAGATAAGTCACGGAACACTTTTTGAAGTGAAAATGGAAAGGACTACTGTCAATCACCGCTGAGATTTAAGCAGGAAAGTGCCGGAAAGTTTCAGAAAATCCTCCAATGCACAAAAAACAAATCAGTTTAAAATGTGAAAAATGTGTCTTCTTCAATATGCAAAAAAGATCACAAAATTAAAAAGCTAAGACTGACCCTACACATAGAACTGAATTTCAATTCCAAGCTCTAAACCCATTTGCGGTTTTGTATTTTTAAACTGTACACTTATTATTATTGTAAAAATATTTTTTCAGGTTATCTTAAAGGGAAAGTATGTGTATGTACAGAAATCACAGTTCTTGACAATGCCTTTATCGATTTTCTGTCCAGAAGGATGAAGTCATCTAAGTTTATGGATTATGGGTCAGCATCTTCTAGATTTAAGATGATTGCTCAGAGATGACACAGTCATGCAAATCCTGGACTTTCAGGAGTGCCAGATGCCTATACTACTATCCATGCCATGGTTCACTCCTTAAATCCCTATGTTGCTTATGAGTCCTGTAGTGATATTGGGGTTGGAGGAAGGAAATAAATACAAAGAATAGAGCCGGCAACTCCAAACGTCCTTGTTGCTTCTTTATTGGTGCATAAAAAAAGTGAGCAAAAATATACAAGGGCTCACGCGTTTCGGTTTACAAGCCTTGATCACAGCAAGTAATGTCTGTATCTGTGTGAAAGAGAGCATCAGGGCCAGAGCACCCATTGTGGATTTTATCACAAGTCTGCAAAGCACTAATTTTGAGCGGTGCATTATCTGCTTTTACCAGTTGGAGGAAGGAACCATAACCCATTGGCTAACACAGGCGTCCAACACTCCCAGCAATGTTGAATGCCAAATAGACTGACCACGAAGCTCTGAAATGCTGGGTGGAGTTGGCAACATGAGTCTCTGGAGAGGTATAAGGGCTTATTTACACATGGCGGTCGAAAATCTTTTCTGAACGCTGGAAACCGATGGTGAAAAACATCCACTTTACAGCTTTTATGTGTAAGTTTAGCAGCGGTTATGAGCGTTTGAGGTTAGAAGCATTTTTTATAGATAACCTCAGGAGACCCTCCTACAGTACCTGCGCCCAAGATTATTTAGTCAGCGCGATCCCATTGCGCTGGTGCTCGGCGCTGCAGGCTGGACATCTCGCGCTTGCTGCAATAGAAAAACACATTTTCCTATTGCAGCGAGCTCGAGAAAGAAGTGACAATGTCCCCTCTCTATGGAGGGGACATTGTCGCTCAATGTAAAGCAATGCCTGTCGCTCATTGGGAAAGGAAAAAAAAAATTCTTTCCAGATGAGCGAGCCAGCTCGGTGCTGGCTCCCGCGACAGGGCTCGCAGGTGTCAATCTCGTCGCTAAACCGCGTCTACAGCGCTCCTAAACTGCCCTGCCATTGGAATCAATAGGCACCACTGCCAATGGAATCAATAGGCACCACTGCTGAAGCGCCTGCAAAGTGCTTTGGCAGTGGCGCTTTTAACTCTTTATTTGGTAGCTAGCAGGGGTTAGAAGTGCCCTGCTAACAGCCAAAAGCATTACAGCGGTAAAGCGCCGCTACTTTTACCGCTAACGCCCCTTCGCCCCAGTGTGAAAGTAGCCTAAATGTTCCTGGTCACAGGTTCACTTTAAGGAAATGTTGGATGAACATAGAAGACAACAGACAAGCAAATCAGTAACTCCATCCTTTGCCAGTTATTTTTGAGCTTGTAAAAAAACAACCTCTGCATCAGTGTGAACATACAAATTATGCAAACTGCAAATTTAGTTGGACAAGATACTTTACATGCAGATACATCATATTTTAGCAGAATGAATCACCATAGGTTGGGAGCTAAACTCATTTGTGTCTGCAAAAGTACATTGAGACAAATTTGCAGGATAGTTGCAATTTCATTAGAAGCAAATTTACTCTGCGTGCCATTTCATTGTCATCTAGTTCAACTGTCAAGTTTACTTGTTCACTGGAACTAACTTAAAATTGTTAACTCTCTTCTGTTGTAAGTGCGCGTTAAGCTATGGAAAAATTCAATACAATAAAAATATGGTGAAGTATGTACATAATTACAAGAACTAAATCTGTCACACAGGTCTAGCGAAAGCCTACAATTTAAATTACTATAAACAGTGAGAAACACTGATATATCCATAAGACAAAAACAAAAACGACAAGCTAATTATGTTTTCTTATTTTTAAAGAGTACCATCAGACATTGTTTTAACCGAAGGCATAAGTCATGCTGAAATATATGAAAATACATTTTCAGCCAAGCTCTAGTACAGACAAAAGCTTGTAAAGTGAAGCTCCAGCCAACACTTTATTCCTTTAGTTTGGATATAGCACAAATGGGTGAAGCCTCGTACACACGACCGAGGAACTCGACGGGCGAAACACATTGTTTTCCTCGTCGAGTTCCTTGTTAGGCTGTCGAGGAACTCGACAAGGCAAGTTTCTCCATTCCCGTCGAGGAAAAAGAAGACATGCTCTATTTTTGGCTCGACGGGATCCTCGACAGTTTCCTCATCGAAAAATGTACACACGACCGGTTTCCTCTGCAAAAAAAAATCCCAGCAAGTTTCTTGCTGTTTTTTGTCGAGAAACTCGGTCGTGTTTACGAGGCCTAAGAGTACCTGTCAGGCTTTTATTGCTAGGTGGAAACTTTTGGGTCCAAAATTGGTTTAGATCCTCAGTCCATATCATGAAGCACAATGACACTGGCGTAATTACTTTCTAATGCAAAGAGCACCTTAAAGGGACCTAGGGTCAACAATAGATGTTATAAAACAGTTCAAAAGGTTAGGAAAATGCAGCCCTTTTATAGGTCATAGACATCACAGTCTCTGATATGATACTGAGGGAATTCCCTATAAACACAAAGCAACCCAGCAGTAATGTAATAGCTAGTAATGCTAGCAACCAAGGCAGTGGTTCCATCCAAGGATCATTTTTACCCCACTCGGGAGAAGCAGCCAAATGGCCCCAATGCCTCGTACACACGGCCGGACTTTCTGACAAAAATAGTCCGACTGGCTTTTTTTCTCGGAAAGTCCGGCCATGTGTAGCCTCCATCTGACTTTTTTTCTTGGAAGTCCGACAGACCTTAGATAGAGAACCTGTTTTCTATCTTTCTGTCAGACCTCCGACGGACTCACGGCGGACTTTTGCACGGTCAAAAGTCTGACTGCGTGTACAAGGCATAACTGCTCTTCCAAGGTACTTGGCTACGTCCAGGCATACATATACCTTATAAAGGGAGCAGCTGGGTTTCTTTACCCACACTTACTAGATACACTAGAAATATTTCGTTTTTCGGAATTTTGTTTTCGTCCGAAAAATACATTTATTTAGTTACTCCCGAAGTTCGTTTTTATTTATTTTGTTTCGTTAAAAAATGTCTTTATCCAAAAATCTGAATTAAAGTGGATGTAAAGCCACTCTCATCCTTTCTAAACTACTGCCATAGTGCTGATCTATAAGGATATACATGCCTCCGGCATGTATCCTTATCTGTCAAATGTCTCCCCTCTGTCTGTTATAAGAACTGAAAAACTGCAGATTCTGTGGGTGGATCTGTTGTCTTGAGCTCTGTGGGTGGAGTTGTGAAGTCAGTAGACTCCCCGGCCTCCTCTACACTCCCCTTGTCAACATGCACTAAACACAACACTAAATTCTGCTATGATCACTAACATCCAGTCAAAATCCAGAAAAGTAACCACATGACTTCAGAAAAGGAGTGAGAGTGGGAATTAAAAAATAATGCCCGTCTCCAGGCTAGTGCATGTGATATGTAAATAACCTGTCATTCACCGTAAGGGGGCGGAACGGGCTAAGGTTTTTCTCTGAAAGTCCATTTTATTTTACTAAATAATAAAAGAGGATTGCTCAGAGCTGGATTAACTCTGTGTGGCAAGACTGGGCACAGATGATAGAACATCTTATACTGTCAAAAAAAAATTGGGTTTACATCCACTTTAAGGTCGAATCTGTCATTGAAGGCTTATGGTGTCTGTCAAATGTTCCAAAAAGATTCGACGAAGCAGCTAAAATATTTGACAATCGTACATTTCCAGTTGAATGTTCCCCCTACAAGCTATAGAAGAATTCTAATATTGTATGACACTAGTAATAATTATATTTATAAATTATTATTACTAGTCAACAAACATTTGAATTCTTCTATAGCCCATGGGCCGAGCATTTGACCAGAAATGTATGATTGCAGCATCATACAGTTTAGCTGCTTAGTAGAAGAGAAGAAGCTGGGACAGCTGCACTCCAAAAACTTTCTTTTTAATAAAACTGATCACAAAAATTACATGTCACAGCAAAAATTAGGACAAAAACTGACGCATTTCGCACTGTGCTTCGGTGCTTATTCATAGCTAGCTATGAATAAGCACTGAAGCACAGTGTGAAACGCGTCAGCTTTTGTCCTAATTTTTGCTGTGGCATGTAATTTTTGTGATCAGTTTTATTAAAAAGAAAGTTTTTGGAGTGCGGCTGTCCCAGCTTCTTCTCTTCTATTTTGCATACCATTGCATTGCCGGCACCCATGGTTTGGATTCAGTGAGAAAAGTTTTTTGGTTCACCTGAGCGGTTATCTTCTCTCTCATCTCAGTTTGGCTGCTTGTCGAACAGGCAAAAAATTTGTTCAAACACGCGAATACCGTTAAAGTCTATGGGACACGAACATAAAAAATCAAAAGTGCTAATTTTAAAGGTTAATATACAAGTTATAGTCATAAAAAGTGTTTGGGGACCTGTGTCCTTCCCCCAGGGGACATGTATCAATGCATAAAAAAGTTTTAAAAACTGCATTTTTTTCGGGAGCAGTGGTTTTAATAATGCTTAAAGCAGGGCTTGACAAATTTGATTGGAATTTAGGAACCAGCTAAAAAAGTTAGGAGCCAGGAACGCGCCCCATCCACGCACTGGCTTAAAGTGAAACAATAAAAGTGAAATATTCCTTTAAATTTCATACCTGGTGGTGTCTATAGTATGCCTGTAAAGTAGCGCATGTTTCCAGTGTTTATAACAGTCTCTGCACAAAATGAAATTTCTAAAGGAAAAAAAAATGTATAACTATTCGCGGCTATAATGAATTGTTGGGTCCTGGCAATACAAAGTCATTGAAGGTCATTAAAAAATAAAACATTTTAAATGCGTGGGGGTCCCCCCCAAATTCCAAAACCAGGCCCTTCAGGTCTGGTATGAATATTAAGGGGAACCCTGCGCCAAATAAAAAAAAATGGTGTGGGGTTCCCCCCAAAAATCCATATCAGACCCTTATCCTCATGCAACCTGGCAGGCCGCAGAAAAAGAGGGGGGCACTCGGCCTGTTGATGTGGACAAGGGCCTCATCCCCACAAGCCTTGCCCGTTGGTTGTGGGGGTCTGCGGGCGGGGGCTTATCAGAATCTGGAAGCCCCCTTTAACAAACGGGACCCCTAGATCCTGCCCCCCCCATGTGAATTGGGCCATTTCACAAAAAAAGTGTCAAAATGTTAAAAAGTACAAAATTTAATTAAATAATAGTAAAAAAAAGATTGAGCTGTCAGGCTGGCAGCGCGTCATTTGTCGATAGAGGCAGGATCATGTGTGTTGTATCCTCGCTGGAGTTCATCACTGGAGAACGAGAATGGATTACATCGCTGGAGATCAAGCGTGGATTACATCGCTGATATCTTTTTTTTTTTAATAAAGGACTCATCCCAAGCTGCCTCCTGTTGTTTTTAACGCTTTTTCTAATGAAATGTACCCCTACCAATTCACATTGGAGGGACAGGATCTGGGAGTCCCCTTTGTTAAAGGGGGCTTCCAGATTCCGATAAGCCCCCTGCCCACAGACCCCCACAACCATTGGGCAAGGGTTGTGGTGATGAGACCCTTGTCCCCATCAACATGGGGACAATCTTTCTCATGTTAAGGGCATGTGGCCTGGTACGGTTCAGGAGGGGAGGCACTCTCTCGTCCCCCCCCCTCTTTTCCTGCGGCCTGCCAGGTTACATGCTCAGATAAGGGTCTGGTATGGATTTTTGGGGGGAACCCCACGCCATTTTTTTTATTTTGGCGCTGAGTTCCCCTTAAAATCAATACCAAACCTGAAGGGCCTGATAATGGAATTTGGGGGGACCCACATGCATTTATTTTTCAATGACTTTCAATGACTTGCCGGGATCCAACAATTCATTATAGCCGCGAGTAGTTTTAAATGACTTTTTTCCCTTTCGACATGTCATTTTGTGCAAAGACACAAAGAAACATGCGCTACTTTGCATGCATACTATAGACACCCTCCAGGTACGAAATGTAAAGGAATATTTCACTTTTATATTTTCACTTTAAGCATTATTAAAATCACTGCTCCCGAAAAAACATCAGTTTTTAAAACTTTTTTTTGCATTGATACATGTCCCCTGGGGCAGAACCCAGGTCCCCAAACACTTTTATGACAATAACTTGCATATTAACCTTTAAAATTAGCACGTTAAGATTTCTCCCATAGACTTTTAAAGGGCTTTTTGCATATTTTTTTGCATGTAGTTTTCCTATTGACATCTGTACAAGACCCTCATTGATGCCCCGTACATATGGCCGGGATTTCCGACGGGAAAACTGCGATGAGACCTTTTGGCTGGGAATCCCGACCGCGTGTATGCTCCCTCGCAGTTTTTCAGACGGGAAAACTGTAAAAAAAAAAAAAAAGAGAAATTTTCAGCTACTGAATCTGAAATGGTCAAAATTGATTTTGATGAGGTTAACATTAACATTGAAAATTTTGGCACAATATTTCAAACCACCCAATGAACTGAACCCAGGTACATTCAACTGATGCCTACATGTGACCTATTCCCCTCTCTCAACCCATGTGACAGTACTGTGTGCGCCTGATTATCAGTTGACATGCACTGGTACTGTATATGAGGTTGAGGATAGAGTTCTCCTCCTTTCTTTGCTCCTCAACAGTGTCAGCTCCCTGCCAATCTTATGCAACAAACATTCATTTGATTTACGACTTGTATTACAGATGTAGTAAAGCATGTACCCCTGAAGAGTGAGCGTGAAACGTCGTCGTGTACTACTGATGCTTGCACATTTTTCTGATGTTTGTAAATTGGTAATATACTGTTTACCATGTATGTGGATTGTTTTCTTTTCACATTGTATGCATATTTTATCGGTCTGCATTCATTTCTGTTGTGTTTTATACACGCAACAAATTGTAATAAATCTACTTTTTATACAATCATGATATGTTTGGCTAACCATACTTGCCTCACTCAAAGTCCCAGGGTGAACCCTATGTATATATGTACTCAGTGTCAGAGGACCAAAAGAAAGGTATGTATGCAGGGCCGATCCGCCCTATAGGCTCACTATGCAAAGCTGCGGAGGGCCCCCTAAATTACTAGAGGCCCCATACCCCGCTTCTCAACTCGCTGGCTGCATTGGAGAAGAGGTAAGAAGTCAGCACCCCTCACTTCTCACTTTAATGTAAGATGCCATTTTCCTGCTTCCCAACTTTAATGTGACATGTCATATTGCTTAGGGCCCCAGGGAGGTCAGGATCGGCACTGTATGTATGTGTAGTTAGTGGGGCTGGTGCTAGAATGATCCTAATGCTTTACTCCTCATAGGCAAAAGCGTAGGTTCACTTTAACCACTTGTTGACCGCCACACAGACATTTACGTTGGCAGAATGGCACGGCTGCACAAAGGGACTCGATGTCCGCCGGTGTCCCGCAATCGTGTCACAGAGCTGCAGGACGGGGAGTTGCCTGTGCAAACAAGGCATTTCCCTGTTCTGCCTTGTGACAGGACACTGATCTACTGCTCACTGTCATTGGGAGCAATGATCAATGTCGTGTCACTTGTAGCCCAGCCCCCACACAATTAAAATCACTCCCAAGGACACAATTAACCCCTTTCTCGCCCCCTAGTGGTTAACCCCTTTCATGCCAGTGTCATTTACACAGTATTCAGTGCATTGTTATAGCACTGATCGCTGTATAAATGACAATGGTCCCAAAATAGCGTCAAAAGTGTCCGATGTGTCCGCCATAATGTCGCAGTTATGATAAAAAATAAAAATAAAATCGCTGATCGCCCCCATTACTAGTAAAAAAAAAAAATATTAATACAAATGCCATAAATCTATCCCCTATTTTGTAGACGCTATAACTTTTGCGTAAACCAATCAATATACGCTAATTGCGATTTTTTTATCAAAAATATGTAGAAGAATACATATCGGCCTAAACAGAGAAAGAAATTATTTTTATATATATTTTTAGGGGATATTTATTATAGCAAAAAAATGTTTTCAAAATGATTGCTCTTATTTTGCTTATAGCGCAAAAAATAAAAACCGCAGGGGTGATCAAATACCACCAAAAGAAAGCTCTATTTGTGGGGGAAAAAAAGGACATACATTTTGTTTGGGAGCCATGTCGCATGACCGTGCAATTGTCAGTTAAAACGACACAGTGCCGAATCACAAAAAATGGCCCGGTCACTGGGCAGCCAAATCCTCCGGGGCTGAAGTGGTTAAAGCAAGGAAAATACTACAACATACACTATACACTTCATGGTTGGGTTGTGCCTGGGTTTAAATGACACTGATAATTTCTTCTTCCAAAGCTTACTGTGAACCACAACAAAGGAATGGATATGTTTGCAACGCAAAACATAATGCAGCCGGTAGTGTAATCCTCAGATGTAATGGGCCTTTTAGAGCTGTGATGGTATTATAATTCCTAATGCATCTGTTAAGGATCTGTCTTGTGCGTCTTCCTCACACGTCAGTTGGAAATGCTGACAAAATAAAAAATGAACATGGGAATACATTTTGATTATGAGACCCTGAGTGCTGCTCCCTTTATCATTATTAGTATTTTCATTTTATGCACGAGGCAGTGGACGAAAAGCTTAGAAGATTCTGATCATGATTCAGCATTTGGAACAGGAAAAGGAGACCTGACAGCAGACCATATCTAAAATATTATTCCCTCTACCTACATTTATTATAGGAATAAAAGATTACTGTTGATTAAAGCTGAAATATACCGGCTCTCATGTTCAGGGCTAATTTAGAGTTGATGCTGTTCTAGGAACATATGATTAACAATGCCTTTCATGCATGCTGCATGAATATTATTGTGAAAATTAAAAACAGAAAGTTCTATTGGAAGCAGTATTCCTCCTGTTTTATATATGGATCCATTATTAATCTGCTAATCAACTGAAGCCTCGTGCACACGATCAGTCCATCCGATGAGAACGGTCTGAAGGACCGTTGTCATCGGTTAACCGATGAAGCTGACTGATGGTCCGTCGCGCCCACACACCATAGGTTAAATAACCGATCGCGTCAGAACGCGGTGACGTAAAACACAACGACGTGCTGAAAAAAACGAAGTTCAATGCTTCCAAGCATGCGTCGACTTGATTCTGAGCATGCGTGGATTTTTAACCGATGGTTGTGCCTACTAACGATCGGTTAGGAATTTAAAGCAAGTTTGCTTTTTTTAACTGATGGTTAAATAACCGATGGGGCCCACACACGATCGGTTTTGACCGATGAAAACGGTCCATTAGACCGTTGTCCTCTGGTTAACCTATCATGTGTACGAGGCCTAATGCCGCAAACACACGGTCGTTTTTCGGCATGATAAAAAACAACGTTTTTAAAAACGTCATTTAACCACTTAACCCCCGGACCATATTGCTGGTCAAAGCCCAGAGTACTCGGCACTGCGTCGCTTTAACTGACAGTTGCGCGGTCGTGCGACGTGGCTCCCAAACAAAATTGGCGTCCTTTTTTTCCCACAAATAGAGCTTTCTTTTGGTGGTATTTGATCACCTTTGCGGTTTTTAGTTTTTGCGCTATAAACAAAAATAGAGCGACAATTTTGAAAAAAAATAATATTTTTTTACTTTTTGCTGTAATAAATATCCCCCAAAAATATATATAAAAATGTTTTTTCCTCAGTTTAGGCCGATACGTATTCTTCTACATATTTTTCATAAAAAAAATGCAATAAGCGTTTATTAATTGGTTTGCGCAAAAGTTATAGCGTTTACAAAATAGGGGGCATTTTTATGGCATTTTTATTAATATATTTTTTTACTAGTGATGGGCGGCGATCAGCGATTTTTTCCATACTGCGACATTATGGCAGACACTTCGGACACTTTTAACACATTTTTGGGACCATTGGCATTTTTATAGCGATCAGTGCTATAAAAATGCATTGGATTATTAGAAAAATGCCACTGGCAGTGAAGGGGTTAACACTAGCGGGCGGGGAAGGGGTTAAGTATGTCCCTGGGTGTGTTCTTACTGTGGGGGGGTGGCCTCACTAGGGGAAATCACAGAGGTTTAGCATTCCCCCCCCCCCTGACAGGACGGGGAGCTGTGTGTTTACACACACAGCTCCCGGTCCCAGCTCTGTAACGAGCGATCGCGTGTGCCCGGCGGCGATCGCGCCCACCGGGCACGCGCACGGGAGTCAGAGCACCCCTAGTTGACTGCGAGAGAGCCGACGTAGAGCTATGGGCTCTCGCGCAGGAGAGCCAACCTGCCGCCGTAGAATGACGGCGGCAGGTCGGCAAGTAGTTAAAATCATTGTGTGTGGGCTTCACATTGTTTTTCGGCTTCTGAATAACGACAAAAAAACAATTCGAACATGCTGCATTTTTGTCGTTTTTTTTAAATGACGTTTTTCGGGTTGTAAAAAATGATCGTGTGTGGGCTAAAACAACGTTTTAAACCCACGCATGCCCAGAAGCGAGTTATGAGACGGGAGCGCTCCTTCAGGTAAAACTACCGTTCATAATGGAGTAAGCACATTCATCACGCTGTAACAGACAAAAAAGCGCGAATCGTCTTTTACTAACAAGGAATCAGCTAAAAGCAGCCCAAAGGTGAATAGAACTTCCCCTTTAGAGTGCCGTCGTACGTGTTGTACTTCACCACGGGCTTTGTTCATCATTTTTTTTAAACAATGGTGTGTGTGCAACATCGTTTTTAATGATGAAGTTTGAAAAACATCGTTTTTTTTCATGCTGAAAAACGACCGTGTGTACGCCGCATAAGAGTCTGCAGAGAAGGAGGGCTTACGTGCTGTCTGAGCTGTGAAGATACTTGTGACCCATCACAGTAGCCCCTGCCCTTCAGTTTTGCATTATCTAGTAAAATGAAACCAAGCAAACAAACAAATAAAATTGTGTGTGCTAATCGCCTGCTTTGCTGTAGCCCATTCCTTCACTGCTGCAAAATTAGTTTTTTTTTTAAAATAAGCCTTTGCTGCAAGTAGAACCGGATTATCATAGGAGCAATTGGAGCTGCAGCTCCAGGCCCCTTTCTTAAGATAGGCCCAGCCCAGTAGTGAGAGTGAGTCACCAATGCTGTCCAGCCCTGTTTTGTGTGCAGTGTACACGTGATCGATATGTAAATTGCGACGGTATTAATATATAAATTGATAGATCATTCATTGGTATGTCAAACTCCCTGAGCCCTGTTCCACCATAACCTTTACTAAATGCTGCCAACATTGGTAATGTACAACAAGCCCTGCCTGCCACAGTCACTGAGTGTGCCATCAGCCTGTACTGCAAAAGTGAGCAGATGGTTGGGAGGGTCTACTCTAGAGGTTAACAGAGAAGGGATTACAATTAGGAGGGCAAACATGACCAAAGAGGGGGAGGGCTGGGGGTGCAAAGATGAGCAGAGGCATGTGGAGTTAAACAGAGCTGAGGGTGTTTGGGGTTCAGTGGTTAGCAGAGAATTTAGAAGGCACATATGTAATGAAAAGAGGTTGATAAAGATGCAGAGATTAACAGAGAGGCAGGGAAGGGTCTGTCATAGTAAATAACATTGTTATATGGTTGGTAAGTGTTATGCCCTGTACACACGATCGGTCAATCCGATGAGAACGGTCTGATGGATTTTTCCATCAGTTAACCGATGAAGCTGACTGATGGTCAGTCGTGCCTACACACCATCGGTTAAAAAAACGATTGTGTCAGAACGCGGTCACGTAAACCACGTACGACGGCACTATAAAGAGGAAGTTCAAATCCAATGGCTCCACCCTTGGGGCTGCTTTTGCTGATTCCATGTTACCGCGTGTTAGTAAAAGTTTGGTTAGAGCCGATTCGTGCTTTTCTGTCTGTTACAGCGTGATGAATGTGCTATCTCCATAACGAACGCTAGTTTTACCAGAACGAGCGTTCCCGTCCCCTAATTTAGTCTGAGCATGCATGGATTTTTAACCGATGGACGTGCCTACAAACGATCGTTTTTTTTCTATTGGTTAGGTATCCATCGGTTAATTTTAAAACAAGTTTCACATTTTTTAACCGATGGATAAATAACCGATGGGGCCTACACACGATCGGTTTGGTCTGATGAAAACGGTCCATCAGACCGTTCTCATCGGTTTGACCGATCGTGTGTATGCGGCATAAGGCTCCATTCACATCATGCAGATGTGACAGAATGTGCATGTTTCCATGCATCGTGTGTAGGGCAGCACCTGCCACTCTTACCAAAATGTGGCTCCACCCACAGTTTGCCTTGGCACACTATGCGTGCCACATTACTACCCTACTAAAACTACCCAAAGGCTCTCTCTCACCCACTCCCTCTCTCTCTCTTTCTCACCCCCCCTCTCTCTCACTCTCTCTCTCTTTTACCCCTCTCTCTCTCAGCCCCCTATACACCCCCTCACCCTCTCTCTCATTCACCCTTTCTATCTCTCTCACCTCTCTCTCTCACCCCACCCTCTATCTCACATTCCCCCATTTCATTACATTTTTTTAATATATATTTAATATGTTTTAACATGTTTTCCATAAAAAGGACAACCAAAATCCTCAGCACCAGGCCCATAATGCTCTTAATCCGGCACTGACTGCAAGAAACTTGGAGGTTGCCTTTGCTAAATTCATATTCTGCAAATGCTAGTTGTCTGTCATGTCAGCCCTCTGGTTTCAGTTACTATCCCCAAAAAATATGACAGTGACTCAGAAACTAATAAAGCTAGTGACCGCCATTTCAGAGGGAGGGCAGACATGACAGCCTCAATGTTTCTCTTAGGAAAGGTTTTCTTTTAAGTTGACTTTTGACTGCTCCATAATATTTCAGTCCGTTTTGGTCTTTAAATGTATAATTGAAAGCCTTGAGCAATATCTATTCAACAAAAAAACAAAAGTGCAGTGCTCTGAACAAGGCAGTGTCCTGAAAGTCAGCATGGAGTCCACAACAGGATGCCCTGGCTGCGATGTCCTCCCGCCAACAAACAAACAGCAGAATGCAGTAAAAAAATCCGGCACTCCAAATCCTTATGAAAATGATTCACTGGTACAGGTTAAATGAGTACAAGGACTAACAAGTTTCGGCAAACCGCCTTGGTTACAGCTTAAACATTAAAATGATAATCAAACTATATATACAAGGGACTCAACCAACCAATATTACCTAGCTTGCTGATTTAAAATATTCTGCCAGGACGCCTGGTTTGTGAGAGAAGACACCACTGGAAAAATAAACATCATATAGCAAACAAAAATGGTATCAGAAAAACAAGAAAGCCTTCCAAGAATATCCCAATATATGTCAATGAAAAATGTATAGCTATACATGAACCATATGACTTAATAGTCATGTGGAAAAATATACATTTTGATCCAGGCAAAAATCTTGTGAGCTGATGACATCCTGTGCATACCTCCCAACTTTCAAACTTGAGAATGAAGGACACTTAAAAGCGGAGTTCCACCCAAAAGTGGAATTTCCGCTCATCTGATTCCTCCCCCCCCTCATCCGGTGCCACAATTGGCACCTTTAGGGGGGAGGAGGGACAGGATACCTGCCTTTGAAGGCATCCTTAACTTTCAGAAGCCTCAGCCGTGGCTACTGACATCACGGCTGGGGCTCCCTCCACCTCCCCCAAGGCTTAAATGCAAACCGGAAATGGTAACTATCAGCTTTATTAAGGGAAAGGACATAGAGCATACCATAGTCGCAGCCACAAACCTAAAAAAAATTGCCATCTACTGGCTGAAGAATATATATCTCTGTTGTATACTTATATAGATGTATTTGTACAAAAATACATAAACATTGTATTCCAACAGGTTATATGGACATCCTGTTTCTATTGAGTGTGTTAGGGATGTGATTCGCAACACTAGTGCGCCAGACCAATCACAAGTTCACACACTGTATGACAGCTGGGGCAACCCCATACATAACTGTTTTTTTTTGGTCTCAAGATGATTCTGTGCAACGGACGCACACAAATTTATATGTGCACATAGGCCATGATATTCACCAAGCTCATGATTTGCATGGCATAATTTGCATCTCACTGTGACTAATATTTCAGATTTTATTAGAGATTAAATATATTCTCTCTGATCCTTAAGAAAAAATGTGTCACAGTAGACAGCTTGTTGCCTTTCATTCGTAATAACCCGGTTTCCTGCTGATTCTGCAGCTGAATGGTCTGGTGAGGTGATAGTAATACACCGTTATCTGTAGAGAAGCCTGTCAGGGGGGTCATTAGCAACTGGGTGTCAGTTCCTTCAATTCCATGAACAAGAGCTGTTTATTCAGATTCTAAATTGTTAACATCTGTCTGTTACTCTGACTAGAGACTCAAGGAAATACTTTATTTGTAAGACAATCAAATTATAAGAATATATGCAATATCCTATTACTTTTACATTTTAATGTCACGTCCCATTCATGTAGGCACTAAATCCTTCCTACAATGCTCAGCAGTAGCAGAAGCACAAGAAAGGAAAAAAAAAATACATGATCTCCCAAACCATTCCTCTGAACAAAGACCTCAGGGCCAGTTCACACCAGACCCAGTTCCGTGTGTTTTTTTTCTGCACTAAAAATGCATGCACAGTGTGCAGGGCGGGTACAAGGGGTGGGCAGGAGGGGAAGCTGCCCCTGTCGCAATGGTTTATTGCAGGGATGGGGGGGCACTTGATGACCTTGTCCCGGTACTGACAGTGTGTTCCATGTTTTTCAATGGCTCTAGTTCACACCAGTGCAGTCAGTTCCAGTTAGTTTCCGGTGCAGAAACTGACCGGAAACTGACTGGAACTGACTGTATTGGTGCAGAAAACACGGAACTGCACAGAACTGCATCTGGTGTGAACTGGCCCTGGTTGGGCCAAACAAATATTCAAGAGTCAGGTGCAATTAACAAAATCAACAACAAAACCAGCAGAGTCCAAAAAATGCAAAGAGAGATTGGTCTAGTTTAGGGTGACCACATTTCCAAACTACCATTCAGTGACACCCTCCCTTCTCAAAAAAATCAGCTTGTTCTGTAACGAATCACAGCACAGTGATTGGACACAAGAAGGGAGATTTATGACTTCTCCAATCACAAGCAGGGGGTGGGATTGGGCTCATCCAGGCACTCCCGGCCAGGACAAGTACTGTCAGTGAGTAAAGCGGTGATGTGGCAGGCTTTTTTGGGGGCATCAGATTGGCTCTGGGGGTGGCTGTGTCAGTTTCATTCCGGGACACTGTATTGTCCTGGAATGAATGTGCCCGGGACAGACTTGCAAAATGCAGGACTGTCCCTGGCAATCCGGGACACGTGGTCACCCTAGTCTAGTTACAGCCTAACTGCAAAACACATTAAAATGTAATTAGGGACACTCCAGCTTAGTGCAGGGTCTCTACATTGGTTACATTATTTCCATTGTAGCAGAGGTGACTAGTAAATTTAGTTCTGCTGGGTACTTATCTGCCAAGTCTAATTTGTACTAATCTGCTAAATTTCACCTAAGTTCAGTGTTGCTGCTGTTCCTGGCTGCTGCCAGTAGGTGCCACTGGCAACTTTGGCAATAGAAAGGGGCACTGCAACAATGTTGAGTTATGAATATTTATGTCCCCCCTGGCCAACCACTAGAAGGTTTATTGCCGGTGGTTCATGCTGAGGGAGGATACAAATATTTGGGGAGTGGTCTGGTGAGTCCTCTTTCTTCCTAGGCTGTTGCTAGGCCAGAAGCCTGTTTGGGCCTAGCATAGAATCCTCAAATTGCCCTGCCTGGTTGAGGAGCGTACTGCACCCAAGATGGAGAGCCAGGGGAAAAAGTCCTGCTGGAGGGGGGGATGGAATCTCCCCTCAGAGGATCCTTGTACTCAGTTGGAAGGAGGATGTAAGAAGATCCCACTGGATGGCTGTGGAGCCCTACAGACAGTTTTCCTGATGGCCCTTTTTATTCCAGTCCAACGTCGTCCATTTTACCATTATTCACTATGGTAGCAAGAGTGTGGTGGACTCTGGAAAATATGTGCTGGAGGTATCAGAAGTCCTAACCCACTCTACCTGTAATGCCGCGTACACACCATCACTTTATGTGATGAAAAAAAATGACGTTTTTAAAAACGTCACTTTAATTGACTGTGTGTGGGGGAAAACGTCGTTTTATGTCTTCTAAAAAACGACCAAAAAAAATTGAAGCATGCTTCAATTTTATGTGTCGTTTTTCAAAAGTGCACTTTTTACTTCACAGAAATTGACCGTGTGTAGCAAAAAACTTCGTTTTCTAAGACGTTTTTTCATCCACGCATGCCCAGAAGCTACTTATGAAGCAAGCTTCAATGGTAAAACGTGGTGGAACGTAACCTCACTTTGCAAGATCATTGTGAGAAAACGATGGTGTGTAGGCAACTTCGTCTTTGAAAATTGAAGTTTCAAAAACGTCATTTTTTACTTCACAGAAAGTGTCGTTTTTTTTCATCACATAAAGTGATGGTGTGTACGCGGCATAAGCCTGGTACAAATAAACATCTGGTAAAGACAAAAAGTAACTGGTGCCCTGTGATAACTGGGGATTTCTTTCCAACCAAGCAATCAGTTCAACAGTTATCTCTGGGAAGCACAGGACCCCTCCCTTGCAATATGGATAAAGAGAGAATGGGGGGTGTTCTGTGATTCTGTTCTAGAGTGGCAATGCTGATTCCCCAAAGATACAGTAGAGTAAGAGCCCTTTCACACTCACAGCAGGCTGTGTTAAGCGGTAAAGAGCTGATAGTTTAAGCAGCGCTTTACCTTTTTCTTTAGCTGCGCTTTTCGGCCGCTAGTGGGCGCTTTAAACCCCCACTGATGGTCGAAAGAAAGAGTTAAATGCACCCGAAAAGCGCTGCTGCCGAAGCACTTTTGCAGGCGCTTCAGCAGCGGTGTAAATTCATTTCAACGGCCAGAGGCGGTGGAGGAGCGGTGTATACACTGCTCCAAAGATGCTGCTTGCAGGACTTTTTCTAACGTCCTGCCAGCACACCGCTCCAGTGTAAAAGCACTCAGGCTTTCATACTGGGGGTGCAGGGGAGGCATTTTTCCAGGAACTATTTTTTGCAGTTTAGCGCCTGAAAAACACCTCCAGTGTGAAAGGGGTCTTAGTGAGCTTTGTCACCCTAGGGTAGCAAGTGTGTCAAACAGGATCACCAGGTGAAAATAATGGAGAGTCAGTCAGAAAAACAACATAAAACAATTAAAAAACAAATGCAGCCACCGTATCTAAAGACTGGTAAGCCACAATATACTACATTTTTGTTCTTGGGCTTAGATGTTCTCTAAAGCTGTTCTCTCCAGCTGTGCCCACTTCAGAAATAGGTAATATTTTGCTTCTAGTAAGTGGATTTATAGGGTTTTTTGGCTGAAATAATCAGTGGTGGATTATTAGGTGCAATCTGGGTGCTAGTTTATACTCCTAAGGGGTACCAGTTATTTCACACTCAGTATCAACAAAACAGAAAATAAGTCCTTGGGACTAACTAAACAGAAAAGATTCCTATCTCGCAGGGCTTCTCCGAATCACCAACAAAGCAAATGTGGTGCAAACATTTTTCTTTCTTCACATCGATAGCTCTCTCAGGTTTGTCCTCCTGAGTCCCAGGCCAAGAGCAACATCTTGCTTCTGTCTTTCCTTATTTAAAGTGGAAGTAAACCCTTCAATTTGATAGTTACAAAAACAGTTAACATTCCCGGCATGCCGGAAATGCTAGCTGTCACATTTGTTTGTGCTCTCAACCAAACTGCCAAACCATCCAATGGCTGGTTTCATAACAGGTCACATGTACAGCATCATGGCAGTTGCAGATTAAACAGAGGTCAAGATGGCCGCTTCCTTGGCTGAAAACGATAGGAGGGTTTACTTCCACTTTAAACCACCTGCTGGTGGTCACAGGTGGAGAGAAAAACCTGGTTCGGAACCCACACTACTGTAGGGCCCCGGAAAACCTGGACCGGATTCCACATATGAAAGCATGCAAGATGATACATAGGGGTTTAATAACTAAAGGCAAATCCACTGTTCACTACAAGTGCACTGCATGTGCAATTGGAAGTGCAGTCATTGTAGATCTGAGGAGGACATGCAAGAAGAAAAAAATAATAATTTTTGCTTGCACATGATTGGATAATAGAAATCAGCAGAGCTTCCCCTCATTTCAGATCTACAGTGACTGCACTTTCAAGGACACTTGCAATGCACTTGTAGTGCACAGCGGATTTGCCTTTAGTTACTCAACCCCATAGTGTCCCTCAATCGCCTCGCTATCATATGTTTTTATTGTGGAGACTGGAGAGTCACATTTTTATTAGTGGACACTGATTTTGGGGGCATAGCGTGGCACATTGGGTGATTCATGTATAGACTTTATAACTCAATCATTTATAACTTAGTAATTGCAGTTCTTCTAAGTAGTTTATTGCGAAGATTATCGATGTACTGATGGTCACCTTCTACATACAAAGCAAAATGAGCAACACCTGTTCCTTCAGCACATTCCAACAAATGTGGCAATGTGCTGCTTTATAAAGAGAATACATTAAAAATGAATATCTATATTAAGGATCATCATTTATCAGTGGCTGATCAAACAAATAATATACAACGTTCTGGGCCAGTGGCTTGAACCCAACATTTATAATTCACCACTGGATGAAATGGCTATAGAATGCTATGGAGGATTCTAGAAAATATGGGTATAGGCGGATAGTCATCAATAGTAGAAATCATAAATCTCTGATATTTTCTCTTTGAAGGTTACCTTATTATTTTATGTTTAAAATAAACCATATTTTACTTTTTTAATGGTCAGTATGATTTTCCAGCTCTGTGCTCATTAGGCTCTGCCTACACTTCGCACTTTCTCTTACAGACAATTAAAGGTGGCAGGAAATTTGACTTGCAGGTAGTTTTAATGAAGCACAGGCAAAGCTTATCTAAAGCTGTAAGGACAGTGGCTATTTCCTGCTGAAACATATTAATTGTCAGGCTTCTGGAGCTCCATTCATCTCAGTTTTATAATAAATGGTAGTTTTAGACTATGAAGTATAATGTACTTTGGAGTACTTTTTTTAAGCAAACACAAAGCAGATTTCTTTATCTTTACAAAGAAGAACACAGGGATCCTGTACATAAGAAATATATATATATATATATATAAATATATTACTTTGGATTGTGCTGAGGACTCTAGAGCAGTGGTCATCAACCCTGTCCTTAGGGACCCCAATAACAGGTCAGATTTTATGTATTACCTCAGGGAAATACAGACTAGAATACTGCAATCACTGAGCAGCAAATGATATCACATGTGATGTATTTCAGTTATCTTGCAAACCTGGCCTGTTAGTGGGCCCTGAGGACAGGGTTGATGACCACTGCTCTAGTGGACCTCTCAGTCCATGTATCTGTTGTGTTTTCCAGATGCTTCATCATGGTGTACCATATTATCACATGTTTTGTTGGTAGATTAGCTGGGGGTGGTGTAAGAATAAAGAATAGGAAGCTATTGCCCCAATGTGAATGAGTAAGGGGAACATAGTGCTCCTACTCATTCACAAAAAAAAGTTTTTTGACAAGTCCTCTTTTTTTTTATGAAAAAGAAAAAGAAAGTCCTCTGATGTTCATCCATCATCAATCTCTTAATCCAGGAACATGGCAATCATAATGCATGAAACCTAACACCCACTGAAAAAAAAAAATCCTGCTAACTAAGAGACATGTCCAAGCTTGTCGATGACTGGATTTGAATGGAATGTCCTGTGGCCCCACACTAAGGCTTCATTTCCATGGACGTTTTTACAGCCACTTTTTTTGCCTTTTTTACAGCTTAAAAACGCCTGTCCATGTTTTTGTTTGTTTTTTGAGCTGGAGCTCAAAAACGCCACGGTAGCAGTTTTTAGTGGTTTTGCACGTTTTGAGCATTTTTAACATCTGGCGTTTTTACAGCTCTAAGGCTGGAGCTTCAGAACGCACTGGTCCTGGGTTTTTTTTTCAGCTTAAAAACGGCTCAGCCATCTACAGCTCAAAAACGTCATGGTGGGCATGAGGCCATAGACTAACATGGAGAGCCGTTTTTAAGCTGCAAAAAAAGCTCAGAAAAGTGGCTGTAAAAACGTCCAAAAACGTCCATGGAAATGAGGCCTAAAAGTAAAAAAAGGGCCTGTGGCTTCCGGCCTGTAACTAAAAGGGGCCAGGTGATGTCACTGGTTGCTAAGGACACATTGGATGTGGGCACCTGCTGCTTTCTTAGTAACCATTGACAGCAAGGAATATGTCATGATGTAGTCATAGTAGCAGTATTTCTATTGCTGTTATACATGATGTTTGAACAGTCAAAGTTTAGTCTGATCACACGTTTGAACCGGACTTTGAACTAATTTCTAGTATCAACCAGCAGGGTCAGATTAACATAGGGCTGCAGCTCCAGGCCCCTTTATCAAGACAGGCCCATTTGCCCAAAAGAAAAAAAGAAAGATCGATTTCGAGAGTTGTAGCTCGGTGACCAGGGGTCACAAAGACCCCACATTTGGGGGTGGGTAGCTAAAGACCTACCCCACCACTGGTTAAAATGAGGCTGCTATCATTTATGGTTCCGGAGATACGGGGCTGCTTGTGCAGCCGGCCAGAATCTACATACAGAGCGGCCAGTTTAAATACAAACAGACACACTCTGCAGCAGACTGAGGCCTCGTACACACGGCCGAGGAACTCGACTTGCCAAACACATCGAGTTCCTCGGCAAGTTCAGCCCTGAAGCCGCCGAGGAGCTCGGCGGGCCGAGAGCTCCCATAGAACAACGAGAAAATAGAGAACATGTTCTCTATTTTCTCGACGAGTTCCTCGGTGGCTCCATCGGGCCGAAAGTGTACACACGACAGAGTTTCTCGGCAGAATCCGGCTCTGACCGAGTTTCTCGCCGAATTCTGCCGAGAAACTCTGTCGTGTGTACGAGGCCTGAGAGGATCACAGTGCTTATAATAATTATTTGTATATTACTTATGGTAATTAACCCCTTGCCACCCAGGCCAATTCTGACACTTCTCTCCTACATGTAAAAATCATAATTTTTTTTGCTAGAAAATTACTCAGAACCCTCAAACATTATATATATTGTTTTAGCAGACACCCTATGGAATAAAATGGTGGTCTTGGCAACTTTTTATGTTACACGGTATTTGCGCAGAAATTTTTTAAACATGTTTTTTTGGAAAGAAAAGTTTCATTCATAAAAATAAACACTAAAGTTAGCAAGATTTATTTTTGTATACTAAGCGATGCTTTAATTTTTTTTAAAGGTTACATGTTTAGAGTTACAGAGGAGGTCTAGTGCTAGAATTATATTGCTCTTGCGCTAATGACCGTGGCGTATGTAGTGCCTTACCAACCACTGACTAGTATCTCTCCCCAGCCTGTCCCCACACACCCTCTCACCTGCTGACCTGTGGATGGGAAAATCACTCCTGCAGTGTTATTGTGTTCTGCCAGTGAATACAATGATCAGTGTTGCTAACTATATCTAGCAGCACTGATTGTTTTTGTGAAAAACCTGACAGGCTGATTATACTCAAGTCGGTTAAAAGGTTGACTCGTGTAAAACCAGCTAGCCCATACATAGATCGACTATGGCTGGTCTCTGCTTAATTGGCATAAAAACAATCGATGTATGACCCGCCTAACCACTATGCAGTCCCTAAGCATCCTTCCACAAACCTTTAAATTTTTCCTGTACATAGTGTCCACTGTCATACTTTCCACACTCCTCTCCTGTACATACTGCTCACTGTCATACCCCCCACACTCCTCTTCTGTACATATTGCTTTCTGTCCTACTCTCCACACTTCTCTCCTGTACATAGTGTCCACTGTCCTACCCTCCACACTCCTCTCCTGTACATAGTGCCCACAATCATACCCTCTACACTTCTATCCTATACATAGGGCCCACTGTCATACCCTCCACATTCATCTTATGTACATACTTCTCAGTACCCTACTGTCCACACTCCTCTCCTGTACATACTGCTCACTTTCACAAACTCCTCTATTGTACATAGTGCCAGCTGTCATACCCTCCACACTCCTCTCCTGTACATATTGCCCACTGTCATATCCTCCACACTCTTCTCCTGTGCATACTGCCCACTGTCATACCCTCCACACTCCTCTCCTGTACATACTGTCCACTGCCATACCCTCCACACTCCTCTCCTGTATTGACTGTAACCCAACCTTACCCTACAAACTCCTCTCCTGTACATACGGCCAACTATCTTTCTCTCCACATTCCTCTCCTGTACATACTGCCCCATCATACCCTCCAAACTCCTCTCCTGTACATACTGCCCACTTTCATACACTCCACATTCCTCTCCTGTACATACTGCCCACTGTCATACCCCCCCCCCCACACTCCTCTCCTATACATACTGTCACGGGCATACCCTCCACGCTCCTCTGCTGTGCACACTGCCCACTGTAATACCCTTCACACTCCTCTCCTGTACATAGTGCCTTCTGCCATACCCTCTGCACTCCTCTCCTGTACATAGTGCCCACTGTTAGATCCTCCACATTCCTCTCCCTCCCCTGCACATACTTCCCACTTTTATACCATCCATACTCTTCCCCTTTGCCTCTTACCCACAAAAAAACTGTTCTTTAAAATTATACTGAATATCCTCAATGTTACCAGCTCTAGAATGGGCACACTTTTGTTAGTTCAACTAAAGGAAATCTCAGTCCTCATATTTTTTCTGCCCCTTTATTAGTACTCATTTCATTTTGTGATTACTACTGTGATGTATTGAGGAACATAAGGGATCTCAGCTACTCTAAATATAGCACTTGTAAAGAAAAGTGTCCCTGAAAATATTTTTGAAATGTTGCCAACTATGCACTGCCCAAGGGCCACTGGGTCAGTAGGGGGCCCCATGAGAGTCTCCTAGGATCCTTTGATATTAAAGCGGTAGTAAACTTTGCTAACATTACTACTTTATAGAGGCCTGAGGTAGGTTATGCCATAATGTATAAGTATGCACAGCATATTAGAACATTAGGGTACACTTACCTGTCAGACTGAGCCCTCCAGTGCTGTGCCGTGATCAATCCGGCAGGGCTTCCATCTTCACCTGGTCTTCCTTCTGGGGTCTGTGCCTTCGGTCCCTTGCCTTGGCTGGGCTGCGTTGATCTCATTCCCACACATGATCATCTGCATCCTCTCTCTCTCATCCTCCTTTCTCTCTCATCCTCCCTCCCTTACCCCTCTCTCATCCCCTTTCTCTCTTTCTCTCTCTCTCTCTCTCTCTCTCTCTCTCTCTCTCTCTCATCCTCCCTCTCTCTTTAATTCAATTTGTTATAACAAAAACATTTTGCATTTTTTATTTATTATTTATAAAAGGCCCCACCAAAATTCTCAGCACCAGGTCCATGATTTTCTTAATCTGGCCCTGACAACCAGTCCTCTTTAAGTAAGCATTTTATTTTACTGCACATAGTGGTATTTGAAGCCCATCCACCATAGCATTTTCTCTTTTTGTTTTGCCAGATCCATTGCATATTTGGAAAATAAACAGAAGTTCAGATTGTTCTGCAACACTTTCACTATTATTATCCTATATTTCAGAGATAGATGCTGAAAAGCCAGGTTTTAATTTCTTATGCTACTGTTACGTGAAATTGGTTCAGTCATTTTGGCGTCTTCTGCTCTACAAATGTATGCTAAGGCTTTTTAAGCGAGAGTGTTATGTACAAGGTTTATACACTGTCAGTGCCATTACATTAACGGATTAGCTTTAAAAACACAAATAAATTCAATAGCTTCTTGTATTTGGCTTTTGTTTGTGTGTGCTTTTTTACACAGAAATGCCATATCCGGTAAGGAAATACAGATGATGTATTAGGATTAACAAGTAAGTGGGATAATTGCAACAACTTTCTTTAAGCGTATCAATAGTAGTAAACAATGAACTTAAAGGGAGCCTGGCCTTAAAAAAAATTCTGGTAAAAGCACAAAAGAATAAAGTATTTTAAATGCTAGCAGCATGTTTCCTTTCCATTAAAGTGATTGTAAAGTACATTTTTTTTTCCTATAAAAATAACAAACATGTTATACTTACCTGCTCTATTGCAATGGATTTGCACAGAGTAGCCTGTATCCTCCTCTTCTCGGGTCCCTCTTTTGTGATCCTTGCCCCATCCTCCTGTTCAGTGCCCCCACAGCAACAGGCTTGCTATAGGGGGACCAGAGCCAAGTCACAACTCCCTGTGTCCATTCAGACACAGAGCTCTGCCCCGGTCCCATCCCCTCTCTTCCCTGATTGGCTAGCTCACGGCAGTGGGAGCTAATGGTGCTGCTTCTGTGTCTTAACCAATCAGGAAGGAGCATCTCGGATGGCTGACATACTCGTGGACAGAGAGGGACCTCTGGTAGGTGTTGGGGGGGGGGGGCAAGGGGAGCTGCTGCACACAGAAGTTTTTTTTAAACTTAATGCATAGAATGCATTAAGTTAAAAAAAAAAAAAAAAACTTCTGTCTTTACAAACCCCTTTTAAACCCACTTGCAATGTGTCTTTGAACTGGCTACCAAATTCAACAAATTCAGAAGGAGTCGCTTTCTAAGCCCCTCCCCCCGCAAGTCATAGCCCTCTTCTTTTCTGGGAGTGTCTAATTACTGTCTGCGCTGACCCAGCTCCTTCTCCCCTTCCCTCACCACCCTACATAACCGTTTATGTAGCTGAAGAAGGTGCATACTATGAAATGTAACTTGAATGACAACTCTTAAGTGTGCTGGAGCTGCTGACATCACATCCAAGTAGGCAGCGCCCAGCAGCAGTCTAATAACTTCTAGATGTCTAAACAAGATAGGCTTTTACAGGTAAAAACATAGCAGAAAAAATGAAATGGAAGTTTTATATCTGATAGATAAAAATGTTATAAAGTCACTTCCACCAAAGAAAAAAAAAATGTAAATGTAATAATGCCTTTTGTTAGCATGCAAATGGTTTATTGCGTTTTTTTTTTTATTTTATTTTTTATTACAGGTACTTATATAGTGCCGTCAATTTATGCAGAGCTTTACATATATATTGTACAGTCACATCAGTCCCTGCCCTCAAGGAGCTGACAATCTAAGGTCCCTAACTCACAGTCATGCATTCACATGCTAGGGCCAATTTAGACAGGAGCCAGTTAACATACCAACATTGACTTTGGAGTGTGGTAGGAAACTCACATAGACACAAAAAGAACATACAGACTTCAGGCAGGTAGTGCCATGGTTGGCATTCGAACCGACTACCCTAGTGCTGTTACGGGAAAGCACTAACCACTTAGCCACTGTGCTGCTTTTTTTCTCAGAGAATAGGTGCAGGTACTTCTCCCTTCTTAGTAACTCATTATTTTCGCTCCCTACCCACCTCTGAACATCGTTACTTGGTTCCACCCCCTACCCACCTCCCAGTATTACCCCTTTTAGAAAATACAGAAGTTTAATTTTGTGGTGTTAAGTAATTTGCATGAAATAGAATCAGTAAAGTAGATCTCCTGTAGTCCCCAAGCAACAATTGATCCCCCCAGCCACAATACCCCCCCCCCCCAAAGAAAATACCCTAGCGACAATGGACCCCTCGCTTAACAGTTGATCCCTCTCAACAACAATTGACCCATCCAGCAATACAAGACCCCCCCCAGCAACATTAGGTCCCCACCAGAAACAATAGACCTCCCAGCAACAATAGATCCTCCCAGCGACAATAGATTCCCCAGCAGCCAGCAATAATAGACCCTTCAGTACACCCCACCACCCCTCGCTATTAGACGCATTCAGTGCTGGAGGTGCCAGAATTATCCTGCATTCCCACTAAAAAGAAGACCTGGGGCCAGATTCTTGTAGATTCCGCGGAGGCGTAGCGTAAGCCATTTACACTATGCCGCCGCAAATTACTGGAGCAAGTGCCATATTCTCCAAGCACTTGCTCCGTAATTTGCGGCGGCGTAGTGTAAATGGCCCGGCATAAGGCCGCGTAATTCAAAGGGGGCAGCTTGTATTTAAATTAAGCGCACCCCAGCGCCGATCGAACTGCGCATGCGCCGGGTGGAAAAATAGCCCAGTGCGCATGCTCCAGCTCACGACGGAAAACGTCAATGACGCCGACGTGAGTGTCATTGACGTAAAGTCGTATTCGCGGACGACTTAGGGAAACAACGGAAAAAGCCGACACTGACCCGACGCCATACTTAACATGTTTACGCTTACGGAAACTTTGTAAATTCACTGCGTCGTCCGCGCGTACGTTCGGGAATCTCGCGTAAATAGCTAATTTGCATAGACGACGGGGAAAACGACAAGGCGAAACCTAGCGGCGGGAAAAAAAATAGCATTTAAGATCTGACAGCGTAAGAGCCTTACGCCTGTCAGATCTAAGGGTTATCAATGCGTAACTGATTCTAAGAATCAGTCGGAATGGATACGACGGCCCAGATTAGGACTTACAACGGCGCAAATGGCGTTGCGCCATCGTAAGCCCTTTGAGAATCTGGGCCCTGGTTTATTGTAGAAAACTTAGCTTCACTTTATTTAAAAATGTAATAAACTTTTACTTTTTAAGGAGAACGTTCACTTAACCAAGTGAACAATCTTCATACGTTTTAGTAAATCAATCCCACTAACCCAGAACAAACATTTAGTCTGTGCAGAGTAAAGTATAAACTTCTGATCTGCATATGTGTACTCAAAAAGTACCGAAGGCATGGGATCAGCAATTTAAGAAAGAGACTTCTAATTGCTCCCCTTGTGTTGATTTTATCACAGATTACCTTTAAACCATCATAGCCAATCAAGTATGTGCTTTTAATATAACCTTCTAATGAAATTTGTTTGCTGCTTAGTTACAGATAACTGGAGTCAGAAAGCTGGCAGTGCATCTCTATAGCTGAACACGTCTCTCTGGACTCGTAACATATTAAAATATTCCTCTGGAAATACTTGCCTAACACAAACTTTTGACTTGTCAGCCCTTTTCTTTGTACCATTTTATTAAAGAAAGAACACGGTTTCTACATTGGCGTCAAAGATTTATGATGCTTGTGGTACTGGCGTCTCCATTATTTATGTTTTGTCTGACTTTGGCTGAACTGAATCTAAATAAATTGTAATATTAACCAAAAGTCAATTGTTTTATGACTTCTGCATTCTATATGTTTGGTTGCCAAAGGAATTTTATGTCCTTAAAGGCCCATTAAGCCACAAGTACCCATGATCAATCAGAAAAGCGCACAGGACTTTGAAAAAGAAGATTCAGAATTTGCACATAAATGGAGAATATTCATAGATAACAGGTATACAAAAGGGATAAACGTTTTTCTAAATACAAACATTATGGCTAGATGAGTGCGTTTCCCTATTTGTGTCTGTTTTCACTGAAAATTTGTCTACTGGGCACATACAGTATTTTGTCTTCAGTTATACCGTGTAACACAATTAGGGCTGGTTCACACTAGGGGTGGTGGGACAGCAAAACCAAGTTTATAATGCCCCTCCAACCCCCTCAACTACTCCCTCTTTAGCTGCAGAGGCAGTGACTGTGGATGTACACATGACATAGCTACATAGTAGGTGAAGTTGAAAAAAGACCCAACTCCACCAAGTCCAACCTATGTGTGTGATTAAATGTCAATATTACCTTGAATTTCCCTATATGTTGTGGTCGTTCAGGTTCATATCTAATGTTTTTTTTTTAACTATCGATGCTCCCTGCTGAGACCACCACCAGTGGAAGTGAATTCCACCTCCTTGCCACTCTTACAGTAAAGAACCCTCTATGTAGTATAAGGCCCCGTACACACGGTCGGACAAAACCGATGAGAATGGACCGAGGTTCAGTTTCATCGGTCCAAACCGACTGTGTGTATAGCCCATCGTTCTGTTTTCCTTCGATCCAAAATTTTAAAACATGCTTCAAAACCGAACCGATGGACCGCTGCCCGATCGGTCCAAACCGATGGTTAGTACAGAAAAGCATTGGTTCAAAACCCGCGCATGCTCAGATTCAAGTCGACGCATGCTTGGAAGCATTAAACTTCGTTTTATCCAGCACGTCGTGTGTTTGACGTCACCGCGTTCTGACCCGATCGGTTTTTGGAACGATGGTGTGTACACACATCAGACCATCTGGCAACTTCAGCGGTGAACCGATGGAAATGGCCCGTCGGACCATTCTCATCGGTTTGGAACGACCGTGTGTACAAGGCCTAAGGTTAAACCTCTTTTCTTTTCCTTTTGAGTGGCCACGTGTCTTGATTAACTCCCTTCTGCAAAAAAGTTGTATCCCTATTGTGGGGTCGCCAGTATGGTATTTGTAAATTAAAATCCCCTCTCAAGCGTCTCTTCTCCAGAGAGAATAAGTTCAGTGCTCGCAACCTTTCCTCATAACTAATATCCTTCAGACCCTTTATTAGCTTTGTTGCCCTTCTTTGTACTCGCTCCATTTCCAGTACATCCTTCCTGAGGACTGGTGCCTAGAACTGGACAGCATACTCCAGGTACGGCCAGGCCAGAGTTTTCAAGAGCAGAAGAAGTATAGTTTTATCGAGTTAATCCCCTTTTAATGCATGCAAATATTCTGTTTGCTTTGTTAGCAGCAGCTTGGCATTGTGTGTCATTGCTGAGCCTATCATCTACTAGGACCCCCAGATCATTTTCCATTCTAGTATTATACACCCTGTCACATTTGGTGGACATAATGAAGTGAATGGGGCCTGCTCTGTACTAATGTAGGGTTCCAGGGGCTAAAGCAGATGGTGAGAAAGAATACTCTCTGAAGAGCAATTTAAATGTCAATCTCTCTTCAGAGAACAAAGAAAATGTGAACAAGCTCTTACTGTCAGTGAATGGAAAAACTATATTCTACTGAGAAAAGAGTGACATAGAGTAATAATAAAATTGTGAGTTTTTAAAGGCTAATCCGCGCAACTCGTGCATGCGCATTAGGGAACCGGACAGTGAAGAAGCAACGCTTCACTTCCTAATTTCCTCACCGAGGATGGCAGCGGGGGCAGCCAATAGACGAATGATTTCTCGGCTTAGGCTGCCGACATTGCAGGCACGCTGGACAGGTAAGTGTCCATTTATTAAAAGTATCTGCAGCTGCAGTATTTGTAGCTGCTGGCTTTTAATATATTTTTTTTTCGCAGGACCTCTGCTTTATTGCTATATTGGTATATAGGGAAAACAAAAAATGTGAATGTAGCCTTTAAGCTAATATCATAAGTTGTTATGCAATTCTCATTTCATGGATGTAGACTTATGTAGCGCTACCCCCTTTAAGAGCCGCTGAGTATTTTTTAGTTCCCTGTCTGTCCTAAGCCTGATTTGGAAGCACAGCCCCCGCTGATACCCCGATAAAACCTTGACCAGGAGACTCCACTGGCTTTGAAACACTAAATATTCAGACAGTTTGAGGTGAAACAAATACTCAAAACAAAAAAGAAATAACAGTTAGCCTTCACAAAAGTTAATACAGTACACAAGGAGAAAATGCGCAAGATCTGAATACAATGATTCCTCAATATTATAAGACCGTACAATGATGAAAGTAATGATGGATATAAATAAATGAATAAATAAATATATATATATATATATATATATATATATATATATATATATATATATATATATATATATATATATATATATATATATATATATATATATATATATATATATATATATATATATATATATAAATAAATAAATAAATAATGTGCATGAGATTTACACAATATAGAAAGAGTCCAATGCTCCAGGGGGGGGGGGGGGAGGGGGAGAAAAGAGTCCAGGGATGGATGGGTAAAAGTTTTTGCGGGGGTCACAGCTATAACCTCAGGGCTAAAATATATAAAAAACAGGGTGCAATCAGCGCAAATATATAGATCAAAAAATGATGATATTAAAGTGTATTTATGTGATACAGACCCCCAGGGTTCAGATCACTGGTAATGCCAGCTGAACACTAAGGCCCCATACACACGGGAGAATTTATCCGCGAATACGGTCCAGCGGACCGTTTCCACGGATAAATCCTCTTAAAGATAGCCGCTGATTTCGATGGGATGGAGTGTACACACCATCCCATTGAAATCCGCGCGGAAATCCTCTGGCGATGACGTGTCGCGCCGTCGCCGCGATTATGACGCGGCGACGGGCGCGACGCTGTCATATAAGGAATTCCACGCATGCGTCAAATCATTACGACGCGTGCGGGGAATCCCTTTGGACGGATGGATCCGGTAAGTCTGTACAGACGAGCGGATCCATCCGTTGGAATGGATTCCAGCAGATGGATATGTTGTGCAGCACAACAAATATTCGATCTGCTGGAATCCATTCCAGAGGAGATTTCTCCGCGGAAAGAGATCCGCTGGCGTGTACACACCATAGAATCTATCCGCAGAAACCCATTTGCTGGGATTTATCTGCGGATGGATTCTATCGTGTGTATGGGGCCTTAAGGGAAATTCGCAAAAATCCTAAGCAAGTAAAAAATAAAATAGAAAAAGTGCAGCGCAAAACTCAAATATATAAATGATACTGGTATACTCAAACACCAATACCATAAGTGTGAATATGAATATGCAGAAAAAATGAAAAAAAAAAAAATTCAAACAAACAGTCCAAAAGTCCATAAGTGTCAGAAGATGAGTGAATTAAACGAAAATAAATCTCCACCACTTGACAATCCACCAAAATTTTGAAGTGATCCCTCCACCGTTGTAGATGGCTACTCTCACCTTCATATATGGACCACTGAGTTAACAGATGGTCAATAAAGCAAATCAAATAGGCAGGTCATGAACAGGAACCAGGCTGATGTATTAGATCCTCATAAGACAACCAAACCGCAAAGGACAGGTGCATGTAAAGAGATAATCACAGACTAAGTGCTCACTGTTGCAATGTGTGGATTTATTCTTTAACCACTTGACAACTGGGCACTTAAACACCCTTAATAACCAGACCAATTTTCAGCTTTCGGTGCTCTCACATTTTGAATGACAATAACTCAGTCATACAACACTGTAACCAAATGAAATTTTTGTCCTTTTTTTCCCACAAATAGAGCTTTCTTTTGGTGGTATTTGATCACCTCTGCGGTTTTTATTTTTTCCGCTAATAATGAAAAAAGAACGAAAATTTTGTAAAAAAATGATTTTTTTTCATTTCTATTATAAAATTTTGCAAAAAATGAATTTTTCTTCATAAATTTGGCCTAAAATGTATACTGCTACATATCTTTGGTTAAAAAAAAAAAAAAATTGGGTTATTATTTAGTCTGGGTGAAAGTTATAGGGTCTACAAGCTATGGTACCAATTACTGAAAATTGATCAATTTGATCACATCTGAAGTACTGACGGCCTTTCTCATTTCTTGAGACCCTAACATGCCAGAAAAGTACAAATACCCCCTAAATGACCCCTTTTTGGAAAGAAGACATTCCAAGGTATTTAGAAAGAGGCATGGTGAGTTTTTTGAAGTTGTAATTTTTTCCCACAATTCTTTGCAAAATCAAGGTTTTTTTTATTTTTATTTTTTTTCCACAAAAGTTTCATATTAGCAGGTTATTTCTCGCACACAGCATATGCATACCACAAAATACACCCCAAAACACATTCTGCTATTCCTCCCGAGTATGGCGATACCACATGTGTGAGACTTTTACATAGCGTGGCCACATACAGAGGCCCGACATGCAGGGAGCACCATCAGGCGTTCTGGAGCACCCAGACCAGTTCTGACATTTCTCTCCTACATGTAAAAATCATAATTTATTTGATAGAAAATTACATAGAACCCCAAAACATTATATATGCTTTTTTAGCAAAGACCCTAGAGAATACAATGGCGGTCGTTGCAACTTTTTATCGCGCATGGTATTTGCACAGCAATTTTTCGAACGCATTTTTTTGGGAAATAAAACAGTTTTGTGCTTTTTAAAAAAAAAAACATTAAAGTTAGCCCAATGTTTTTGCATAATATGAAAGATTAAGTTACGCCGAGTAAATAGATACCCAACATGTCACCCTTCAATATTGCACACGCTTGTGGAATGGCGCCAAACTTCGCTACTTAAAAATCCCCATAGGTGACGTTTTAAATGTTTTTACTGGTTACATGTTTTTAGTTACAGAGGAGGTCTGGGGCCAAAATGATTGCTCTCGCTCTAACGTTCGCAGCGATACCCCACATGTGTGGTTTGAACACCGTTTTCATATGTGGGCGGGACTTACGTGCACATTCGCTTCTGTATACGCACGCGGGAACAGGGGCGCTTTAAATATTTATTTTTTATTTTTATTGTTCATTTTACTCTTTTTATTTTAGTTTGACATGTTTTTCCCCAAAAATAAATGTTTTGATCACTTTTATTCCAATTACAAGGAATGGAAACATCCCTTGTAATAGGAATATAGCATGACAGGTCCTCTTTACAGTGAGATGTGGGGTCAATAAGACCCCACATCTCACCTCTAGGCTGGGAAGCCTGAAAAAAACCAAAAAAAACAAAACGATCCTGGCTTCGATCGCAGCGGTGAGTCAGAAGAAGCACCGGAGGGCGAAGGGAGTGGGGACGTCCACTTTTGCCTCCCGTAAGAACGATCAAGAGGCGGAACAGCCGCCATGATTGTTCTTATGGTGTAGAGAATCGCTGGCTGAAAAAAATGATATCTGAATGATGCCTGTAGCTGCAGGCATCATTTAGATATCCCTGCACAAAGTCAAGGACCTCATATGACGTGGGCGGGAAGTGGTTAAAACACATTTTTTTCCCCAGAGTATTTTTTTTGGGGTATTGCAGAGTATTGGCCGGGGTATTGCAAAGTATTGGTGTTGGGGTATTGCAGAGTATTGGCCGGGGTATTGCAGAGTATTGGTGCGGGGGTATTGCAAAGTATTGGTGCGGGGGTATTGCAGAGTATTGTGTGGGGGGTATTGCAGAGTATTGTGTGGGGGGTATTGCAGAGTATGGTGCGGAGGGTATTGCAGAGTATGGTGCGGAGGGTATTGCAGAGTATGGTGCGGAGGGTATTGCAGAGTATTGGTGCGGGGGTATTGCAGAGTATTGGTGCGGGGGTATTGCAGAGTATTGTGCGGGGGTATTGCAGAGTATTGTGCGGGAGGTATTGCAGAGTATTGTGCGGGGGGTATTGCAAAGTATTGGTGCGGGGGTATTGCAGAGTATGGTGCGGGGGTATTGCAGAGTATTGTGCGGGAGGTATTGCAGAGTATTGTGCGGGGGGTATTGCAAAGTATTGGTGCGGGGGTATTGCAGAGTATGGTGCGGGGGTATTGCAGAGTATTGTGTGGAGGGTATTGCAGAGTATGGTGCGGGGGTATTGCAGAGTATTGCGCGGGGGGTATTGCAGAGTATTGCGCGGGGGGTATTGCAGAGTATTGCGCGGGGGGTATTGCAGAGTATTGCGCGGGGGGTATTGCAGAGTATTGCGCGGGGGGTATTGCAGAGTATTGCGCGGGGGGTATTGCAGAGTATTGCGCGGGGGGTACTGCAGAGTATTGCGCGGGGGGTATTTCAGAGTATTGTGCGGGGGTACTGCAGAGTATTGCGCAAGGGGTACTGCAGAGTACTGGCAGGGGGTACTGCAGAGTATTGCGCGGGGGTATTGCAGAGTATTGCGTGGGGTTTTTGCAGAGTATTGCGCGGGGTTTTTGCAGAGTATTGCGCGGGGTTTTTGCAGAGTATTGCGCGGGGTTTTTGCAGAGTATTGCGCGGGGTTTTTGCAGAGTATTGCGCGGGGTTTTTGCAGAGTATTGCGCGGGGTTTTTGCAGAGTATTGCAGATTATTGCGCAGGGGGTATTGCAGAGTAATTGCGCAGGGAAGGCAGAGCATTGCAGAGTATTGCACAGGGAAGGCAGAGTATTGCAGGGGTTAATGCAGGGATGGCTGAGCAGGGATGGATGGATCTGTGACTGCAATAGTCACAGATCCATCCCACACTGCTGCTGCCATCCGCGCTCTCCTCTCACACTGTACCGATCGGTACAGCGAGAGGAGGGAGGAACCGGCGTCATCAAATGACGCCGGTTTGTTTACCTGTGATCGCGCCGTCATTGGACGGCGCGATCACATGGTAAAAGACCGCGGTTGTCGGTCAATTACCGAGATCTGTGTAGCGCCGGGTCTCATAGACCCGGCGCGCACAGAATTTTCAGTGTGCGCGCCCGAGGCGGCGCGCATTACTGCTTCTGGTGGGCGCCGTTAAATAACGGCGACCCCCAGTTAAGCAACCACCTTGCCGCCGTTATATGACGGCGGCTGGTGGTTAAGTGGTTAAAAGAAGCAAAAGTCAGGCTACTCACATTTGGCCAGACAAAAAACGGCATGAAGTAACAATCTTTAGGAATGAACAGCAGATGAGCGACGTGATGTTTCAGGCTCCTAAACCACCGGACGCGTTACGTTATATCAACTTCCTCAGCGGGGTGGGGCCTGTTGCGTCGCTTTCCTGTCTTTAAATAGCTGCTCATTGTCATAGGGACAAGCATCAGAATGGCGTGTGGGGCCTGACGTCGAATCCTGAACAGCTGATTGTTCAGGAAATGATGCAAACAATGTCAGAACATCCAGCATACTGTTCAAATGTGTGCAACTTTATTGTTCACACACACATGGTATAGAACTAGAATATCGCCATCTTGTGGACAATTTAGAAAAATGCATCCGAATATTAATTTTAAAATAATAATAAAATTAATCAAATCGCTCAAAGCTGTCCATGTACAAACATTGCTATAAAATCTATATTTTTCTATAGTAACATGATAAATCTTTACATGATACTGCATAATAATCTAAAAACTTTTCAAAATAAAAAACATATAAACCATATTATTATTACATATAAAATTATCAATATAAAATCCCCAGTTAAAATTAATATTAATATTTAAAAACAAAGTTGCTATTTATTTGATATGAAACAATTCAAATCGAAGTCCACATTTAACCCTTCAGGGGTGAGAACCTTTGCCTCAAATATCCAAAAGGATTCTCTCTGGCTGATGTGGCGTGTGTAATTACCTCCCCTCCAGTGTCTATTTACCTTCTCCAGACCCCAAAATTGTAAACATTTGGGATTCTTGTTATGGTATTGCTTAAAATGTCTTGAGACACTGTGATAACGAAAGCCATTTTTTATATTGTTCACATGCTCGCCTACTCTCACCGCCAGTGACCTTGAGGTGCGGCCTATGTATTGTAGGCCGCAGTCACATTCTAACATATAAACAACACCCTCAGTGTTGCATGTGATCAAATTTTTTATAGTATAGGACTTCTTAGTGGAAAAAGAAGTAAATTCTTTGCGTTTTTTTATATTGAATTTACATTGTTTGCATGATTGGCATCTTCCACAGGCATAAAAGCCTGATAAAAAATTAAAAATCCTATTCTCTTTAAAAGGGGGAGGAGGATCTATGACTCCAGGGGCGACAACGTCTCTTAAAGAGGGGGCTTTTCGATAAATAAAACGTGGGTGGGCTGGTAGGACAGTCCCCAAAACCTTGTCCTTCTTGAGGACTTCCCAGTGTTTATTTACAATCTTTTCAAACTGCCGATACTGGATGTTATAATCCAGGACAATTTTGAATTCAAAATTTCCCTCTTTCGTCACCTGTTTGTTGGAGTCCTGTACTAAATCAGCCCTGTTGAGGGAACCCACTCGTGATAGTTCATTTGTAATAACATCTTTGTTATAACCCTTTTGTTGAAACCTGTTGACCAAGACTTTGGATTGTGTAAAAAAGTCAGTGTCAGAGGTGCAGTTCCTTCTGAGGCGTATGAACTGGCCTCTGGGAATGTTGCAAAGCCAGTTTTTATGGTGACAGCTGTCTAAAGGGATATACCCGTTTCTGTCAGAGGGTTTAAAATGATTACGAGTGTTAAAAAACTTTTCTCCTTTAAAAATTTCCAAGTCCAGGAACACAATCTTTTCACTGCTGATATTCCATGTGAGTGAAATGTTTTGAGTATTGCTGTTTAGTTTTGACATAAACGTCTCCAAACTGGACAGATCTCCCTCCCATATCATGACTAAATCATCGATATAGCGTTTATAGCATTTGAGTTGCATGGGGGGGTCTTTGAAAATGATTTCATCCTCCCATAGTGCCATGAAGAGATTGGCGACGCTAGGGGCGAACTTCGCGCCCATAGCGACGCCTTTCGCTTGTAAATAAAAACTTCTGTCGTACCAAAAATAATTCTTTGTTAAGCAAAATTCAAGGCACTGCAGGAGGAACTTTCTATGTTTAGAAGACAGATCAGACAGATGAAGGTGATGGCGTGTGCGTGCACGTGAGGAGGACGCGCCGCGCTCTTGGGCGGGGGGAGTGAAGATCTATGGGATCGATAGGAGGAAGGAGGAAGGACGGACCACGGCGAATGAGGGAGAGAGACAGCAGCCCACGTACAGCGATACGCTCACCGGCTCTTCATGGAGCCGCTGGAACCATCTGTACCCCGCCGTGCTAAGGGCTGCAGATGGTGAGGAATAGTCCCGCTCCGCTGCCCATGCAAGGAAACTGAGAGGACGGGGGAGGCAGAGCAAGTAGCGGGAGGACGGCACCTGTCGGTCGCAGCGGCTTCTGTCAGGTCATAAATTAACACAGACGTGAGTATGCCGAGCCAGTGGACACGCTGAGCTCGGTTGGATTTCTCCTACACCCCTCCTTCCAGTGGGTCAAGAACGAGAGGTACACTTTGTATTACTATACTGTTGAAGAAGACCAAGAAGGTCGGTAAACAGCATCTTATGTGAAACATATTGTGATCTCATTGTGAAGGGAGATATATTTAACATTTTGAATATGATATGCTGCTTCTATCAAGTGCCAGGAATGTTGATATAGGTTACATAAGTTGCATAAAGGTAAAGAGCTCTGCAATGCTTGGTATAACACAGAACAATTAATCACACGTAAAAGGAGGACTAGTAGTGGAGGAAATTGGGAACCTAGAGACAATTAGCGGTTTCTGCTAAATGATCCTCAATAAAAGGGGTGGACAAGGACAGGGACACATTAAACAGACCGAATGGGACTATATACACCGTAACTGAAAAAGTTAGAACAAGACAAGATTGGTATGGGTATACATGTGTGTATGTATGTACATATAGGTGTGCTTCTTCTTTTTCGCCTCCGTGTTCTACTCTAGGGGCAGGCCCATCCCCCGGTATTTTTCAGGCTGCTGACCGCAGTATTAACTGTATGCCAATTCTCCCTTGGGGAACCCTTAGGCACCCCCCGGTCTTGGTTTTCCTTTTTTTTTTTTTTTTTTTTCTCGGGGGCCTTCCCCCCCTTTTTTCTCAGGACATGCAACAATAGGAAAAGGACTAAAAAGGGAAGGAAGCCTGAAGCTCCCCCCTCGTTAATGACCTAATATAGAACAGTAAGCAGGTGAACCCCGTTTAGTCAAACCCCTTGCAGATACAGACACTATATGTCTGTATCCGATCGGTCAACATCTTAAAACCGTGGATAAGCATATAAAAGGGGGAGAGGTCCAATAGATAAAAGAAGGGGAAAGGAAGAAAGGGGGGGGAACAACGATCTCCCTTTAAATAAAGAAGACGGGGGAGAAATAAATCCCTTGGATATCTTGTGTAGAAACATTAAATAAAAGGGACCTTTTGTTAAAAGTTGGAAAATATATAGGAGGAAGGAAGAGGGAAGGGGAAGGAGAGGGAGAGGGAAGAGAAAAAAAAAGAAGAAAAAACCTTCAAAATCTCCTGTCCCACCCCGTCCGGTACACCATACTGGCCCATACCCCTATACGGAGTCTTGTATTAAATTGTTGGAAATAAGAGGTCAAGCTGGGGAAGAGAATCAGAAGGAGGGAGACCAACATGAGCAGAATGACGAGTAGATCAACAAAAGGGGGCCCTCCAACTACCCCAAGTAACATAACAGCAACAAGCTCAATAAGGCCATTTGTGACCAGAGGGGAAAGCCCGCGTGCCTCCGGTTCCCAGGGATTAACAAAGCAACAACAAGTGAATAAAGTAAAAAAGACCGAAAATAAAAAACCCCAGAGTGATACTTCCAGGGAAACATCTATAGAGGAAGGACCCACAGGGAGTACAGGGAGTGGACTGGAAAGCAGCAGGATGGATGATCGAAGCGCAGACACTCAATCCCCCTCCAAGGGAGAAATGGCAGAGATGCTGTTAAAACTGGAAAACGCGATAAAAGGCGAAATACAGAATCTACGGACGGATTTTGGCCATATGCTATCCAGAATAGAAGCAGCAGAGGAACAAATAGAGAAACAGGCACAGGAAGCAAATACATTCAGAGCCCAGATGGACCAGATCCAACTACAACAAAGACATATTCTCTATAAATTAGAGGATCAGGAAAACAGAAATCGGAGACAAAATTTAAGGATAAGGTCCATACCAGAGAAAAGGGGTGAGGACCTCAGGATAATAACGCAGATGATATTCAATCCAATATTGGAAAGAACTGGAGAGAACCCAGTCGGGATTGAAAGGGTCCATCGAGTAGGAAATCCGAAAAGAGCGACCTCAGAGCGATCAAGAGATGTCATAATAAGGTTCCGATTTTATGAAGAAAAGGAGGCAATTTGGAAGAAGCTGAGGGGCCAACCCCCGATAGTGTTTGAAGGGATGGATCTGCAGATATTCACCGACGTGGCCCCAGAAACTTTGGCAAGGAGACGGTTGTTAAAACCGCTCCTAAAACAGATGATGGACTCGAATATCAAGTATAATTGGGGTTTCCCTGCCTGCCTAATTGGAACAAAAGATGGGAGATCTGCGACATTGAGATTTCCTGAGGACTTGAATGAATTCTGTAGGAAACTGGAGATTCGGGTCCCTGACATACCGGGTTGGGAGTAGGGGGTGGGGGAGGGGGGGAGTGGAGAAATGGAAGCTCCGCCCCCCCTTTCTTTTCCCCCTCTCTCTCTCAAATTTTTTCTAGCTACCCCTTTGTGGGCCCTTTTTGAGGCCCCCTGTTTCTTTTTATGCCTGTTCTTTTTTTTTTGGCCTTCTTTCTGTTCCTTGGTTGGGCCCTGTACCCCCCCCCCCTGCCCCGGGTGGAGAAACCGGGATGGGGGGGGAGATCCCGGACCCCACCCGGAGCAATCTGAACCAGGACATGGAAAATGGTTCAGAGGTCTTAAATAGGCCAAATTGGGAGGGCGGGAGGGAGGGGAGGGGAGAGGGGGGAGGGAGGGAAGGGGGGGGAGAGGGGGGGAAGAGAGGGGGGGTGGGTGGAGGGAAAATACCCTATCTCACCAAAACAATCAGAAGAAAGCGTAACCTGAAGAAAAGAAAAATGTTAGACCTAGACTTAGGGAAGAAGGCAAAGAAGAAAAGGACAAAAGTACACCAAAGATGCCAGTAATTAAATGTCTATCATATAACGTAAAAGGCCTCAATAGTCCACCTAAGAGACATAAGGTGTTAAAGGAGCTGAAGAGGTATAGGACAGACATCGCTTTCCTACAAGAAACCCATCTTACACTAGGATCAAATATAAGGCTATATTCCCCCGATTTTCCCGTATGGTACTATGGAGATACTATCTCCAATAGGGCCAGAGGGGTAGCAATTGGAATAGCGAAGGGGACTCGGTTTGTCTTAACAGACAGACTGACAGACCCAGAAGGGAGATTCCTCTTCTTAAGAGGAAAACTGGAAGAGGCGGAATATACTCTCGTAAATATATACGCGCCAAACACCTCCCCGATGAAATACCTACAGGGAATATTAGGGAAATTAAAAGATTTTAGGAGGGGAAAGATAATACTGGGAGGGGATTTAAATTTCTGTATGGACCCAAAAGTCGATAAGACACACCAGACATCTGAAACCCAAGATAAACAATTAAGAAAAGTAAAAGATAGCCTACATAGAAGCCAACTAGTAGACACATGGAGGATCTTTAACCCAAGCCAACGAGATTTTACATTTTATTCCCATGTTCATGGGAGCTACTCTCGGATTGACCACATTCTCGTTGAACATAGAATGTTGGAAATGGTGGTCGAGACGAGAATAGAGACCATGACGATATCCGACCATGCACCTATTAGTATATCCATAAATATTTCAGGTAATCAAAGACCCTATCAAAATTGGAGACTAAATGAGGAACTATTGATTGATGAGAAAAGTTTGTTAAGGGTTCAAAAAGAATTAGAAGAGTACTTTAAGACAAACGAGACAGACGAAATTTCGGCAGCAACATTATGGGATGCTCATAAAGCGGTGATAAGGGGGGTCCTGATATCTGAAGGAGCAAGAAGGAAAAAAGAAGAGAATAGTAAAAGGGAAAAACTAATAGAGGAGATTTTTAACCTAGAACAACAACATAAGAAAATGGGGAAGCAACGAGATTTATATTTGAATCTAGTTGACAAGCGGAACAAACTCAAAGAACTAATGGATCAGGACACAAGAAGGGAATTTAATTCAATAGCAAGGGAAAGATATAGATGGGGAAATAAAACAAGCAAACATCTGGCTCGGATGGTACAAAAAAAGAAAGCAAGGAACCATATAGATAAAATCAAAAACGGGAAAGGAGAGGTCTTATACACAACAAAAGATATTGCAGAAACATTTCGACTATACTACGAAAAACTATACTCGGTAGAACAAAAGAATTGGCAAAAAGGTGAGAAAGAAAAAAAGATCATAGCATTCTTAGAAGAATCAGGAATATCAAAAATCAGCCAAATAGACGCAGAAGGGATGGATAGGCCAATTACGGAAAATGAAATTAAATTAGCACTAACAAGCTCAGCCTCAGGTAAAAGCCCGGGCCCAGATGGCTTCACAGTAATGTACTACAAAAAATGCAAGGAGATACTCCTACCAAGACTATGCCAGTATTTTAATGGTCTTGGAAAGGAGTATAATCTAAGTAAAGAGGCATCAGAGGCAACTATCACTATTATTCCAAAGGAGGGCAAGGACACGGGAAGTTGCTCAGGCTACCGGCCGATATCTCTGCTAAATACAGATTTAAAACTGTTTGCAAAGGTACTGGCTGGGAGAGTTAGACAAGAAATGACAAAACTGGTATACCCGGATCAGACAGGTTTTATTCAAGGAAGAGAGGGGAGAGACAACGGAGTAAGAACACTCCTGATTCTGCGGAGAATGAAGGCAATGGGGTCCCCAGGACTACTCCTGTCGATAGACGCAGAAAAAGCGTTCGACAGGGTAGACTGGGGACTTATGCTGTCCACTCTAAAGGGAATGGGGTTTGGACAGAGGATGATGGATTGGATTGCCACCCTCTATAGGTCACCTACGGCCAAAATAAAAATAAATGGCAGCCTCTCTCAAACCTTTCTAATGAAAAATGGAACAAGGCAGGGGTGCCCTCTGTCGCCACTCCTGTTTGTCCTATCATTGGAACCTCTGCTGGCCAGGATTCGTAATTGTCAAAAAATAAAGGGTGTCAAAATAGGAGAGGAGGAACACAAACTCGCTGCCTTTGCAGACGACGTCCTCTTCTATTTAGAGGAACCTAAAACATCAATTCCAAACCTATTAAACTTATGCAGTGATTATGGAGAAACTTCAAATTTTAAATTAAACATCACTAAAACGGAGATCATGGGTATAAACATAAGTAAGACAGATGAGCAACTCCTGAAAGCAAAGTACCAGTTTGCTTGGGTTAAGGAACTAAAATACCTAGGGATATTCTTAACCAAATCAACTAGGAAAACCTATGTGAGAAACTTCATTCCCTTATTAAACGAAATTAAGACAGAAATAAAAAGGGTGGAAAATAGAGTAATATCATGGATAGGACGAATTAATTATTGTAAAATGGTAATTTTACCAAAAATTTTATACAAATTTCAGATGATCCCTATAGCCCTTCCAAGAACACTGTTCTCTGCCCTGAGAAAAGTAATTATGAATTATATATGGAGAAATAAGAAACACAGGATATCACTCCAGACGTTAAAACAACCAAAAAAAAAGGGGGGACTTGCGGTTCCGGACATTAAGAGATACTATGACGCAGTTGTATTAACAAGAGTGGTGGAGTGGGCCAGAGTCAACAAAGAAAAAAGGTGGGTAAGATTAGAAAATGAATTATCACAGGTGAGGTTGGACAAGATAATTTGGAACCCTCCCCAATTTAGGACACTAGATAAAAACTTACACGAGATAACAAAGAATGCACTTAAAATATGGGACACTGTTTATAGGAAAACCGAGAAGGTATATAACTCACCACTTATAGCACTGAAAAATAATGACTATTTTGCACCAGGTAAAACACAAGTAGGGGGAAATTGGATTAAAAAGGACACTGCACAATTAAGGGACATAATGAATGAAGGTCACATTATAACACTACAGGAGTTAAGACTCCAAAAAAATTTAATGGAAATTAATGAATGGAGGTACCGGCAGCTAAACCATTTTATCCAAAAACTCCCACACCCATTGAGGTCAGGAGATCAGTTATCAGAACTGGAAAAAATATGCACCAAGGAAAGTTCTAAAGGAACCACCTCAATGCTATACGGGATTCTACTAAAGATAGAGGAGCAGAGTATACCTCCATTCATTAAAAAATGGGAAAGGGAACTTGGGACACAGCAGGATAAGGCTACAATAGAAAAAATGTTGGCTCTGACACACTCCTCTGCGGTAGACAGCCGTACTGCGGAGATGTGCTATAAATGTATAACCGGATGGTACATGACACCAGATAAACTAAGAAAATTTAAAGGGGGACAAGCAGGAGTTTGTTGGAGGGGCTGTGGATCATTAGGAAATATGGCCCACCTTTGGTGGGGATGCCCTAAGGTAAAGAGGTACTGGGAAAAAATTTTGTCCAGTATAGAAGAGATCACAAAGAAAAAGATCAAGATGGACCCATGGGTTGTCTTATTCCACGGAGGGCAAGAAGGTACAAAAAATTATAGGAACACCCTTGTACCACACCTACTGAATGCCGCAAAAAGATTAATCCCAAGGAGGTGGCAGGAGATGGAATGCCCACCAATCTGGGAATGGATCGATGCGGTTGAAGAAACCTATAAAATGGAAGAACTGAAAGAGGGATTAGAGGGCAATAACATGTCACAAAACACGAAATGGGACAACTGGAGAACCTTTAAGAAATCATGGAGTTACGCAGAAAAGTTAAGGGAAGACATTTAAAAGTTAACCTAGAAAAAGTTGGAGAGAATTAGAGTTATAAGAGATTGTTTAAGGTGAGATAGGGGGGGTGGGGGGGAGGGAAGAGGGAGAATAAGGGGAGGTAATTGTAACGGTATATATTTTTTGTCTTTTTCTTTCTTTGCCTCCTTTTTAAGGGAAGGGGAGTAAAAGGATTGAAACAACAATAATAAATATAATAAAAAAAAAAAAAAAAAAAAAAAAAAAAAAAAAAAACAATTCACATGAGAAGCAACACTAATGATGCAAAACCAAAATAGAGATGCAATGGGCTGGCACGCAGAACATGAGCATACAATGCACACTCTATGAGGTAGAGTCTGAAGTGGAAAAAAAAAAAAGAAAAAAAAAAAAGAAGACAGATCAGACTATGCCAAGCCCCACTTAACTGCTGCAACAGCATCAATGTGGTCAATAATAGTATATAGCGAACATACGTCCGCTGTAATAAGCAGACTTTCAGGGGTGCATGTTATAACCTCAGGGCTGCCTTCATTGGAGAACAGAAACCATGTTCCGAGACTGTAACAAAAAAGAAATGGAAGAGGCACCTCTAAGTGTAGATGTTTTAAGTAATTTAATGTATAAAAGAGTACAGGCAACTCACATTTTTGAAGTTAAAAATAGGCATTTGTACATGTTTCTTTAGAGGTGGTCATCAGTTCTGTCACTTGTGGTCCTTCTTCTGCTGGGCACTTGTGCTGTGTGAAGCTGTCCTTCACCACTGTAGGGTGTTGAGGCCAGCGGCGGTGGGGAAGAGAGCTTGCAAGCCAGGCAATGGAGTGGAGATGTTGCAGCAGCAGGATGGCACTGGTGACGTCACTGGGATATGCGACGCGTTTCCTGAGCGTACAAACTGCAGTGGTGCGGCAGTCGCGCTCCTTTATCAAGCTGGTTTGATGGGAGAAGGAGCTAGATTTATATGGGGAGGAGGTGGCGGCAAAGGACGTGTGAGGACACAAAAGGGGGCAGGGTAAGACGGCGATGATGACATCATCACCGTCTTACTCCGCCCCCTTTTGCGTCCTCACATCAGACCGTTTTCATCAGACGAACCGATCGTGTGTACGCGGCATAACAGGTATTCTTCTAAGATTGCCCTGTATTTGGCTCCATCCATCTTCCCATCAACTCTGACCAGCTTCCCTGTCCTTGCTGAAGAAAAAAATTCCCACAGCATGATGCTGCCACTACCATGTTTCACGGTGAGGATGGTGTTTTTAGGATCATGTGCTGAGTTTGTTTTTCACCACACATTGCGTTTTGCTTTTAGGCCAAAGAGTTCAATTTTGGTCTCTTCTGTCCAGAACACCTTCTTTTACATGTTTGATATGTCCCCCATATGGCTTCTCAGGGACTGCAAACAGGACTTTTTATGGCTTTTTTTTTTAACAATGGCTTTCCTCATTGACACTCTTCCATATATTCCAGATTTGTGGAGTGCATGACTAACAGTTGTCCTGTGGACACATTTTCCCACCTGAGCTGTGGATCTCTGCATCTCCTCAAGATTTACCATGGGCCTCTTCTCTGTTTCTCTGATTAATGCTCTCCTTGCCCAGCCTGTGAGTTTAGGTGGACGGCCATGTCTTGGTAGGTTTGGAGTTGTGCCATGCTTTTTCCATTTTCGGATAATGGATTGAACAGTGCTCCATGAGATGTTCAAAGAATGGCATATTTGTATAACCTAACCCTGCTTTAAACCCCTCCACAACTTTATCCCTGACCTGTCTGGCGTGTTCATTGGCCTTCATGCTTCTGTTTGTTCACTAAGGTTCTCTAATAAACCTCTGAGGGCTTCACAGAACATCTGTACTTATACTGAGATTAAATAAGACACAGGTGGACTCTATTTTCTAATTAGGTGACTTCTGAAGGAAATTGGTTTTACTAGATTGTAGTTAGGGGTATCAGAGTAAAGGGGGCTGAATACAATTGCACGCCACACTTTTCAGATATTTATTTGTAAAAACATTTGAAAACCATTTATAATTTTCCTTCCACTTCACAATTATGTTTCACTTTGTGCTAGTCTATCACATAAAATCCCAGTAAAATACATGTACGTCTTTGGTTGTAACATGACAAAATGTGGAAAATTCCAAGGGGTATGTATACTTTTTCAAGGCACTGTATGGCATGATTATAAAAGCACTAAATAAATATGGAATCATAGACTAATGCCCTGTACACACGATCGGTTCATCTGATGAAAACCGACCGATGGACCGTTTTCATCGGACAAACCGACCGTGTGTGGGCCCCTTCAGTTTTTTTCCCATCGGTGAAAAAAAATAGAACCTGTTTAACATTTTTCGTATGGTTAAAAAAACGATCGTCTGTGGGGAACTCCATCTGTCAAAATTCAGTGCATGCTCAGAATCAAGTCGACGCATGCCCCGAAGCATTGAACTTAATTTTTCTCAGCACGTCATAGTGTTTTACGTCACCGCGTTGGACACGATCATATTTTTAACCGATGGTGTGTAGGCAAGACTGATGAAAGTTAGCTTCATTGGATATCTGATGAAAAAATCCATCGGTTCGTTTTCATCAGATTAACCGATCATGTGTACAGGGCATGAAAGGTGACTAAAAATAAGACGGGAAAAAAGGAAGTAAATATAAGAAATTTAGCAGAAAATTGATGAGGAATCTGGGGGCAAGATTTTTTAAACCACATCCCAAAATGTCTTAAATTTATTTCAAATTACAAAAATGTATATTAAAGTTATACAACGAAAACAAGTTATATTGCCTTCTATTTCACTATTTTGAAATTTAGCAAGTATTCTACTTTACTATCCTGATTTAACTCGAAGGAAGCATCTGTGCGACACTGTGTGCCTTCCTCCTTCGTAGATATTGATATTGATGAATGAGAGACTGATCTGTGTGTCCGCTTGCATTGTTGATGATCTCATTTAAGTTTCCACTTTGTGGCAAATTGATTGTACTTTTTAATGCTATGCATGCCATGTGACTCCGAAATGATTTATCTTAGAAAACAGTTCAGCGTTCCGGATGCTCACAACTGTATTGCCTACGATGAAGGCTTTGTAATGTTCTTTGCTGTACTCAACAATGTAACAACCCAGTGAACAATCATTTTGGATCATTAATTTTGAGCAAAGCTTTCTTTGTTTTTTATTTAAAGCTTGACGGGAAAAAATGTCATTTTCTACATGAGGGTTTGTGCCATTTAGCACTGTTCAATTTCATTTAATGCAAAGAAAAAAAAATGAAAAGCTTTAAATAAGGCAAAAACTCACATCAAACAGTATGCGTATTACAACACTGGTGATAAAATGACTAAACTAAACTAAACTGACAACATTTAGAGCCGGTTCACACTGGGGGCGACCTGGGATCCGACTTTAAGTCGCCCCAAGTTGCCCCAAGTCGCGTGGTCGAGAAAATGGATAGAAGTGAATAGGAGCCGTCTTTATGTACACTACTGAAGTCACTCCGTCTTCAGAAAAGGTTCCTGTACTACTTCAATTCGACTTCTAGGAGACTTATAGGCAACTTGTACCCATTGATTTCAATGGAAGTCGCCTCAGAAGTCGGATCACTGTCTTAACTGAAGCAACAATACAGGAAGATAACATACATTTCTCAGGTAAACCTCTCGCTCCCACAGAGCTGATTGTTGTTTGATTGGCCACTGGAAAGCCTCCTGTCCTGGAGGCGACTTGAAGTTGCCTTGTACTGTCCTGGAGGCAACTTAAAAGTCGTGTCCAAGTTGCCTCCCAAAGTCGTGTTAGAAGTCGTGTTGCCCCTGTGTGAATGGGCTCTTAGAGATTAAGCCTATCCTCGATGAAGCATGTCAGAAAGGGTGGAATGACAGTTACATAGTCAGGTTGAAAAAAGACACAAGTCCATCTAGTTCAACCAATAAAAGGAAAAAAATAATAAGCATACAATCCCATATAAATAACCCTATACTCACAGTTGATCCAGAGGAAGGCAAAGAACCCCAGCAAAGTATGAATCCCGGCAGCTGTATGTTGTATACCTTTTGAAATACACTGTGCCTGGAATATATTAAAGTGTGGCTGTTTTCTTCTTTTTTTTGGCTGTTGTATGCACAGAGAGCAGGAATAGATTCTCTTGCAAGACTGCACCCAGTGGGGAGGAAAAAAACATCTAAATATACATATGTGCAACCTGTTCTAGCAAAGACTGGATGAATTATTAACTACAGCAAGTCCAATAAAAGCCTATATTTTACTATCCTGTTCCTAACCAGCCAGAAGTCATGGAACCCTATGGGGTTGATTTACTTAAGGCAAATAGACTGTGCACTTTGCAAAGTAAAGTTGCACTGTGCAAGAGCAGTGGCTCCACAGCAGGAGCTCTGCTGACTTCCATCATCCAAACATGTGCAAGCAACTCCTACGTGCGCAACCAAATTTAGCAGCATCAATAAGGGTCAGTTAACTTGACAATAACTCTGACTAATTTGCCTAACTAATTCATTTTAACATTATTTTTGAAAGACTATATAGGGGGTTATTTACGAAAGGAAAATCCTCTTTGCACTAAAAGTGCAAACTACGGGCCAGATTCACAGAAGAAGTACGCCGGAGTATCTACTGATACTCCGGCGTACTTTCAAATTTGCCACGTCGTATCTTTAGTTTGAATCCTCAAACCAAGATACGACGGCTTTTGGCTTCGATCCGACAGGTGTACGGCTTCGTACGCCTTCGGATCGTAGGTGTAATACTTCGGCGCCTGCTGGGTGGAGTTCGCTTCGTTTTCCACGTCGGGTATGCTAATTAGCTGTTTACGGCAATCCACAAAGGTACGCACGATCGCCGCATTCTCTTACGTCGTCGCTAGTCGGCTTTCCCCGGCGTATAGTTAAAGCTGCTATTTCTTGGCCTATCTTTAGACTTGCCATGTTAAAGTATGGCCGTCGTTCCCGCATCGAATTTAATTTTTTTTTTTTTTGCGTAAGTCGTCCGTGAATAGGAAAGGACGTAGCTCACGTCGACGTTCAAAAAATCACGTCGGTGCGACGTAATTTCGCGCAAGGCACAGCGGGAAATTTCAAAACGGAGCATGTGCAGTCGGTTCGGCGCGGGAACGCGCCTAATTTAGATGATCCACGCCCCATTTGAATTAGGCGGGCTTGCGCCGGGGGGATTTACGCTACGCCGCCGCAACTTTACAGGCAAGTGCTTTGTGAAACAAGTACTTGCCCGTAAAACTTGCGGCGGTGTAACGTAAATGCTATACGTTACGCCGCCGCAAATGTACATTAATCTGGCCCAACATGTGCAAAGTGCATTTGAAATTGCTCTGAATATACACTTGAAAGTGCAGTCACTGTAAATCTGAGGGGTAGATCTGAAATGAGGGGAAGCTCTGCTGATTTTATCATCCAATCACGTGCAAGCGTAAATGCTGTTTTTTTATTGTCCCACTTAGATCTACAGCGGCTGCACTTCCAAGTGCACAGTCAGTGCAATTTCAAATGCACTTTAATAAATAACCCCCCATAGAATTTTTATTTGTTACACTGTTTTACTAGACAGAACGCTTCCGGCTGGTCTTTGCTTCTGAGCATGCGCATTTGTACTTTTTACAAAAGTCTGATTGCTTGCTGTACACACGGTCGGACTAGGCACCATCAGACTTTTGTTGACGTAAAGTTTGTCCGTTTGCAGACCAAACTTTTTGTCCGATGAAACCCGAAAAAGTTGGTCCGATGGAGCGTACACACGATCGGACAAATTTGCAAACTTGCAGATTTTAAAGTTTGTTGGCAAAAAGTCAGACCGTGTGTACGGGCCTTAACACATGAATATGCTTTGATCTAAACCGTTCCATTGTAGCTCTAGGTGTATGTTTAGGGTTGTTTTCCTGCTAGAAGATGAACCTCTGCCCCAGTCTTAATTCTTTTGCAGACTCTAAGGCCTCGTACACACAACCGAGGAACTCGTCGTAAATGAAACATTGTTTTCCTCGACGAGTTCCTTGTTGGGCTTGTCGAGAAACTTGACAAGCTTTCTTTGCGTACACACTGTCAAGACCAAATCTCGTCGTTCTCAAACGTGGTGACGTACAACACATATGACGGAAGGGGAAGTTCGATTCCACTGGCACAACCCTTGGGGCTGCTTTTGCTAATCTCATGTTACTGCGTGTTAAGTAAAAGTTTGGTAGGAGACGATTTTCACTTTTCAGTCTGTTACAGCGTGACAAATGTGCTATCTCCATTACAAACGCTACTTTTACCGAAGGTGCGCTCCCGTCTCATACATACACACGACCGGTTTCCTTGGCAAAAAAGCTCTGCCACCAAGTTTCTTGATGGATTCTGTCGAGGCCTAACAGGTTTCTTCGAAGATTGCTCTAAATTTGGCTTCATCCATCTTCCCATTAATTCTGACCAGCTTTCCAGTCCTTGCTGAAGAAAATCATTGTAACAACATGATGCTGCCACCCCCATATTTCACGGTGGAGATTGTGTGTTCAGGGTGATGTGCAGTGTTAGTTTTCCGTCAAACATAGCGTTTTGCTCTTAGGCCAAAAAGTTCAATGTTGGTCTCATCTGACCAGAGCACCTTCTTCCACATGTTTGCTGTGTCCCCCACATGGCTTCTTGCAAACTGCAAATTGGACTTCTTATGGCTTTTTAAAAAAAAAATGGCTTTCTTGAACTCTCCCATAAAGGCCATATTTGTGGAGTGCACAACTAATAGTTGTCCTGTGGGCAGATTCTCCCACTTGAGCTGTGGATCTGTGCATCTTCTCAAGAGTTACCATGGGCCTCTTGGCTGCTTCTCTGATTAATGTTCTCCTTGCCCAGCCTGTCAGTTTAGGTGGATGGCCATGTCTGTTTTGCTTGTCTTGCAAAAACGCTCTCAAACCAAATAACTCTCAAACCAAGGTTTTACTGTAATGGTTTTTAACCACTTCCTTACTGGGCACATATACCCCCTTCCTGCCCAGGCGAAATTTCAGCTTCCGGAACTTCGTCGATTTAACTGACAATTGCGCGGTCGTGCGACGTGGCTCCCAAACAAAATTGGCGTCCTTTTTTTCCCACAAATAGAGCTTTTTTTTGTGGTATTTGATCACCTCTGCAGTTTTTATTTTTTGCGCTATAAACAAAAATAGAGCGACAATTTAAAAAAAAATGCAATATATTTTACTTTTTGCTATAATAAATATCCCCAAAAAACATATAAAAAAAATGTTTTTTTCCTCAGTTTAGGCCGATACGTATTCTTCTACATATTTTTGGTAAAAAAAATCACAATAAGCATTTATTGATTGGTTTGCGCAAAATAGCGTTTACAAAATAGGGGATAGTTTTATGGCATTTTTATTAATATTTTTTTTTTTACTACTAATGGAGGCGATCAGTGATTTTGTTCGTGACTGCGACATTATGGCGGACACATCGGACACTTTTGACACATTTTTGGGACCATTGTCATTTTCACAGCGAAAAGTGCTATAAAATTACACTGATTCCTGTGAAAATGACACTGGCAGTGAAGGGGTTAACCAGGATTTGGCACTCTAGTGGTTAAGTATGTACTAAGGGAGTGTTCTTACTGTGGGGGGGCGTGGCTGTGCTTGTGATGTCACTGATCGCCATTCCCTAACACAGGGAACAGACGATCACTGACAGCCACACTAGGAAGAATGGGGAAGGTTAGTTTACACTCACCTCTCTCCGTTCTTCCTCTCTGTGACCCAATTGCAGGACACCGGCGGCGATCGGGTCCGTAGGTCCCTCGGGCACAGAGGACAGGACCGGGTCGCGAGCGTTCCCAGTAATGCGGCGGGTGCGCGCGCACGGCCCCTAGTGGCTCTGCAAGACGAGGACATCATAAGACGTCCTCTCAGAACAACAGAGCTATCGTGCCGCCGTCAATTGACGGCGGCCGGTAGTAAAGTGGTTAAAGAGATTCTATGAATAATGTGATTTTTAAATTAAAACTAAACATATTCCTTTATTTATGAACATTCAACTTTTATTGAAAATAAGTCAAGAAACAGGTTACATAGTATGTCATATGCAAGTACAGGTACATCAATAAACAATGTGATACCGTGTGTACATGAGTCAAGAGGATTTTAAAGTATTCCCTTTTTAAGCAAATCAACAGTTCAAAGGTTGAAACTTAATCTTCCTAAGCATGCCCCAAAGGGTCTAAATACTGGTGATGTAGCTTCGTCCTGAGCCTGTGGCCTAGGTCATCTTCAGGATTTAGAGGGGTGGCATCAGTAATGCGGCCTAAGGTTGTAACGGTTCAACAGCATACATTGCACATGAAACCATGTATGAGGGGGATTAGAAAGAAGAGAAAAGACAGTGGAGTACCCCAGATATGACACGGGTAGGGAGGGAGGGGGAGGACGGACATCAACACGATAACACTTGCCCTCCAGTCAGGAACGCCTGAGGGAGAAATATTGAAAGGACTGCCAAAGGTCTCAGAATCTGCAAAGTCCCATGTGGCCAACCGTCCCTGGTTAAGGGGTCTGCATAATGTCATCATACTCCTGTGAGTATCGAAAAATGATCCAAGGCCTCCAAGTAGTCTGAAAGGCCTCTACTCTGCTATGCTCCTGCGCCACAGTGTCCTCCATCTCCCAAATATCTCCAACTTTCTTAAGCCAATCTATCATTGTGGGCACCTTGGTTGATCTCCAATGAATAGGTACCAACGACCTTGCTGCGTTAATCAGATGTTTGGTTAGCGAGTGTTTGTATGTCTGTAGGGTAAGGTGGTTGACGTGTAAAAGGCAGCAAGCTGCATCCAAGAACAACTCCGTTTCCGTGATTTTTCTGATCAGGTGAGTAATTTTGCCTCAAAAGGGCGCAATCAGCGGGCACTCCCACCAAATGTGGAGAAGAGTGCCCCTCTCCGTCTGGCACATCGGGGGTGTCTGAGGGTTCCACTTATGGAGTTTGTCAGGAGTATTATACCAGTGTGTCAACAGCTTGTAGCCCGTTTCCTGGACAAGTGTACTTATAGAACCTTTATGTGCCAATATGCATGCATACCTCCACTGTTTGTCCGTGAGTGCCTTTCCCAGCTCCTCCGACCATCTCCTCCTGTATCCGTCCGCTCCACCACACTCAGCCAGCTGTAGCCAGCCATACAAGGTCGACGTAGCCTTATCTAGGGGTGTCCCATCTAGACACGTCGTCTCCAAGTCAGTCAGAGGTCTGCGAAAGTCTTGTAAGCGTCTCTGTTTAGTAAGGTAGTCTCGCAATTGGAAATATGACCACCACTTCAGTCGTGGGAGACCATTTCCTTCCTTCAATGTCAAAAGGTCCTTAATTTTGTCTCCCGAAAACAGTCCTTCGCGAGTAAGGGGGTGTCATTGTGCACCGGCTGGAACAAATCGCCGTCTTCTCCCCGGGGAAGTCAGTATTTCCCCTTAAAGGTGTCAAAGGGCCAGTGGGTGTGGTAATCTTGCCACATTCAGCAATGTCGTGCAGGATTTCCAATGTGGTTCGTGTGAGCGGTTGCATTTTAAAGGTGACAGCGGGCTTAGGTTTGGGTGTCCATGGGGAGAACCTCAACGACCGTACGGAGAGGGACTCCTCCAATGCCACCTATGCTTTTGAACGTCTATGGCAGTGCCAATCAATCACCCTGGCCATATGAGATGCGTAATAATAATGTTTAAAGTTAGGTAGCCCAATCCCACCCGCTTCCTTGGGTCTAAACAACCATGACAATTTAATTCTGGGTTTACGATCGTTCCAAATGAACTTCAGAATGGTAGAATTCATTAAGCAGAAAAAATGGGTAGGGTCCTGAAAAGATACAGGAATCTAGGCAAGACCACCATTTTGACAATGGATGCGCGCCCGAACCAAGAAAAGCAGCCTATTCGCCATCTTTCAAGGTCGGCTGTGCAACTCTTTAGGAGGGGTGGGAAGTTCGAGTCAAAGATGTGTTGCAATTGTGGTGTCAGGTGGGTGCCTAGGTGCTTGATAGCTCCCTCCTCCCATCTAAATTTGGATTCTGCTTTAGTTTGAATCAGCTGTTCAGTTGGCAATGTGATGTTTATGGCCTCGTATTTGGAGTAGTTGATTTTTAAGTTGGACAAGTATCCATAGCGAGCAAACACATATTCCTTTATATATTAAATACAAATTATATACTGAAATAGAAAAAGTCGTAATGAAAAAAAACTGAATTACATTTTATTTCCAATGAAAAACTTTCTTGGAAAAAAAGAAATGACAGAGTTTTAACTCATAAATGCCTCATTGTATGAAAAAACCCTTAAGCGAGAAGTCCAAAAAGTTAAATTCCCCCGCATTTTAAAAGTAATTCCAATATAAAAAAATGTATGTTTCAAATTGATCTTTTATTTTACAATCATATCACATCTCGCTAGTATCTCCTATCTTTTCTCTTTTTTGAGATGGAAAAGATTGCATTCTGGATCAATATATTCTACTCATTTTCAAAACTTTTCTTTTATATATGTTGCTTAAAACAAAAGCAGGCACTTAGAATGCCTTCTAGTTGTGTATTGCATTCATGACTTGCCTGAAAGACACTAACAAATTGTAGAACTGCCTAATTCATTCCACTCAACACCTTTTCAGCTTTAGGTAAGGAATTTATCTCACGTTTTCATTTATTTTCCATCCCAGTTCAAAGCTTCCTTTAGCTCCTTGATGTATAAACATTTTTGCTTTTTCATCACCCACCCAACATTTTCTAACCAACATCATTTTAACCGAGATCAAACATCATATCATTTGTGTCATCTTTAATCTGATTTCCACAGATTATTTGCATTTTGTTTAGTTAAAGAACACCTCAAGCTAAAGTGTGTGATTTATTGGACAAACAGACATATGCATTTCAAAAAGCATATTATAATATTTAATGCATAACAAAAAAGTGCTTAACACTTGAACTCCAAGCAAAAATAATACTCCACTGCATTTACAATTAAAAAACACTAAAGTTATGAGAATTATAAATAAAAATATATAAAATTATTAAAGTATAGGTACACTAATGTTAATGTAATTTCAGATTTATTTTCAGTCTTTTATTAAATAATATCTAATAATCCTGCTATTAAAGAATTTACTATATTTTCTTTGTTTTCAGTACTACTACTGCTGCTAAATGTTTCAATTCCCACCGAGCCGGAGGGTCGGCTTGGCCGAACTTAATGGGTGTTCAGCCGGGCCAACCCTTCAGCTGCATTTCAAAAAGCATATTATAATATTTAATGCATAACAAAAAAGTGCTTAACACTTGAACTCCAAGCAAAAATAATACTCCACTGCATTTACAATTAAAAAACACTAAAGTTATGAGAATTATAAATAAAATTATAAATTATAAATAAAAATATATAAAATTATTAAAGTATAGGTACACTAATGTTAGTGTAAGTTCAGATTTATTTTCAGTCTTTTATTAAATAATATCTAATAATCCTGCTATTAAAGAATTTACTATATTTTCTTTGTTTTCAGTACTACTACTGCTGCTAAATGTTTCAATTCCCACCGAGCCGGAGGGTCGGCTTGGCCGAACTTAATGGGTGTTCAGCCGGGCCAACCCTTCAGCTGCATTTCAAAAAGCATATTATAATATTTAATGCATAACAAAAAAGTGCTTAACACTTGAACTCCAAGCAAAAATAATACTACACTGCATTTACAATTAAAAAACACTAAAGTTATGAGAATTATAAATAAAATTATAAATTATAAATAAAAATATATAAAATTATTAAAGTATAGGTACACTAATGTTAGTGTAATTTCAGATTTATTTTCAGTCTTTTATTAAATAATATCTAATAATCCTGCTATTAAAGAATTTACTATATTTTCTTTGTTTTCAGTATTACTACTGCTGCTAAATGTTTCAATTCCCACCGAGCCGGAAGGTCGGCTTGGCCGAACTTAATGGGTGTTCAGCCGGGTCAACCCTTCAGCTGCAGTGGGTCGGCTTGGCTGAACATCCATTTAATTTGCTGATCTTCCAAACAACCAAAATTCTGTCTGAATCAGGGTTCGGACCGAATCAGCAGCTTATTCCTAGTCTACAAAGAGAGAGAGTTGGAATTTCCCAACAGGAAACACAGATACCAATAAAATATGACAGGGTTCTAACCCCTCATTACTCTATCCAAAACAAGAATTTGGCAAGAGAAACTGCTTAAAGGAGTTGTAAAGGATTTTTTCCCCTAAATAGCTTCCTTTACCTTAGTGCAGTCCTCCTTCACTTACCTCATCCTTCGATTTTGCTTTTTAATGTCCTTATTTCTTCTGAGAAATGCTCACTTCCTGTTCTTCTGTCTGTAACTCACCACCATAATGCAAGGCTTTCTTCCTGGTGTGGAGAAAGCCTCTTGAGGGGGCGAGCAGGAGTGTCAGGACGCCCACTAACACACAGCTCCTTTCTCTATCTGCAAAGTAGATAGTGTCCTGACTTGCCTGCTCGCCCCCTCCCCCCTCAAGAGGCTTTCTCCACACCAGGAAGAAAGCCTCGCATTACGGTGTGTAGTTACAGAAAGAAGAACAGGAAGTGAGCATTTCTCAGAAGAAATAAGGACATTTAAAACCAAAATCGAAGGATGAGGTAAGTGAAGGGGGACTGCACTAAGGTAAAGGAAGCTATTTAGGGGAACAAAAATTCCTTTACAACCCCTTTAAATAGCCAGCAAACATAAACTGCATATTTAGGAAATACTGGTAATTTAAAATTACTATATTTCTGGTGATCTTGAGATCTTCGATTCTTTACCTACTATGGCCCAGATTCACAGAGAGCACGGCGCACATTAGGCCGCTGTAGAGTAACCACTGTACGCACGCCAATGCAGCGCAGAGAGGCAAGCATGGAATTCAGCAAGCCAGTGCTCCCAACGCTGCGCCAGCATGGCGTGGGTTTCGAAGGCGTACGCCCGCGTAGGTGAAAGTGGGCGTGACTCATGCAAATGAGGCGTGACCCCATGCAAATGATGGGCCGAGCGCCAGACAGATACGTATCACGAACTGCACATGCGCGGTGACGTGGACGCATTCCCCTGCGCCTCCTCACAACCACGTCGGAACAACTGCCTAAACTACACCGGATCACTGCGTACGGCGTGAACGTAACCTACGCCCAGCCAGACACACATCCAACGTAACATACGCCAGCTTGTGTTCCCTGGTGCAGACCTTTGTATGTCTGCTGCTGGGTTGCACCTCCTTTATGGGGAATAACTTTACGCCGGATGTACAACTTACGTGCACCTCGCGTAGCCTGCGTCGGGCGCACGTACATTCGTGAATTGCCGTATTTCCCTGATTTGCATGTTTGAATGGCTAATCAATGGGAGCGGCACCATGCACCCAGCCTAAATGTGCGCCCACCCTACGCCTGCGTAAGCAAGATACGTCGGCGGGGTGTAGCCTGGTTTTAGGCGCATATCTGTTTGTGGGTCTGGTGCACAGATATGACGGCGCACATTTGCACTTACGTCGGCGTAACTTGTTATACGTCGGCGTAAGTGCTTTGTGAATCTGGGCCTATGTGTTTAACGAGTACTTCTATTTTATAAGCCAATTTAGAGTAAAAGATTTATAGGCTTTGCTTTAGTTGATCGTTATTCAATCCCCAGATAATTCAATTTCCTGGCAAGTCATTATTGTCCCTCTGAGATAAAAAAAAAAAGCATGCACTGAATATGCAAGCTATAGTAAAAAAAAAAAAAAAAAAAAAAATCAAACAAAATCCAACTGTCATATAATGTCTATGGCAAGGGATGGTTACAGCTATAGTCTTGCAACACAGCCTTAATGAAAGTTGGTATCTGTGACTTTTTTTTTATTTTTATATTTTTGCTTTGAAAAGGTGCAAACAGTTAAAGCCAAAACTTTACTATTTCTATTCTACTATTAAAAAACAGGGAACGTCTTTGAGGATTTTTTTGCTGTCTCTTTTCCAATTGTTTGTCCTGGCGACAGACAAAACTTGAAGAGAAATCTAATATTTTACAGCTCTCACTAGAACATGGAGGGGGACCCAATGAGATGATAGCTGACAAAGGAGGGATATCCCCTATTTTTGGGAAGATTTCCTCTTACTTGCTGTTGCCTTTGGGACAGGAAGTGAGGGGGGATTCCCCACCTGGAAGGCACTTAGCAATATTACCTGATAGAGGTTTTAGGTAAAAAAATGAAATTTTGATAATATTTTGATAAATTTGATAATTAATTTTGATAACATTTTGAAAATGTATTTGTTAATGAAATAGAATGTATAAATAACTGACTTTATTTTTAAGTAGAAATTAACTTTTCTATATGTGTTTTGACATACTTACATTAGCTAACAGTTTGCATAGAGTCACACCCTGCTTCTGCTAAGTCATTGTGGTTAAATTCATGGAACAGCCTGATTGTATAAGCAAAGTCATCTTTTAGCCATTGTTAAAACTAAATTCAGTTGGTTTAAATCTTGATAAGAAAATACTAAGTTTGTATGAAATCTACAGACATATGCAATAATATGCAGCCCATCCTATTTTTCTTCTGTATATAAGTCCCTCTGAGAGAATAAACTTTAGAGATCTAATGAACACTTAAATGCTTTCTTGTGTCTCATTGTGATTTCTCACGAAATTCCGGGGGTTACTGAAATGTATCCTGCATTTACCTGAAGTACACCTGGGTGGCGGTATTACCTTTAACATTTGGTGGCAGCGGTTGGATGAAAAAAATCACCTTTGGTAAGAGGAATCTTTTTGTATTTTAGACAGACTGTCTTCTCTTGCCTTAGCTCTGATTTAAATTTCACCTTGAACTAAACTTATGTAGAAGAGGGATACGAACCATGCCTTGGTGTATAGGGGATTTTTTGGGGGAAAATCCGCCTTTAGGTCCTGGTTCACATTGATTTTCCTTTGAGATTGTGCTATTTCACTTGAGATGGCGCGATTTCAGAGTGGCAAGGTCAGCGTGATTTCAGGTGCTACTTGATAGACATCTGTATGCCTTCATACACGAGTGTCTATTGAGGTCGCACCTGAAGTCGGAAAAATGTAGTGCAGATACTGCTTTTGCAAATCGGTGCGGCGCCGCAAAATCGCGCTGCACCGATGGTAACGGTGCCATTGCAGTCAATGGGCTACGATTTGTCATGCAATTAGACTCTCAGGTCGCATGAAAAAAATCGCTCCAATGTGAACCTAGGCTCAAAGTACCTCTGAGAAGGTACTAATAATTATAAGCGTTTTGGGGACGCTGTAGAAAAGTGTACACGACAGTCCTTTTGGTAAGGAGCTGAAATGGTTAAATGAGGATTATATTTTGGTGACCCAACCTATTTTTGCTTTTCTTTCTGTCGCATAGAAGTGATAAGATTATTTGTTGTGTGGCTACACTGACTGTAAGGTGGGACAGTCAGTGGTCTCCAGTCCAAATATCGTGAGAGTGGTAAGTACTTTTGTATGTATGTTTATTAATGTTGTTGCTGTGGTGTAGATGGGAAAACGGGGTTTTAGCTATGCTATACAAGCCAAGGTTTTAAGAAGGGGAAGTTGTTGGTATAGGGAATTCTCTTCCATCTCCTCAGAAGAAAAATGCTTACATGTTATGTGTTTGTTTGTTGTTGTCTTGGAATTCCAATTTAGAGTATAAGTTTTTTTTTTCTTCTGAATGCAAACAGATTGTTGAATAATTGATATATGTCCTTTGATCCTGCCAAGTAGGAGAGCATTGCTAAAGTGGGCAGGTGAGAGGGACAGAATAGGGTACTCATCTGTGTGTGGTGCTTTATTTAAGTCATTCCTCTTATCCAATAGTGGGCCAGATCCACGTAGTGGATCGTAATTTTAGTCCGGCGTAGCGTATCGTATTGGCACTGCGCCGCCGCGGCTTTGAGAGGCAGGTGCTGTATTCACAAAGCACTTGCCTCTGAAGTTGCGGCGGCGTAGCGTAAGTCTGCCGGCGTAAGGGCGCAGAATTCAAATGTAAAAGATGTGGGCGTGTTTTATGTTAATTTTACTTGACCCGACGTAAATGACATTTTTCTGAACGGCGCATGCGCCGTCCGTGGGGGTATCCCAGTGCGCATGCTCGAAATTAACCCGCAACACGCCAATGCTTACGACGTGAACGTCATTCTACGCAAAGCCCTATTCACGAACGATACGCAAACGACGTAAAATTTGCATACTCGACGCGGAAATTGACGGAAGCGCCACCTAGCAGCCAGCGTAACTTCTTTTTTGGATCTGGCCCAGTATGTTTTAGCACAATACACAGAGGTATATGTCTGCTTGCATAAATCTCTTAATTCACTTCAAGTGAAAGAGGGGATCAAACCACTAGTGTTGAGCAGAATACGCCATATTCGATTTCGCGATATATCTCGAATATATAGTCGAATATTCGAGATATATTCGCTAAATTCGAATATTCGTGATATTTTATCGAAATGAAATGATTGCGAATTTTCGCTATTGCGAATGCGAAAATAATTGCGATTTTTCGATAACTGCGGTAGGAGCACTCTGATTGGCTCAGAATATTCGTGATATTTTATCGAAATTTCGCAATATTGCGAATGCGATATTGATGGCGAAATTTCGACAACAGCGCTAGGAGCACTCTGATTGGCTCAGAATATTCGTGATATTTTACAATACAAAATAATTGCGAATATTCGGCAAATGCGGAAGGAGCACTCTGATTGGCTCAGAATATTCTTGATATTTTACAATACAAAATAATTGCGAATATTCGGCAAATGCGGAAGGAGCACTCTGATTGGCTCAGAATATTCTTGATATTTTACAATACAAAATAATTGCGAATATTCGGCAAATGCGGAAGGAGCACTCTGATTGGCTCAGAATATTCTTGATATTTTACAATAGAAAATAAAAAGTGTTTTGCATTGGTGGTGATTCTTTACTCTATCCATCTGTCACAGCCGTTTGTCAATCAAACACCTTGAAGATTGAACACGTTCATGCTGCATGCTTTGGACTTTTTTTCACTTCACATATCAAAGACATTTTTATGAAAGATTATTTTTCTATTATTGGGACTATATTTCTTTATATATTTGTTTCACTGTGTATTTCACAAGTTATTTGCGCTTGCTTATTTTATAATTTGCCCACATGTCTTGTCACTAGACATATTTTTTATTCTTGTAGAGCGACTCCATTTTCTGTCTTGTATTAATTTATGTTGTATAACATTTTTGAGTTGCTGCTGTATTCTCCCCTTTTTTTAAGGTATGCGCAATTTTTTCCTTCTTACAAAAAAAAATAATATCAAACATACAAATATTCATAACAGAAACATACACAAAGCCCCCCCCTTTTGCATCAGAGACAATCAGAGTTCTCCTACCACAGTTATCGAAAATTCGCAATCATTTTCGCATTCGCATTAGCGAAAATTCGCAATTTTTTTTTTTTATATTCGGCAACATAAAAGGATCGCCTCAGCTTAGCTACTCGGCCCAGGGTCTCTAATCATACCAGCAATGCTTTTAGACGTCGATAGGATGTGATCTGTTTTAAAAATAAAATTGAAAAAATGTGAATATTCGGAATTGCGAATATTCACCGCGAAATTCAAAATATATCGCGAATACTCGAATATGCCATATTCGAGCCGAATATTCGCAATACGAATATTCGTGAGCAACACTACAAACCACAGGCCATACCTTCGCCAACGCTTTTGCGCAAAGCATACTGCTATATTTGCATTCCATATGCAGCGAGTCCGAGAGACTTGCTGAGGTGGAGAGTGAATTTTAAAGAAGGATATAATTCAGGAAAAGTTATCTATATAGAAAGCATGCTTATTGTTAAAATGTTGCAACTATTGTCAATCTATTCATAAAATGTGTTGGGCACATACTCACATGCCCAATACATAATTAATTGGAAACATTAAAAAAAAAAGGGGAATGTGACGTCACTAATAAATTACATGTATGTGCTGGTACCAAATGTTTTTTTGAGGAATCTGATCAGATACAATTTTTTTTTTAGAGTAGCATTTCAATTTATACATGGGGTATTTTGATTACCGTATTTATTGGCATATGGCACGCTCCCTAACTTTAAGAGTGAAGTTTCAAGAAAAAAAACTTTCCACGGCCCCCTGCGTATAACACACAGGCACAGTTTACGCTCTATTTTCAGGGAAAAAAAGTGAGTGTTATATGCCAATAAATGCAGTATTTCAGTTAGGCTCTGTTTCCACTATTGCAACCCCAGATTTGCGTGATTTACAATGCGAATTTACAATGCGATTCTTGATGCAATGTCATGCAACCGTGTGAGAACAAGTCACACCGAAGTAGGAACAAAGTAGTGCAAGAACCTTTTTGAGTCGCTGTGACTTGAGTCGCACAAATTAAAACAGGGACCATTGAAATACATGGGTTTTGACTTCTCATGCGACTTCACATGTGTCAAGTCGCACGGCAACTCGCAGTAGTGGAAACAGATCTTTAGATCCTTGGAGTCTAACTTTGGGGACTGTTTTAATTGTGTAATTTACTATCCTTACATTATTAAAGTTAAAAGGTGTTGTTTTCTTTTCGGTATCAACAAATATGCTCTTGTTGGGATTGATACAATTGCCCTGGGCTCCGCGGTGTTCAGTAAATGGCATTATAGTTTTGTTGATGTTGAAAAAAAAAAAAAGGGGAACTTTTGCATTGTATAAGTACATTGCCTGTTACAAGACAAGGGAATGGTTATTTGTGCAAATGGGTTTAATTGTGTTTAGGCTGTATTAACAATGATTGGGGATTTTAAAATGTTTGATTTTATCTCTTTTTGGTAAAATACAATTTTAGGGCTGGGTTCACAAATATATGGTGCAAATTTGAGCTTTGTTTTCACAGCTAATTGACACGGTAGTTGTTCAGCGTTTTCATGTCAGTTTTTGATCAGGATCAGGTCAGGATTGCATCAGTATCAGGTCAGGATTTTATACTGTTCACAAATGAATGACATGTGCGATTCAGAAGCTTTCCCATAGAGGTCAATGGACCTGTATTCGTACGTAAGCCGGACCGCACTTTCTAGAAAACGCACACTTATTTGGGCAGTGCGGAGTGTGAATGCAACGCAGGTGTGTGAACCAGCATCATTCAAGGAAGTTATGTATTCCAGGCGCTACGCCAGAGGAATTGTAGTTGGTAAAAGAAAAAAAAAAGTAACTAAAGTTTTGTGTAATCCTATGCACTAGGGAAACATATGAGAGATATGGAAAAATAAATAAATAAATAAATAAATAAAAAACAAATGGTAAAGGTGTTTAAAAGCTGTTCAAAGGGCAAAAATGGGAAACATTTCTAAATGAAGAATGAATGGAGTGGCCAAATGGATGTGAATAAAAGGAGAAAGTGGTTGTATTAAAAAATCGGACGTTTGGCTGTGTTTGTGTCTAGAAGCATTTGAAAAACATCTGTAGACGAAACGCTGCTAAACGCGAGTTACCGTGTTTAGCCGTGATTGGGCTTGTTTGAAAAAAAAAAATGCCTCTAGACTCAGCTTCTGAATGTATTTTTTTGGGGTTCCAGAAAAAGCCTCTAAACTCAACTGCCTAGAAAAACTATAAAACACGAACAGATAAGATAACATGCCCAACTGCTCCTAAACATCCGTTTACCAGCAGCAGTGTACATGAGGCTTTACCAGGATATACAAAATAAATTGCTGCATATATTGGGTTCATGAGTTACTAAAATATGATGGGAAGTTTGTTTGAATAACAGTCAGAGTGACTATTCTGGATATATTTACCTTTTCAATTCCCAGAGTTTCAATCGTAAAGTGTTAATGATGTAATATTGTTTATCCATCAATGTTTTGTTTGTTGCTAATGATCAGATATATTTAAACAGTTGGGAGGCTGACTTTTGAGTAAGAATGTGTGCTTGGGTAAAATGTTCTGTTCTGAGTTCCTCGGGTCCACTTGGGTCCCGAGGATAGAAGAAACAAAAGTTGTTTACGTTTTATTGAAGTCCTGCAGTAATACTGGATTTGAAAAAATATTTAAATATATTGAATCTAATGAAGACTGTTGCTGAGAAACATTTTATATTCCTGCATACTTATGTTTGAGTTAATGAGGAATATTGTTTTTAAATACCTCCAATGGTTAAGGCCTTAATTGATCAGGTAGATTCTGTGATTCTTCATGTTGGATGAGGAATATCCGCCCCAGCCAGCCAGCATTCACCCCTAGCCCCCTGCACATGAATAAATTCCCATCCCATTCCTACCCTATACCCCATTCATACCCTGCCCTATACCCTATCCGGATGAAGAGATGACTACAGGTTTTACATGGAAATCTTTGTTGTTCATCGTTGTTGTTTACATGCCATGGGAAGTGCTGATATGAGTAAAGGCGGACTCCTGCTGGAAAATATTCCTGGAAAGACACCTTGAGGGTTAGCCATGACGCACGCCCAAGGTCTACGAAATTCCAGTGAGCATCACAAGAGAGAGATCCAGATACGCCAGCCCGAAGACCCAAGTCTAGCCCAATGCATCTGTCTGTGGATATCAAGTTCTATCTATCAAAGAGGCAGGGTTTTGGGGTAGAAGGATCTCTGTAAAATATGGATAAACACAGAATCTAACCAAAAGTTTGGGGAAAAGTTTCAGCGAATGAGAATTATAATGTGGACATTTCCTTCCCTTTCATGAATTTATTGGATATTCAGAAGTGTTTTTCTTTGGGACTATTTTTTATTTTGGCCTAAAGGCTATCATGCCCCTCCCACTTGCTTTTAAGGACTGTCACGCCCCTCCCCCCTTTGTATTTCATGGACAATTGCTATGAAGCTGAGATTATCTGCTTATTGTTCTATATTTTTACATGCTTAGGATAATGATACATTTATGGGAAGTAGCCCAGGTGAATGTCGGGGGTTTCAGGGTTTCTGATTATCACGTTCGTGATAAAAGAGAGGATTGAAATAGAATGTATACATAACTGACTTTATTTTTAAGTAGAAATTAACTTTTCTATATGTGTTTTGACATACTTACATTAGCTAACAGTTTGCATAGAGTTACACCCTGTCATTGTGGTTAAATTCATGGAACAGCCTGATTGTATAAGCAAAGTCATCTTTTAGCCATTGTTAAAACTAAATTCAGCTGGTTTAAATCTTGATAAGAAAATACTAAGTTTGTATGAAATCTACAGACAAATGCAATAATATGCAGCCCATCCTATTTTTCTTCTGTATATAAGTCCCTCTGAGAGAATAAACTTTAGAGATCTAATGAACACTTAAATGCTTTCTTGTGTCTCATTGTGATTTCTCACGGAATTCCGGGGGTTACTGAAATGTATCCTGCATTTACCTGAAGTACACCTGGGTGGCGGTATTACCTTTAACAGTTAACACATACTAAAAAAGGTTGGTCAAGTGTACCTCTTTTCAATAATAGCATTTTAAATCATCTCACAAAAAAATCTTGATTTTGATTTTATTTTTTAAAGGAAAATGTTGCAAGAAAAAAAATATTTTATAATAATAAGGAAGAATAAATAAATATAATACTAATTCTAAATGATTGAGGAGGGAGTAAGTGATTCTTTATAGCAGCATTTTATGAATACAGAGCACTTCTATGAGCTCCCACATGCTCGTGCAGCAAAGAAAAAGCATATGTGGGGGGGCGTGGCCGAGAGCGGCATGTGAGAGGACGTGCATCACAGAGCTCCCGCACTAATCCTCCAACGATCCTCTTCCCAGCCGGTTAATCCTCTCGGAATTCGACCGATTCGGTGCACACTCCCCTCTGGGCACTCCTGAGGACATTGGCGGTGTTTGTGGAAGCCATGCTGACCCGCAAACAGTTAGAGACCGGGCCGCCCGAAATCCAACATGGCGCCGCGGCTCCTCTCTCACAGCGCGCACGAGGCATGGACAAAGGCAAGGACACGGGTAAGCCCCCGAAAACCCCTCGTGGGACTGGGAAAGACCCCCCAAAAGATATACTCTATTATGCCCAGAAGCTAACGAGTGCAGCAGCACATGGGAGTGGGGAGGACATGTCTACTACCCCTGCAGTGTTTCATACACAGGCCGAGGATGAGGCAGGCACTCAGGGCCCTGAGGCCTCCTCAGTGCGGGACTTGTTAATGATGGAGGAGGATGAGGAGGATGGGAGCGATGCTCAGCCTTCCCTAGCTGATATACTGCGTGCAGTGAATAAGTGCACAGCGTCAGTACACTCGTTGCAGGAAAACTTTGGCACATTGAAGGAGGAATTGGGGTTCATTAGGCATGATCTGCAGAAGACGCGGGAGCGCACCACTGCTGCCGAGGGACGCATCAGCGATTTGGAAGACAAGCTGACACCTCTCATAAGGGATGTCCAAATCACTGCCAGAATTGCCAGGGCGAACGATCTCAAGTCTGACGACATCGAGAATCGCTTGCGACGAAATAACGTTTGCATAGTGGGGCTCCCCGAGAAGACCGAGGGCAGGGACCCTACCGAATTTATTGAACAATGGCTACTCCAGGTGTTCGGGAAGGAGGTCTTTACCCGGTTGTATTCAGTAGAACGGGCACACAGGGTGCCAACTAGACCCCTACCGCCAGGGCACCCGCCGCGTACCATGATTGCAAGGCTGCTCAATTATAAGGATAAAGAAATTGTGCTCAGACAAGCGAGGGAGCGACGCAATATCCTGTTTAATGGGGCTCGTGTATCGTTTTACCCTGATTACTCTGCAGAAGTACAGAAGAGAAGAGCGAGATTCTCCGATGTCAAGAAGAGGTTGCAGCGGCTGCGGGCCTCATATGCCATGCTATTTCCTGCGAAGCTCCGGATCATAGTTGGCGGTCAGTCCCATTTCTTCGAATCGGCGGCTGATGCATCATCCTGGCTGGACGCCAACGAACACGCTATTCGCCAAGAGGGCAGGAGAGCGGAGGCAGAGGGAGACTGATTCGTCACTTTAGCAGATTCCGGTTCGGTACAGGTTTGTTTATTCCAGTTTGGCTGGGAAGCCACAACCTACAGCTTTTCTCTGACAGTGTTGTGAGCAAGTGAATATTTCTAACAAGCACTTTAGTGATTTTTCATATTTTTGTCCTGGTGGAAGTTTTCCTCAGGAGGCACCTGAAGTGGAGGATCGAGGTGTTCGGCTCGATCTACGGTGCTTTTGGGGTGGTTTTTATACCCCTTTTTCTCTTTTTACTTTGATTTTTGTTTCCCCCCCCCCCCTCCTTTTTCTTTTCTGGTTCTTTTGCAACCCCTGCCCAGTACCCCACGAAATGGAGGGCTCTCCTTGTGGTAACTGGGGATTTTTGTTTGTTGGTTGCATGCAAGTTTTTGTTTTTCAGGCTCTAATTCTTCATTATCACAGCTACAGCTCTGAACAGTGCCGATGGGCTCACAGGACACTTTTGAAGCAGATCCCAGGTACTTTATTTTTGATACACTTGGCGCACTGGTCCTATGCCGGACACGGTATCTTGCCTGGGTTTTTCCTGGGTGGGTTGGGCCTACCATTCCACCCATACCTCCTATTCGAGGGGGGTGAGTGTGTTGGTCCATAAAGCCCTGTCTTCTGTTGGACAAATTGATAGATGACGAGGGGCGCTATGTGGTTTTATTATGTAAAATTTGTCAACTGAAATGTATATTGGCTGCTTTATATGTGCCCCCCCCTTTTAACTCTGAGGTACTGCGGATTTTGTTAATGTACCAGTTGAGTCACCCTGATGTACCGTTCGTCATCCTGGGTGATTTCAACTGTTATATGGATCCTGCCATGGACAAACATCCGCCTCTGTTGGCTTCCCGCAACAGAGCTCGAACAGCACTGCGGAAGTTCACAGAGGAGGTGGGGTGGGTTGATCCGTGGCGCAGTCGTAACCCGAAGCAAAAGTTGTTCTCCTGTTTCTCTAAGACTCACCTCTCCCTGTCACGTATTGATTTATGCTTATGCTCGCCCCAAGCGGTCAATTTGTTGGAGGATATTAGATACCTGGTGAGAGGGGTGTCAGATCACTCCCCTCTTTTGGCATCCCTGATTGTTAGACCCGCTGCGAATCTTCCTAGAGCTCCATGGAAGCTCAACGCCTTTTGGCTTAATTTGTTCCCTTCCCATGAACAGGTAGCGAAGGAAATTGCTGCGTTTTGGCGGCGTCATGAGGATCACCCCCGGATCTGGGATTGACCTGGGAGACGTTTAAAGCGTTTCTCAGGGGAATCTTGATTACGGAGGTTAATGGTATCAAGGCCAGGACGAATGGGGTACGGGAGCAATCTGAACTATTGGTGAGCAGGTTGGAGGCAGAATTCATTGCAGATCCTTCAGATGCGGCTAGGGAGGCGTGGATAGCTGCACAGGAGGCAGTGGATAGGATTACTAGGGAGACGGCAGATAGAAAACGTTTTTTTAATAGGCAGGCATTCTTCGAGGAGGGAGAGCAAACAGGCCGTTTACTTGCAAAGATAGTGAAGGCGTCCCAAACATCCCCATCGATTGGCGCACTACAAACGGAGGGGGGAGGGCTTATTAATACTCCCGCACAAATTATGGACGAGCTGGTTAGGTTTTACTCTGACCTATACAGATCCCGGGTGGCTTATTCAGACTTGGAGTTACAGGAGTACCTGCGGGGTGTTGAGCTACCTAGCTTGTCGGCTGCCCAGAGGGCATCCCTGGATTCTCCGATTAAGTTGGAGGAACTGCAGGAGGCTCTCAGTCTTTTTCCTAATGCTAAATCTCCGGGGGATGACGGTTTACCCATGGAAATTTTCAAACAGTACGGGGGGATAGTCCTGCCATACTTGCTCAGGGTTCTTAATTTTGCTAGGGAGCGACCATTGTTCTTCTTTTGAAACCGGGGAAGGACCCCACTTGACCCAGGTTCTTATAGGCCGATTTCGCTCTTACAGAGCGATATTAAACTTTTAGCGAAGGTCCTGGCTCTGAGGCTTAACAGGGTCATCTCTTGCATCATCCACTCAGATCAGTCCGGCTTTATGCCCCAAAAGTGCACAGCCATCAATCTTCGCAGGCTCTATCTGAATATTCAAACAGTGTCGGAGCATATGGGGAATAGGGCCTTGTTGTCGTTAGATGCCCACAAGGCTTTTGACAGCATAGAATGCTGGGCTGTTATGGGTAAATTTGGCTTCGGTGAACAGTTCCTGTCGTGGGTACAGCTATTATACTGTGCGCCTAGGGCGGTGATTAGGGAGGGGGGCCATGTCTCTAAACCATTTGCCCTGTATAGGGGTACTCGTCAGGGTTGCCCGCTGTCCCCGCTTCTCTTCGCCGTCGCCATTGAGCCCATGGCAGCCTTGATCAGAGCGAATCAGAGAGTGAGGGGCCTACTATATGGGGGGATCCAGGAGAAACTTATGTTGTACGCCGATGACACCATGCTCCTTTTGGGGGACACTGATGGCTCCCTGAGGGAGGTTATGGAAGTGGTCGGCAAGTTTGGGTCCTATTCTGGCCTAGTCATCAACTGGACCAAATCCTCGCTTCTGTTGTTGGATGAGGTCCCGGGCGGAGGGGAGAGCGTGATTCATGGGGTACCGATATCCACAGAATTTAAGTATCTTGGCATCCGGATTACCTCTGAGCCACGCGATTTTCTCGCACTTAATTTGACACCATTGCTGAATAGGATTAGAGATAAGGTTAAGATCTGGTCTCGCCTCAAGATGTCCCTAGTAGGCAGGGTCAATCTTATTAAAATGATCTTTATGCCCCAGCTCCTATATATTCTGCACAATACCCCTGTGGTCATCCCTCTGAAAATGTTCAGGATTATTAATTCCCTTTTCAGGACTTTTATTTGGCAGGCCAAGTCCCCTAGAGTGAAGTTGGAGCAGTTTCAGAAGCCCAAGATGGCGGGAGGTCTTGCCCTTCCCAATCCCTGGGTCTATTATTTGGCGGCTCAGGCGCAACACATCGCCAGAGCTATGCCAAGGGGTCAGGACCTTGAGGGTGGTGGAGAACGGCCGGATCCCATTAGGGCCCTGATGTGCTATGCCACTGGTTTTGATAGCGTACCCACTGGTATGGAGGCCCTGGCGTATGCAGTATCAAACAAAAAGTATCCCACGTATGTGCTGATGCAAAAAATTTGGAACAAACTAAGACAGATGCAGGAGGTAGAGGGGTTCACAGGTTTCAGTCCAATCTGGGACAATAGGTATTATGGGGAGTTGCTCACATTGGACTGTGGGGCGCGGTGGAGAAGACATGGGGTTACGCTTTTGAAACATATTTTTGTAGCAGGGGAACTGATCCCCTTTCCTGAATTGAGGGAGAGATATCGTCTTCCACAGTCCATGTTTTTCCACTACATCCAGTTGAGACATGCGGTGAGGGCGCAGGCAGGGGGGGCCCCGTGGGTTCTTTCGAAAGCGCCGATTTTCAAATTTATGGCAGAGGTGTCTCAGTTTAAGGGTTTTATTTCTGACGCTTATTCAATGATTTTAAATATCTATTTAGATGACTTCCCCCTTGGGGTGTCCACAAAGTGGGAGAGGGATGTGGGGACCTTTGAGGATGAACAATGGGAGGAGGTACTTCAGGCGGTGCAGCTGTGCTCCATGAATGTGGCACAACGGTTATCCCAGTTGTATATTGTGCTTAGAGTGCATTACACACCCGCCAGACTATACAAAATGGGGATAAGGCCTGACTCCAACTGTACTAGATGCGCAAGGGACCATGGTGACCTAATTCATTTACTATGGCGGTGCCCCAAGCTACATTTGTTCTGGTCTGGGGTCGTGACTCTCCTTAACAGAGTTTATCTGACTAATATTCCTGTTGACCCGAAACCGTGTCTTCTTGGAATTATAGATGATATGTCACTGGACGATAATAGCAGGCAGGCCATACTGAGAGCTCTGTTTCAGGCCCGTAGGCTAATCCTTCGGCATTGGAAGGCAGCTGATCCTCCAACACTGAAGGAATGGATTACACAAATGGGAGACACCATAAGAATGGAGAGGTATGTCTATCAACACAGGGGTTGCTCGAGAAAGTTTGAACAAGTGTGGGCCCCATGGTTAGATTCCCACGGCTTGTCTCCGGTGGATCTGGTCGTGGATAGGCTGTTTAGGTAGATGAGGGGGGTAGTCAGTCATGGGGGGCAGTCAGAGGGTGGGGAGTTTGATCCACTGGATTCACTGTCTGTATGTGAGCAGGGGGATGTAGGTGCTCCGGTGGGGCTAGTGCCTTTTGAATAGTGACCTCAGACCAAGGTTTTATGTCAAATGGGAGTCTGCGGTGCTTTATGTGTAAATTGTCTTATGCATTGATGGAAGGTTTTGATGATGTGTTTATGAGCTGTGTATTGGCTGTGATTTTCTTTTCTGTTTCAAAAAAAATGTCTTGTTTCTTTTTTTTTTTTTTTTTTCTTTTTACTCAATAAACATTTCTGATTTAAAAAAAAAAAAAGAAAAAGCATATGTAAATCGCGCCCGAAAATTTAAATCACACACATGTTAGGTATCGCCATGAGCGTCAGAGTGAGAGCAATAATTCTAGCAAAAGACTTCCTCTGTAACTCTAGCCTGGTAACCGTTACTTTTTTTAAAGTGTCGACTATGGAGGTTTTTAAGTATCGTAGTTTGTCGCTATTCCACAAGTGTGCGCAATTTCAAAGCATAACATGTTAGGTATCTATTTACTCGGTGTAGCATCATCTTTCAGATTATATAAAACAATTCTGCTAACTTTACTGTTTATTTTTTTAAATTCATGAAAGTGTATATTTTCCTAAAAAATGTAGTTTGAAAGACTCCTGCGCAAATACAGTGTGACATAAAATATCAAAGGATGGCACATCATTTGATGGAAATTAAAATTATCCAACTTCAGAGGGCTGAATTCAAAGACAACTCAAATAGTCGTCAGTGGTTTGTATGGTCCCCAAGTGCTTGTATGCATGCCTGACAACATACCTGGGGTATTTCCTCCCAGATCTGGACCAGAGCATCACTGAGCTCCTGAACAGACTGAGGTGCAACCTGGCAGCACCGGATGGACCAAAACATAATGTCCCAGAGGTGTTCGTTTGGATTTAGGTCAGGTGAGCGTGGGGGCCATTCAATTTCTTCATCCTCCAGGAACTGGCTGCATGCTCTCGCCACATGAGGCCGGGCATTGTCGTGTACCGGGAGGAACCCAGGACCCACTGCACCAGTGTAGGGTCTGACAATGGGTCCAAGGATTTCTTTTTTTTTTTTTTCACAATCAAGGTTTATTAAAGCGAAAGTATGGTTGTACAGGGTCCAAGGATTTCATCTCGATACCTAATGGCAGTCAGGGTGCCATTATGTAGCCTGTAGAGGTCTTCAATGGAAAATGCCAATCGAGCTCCACAGTGTCTGGCAGTGAGCACAGAGCCCACTAGAGGATGTCGGCCCCTCAGACCACCCCCATGAAGTCTGTTTCTGATTGTTTGGTCAGAGACATTCACACCAGTAGCCTGCTGGAGGTCATTTTATATATCATTTTTGGGGGTTCTAAGTAATTTAGCAAAAAATAAACTCTTCCTTTGGCAGAAATGATTATAAAATATTCATTTTCTTGCAACATTTAAAAAATAAAAATAAAGATTTTTTGTGAGATGATTTAGAATTCTATTCTTGAAAGGAGGTACACATGTCCAACCTTTATTAGTATGTATTAAGAAATACATTTTCTAAATTTTATCGAAATGTATTATCAAAATTATCAAAATATTATCCACATATTTTTTTTACCTAAAACCTCTATCGGGTTAATATTGCTAAGGCCCCTTTCACACTGGGGCGGGAGGCGCGGTGGCGGTATAGCGGCGCTAAAAATAGTGGCGCTATACCATCGGATAAAGGGTTAATACCGCTCGCAATGCGCCTCTGCAGAGGCGTTATTGCAGCGGTTTCCCATTGTTTTAAATGGGAAGGAGCGGTCTACACGCCGCTCCTCTCACTGCTCCAAAAGATGCTGCTGGCAGGAGATTTTTTTCTCTCCCGCCAGCGCATCGACTCAGTGTGAAAGCCCTCAGGTTTTCACATTGAGTATGCAGTGCAGGAGTTTTTCATGCGGTATAGCAGCGCTATTACCGCCTCAAAAACTCCTCAGTGTGAAAGGAGTCTAAGTGTCTTCCAGGTGGGGATATTCTTCCTCACTTCCTGTCCCAAAGGCAACAGGAAGTGAGAGGAAATCTCCCCCAAAATAGGGGATATCCCTCCTTTGTCAGCTATCACCTCAATGGGTGGATGTTAACTTGTAAGCAACAAATGTCAGAAATAGGCTTAGGCATGAAAGGGTTAAATACATATTTGTACTTAATGGCCCAGATTCACAAAGGACTTACGGCGGCGTATCTCCTGATACGCCGTCGTAAGTCCGAATGTGAGGCGCCGCATCAATGCGCTTGATTCATAGAATCAGATACGCCTCACTGTTGCCAAGATACGACTGACGTAAGTCTCTTACGCCGTCGTATCTTGGGTGCATATTAACGCTGGCCGCAAGGGGTGCTTCCGTAGATTTACATGTAGAATATGCAAATGAGGTAGATACGCCGATTCCCGAACGTCCTGGCGCCCGCTACACTTGCCTGTCTAAGTTGGGGCGGCATAGCGTAAATAGGATACGCTACGCCCGCACAAAGATACGCCCAGATACGTGAATCTGGCCCAATATTCCTAAAAAAGAATTGTTCACCCTGTATAGTCTTTTGACATTTATATTTTGGTGACTTGTTTGGTGAATTGTTTTTTTGAAATGTAACTGCACTCCAGATATTAGGCTCTTGTATTAGTTTTATTTTGAGATTGCTGCACACAAATTAATTGTGGGGTACTTTTGGGTTGTTTTTATCCAACAAAAGCTGTTCTGCAAGGATTCCAAACCGTAAGAACAGGATATGCTGCAAGTCAGGAGATTTTACCTTCTATTGTTTTAAGTTTAAAACCCACTAAAGTTTAACCACTTGACAACTGGGCACTTAAACACCCTTAATAACCAGACCAATTTTCAGCTTTTGGTGCTCTCACGTTTTGAATGACAATAACTCAGTCATACAACATTGTAACCAAATGAAATTTTTGTCCTTTTTTTCCCACAAATAGAGCTTTCTTTTGGTGGTATTTGATCACCTCTGCGTTTTTTTTTTTTTTCGCTATTAATGAAAAAAGAACGAAAATTTTGTAAAAAAATGAATTTTTCTTCATTTCTATCATATCATTTTGTAAAAAAGTAATTTTTCCTCATACATTTGGCCTAAAATGCATACTGCTACATATTTTTGGTAAAAAAAAAATTTGGATATTATTTAGTCTGGGTGAAAGTTATAGGGTCTACAAGCTATGGTACCAATTTCTGAAAATTGAACAATTTGATCACACCTGAAGTACTGACAGCTTCTCTCATTTCTTGAGACCCTAACAAGCCAATAAAGTACAAATACCCCCCAAATGACCCCTTTTTGGAAAGTAGACATTCCAAGGTAGTTAGTAAGAGTCATAGTTAGTTTTTTGAAGTTGTCATTTGTTCCCACAATTCTTTGCAAAATTAAGATTTTTTTTTTTTTTTTTCATACCAATATTGTCATTATAACAGGTTATTTCTCTCACATGGCATGTATATTCCACAAATGACACCCCAAAATATATTCTGCTGCTCCTCCTGAGTATGGCGATACCACATGTGTGAGACTTTTACACAGCGTGGCCACATACAGAGGCCCAACACCGAAGTAGCAACTTCAAGCATTCTAGGAGCATAAATTACACATCTAATCTCTCACCCACCTATTACACTTTTGAAGGCCCTGGAGCACCAGGACAATGGAAACGCCCACAAAGTGACCCCATTTTGGAAAGCTAACACCCCAACGTATAATCTATGAGGCATAATGAGTCTTTTGAACAGTTCATTTTTTTCCAGATGTTCTTGGAAAATGTGGAAAAAAATAAAAACGCATTTTTTTTTACAGAAAGTTGTCCATTTATAGGATATTTCCAACACATAGCATGTACATAGAAAAAATTACACCCCAAAATATATTCTGCTGCTCCTCCTGAGTATGGCGATACCACATGTGTGAGACTTTTACACAGCGTGGCCACATACAGAGGCCCAACACCGAAGTAGCAACTTCAAGCATTCTAGGAGCATAAATTACACATCTAATCTCTCAACCACCTATTACACTTTTGAAGGCCCTGGAGCACCAGGACAATAGAAACGCCCACAAAGTGACCCCATTTTGGAAAGCTAACACCCCAACGTATAATCTATGAGGCATAATGAGTCTTTTGAACAGTTCATTTTTTTCCAGATGTTCTTGGAAAATGTGGAAAAAAATAAAAACGCATTTTTTTTTACAGAAAGTTGTCCATTTATAGGATATTTCCAACACATAGCATGTACATAGAAAAAATTACACCCCAAAATATATTCTGCTGCTCCTCCTGAGTATGGCGATACCACATGTGTGAGACTTTTACACAGCGTGGCCACATACAGAGGCCCAACACCGAAGTAGCAACTTCAAGCATTCTAGGAGCATAAATTACACATCTAATCTCTCAACCACCTATTACACTTTTGAAGGCCCTGGAGCACCAGGACAATAGAAACGCCCACAAAGTGACCCCATTTTGGAAAGCTAACACCCCAACGTATAATCTATGAGGCATAGTGAGTCTTTTGAACAGTTCATTTTTTTCCAGATGTTCTTGGAAAATGTGGAAAAAAATAAAAACGCATTTTTTTTTACAGAAAGTTGTCCATTTATAGGATATTTCCAACACATAGCATGTACATAGAAAAAATTACACCCCAAAATATATTCTGCTGCTCCTCCTGAGTATGGCGATACCACATGTGTGAGACTTTTACACAGCGTGGCCACATACAGAGGCCCAACACCGAAGTAGCAACTTCAAGCATTCTAGGAGCATTAATTACACATCTAATCTCTCAACCACCTATTACACTTTTGAAGGCCCTGGAGCACCAGGACAATGGAAACGCCCACAAAGTGACCCCATTTTGGAAAGCTAACACCCCAACATATAATCTATGAGGCATAATGAGTCTTTTGAACAGTTCATTTTTTTCCAGATGTTCTTGGAAAATGTGGAAAAAAATAAAAACGCATTTTTTTTACAGAAAGTTGTCCATTTATAGGATATTTCCAACACATAGCATGTACATAGAAAAAATTACACCCCAAAATATATTCTGCTGCTCCTCCTGAGTATGGCGATACCACATGTGTGAGACTTTTACACAGCGTGGCCACATACAGAGGCCCAACACCGAAGTAGCAACTTCAAGCATTCTAGGAGCATAAATTACACATCTAATCTCTCAACCACCTATTACACTTTTGAAGGCCCTGGAGCACCAGGACAATGGAAACGCCCACAAAGTGACCCCATTTTGGAAAGCTAACACCCCAACATATAATCTATGAGGCATAATGAGTCTTTTGAACAGTTCATTTTTTTCCAGATGTTCTTGGAAAATGTGGAAAAAAATAAAAACGCATTTTTTTTACAGAAAGTTGTCCATTTATAGGATATTTCCAACACATAGCATGTACATAGAAAAAATTACACCCCAAAATATATTCTGCTGCTCCTCCTGAGTATGGCGATACCACATGTGTGAGACTTTTACACAGCGTGGCCACATACAGAGGCCCAACATCCAAGAAGCACCATCAGGTGTTCTAGGGACATAAATTACACATCCAATTTCCTTACAATCTATCACATTTTTGAAGGGCCTTCATATTTCTAACACAGCATGTACATACCAAGAATTACACCCTAAAATACATTCTGCTGAGTAATGGGTAAAAAAAAAGAAGATTACCTGTGGTTTTAGTAGTGCAATTGTCCACAGAAGGAGAGCCCCGATCCAGGCAGCAGGCAGGGACGTGGTCACTGGTCAGCGACAGTGAATGGAATTGTCCAGGCAGCAGGCAGCAGGCAGGAATATTGTCCATAGTCAGGCAAAATATTCGTCCTGGTAGGAACATGGTCCAAGTAGCGGGCCATGGGTAGGGGAATGGGGACAGGGGTAGAGGCTTCTCCCACCCAAATCTCTTTGAAGCCTCCGGGCAACCAGACCCTAATCCGGGAATGAGAAAACTAAAAAATTAGTTTTTTCATCCAGAAAAACAATTCTGGAGCCCCTCACATATGTGAGACCCCTGTGTTCCCACTAGTATAGCAGGGTAAAAGATCAATCCAAGGGGCAGGCAAAAAACGTGGTCAAACAGTCCAGGGTCAGTTCCAGAGCAGGCAGATGTAGGTACAGTTTAGGGTTAGGCAAAAGAGTGGTCGTATAACAAGCCAGGGTCAGTTCCAGAGAAGGCAGAGGTATGTTTAGGGTTAGGCAAAAGAGTGGTCGTATAACAGGCCATGGTCGATTCCGGAGAAGGCAGAGGTATGAGTGCAGTGGCATAAGGGGTGTGGGGGGAAATTACAGGAAATTAGAATTGCGTTTACCATACGTCCCTAATAATGAAGAAACGTATGGTAACGGCGGAAACATGTTCCAATACAGAGGCCTGGTTGGGAAGGACAATCGGGACAGTAATACACAGTGTCTTTTCGAATTCCTCTTCTGGAGCACACCCGGCACCTCTTCTGATTTCTGTGGCCTGTTTCAGGGGAGGGGGTTTTCTCAGGAAAGTGACGCTCGTGGAGTCTGCTCACAGAATCAGAGCGAATATTTTCCGGTGGGTTTTCAGGGTACAAAAGGGCGGTGATGACTTCTTCTTGATAGTCCAGATATGATACGGGGTTCTCTGATGACTTTTTGTAGATTACATTGGAGTTATAAAAGGCCAAACTAAAAAAATAAATGGACACTTTCTTGTACCAGTGGCGGGATTTTCTTGTGGGCAGGTAGGGTTCTATCATCTGGTCATTGAAGTCCACTCCCCCCATGAACAAATTATAGTCATAGATGCACTTTGGTTTTTGGATTGGGCCGGTTCTTTGGGGGACTTCCACGCAGGTGTCGTCGTGGATTGATGTAAGCATGTGGACGTTCCGTTTGTCCCTCCACCTGACAGCCAATATCTCCTGGTTCCTTAATGCTGCAGACTCCCCTCGTCTGAGCTTTTGATCCACCAGTTTTTGCGGGAAGCCTTTCCTGTTGGGTCTTATTGTGCCACATGCTGGGGTATTCCGGAGGTAAAGACAGCGAAACAGGGGCAAGCTGGTGTAGAAATTATCCACATAAAGGTGGTATCCCTTTCCAAAGAGTGGATACATCAGATTCCAGACCACTTTTCCGCTGACTCCCATATACTTTGGACATTCAGGGGGATGCAGTTGGGAGTCCTTCCCTTCATACACCATGAATGAGTAGAGGTACCCTGTGGCTCTGTCGCAAAGCTTGTACATTTTGACCCCATATCGGGCCCTTTTGCTGGGGATGAACTGCTTGATGCCCAGCCTGCCTGAGAATTTGACAAGGGACTCGTCCACAGATATGTTCTGTTCAGGGGTATATAATTGGGGAAATCGTTGAGCGAAAAAATTTAGAAGTGGCCTAATTTTATATAGCTTGTCAAAAGCAGGGTCATTTCGGGGAGGGCACTGGGCGTTATCGTTAAAGTGGAGGAACCGCATAATTATTAAATATCGGGATCTTGGCATAAGGGAGGAGAAGAGTGGCATGTGGTGAATGGGTTTGGTGGACCAGTAGGAGTACAATTGTTTTTTTTTTGAAAGTGCCATAGTAAAGGTTAGGCCTAAGAACATTTTAAATTCGTCCACGGTTAGTTCTCTCCACTCAAAGGGGCGGGCATATCTGGAACCAGGGTTACTTCTTATGTACTGTTGTGCGTAGAGATTGCACTGGGCCACAATGAAGGATAGCAAATCTTCGGTGAAAAGTAAATTAAAAAAATTAAGCATTGAAAAGTTTTCGGTGTTCACCTGGACACCTGGCTGGGCAGTGAAAGGGGGGATATTTGCTGCTCCGGAATTAGGGGGAAGCCACAGGGGGTTTTGAAGGCCATAGGGAAGGCTGGCATGGCCCCTTTGTTGCAGTGGCACAGCGCTTGAGGCGGACGGCACAGCGCTTGAGGCGGACGGCACAGCGCTTGAGGCGGACGGCACAGCGCTTGAGGCAGACGGCACAGCGCTTGAGGCGGACGGCACATCGCTTGAGGCGGACGGCACATCGCTTGAGGTGGACGGCCCTGCGCGTCTGGGAGTAGGCCGCTTCTCCACGCCAGCACCCCTTCTTTTCCTGGGCCCACGTTCCTCTTCAGATTCTGAATCCGACCCACTGTCTATAACGGGTTCATAGGCCGAATCCGAATCGGACAGAGACTCCTCACTGCTCTCATCGCTCATGGCAAGTAGAAGATGTACGGCCTGCTCACCGGTAAAGAATTTTTTTGCCATACTGGTGGCTGGTGAGGCTGTACTGCAGAGCACTGTGGTGGCACTGATGGACACAGGTGGGCACTTATGTGCACTGTAGTGGCACGGGTGTGGCTCTGGTGGGCACAGGTGGCTCTGGTGGGCACAGGTGGCTCTGGTGGGCACAGGTGGCTCTGGTGGGCACAGGTGGCTCTGGTGGCTCTGGTGGGGCTCTGGTGTGCACTGATTAGCAGAAGGCGGCACTTATGTGCACTGTAGTGGCACGGGTGTGGCTCTGGTGGGCACAGGTGGCTCTGGTGGGCACAGGTGGCTCTGGTGGGCACAGGTGGCTCTGGTGGGCACAGGTGGCTCTGGTGGCTCTGGTGGGGCTCTGGTGTGCACTGATTAGCAGAAGGCGGCACTTATGTGCACTTTAGTGGCACGGGTGTGGCTCTGGTGGGCACAGGTGGCTCTGGTGGGCACAGGTGGCTCTGGTGGGCACAGGTGGCTCTGGTGGGCACAGGTGGCTCTGGTGGCTCTGGTGTGCACTGATTAGCAGAAGGCGGCACTTATGTGCACTGTAGTGGCACGGGTGTGGCTCTGGTGGGCACAGGTGGCTCTGGTGGGCACAGGCAGCACTGGTGGGCACAGGCAGCACTGGTGGGCACAGGCGGCACTGGTGGGCACAGGCGGCCCTGGTGGCACTGGTGGCCGCAGGCGGCACTGGTGGGCGCAGGCGGCACTGGTGGGCGCAGGCGGCATGGTGGGCGCAGACGGCACTGGTGGGCACAGGCGGCACTGGTACGGCACTGTTTTGGCACTGGTATAGGACTGTTGTGGCTCTGGTGGCACTGGTGCGGCTCTGGTGACACTGGTGCGGCTCCGGTGACAATGGTGCGGCTCTGGTGTGGCACAGGTGGCACAGATGTGGCATTACTGGGCACAGATGTGGCACTATGGACACAGATGTGGCACTGATGTGGCACTTTAGGCACAGATGTGGCACTGATGTGGCACTATGGGCACAGATTTGGCACTGATGTGGCAATATGGGCACAGATTTGGCACTATGGGGCAATATGGGCACAGATGGGCACTATGGGGCACTGGTATGGCTTGCAAAACTCACAGTTTATCTCCTCTTCTCTCTCGCTGATACTGTGTGAGGAGAGGAGAGGAGATAAACTTTCCCTGACCTTGCTGTGTTTACATTGTGATCGCGCCGTCATTGGACGGCGCGATCACATGGAAAAAGACCACTGTTACTGGTCAATTTCCCTGATCTGTGTAGCGCCGGGTCTCATAGACCCGGCGCGCACAGAATCTTCTGTGTGCGCGCCCGAGGCGGCGCGCATTGCTGCTTCTGCGGGGCGCCGTTAATTAACGGCAACCCCCAGTTAACCAACCACCTTGCCGCCGTTATATGACGGCGGCTGGTGGTTAAGTGGTTAAATAATGAATTCCATAACTCTTTCAGTTAGCGATTCAAATGCTGCAAGCAAAACAATATTAACATTTCATTTTTATTTACTGCATCTGTGACAACAATATTACATTGTCAACTGAGAGTCCAAAACTACTGCATCTATTTTAATTACACTTTCAACAGAAGCCACCTGTACTCAGACCCCCTGCCTCATCGTGGTGGTCTTTGAAAACATCCATGAAGGCCCTTATTGGGGCCCTGCAGAGCCTTGAATTGTTTTTCCTTTTGTTTGCCACTGTAATTTTGGCCTGCCATATTTCCTGCCGCCTCTTATAAATGTTTCAAGGAAGACTTCTGCTCTTTTCATAATGGATTGTATAAATTAATGTTCCCAAATTATTTTCATTTTATATCAAATGGTTGTGGCGTCTCTAGGTGCGAATTGAATTGATGTAAATAAGACAAGTAGTCGAAAGAAAAAACAAATTTTCTTTTATGCCGACTCCACAGTTCCTTCTCCACTCGCTAAACTGCAAGCTTTGCCAAGTAGTACACTGTCTATAAATTTATAGCGGAAAGTGGAACATTAATTTTGGCAAGCTTTCATCTGCTTGGTTAGTTGAAAGTCAGGGATCCACAGAAAAAATACCTTACCTTAGTGCAAATGCCAAGTGCCATTGTGTTTGCTTAAAAGACAAAAAGATTAAAAAGAATGTTAGCATTAAATCTGGCAGAAGTAGAGTCAGCCGTAAGACTTTGTTCACGAACGTTATGAAATACAAAGCCTTGGCCATTCATTGTTCTCTTACATAAAGTTCATTCTTAAACCCTTGTCCTATCTACCCTGACTCAATATTCTGTTTCCTTGACCCTGTGACTTTAGAACAGTCTTTTTCTTTATTACATCCTGATCTCTTTTTTTTTTTCTCACCACTTTGTTCCTCATTTCTGAGTACAGTTGTGTGAACATATGTTCTTGGAAACTTCTTTTTTTTTTCAATGGAATAAGCATTGCTTGTATATTAAGAGCTTACTATATTCAGGGATCACTGAGTAGGTAATTTACAGTACTGATATACGCACTGATTTCTCATCAAGACAGACAGGAGGTAAGAGGTCTTTCTCGTGACTGTTGGCAGTGTAGGTGTTATTCTATCGCAGTATTCTATAGCAATTCATATGCAATGAAAGGCTTGTTTCCTCTAGAAAAAAAAAAAACACACTAACATATATTCTATCCATACGTGCAACTCTTTACTGCCTGTATCCTTTTGTCTGTCTATGTTGAAAATCAAATAAAAATTGAAAACGTAAAAAGAAGACGCTGTTAAAAAAAATAATACAAATGTTTTAAATAATATTAATTTTGCCAAATAATAAAACATTTTCTATATGCATATACACTAGCAATCTCTAAAGCCCCATACACACTATCAGTTTTCCTGCAGGTTTTTCTCTTCAGGTTTACCAAAACCATCTAATATGAGGTCAGACCTCAAGAGTTTCAATTTGTATGCAATCAGGCCGGCCCTTCCACTACATGGTTTTGGTAAATCTGAAGAGAAAAACCTGCAGGAAAACTGATAGTGTGTATGGGGCTTTAGGGGTTAGTACCCACATGGTCTGATTGCTGGAAGCAATAACAGACTGAAGCCTCGTACACACGACCGAGAAACTTGACGGGCGAAACACATAGTTTTGCTCGTCGAGTTCCTTGTTAGGCTGTCGAGGATCTCGGCAAGCCAAATTTCTCTATTCCCGTAGAGGAAAAAGAAGACATGCTCTCTTTTTGGCTCGACGGGATCCTCGTCGAAAAGTGTACACACGACCGGTTTTCCTCGGCAAAAAAAAAAACAGCAAGTTTCTTGCTGGTTTTTGCCGAGAAACTCGGTCGTGTGTACGAGACCTGAGTCATGTTGCTTTGAGTATGGATTAGCTGGGTTCAGATTTGATCTCAGTCCAAAACCAGTTTGCCCAAACCCATGGGAAGCTGTGATATGATGGGCAGTGAGCTGTGGGCAGGAGATTTTCAGCCCAAGAGCTATGCGTAACAAAGCCGAAGGGATGCTTGTGACATAATTGCCATAATATGGCCACATGACCATAAAATTTAGGGCAATGCCTTTGACCTAATATGCCCATGCATTGCTTAAAGCGGAACTTCAGTCATTTTTTAATCTTTCCATCTATTAAATCTTCTGCCCTTGTTGTTTTAACCTTGGATAGTAAAATATATATTTTTCTGACAGTAAATACCTTATATAGTCCACTTCTTGTTTCTTGTTTGGAAAAAAAACCTAGGAGTATGACATCATGCACAGCTCTCTCTCTCTCTCTCTCTCTCTCTCTCTCACTCTCGAGAGGTTGCCAGGATGGGAGAGGGGGTGAGCCATAAGAGGGCCAATGAGAGCTCCAGAGCTGGAGGTGTGCCTCTGTGTGTCTGTGTAAATCCAGGAAGTTAACAGGCAGCAGCTTCAGCTGCCCACAGTTAAAATGATTGCAGCCAGACTCAGTGAAGGGAGATTTCTGCAGCATATTTGGCAAGTACGGAAACACAGTATATATAAAATAATATGCAAAGTGGTTGGAGGGAAGCTTCAGAATGGAAAATATGTTTTTATTACAAATTATGTGAGCAGACTGCAGTTCCTCTTGAAGAACAATCCATCTACCTATATAGGTACCTTGGTATCTTCTTTATGGAATAAGAACATCCCATAATGCTTTTCTCCCCAGCTGGTTGTGGCATTCGTAACACATCAAATGATGTGACTATGCATGGAAGGATGACATGCATTAGTGAGGAGGTGGAACCATGCAGAATGTTCTCTCTTGTTGAATTAACTTTGTCAGAGGAAGTGCCTTCAACAATCGGCCACCCATTGTTTAATATATGGTGTTCACAAGCTTCAGGTACAGACTTCAGGGTTTGGCACCCCACGTCCCCACAGCAGAAAGGAGTGAATGAAAACTTGGGAGCAGTGAAGTTTGAGACATTTGTCTAATTGACATTTACAAAAACATTGGAACTTCAGAAATATAAGGAGGACAACCAGCACTTATCCAAGGGTTGAATGCCTCCAGGTCCTCTAATATCTCACCAATGAATTATAACATCAGCATAGTAACTCCACAATTACCCCAAATTCTACAGTATGTTGATGTTATAACACATTAAATACAAACATATGGAGCTGTGCAGAGTATTAACCTTTAAAACCACTGGTTAGCCTCCAAATTATTAGGAAATGTTTGGGTCTCCCTCCTAAAGTGTTTGGTCACAAGACTTAAAGGATTTTGTTGTGCACTCAGACTCATGGTCCACTGAGATTAACACTTGCATGAATTTAAAACAGATTTTTCCTCCCTTTCACAAAAGCTCTGAATGCTGATATGAAATAATCTTACATTAATTAACATTAGTTAGAAACAAAAATTCTTTAGCCTAAAATCACTATTTTTCACTTCCTGATTAAGTGAGGCACTGGTGACATAGCCAGGAACCCACAGATGCATCATGGGAAGTCTATATCAATTGTACCTTCATGGGAAATCTCATCTGTAAACTGGGAGATTTTGCATAATCATTTATGCAATCACTTTGTGCAATCACAGGTTCCAGGAGACAGACTTATGCCCTGTACACACGACCGGTTCATGCAATGAAAACGGACCGATGGATTTTTTCATCAGATATCCGATGAAGCTGACTTTCATCAAGACTCCATCAGTTAAAAATCCGTTCGTGTCAGAACGCAGTGACGTAAAACACTACGATGTGCTGAGAAAAATGAAGTTCAATGCTTCCGAGCATGCGTCGACTTGATTCTGATCATGCGTGGATTTTTAAACGATGGACTTGCCCACAGACGAACGTTTTTTTCTATCGTTTTTTTAACCATCAGATAATTTTAAAACAGGTTCTAAGTTTTTTCACCGATGGGCAAAAAAACGATGGGGCCCACACACGATCGGTTCGTCTCCGATGAAACCGGTCCATCGGACCGTTTTCATCAGACGAATCAATCGTGTGTACAGGGCATTAGAGTTCCAGACAAAGTACTAGGAAGCAAATGGAAATTGAGTAATCTGCCCTTAGTGAAAATTGCCTCCATACAAAGAATGGGGAGAAAAAGAAAAATAAGGTATGCAAAGAATAAAAAGCCTGCAATTATCTAAATGTGAATTTCTTGTAATTTTAAAGTGATATTAAAGTAAAAACAAACAAAAAACAAGCATGTTAAACTTACCTGCTCTGTGCAGTGTTTTTGTACCGAGCATCCCTGATTCTCCTCTTCTAGTGTCCCCCGCCAGTGCTCCTAGCCCCTCCCTCCTGCCAAGTGCCCCCAGAGCAAGCAGCTTGCAAGGAGGGCACCCGAGCAGGCTCACTCCCAAGACACTGCTATGCGTGTATATTCACCCATAGAAAGTGGCTCGGCCTCATTGGCTCACTGGCTGTGATTGAAAATAGCTCCCACTGCTGTCTTAGCCAATGAGGAGGGAGAGTCCCCGGAGAGTCGAAGCTCTCGTGCACATTGCTGGAGGAAGTTTGGACTCAGGTAAGTATTAGGGGGTGCTGGGGGGCTGCTACACATGCATAAAAAACCTTCAGCCTTTACAAATACTTTAAGCCTGAAGTTCCTCTGTAACTGCTTAAGGACCACCCCAACGTACATATACTGCGGCAGAGCGACCCTTAAGTGCCAAATCACTTACCTGTACGTGATTTCTTCTTTTAGGTCTGGGGCGCGCGCGGCACCAGAGACCCTTTCCCCTATGATTGGACACAGTGGGAGCCAATCAGCAGGGCCTGCAGACCCCATGTCTGCTGGGACCCACCGATCGTGCCCAAGGCAGACAAAACCGGCGGCCTGCCTATGTATACTTTTTTTTTTCGTTTATAGCGACATACATTTTATTTGGGTACAGCGTTGAAACTACCGTGCAATTGTCAGTTAAAATAACGCAGCGCCGTGTCCCAAAAGAGGGCCTGGTCATAAAGAGGGTAAAATCTTCTGAGCCTGAAGTGGTTGATGTCGCAGTCCTGCTAAAAATCGCTAAGTGTTGCCATTACTAGTAAAAAAAAAAAAATGCCATAAAAATATCCCATAGTTTGTAGACGCTATAACTTTTGCGCAAACCAATCAATATATGCTTATTATATGCTTTTTTTCCGTTTGCTTATTGGGTATGTTTCATAGCAGGAAGTAAAAAATAGATATATATATTTTTCAAAATTGTCGCTCTTTTTTTGTTTATAACGCAACAAATAAAAACCACAGAGGCGGTCAAATACCGCCAAAAGAACGACCACGCAATTGTCAGTTAAAGCAACTCAGTGCGGTATCGCAAAAAATGTCCGGGTCATTAACCACTTAAGCCCCGGACCAATACGCTGTCTAAAGACCCAAGGTGTTTTTACAATTTGGCAATGCGCTGCTTTAACTGATAATTGCGCGGTCATGCAATGTTGTACCGAAACGAAACTTGCGTCCTTTTCTTCCCACAAATAGAGCTTTATTTTGATGGTATTTGATCGCCTCTGCGATTTTTATTTTTTGCGATATAAACGCAAAAAGACCGTAAATTTTGAAAAAAAATGATTTTTCTTATAACAAAAAGTAAAAAATATCGAATAAACTAAATTTTAGTCAAACATTTAGGCCAAAATGTATTCAGCCACATGTCTTTAGTAAAAAAAATCGCAATAAGCGTATATTTATTGGTTTTCGCAAAAGTTATAGCGTCTACAAACTAGGGTACATTTTCTGGAATTTACACAGCTTTAATTTTATGACTGCCTATCTCATTTCTTGAGGTGCTAAAATGGCAGGGCAGTACAAAACCCCCCCAAATGACCCCATTTTGGAAAGTAGACACCCCAAGGAAACTGCTGAGAGGCATGTTGAGTCCATTGAATATTTAATTTTTTTGTCCAAAGTGATTGAATAATGACGAAAAAAAAAAAAAAAAATGTTTACAAAAAGTTGTCACTAAATGATATATTGCTCACACATGCCATAGTTATATGTGGAATTGCACCCCAAAATACATTCTGCTGCTTCTCCCGAGTACGGGGATACCACATATGTGGGACTTTTTGTGAGCCTAGCCGCATACGGGGCCCCGAAAACAAAGCACCGCCTTCAAGATTTCTAAGGGCATACATTTTTGATTTCACTCCTCACTACCTATCACTACCTATCACAGTTTTGAAGGCCATAAAATGCCAAGATGTCACACAACCCCCCCAAATGACCCCATTTTGGAAAGAAGACACCCCAAGCTATTTGCTGAGAGGCATGTTGAGTCCATGGAATCAAAAAATTGATTTCACTCCTCACTACCTATCACAGTTTCGAAGGCAATAAAATGCCAAAACAGCACAAAACCCCCCCAAATGACCCCATTTTGGAAAGTAGACACCCCAAGCTATTTGCTGAGAGGGATGTTGAGTCCATGGAATATTTAATTTTTTTGCCCCAAGTCACTGAATAATGACCAAAAAAAAAAATTACAAAACGTTGTCACTAAATGATATATTTCTCACACATGCCACGGTTATATGTGGAATTGCACCCCAAAATACATTCTGCTGCTTCTCCTGAGTACGGGGATACCACATGTGTGGGACTTTTTGGGAGCCTAGCCGCGTACGGGGCCCCGAAAGCCAAGCACTGCCTTCAAGATTTGAGTGAGTGAAATCAAAAATTTATGTCCTTAGAAATCTTGAAGGCGGTGCTTGGTTTTCGGGGTCTCATACGCGGCTAGGCTCCCAAAAAGTCCCACACATGTGGTATCCCCGTACTCAGGAGAAGCAGCAGAATGTATTTTGGGGTGCAATTCCACATATAACCATGGCATGTGTGAGAAATATATCATTTAGTGACAATGTTTTGTACATTTTTTTATTTTAATTTTTCTTGGTCATGATTCAATCACTTGGGGCAAAAAAATTAAATATTCCATGGACTCAACATGCCTCTCAGCAAATAGCTTGGGGTGTCTACTTTCCAAAATGGGGTCATTTGGTGGGGTTTTGTGCTATTTTGGCATTTTATGGCCTTCGAAACTGTGATAGGTAGTGAGGAGTGAAATCAAAAATTTGCGCCCTTAGAAATGCTGAAGGCGGTGCTTGGTTTTCGGGGTCCCGTACGCGGCTAGGCTCCCAAAAAGTCCCAAACATGTGGTATCCCCGTACTCAGGAGAAGCAGCAGAATGTATTTTAGGGTGCAACTCCACATATAACCATGGCATGTGTGAGCAATATATCATTTAGTGACAATTTTTTTTTTTTTTTTTCTCATTATTCAATCACTTTGGACAAAAAAAAAAAAAATCAATGGACTCAACATGCCTCTCAGCAGTTTCCTTGGGGTGTCTTCTTTCCAAAATGGGGTCATTTGGGTTTTTTTTGTGCTATTTTGGCATTTTATGGCCTTCGAAACTGTGATAGGTAGTGAGGAGTGAAATCAAGAATTTACACCCTTAGAAAGCCTGAAGGCGGTGATTGGTTTTTGGGGTCCCGTACGCGGCTAGGCTCCCAAAAAGTCTCACACATGTGGTATCCCCGTACTCAGGAGAAGCAGCAGAATGCATTTTGGGGTGTAATTCCACATATGCCCATGGCATGTTTGAGCAATATATCATTTAGTGACAACTTTGCGCAAAAAAAAAAAATATATATATATATATATATTTATATTTCCCGCAACTTGGGTCAAAATCTAAAATATTCCATGGACATGGATTCTATTTGCCTCTCAGCAAATAGCTTGGGGTGTCTACTTTCCAAAATGGGGTCATTTGGGGGGGTTTTCAATTGTCCTGGCATTTTATGCACAACAATTAGAAGCTTATGTCACACATCACCCACTCTTCTAACCACTTGAAGAAAAAGCCCTTTCTGACACTGTTTGTTTACATAAAAACATATTATTTTTTTGCAAGAAAGTTAAGTTGAACCCCCAAACATTATATATTTTTTTAAAGCAAAGGCCCTACAGATTAAAATGGTGGGTGTTGCAAATTTTTTTTCCACACAGTATTTGCGCAGCGTTTTTTCAAACGCATTTTTTGGGGAACAAATACACTTTTTTTTTATTTTAAAGCACTAAAACACACTATATTGCCCAAATTATTGATGAAATAAAAATTATGATCTTAGGCCGAGTACATGGATACCAAACACGACATACTTTAAAATTGCGCACAAACGCGCAGTGGCGACAAACTACATACATTTTTAAAAGCCTTTAAAAGCCTTTACAGGTTACCACATTAGATTTACAGAGTAGGTCTACTGCTAAAATGACTGCCCTTGATCTGCCCTTCACGGTGATACCTCACATGCATGGTGCAATTGCTGTTTACATATGACTCCAGACCGACGCTTGCGTTCGCCTTTGCGCAAGAGCAGGGGGGGACAGGGATGCTTTTTTTTATTTTTTTATTTTTTTATATATTTATTTCGCTTTTTTTATTTTATTTGTTAACTGTTCCTTCCATTTATTTATTTTTTTACAATTTTTATTGTTATCTCAGGGAATGTAAATATCCCTTATGATAGCAATAGTTAGTGACAGGTACTCTTTTTTTTTTTTAAATGGGGTCTATTAGACCCTAGATCTTTCCTCTGCCCTCAAAGCATCTGACCACACCAAGATCGGTGTGATAAAATGCTTTCCCATATTCTCAATGGCGCCGTTTATATCTGGGGGGGGGGACATTCCCTCCCACTGAATGTAAAAGCAGTCTTGAGGCTAATTAGCCGCTAGGACTGCTTTTACATGAAAGCCGACCGCTGGCTGAAAAGAATGATACCAAGATGATGCCTAAACCCGCAGGCATCATTCTGGTATAACCATTCAAAGTCCAGCAACATACCAGTACGTTGATGGTTCTTGTTGGACATGTATTGTAATCTTTTTTTTTTCATGCAGCCTGTTGGCTGAACAAAAAAAAATTGATCGGTGGGTATGCCCACCATTAGAATACCTCCCTTCATCCACCCACTTCTAATGATGGGCATACATGCACCATTTATATATGCCGAAGCATGGGGGCATCCTCCCGCAAAAAAGTTATGCCGCGTACGGTCGGACTTTTCTATGCCGCGTACACACGGTCGGACTTTTCTATGCCGTGTACACATGGTCAGACTTTTCCACAGGAAAGCCTCCGTAGGAATGTCAACCGTATGTACGCGGCATTAGGAGCAAAATCGCTCCTCCGCCCCTAATGCCCCCATGCTCCGGCATATATGCTCTTTTTTGAACTGTAGTGGTGAAATCACCTCCTACAGCATTGGAGTCGCGGCTTTATATATCGTGGGAGCAAACGCTGTTGCTGTCACGCTAAATAAATCCGCACTGCAACTGAATGGCGTACCTGCTAAGCAAATGATGGTTAACATTAAAACAAAGTAACATTCCAGTATAACAGTAAGATCATACCATACCTGCAAAGCAAATACCTATAAAAAAACATAGTAAAAAATAAAACATTTTTTAACGCAACCTGTGCCTAAAATATATATATGCCGAAGCATGGGGGCATCCTCCCGCAAAAAAGTTATGCCGCGTACGGTCGGACTTTTCTATGCCGCGTACACACGGTCGGACTTTTCTATGCCGTGTACACATGGTCAGACTTTTCCACGGGAAAACCTCCGTAGGAATGTCAACCGTATGTACGCGGCATTAGGAGCAAAATCGCTCCTCCGCCCCTGCTGCCCCCATGCTTCGGCATATATGCTCTTTTTTTTAACTGTGGTGGTGAAATCACCTCCTACAGCACTGGAGTCGCGGCTTTATATATCGTGGGAGCAAACGCTGTTGCTGTCAAGATAAATAAGTCCGCACAACAGCTGAATGGCGTACCTGAAAACAGTAAAATAAATTACATACCTGAAAAGCAAGCATGAAAAAACATAACAACAATAAAACTTTGCAGAATAGAATACAGTAAAAAAGAGCAGAACAATAGAGAGAGAATAGAGAGGGAGAGAACAATAAAACGACAACTATTTTTTTTTTTTTTCCATTTTATATTTTTTTGTGTGTTTTTATTTTTTACTTTTTTTTTTTTTTTTTTTAACACTTTTTTTTGTAACTGTGAACTGTAACTTCAACTTTTCGGTTCCAGGTTTGGGTCTCTCAAAATGCGATGGCATCTTGGGAGACCCTGTGTGAGTGTGCCTAGCCTGTGAAATGTTTCACCCTACACTAATAATTAACGTGTGTGTGGAAGCGTTCAAAACATTCACCAATACAAAGACCAGGATCGGCAGGACATTTGGGACAAAAATAACGGGTGTCACGCCTAAATCCGCGCTTGGTACAGACACGACATTTTCTTTGGGAGGCTCGTTGGGTAAGGGTACTCTCGAGGACATAAGAAAAATGCCTCTCATGCAGTCGGCTTACTGCATTTGGTAGGGGCTGGTGAGGTACAGTACCGCCTGGATACAGGAGTTCTGTGATGATATCCCTCTGGAATTGAAGGAAGGATTCATTCCGTCCTGAAGCTCTGTATACGACATGAGCATTCAGTAGAGCCAATTGAAATAAATGTAGAGACACTTTTTTGTACCAGCGTCTCGTCTTACGGGCAATATGATACGGCGCCATTAACTGGTCGTTGAGGTCCACCCCTCCCATATTAAGGTTATATTCGTGGACACAGAGGGGTTTCTCCACAACACCAGTCGCCGTATGAATTTGGACTGTCGTGTCTGCGTGAAGGGTGGTAAGAATGAAAACATTCCTATTGTCCCGCCACTTAACAGCGAGCAAATTTTTACATCTGCAGCAGGCTCTCGCCCCCGGCCTAATACGGGCATCTACAAGCCGCTGGGGAAAGCCCCGGCGATTAGGTCGCACGGTGCCACATGCTCCAATCTGTTGATCAAATAAGTGGCTAAAAAGTGGCACGCTGCTGTAAAAATTGTCCACATACAAATGGTACCCCTTTCCGAATAAGGGTGACACCAAGTCCCAAACAATCTTGCCAGCGCTCCCCATGTAATCTGGGCATCCTTCCGGCTCTACCTGACTATCTTTTCCCTCGTAAACCCTAAAGCTCCATGTGTAGCCTGTGGCCCTGTCACAGAGCTTATAGAGCTTGACCCCGTATCTGGCACGCTTGCTGGGAAGGTACTGTTTGAAAGACAAGCGGCCAGCAAATTTAATCAGGGACTCATCAACGCATACAACCTGCTGGGGATTAAACAAGGCTGCAAAACGTTCGTTGAAATGGTTTACGAGGGGCCGAATTTTGTAGAGCCGGTCAAATTCAGGGTCTCCACGTGGACGACAAAGTGCATTGTCACTGAAATGCAGGAACCGCAGGATCGCCTCGTATCGTTTCCTGGCCATGTGAGCAGAGAAAACGGGCATATGGTCGATGGGATGTGTGGACCAATACATCCGCAATGACGGAAATTTGTGTATGCCCATGTTGAGGGTAAGGCCCAGAAAGGTCTTAAATTCGGAAACCTCGAGAGGTTTCCATTGTTTGGCAAGGCGAGACTGGGGGTTAGCGGCGATGTAGGTACCAGCATATAAATTAGTCTGGTCCACAATAGATCTATAGAGATCTTCCGTGAAATACAGCGAATAAAAATCAAGTGACGTAAAGTTCGCTGTATCCACCTGAATACTGGGTTGGCCAGTGAATGGGGGAAGTACAGGTGCTGTAGAAGTGGTGGGGACCCAATCAGGATAGGCAAATTCTACAGGAAGGGCACTATGGGCACGACGGGCCTGTCTCTGTCTTCTTCTTGGTGGCAGCGGGACACTACTTGTGCTTGCCACATCGCCAGCTTGAACTGCACTTATGGGACTCGCCACGTCACCAAGTGTTACTGCAGTGCTGGATAAACGACCAGGGTGTACTAGGCCGCTGGTGCTTGCCAATCCACCAGAAGGAATAGCGGTGCTAGTACTGGATCTCTGCTCCATACGAGGGTCCTGCGGTTCTTGCTGCTCAACAACATCAGAACGGGATCGGGTACGCCTGGCCTTAGCAGGGACCTCAACTTCGTCGTGCGAGCTATCTGACATGGAGCCGCTGTCGTAAACGGGTTCGTATTCTGAGCCAGAATCTGTCAGATGCGTGACCTCCTCCTCTTCACTATCTGACATGCACATGAACTCCAAGGCCTGCTTATCATTGTACCTTCGGTTTGCCATTTTGGACTCTAAATTTAGTGGTACAATGGTAAGGATTCACAGGTAAAAAAAGCACCTGATCTGTAGAAAAGCAAACGTAGAAAACGCTTCAAAAAAAACTGTAAGCGATCGCAGGGATCAGGCCTGTCTCTGCGAACGCTGCAGTTATGTGTCTTGTGTTTTGTAAGTGACAGTGATCGATCGATACTGCACTTGGGTGGGTTGGGCTGGGCAGAGGGGGAAAACGCAGGTGCTAGCGGGTATCTGGGCTGATTCCGCTAACAATGCGTTTTTGGGTACCCTAAACTGCTGGGTACGCTAGTATAGATCTGATCAGATCAGGTATCGATCCGTTCAGATCCTATACCACTAAGGGGGGTGTATGCTTAGCGAGTGGGTGTAAGCGGTACTGGCTCTAACCTAACGCTGCCTGGGGCGACGCAGACCCTGACTGGCGCTAAAATTAAATTTATATCACCCTTCGGGTGATCAGGGGGTTAAACCTATTGGGTTATATACGGCGGGTGCTCTGATGCTATAAACAGCAAACTAACCAACCAGCGTCAACCGTAACACTTATACGGTGATCACTGGTGAAAGGGTTAACTAGGGGGCAATCAGGGGGTTAAAACCTTTATTCGGTAATATATGGGGGTACCTGACGCTTTCTAAAAACCTGGTGGCGAACCTAAAATAACTAACTGGCTAACCACGTCACCAGTGACACTATACAGTGATCAGTGGTGAAAGTACATAAATACAGCGATCAGAAACCGATCGCTTAGTGACACTGGCAATAGGGGTGAAAGGGTTAACTCTAGGGGCAATCAGGGGTTAAAACCTTTATTTATGGGGGTACCTAACGCTATATAAACCTGGCGGCGAACCTAAAAAAAAACTAACTGCCTAGCGGCAACAGTGACACTAATACAGCGATCAGAAACCGATCGCTTAGTGACACTGGCAATAGGGGTGAAAGGGTTAACTCTAGGGGCAATCAGGGGTTAAACCTTTATTGGGGGGGGGGTAGGGGGCTACCCTTGACCTAAAGGGGCCTAAACCTAACTGCCCTGACACTTTTTTCTGTCACACTGACACTAAAAGCAGTGATCAGAAAATAAATGATCACTGCAATCAGTGACACTGTGACAGGGGGTGATCTGGGGGTGCTGGGGGGGTGATCGGGGGGGGTTATGTACCTATGTGTGCTGTGTCAGTGTGCTGTTGGTGCAACTCACAGTACTGATGTCTTCTCTCCTCTGGAACCGGACGAAAAGACCGCCAGAGGGGAGAAAACGTCACTTCCTCCCTGCCTGTGTTTACAGTTACACAGGCAGGGAGGGCTCAGGTGGAAGCTGATTCGCCGAGGGAGATCGAGAGGGGACGGCTGGAAATCAATAGCCGCCCCCTCCTCCCGGACCTCCCGTACACTGTTCCCGGCCGTCGCATGTACCGGAGGGGGTCCCGATCGGACCCCCAAACCCGGGAAAGGCGGGGACGTACATGTACGCCCATGTGCCTGTACGTGCCATATTGTGGACGTATATGTACATGCGGGGGTCGGGAACTGGTTAAGGGGTTAAAACCATCCGGAGCCAAAGTGGTTAAAGTATACCCATAGCCAACAAGTAAAAATCACCAAGTTAAAGTTTCATTACTGGCAAAGATCACCAAGTTAAAGCTCCATTAGTAATAAGTATAATGTACTAAAAGGTTATGTGTTTTCTACATGGTGCCCATGCCGAGCAAGCGATCTCCTGTGTTCACAGGATAGATGCTTGGCACAGGACCCAGAAGCTAGGTGCCCACTACAGTGATTTCCAGCTTCCACAGGTATCAGCTAGGTACGAAACATGCATACTAACATTGGTCCAAGCTGGAACAACATAACTATGCAAAATATCCATACCTGGATTTCAGCTTTAAATCCGAAATCCAAGCAGATCCAAAATACACAGATTAATGCAGTTATTTGTTAAATCTAAACAGTGTAAGACCCTGATTTTGACTTTGTATTACCCTCTTGCATTCCCCTGTACAGCAGAGCTTAAAATAGGATAGAAAGCTAATTTTGATAGGAGGAAACAGCAGTGACAGAGAGATAAGCTCATCAGTGTGCTGCTTCTCCTTTCATTGTCCAGTGACAGGCATGGGGAGGGACAAGGCTTGCAACTGTAACCTATTGACAGGAGAGAAAGGTCAAGGGGGCATGACTCCTGCGGGAGTCTATTCTCGGAAGAGGGTGCAAATAACCGTACAGATATCTGCACCCCCCCCCCCCTGAAAGGTGCCAAATGTGACCCTGGAGAGGGGGAGGGTTCCGAAAAGCGGAGGTTCTCTTTTTGTGTGGACCTCCGCTTTAAGTGGTATCCCTTTTCTTAAGCCGCGTACGCACGATCAGTTCATCCAATGAGAACGGTCTGATGGACCGTTTTCATCGGTTAACCGATGAAACTGACTGATGGTCCGTCGCGCCTACACACCATCGGTTAAAAAAACGATCGTGTCAGAACGCGGTGACGTAAAACACAACGACGTGCTGAAAAAAACGAAATTCAATGCTTCCAAGCATGCGTCGACTTGATTCTGAGTATGCGTGGATTTTTAACCGATGGTTGTGCCTACTAACGTTCGGTTTTGACCTATCGGTTAGGAATCCATCGGTTAAATTTAAAGCAAGTTGGCTTTTTTTTAACCAATGGTTAAATAACCTATGGGGCCCACACACGATCGGTTTTGACAGATGAAAACGGTCCATCAGACCGCTGTCCTCTGTTTAACCTATCGTGTGTACGAGGCCTAAGTGTTCACTCCAGGAGCCTTGGCTCAAAAAGGAACATACCTAAACAAAACACAACTAAATAGGATTTTCACAGTACCACACTATGTAAGCATTATAATCCAATATCTTTATTGGTATAAAATTTAAAACAAAAATCTATAATCACATCTATTACAAAATTACATAACCCCAAGCTCAAGCAATTACAGAGAATCATACAGATAATGCATCTCACAGGACATAGCCCACTTCTTCAGGGAAAACACCCCTTTAAAGCGGAGGTTCACCCTTAGAGAGCACATTTTCCCCTTAGATTAATGCTCATTTTGTCTAGGGGAATCGGCTAGTTGTTTTAAAATATGATCCGTACTTACCGTTTACGAGATGCATCCTCTCCGTCGCTCCGGGTATGGGCTGCGGGAATGGGCGTTCCTTCTTGATTGACAGTCTTCCGAGAGGCTTCCGACGGTCGCATCCATCGCGTCACGATTTTCCGAAAGAAGCCGAACGTCGGTGCGCAGGCGCAGTATAGAGCCGCACCGACGTTCGGCTTCTTTCGGCTACAAGTGACGCGATGGATGCGACCATCGGAAGCCTCTCGGAAGACTGTCAATCAAGAAGGAACGCCCGCTCCCGAAGACCCATACCCGGAAGCGACGGAGAAGATGCATCTCGAAAACGGGTAAGTACTGCTCATATTTTAAAACAAATAGCCGATTCCCCTAGACCAAACGAGCAGGAATCTAAGGGGAAAAGGGCAAAAATTAAATAAATGGGTGAACTCCCGCTTTAACATGTCTAGCAGGACAAAGAGAAACATCAACCAATTTAAGTTCAACAAATCCACACTTACAGTACATACAATATGTACCAATAGCACAAACAATACACATAATTACCTGTAGTGGATGTCAAACCAATGTGCAGTGTATAAAATCTGGTGCGGAACAGAAAACCCTATAGATGAGTGGACCCTCAAGTCCCAAGCCTCCAAGAAAAAAATGGATGTGATTATGGACATCAAACCTACTATACAATAAAGAGATGTCATAGACCCTTAAGGCCTCGTACAGACGAGGGGATCTCCGCTGGAAACGGTCTGCCGGACCGTTTCCAGCGGAGATTCCTCCTCCGGATTTTGATCCGATGGCTTGTACACACCATCGGATCAAAATCCGCGCGGAATACATCCGTGGTGACGTGCGCGACGCTGGAAGGTAAGTACTTCCACGCATGCGTCGAATCATTACGACGCATGCGAGGGAGGGGAGCGGACGGATTGATCCGGTGCGTCTGTACAGACGACTGGATCAATCCGCTGGACGCGATTCAAGCGGATAGATTTCTTAGCATGCTAAGAAATTTCTATCCGCTTGAAATCGATCGGCCGGACGAATCTCCGCGGATAAATATCCGCTAGGCTGTACAGACGACCGGATTTGTCCGCTGGAACTGATCCGTGGATCAATCCCAGCGGATAGATCCGGTCGTGTGTACGAGGCCTAAGCCGACCAGTCTCCCAAGCAAAGCAAAGGATTGTAATCCTACTAGACTACTCTGTTATCAATGGTATATTGTAATTGAAAAGTATTTAAAAAGACCCCCCATCCATTTTTTTTATATATATTTGTGTAGGAACAAGGAAAGGGAGGGGAACCCCCCCCCCCAAATTAGGGGAGTAATACGTCATAAAACCCCATACATAGCTCCCAACTGTCCCTGATTTCGAGGGACTGTCCCTGATTTGGAGCAATGTCCCGCTGTTCCTCATTCCTCCTCATGTGTCCCTCATTTTGGTCTGATCTATATACATGTATATAAAATGTACTTTTTTATCTAAACCCTTTATCTGATTTTAAAATTGCTGCATTTGTAAATTTCAATAGCCAATATAAAGGAATAGTGGTGGTAAAGAAAATAAGCATTTGTGGGTTTAACCACATTTTTTTGTACAATTCTCCTTTAAAGGGGTGTGACAAGAGGTGTATCCTATGCCTGCATACTTTTGCTGATAGGTGTCCCTCATTCCCATCTCAAAAAGTTGGGAGGTATGCACATACAATGCTGATGCAGCTAAATATACTGTACTTGTCCAATTATTATTAAAGGAGTTGTAAAGGAAAGAAAAATTTTGCCTACAATTAATGTCTGCAAGGTAGACAGACAGAATAGTGTAATGATTCTGTTAAAAAAACAAGTAAATACCTATTAAATTCCTTCATCTATATCACCTCTAGTTCTAGTTTCTGTTCTCTCATTCATTTCCTGGTTTGCGGCGCTCGTTCATGTAAGAACTACATTTCCCAGTATGAATTGCGGCACGTCCAGTACCGTATTTATCGGCGTATACCGCACACTTTTTTGCCCTGAAAATCAGGGAAAAATTGTGGGTGCGCGATATACGCTGATACCCGCTTCCCGCTCCGTGTTTGAATGCCTGCGCCGATCTACCGAGCTCAGTACACTCGGGTACATTCGGCCAGGCTCGGCTTCGCTCGTAGTCACGCTTTGTGACGTTTATGCACGAGAAGCCGAGCCTGGCCGAATATGCCCGAGTGTACTGCGCTCGGTATACGTCGACGGAGGCTTCAAACTGAGCGCGGGAAGCGGGGATTCGACATGAAGACAGCACGGGAGAAGCCGGGAAGACACCACCGAGGCCGCAGACGGACGCCGGACCGGACGAGGTCGCCGATGGACGGCGTGCAAGACACCAAAACTGTAAGTAGTAACATGTAATAAAAAGTTTTTTTTTACAGGATTTTAGGATCAAAATTAGGGGTGCGCGCTATACGCCGGAGCACGCAATACCCCGATAAATACGTTAATTCACACCTCCTTGAAGTCTCTAACACGTAGAGAGCTTCCTGCCGCACAGATGTAGTTCCCAGGAGGGGGCGAGCACGTCACTGACCACCGCAGTAAAGCCTCCCTTCACGGTGGTGAGTAACAATCAGACAAGCAGGAAGTGAACAGAACAGAGAAGAAATAGAGCAACTTCTGAGCAAAAACGAACAATGAGGAAGTGAAAATAGGAATGTCTGCAGGTAAAGGATGCTTATTATGAAAAAAAAAAATTCCTTTACAACCCCTTTAATAGTTTTCTTTAAAGGTACAAAAATTATGATGACTCCTAGATTACCAACGACACCCCTACTCTCCAAATTCTGTAATTATATATTACCTGGCCGTCCAGTTATAGAGAAATAGATAAAAGTGCATCTGATGCACTATTTACTCCAAGTGCATACTGGGATATTTATAGCAGTGTATAGAAAAACATATTCTTCTCATGTTTTCAACTAGTCCTTCACAACATCCGTAAAATAAACACCATGTCATGACAAATGACCTCTCTTTGCTCACTAGAGTAGGATCACTTTAGATTTTAGTGTCTAGTCATGTGTAGTGGCAGTTCTGCCTGGCTGCTTTATACAGGACCCATTAACACAACCTCTAAAACTATCGTCATCAAAGCACAAACTGTTCCTATTGACATGCATGTGACCTATTTTAAAAAGAACTTCGAAATCGAGCTCTAATCAGAATAAAAGACTAGCGTACTGAGAGCTTGCCATTTAGAAAGTATTTTTTCTAACTTATTAAATATTGCATTTGTCAGTCCTTTGTTACATCTCGTTTTGCTTGGGAAAAGTACCGGATTAAGGAGTTCTCAGTCATTTAATCCCAGGTTCCTTCTTTGTGTTACTTTGGTCTTGGCCCAGAAAACAGAAACAGCTGAAGCATCAAAAAAGGTTTGAAGGTTGTCTGGATCCCTAGCAGGGAAAAGTGAACACCATTCCTTTGTGTCGTATAATACCTTGAGCTCTTGTTCATCTGCTAGAAAGTTTCTTGTTTCTGAGCTATCTGGCTATGCCTTTTAGCCAAAAATGAAACTTTTTTTTCTTTCCTTCTTCCTCTGGTCTTTAACAAGTTTGATATCTCTCTACCTTGTTACTTGACAAATCTTCACGAAAGCGTCTGACCTTATATCTGCTCCCCTATTATCTTTTTATTTTTGGGTCTCCCTGTTGCTAATGATCTCTTGTCTGGTTAGAAGAGCAGAAGAAAAAAAAAAGCTAGCTCAATTCCTGATCCTGTGTTAAGGGAAAGGTGACAGTCACTTTTCTCATGCTTGTTCACTCACTTTATTCCCTTTAATGGTCTTTATTGTTGCTCTGTGCTGTTTTCTTTGAACCTTTTTTCACACATCCTATATTTCCCCGGTTTGCCCATTTCAATATTTTCATTTTTATTTTAATAAACCTTTTAACAAAGCCAACAAACATTGAAGCCTTAAAGAGCACCAGTCCACCATTATATACTCTTAGGCCCCGTACACACGACCGTTTTTCTTGGCAGAATTCAGCAAGAAACTCGATGGGAGACGTATTCTGCTGAGAAAACCGTTCATGTGTACACTTTTCGCCGAGAAACCCGTCGGGAAACTCGTCGAGCCAAAAAGAGAGCATGTTTTCTATTTCCTCGTTGGGCAATGGGAACATTTGGCTCGACGAGTTTTTTGACAGCCGAACAAGGAACTCGACGAGCAAAACGATGTGTTTTGCCCGTCGAATTTCTCGGTCGTGTGCACGGGGCCTCAGGCCTCGTACACACGATAGGTTAAACAGAGGATAACGGTCTGATGGACCGTTTTCATCGGTCAAAACCGATCATGTGTGGGCCCCATAGGTTATTTAACCATTGGCTAAAAAAAAGCCAACTTGCTTTAAATTTAACCTATGGATTCCTAACCGATAGGTCAAAACCGACCGTTAGTAGGCACGACCATCGGTTAAAAATCCATGCATGCTCAGAATCAAGTCGACGCATGCTTGGAAGCATTGAACTTCGTTTTTTTCAGCACGTCGTTGTGTTTTACGTCACCGTGTTCTGACACGATCGGTTTTTTAACCGATGGTGTGTAGGCGCGACGGACCATCAATCAGCTTCATCGGTTAACCGATGAAAATGGTCCATCGGCCCATTCTCATCGGATGGACTGATCGTGTGTATGCGGCTTTAAGCCCTGTACACACTGCCCAGGATTCTCATCAGGGAAAAAAAAATCCTGACGAGATTCCTGGCAAGATTCTCTTGCCGGCCGAGTGTACACACACACCATTCAAAAGAACCGCCTTTCTTTTGAATGGCACGAATGAGGTGACGTCATCGACTACGATGAGCATGCGCTCATCACATCCGATGCCGTCGCCACCATCTTGCTTCACCCTACCTATGCCTTGGAAGCTACCGCGCATTCGTCAAAGTCATTTTGAGCATGTGCGGGTTTCCATGGAGAGGTAAGTATACACACGCTCAGGTGCCAAGAATCTCACCACGAGAAAATAGAGAGCAGGTTCTTTATTTTTCTCGTCGAGATTCTGGGCAGTTTTCTTGACGAGAAACCTCAAAGCCTCGTACACACGCAAGGCAAGAAAGCTCTGCAAGTAGTTTTCTTGCTGTTTCTTGCCGAGAAAACCGTGCATGTGTACGAGGCTTTATAGCAAAAAGTCCTCTCTAAAACACCAGGTACCACAAGTTTGGCTGATATTATTTTTGTTATCCTGAAACTCCTCTTGTGTAAGGCTGGCCATACAATATACAATTGTCTTGTAGATTATTCCTTTAGATTTACTAAAATCATATAATATGAGGTCAGATCTAAAGACTTTTAATGTATATTAAATTCCTTGCACTACATAGTTGTAAATCTAAAGACAATTGTATATTGTATGGCCAGGATAAGCCTCTCTGAAACTAGCTTAACTCAATAGGAGTTTGACCAACCACCTGATCGCAATACGTACATATACATTAAGGTTTGCAAGTGGTTTACCAAGGTTATAACCTCAGCATTTTTTTTCTCAACCTATAGCTGACTTTCTCATGAAAGTAGTCTGAGCGGCTCATTAGCAGCTGGATCACCTTATGAAGCGGAGAAAGGGATAATTTTTCTTGTGCTTACCGTTTTTTTATCGGCGCACCCGAGAAACAATTTGATGGTGCAACCAGCTGGTCACAAAAGCAAGCAGAACCCAAATAATCTCTGATTGCCTCTATGGCCTTGGAGGACCAGAGCCACATCATTATGTCACTTCCAGTCTAGGGCAGAAGTAAAAACATTTACAGCAAAAGATAAAAAAAATTCTGACTAAACGATCAGTGACTGCTGCTCTTCTCTGCCAATCCCTTCACTGGCTTTCCCTACCTAACCGTATACAATTCAAAATGCTAACCATAACATACAAGGTCATTCACAACATCGCCCGCATCTACATCACCAACCTTATCTGCAGATATCGCCCAAATCATCCCCTCCCAGGACCTCCTGCTCTCTCACTCCCATGTAAGCTCTACAAGCAGGGCCCTCCTGTACCTTCTATATTGAACTGTACTGTAATTGTGCTGCCCCCCTATACATTGTAAAGCGCTGCATAAACTGTTGGCGCTATATAAATTGTGTATTATAATAATAATAATAATAATAATAATAATAATTATTATAATAATAATAATAATAATAATAATAATAAATAGCACCAAAATAAAGCTCTCTTTGTGGGAAAAAAAGGACGCAAATTTCGTTTGGGTACAGCATTGAATGACCGCACAATTACCAGTTAAAGCAGTGCAGTGCCAAATTGTAAAAAGTGCTCTGGTCAGGAAGGGGGTAAAACTTGTAAAAAAAAGTGCCAGAAAAGGCTTGGTCTTCAAGTGCTTAACTTTCCTAATGCAAAATGAAAGCACCTCAAAGGACAATAAGAACAATAAGAACTCTTTTACTGGAGAGGGGATTGAGAACTCACAGGGTCTGGTCCTGATATCAAGCCCTTAGCAAAGGAGAACTAATAGCAAAACTTTTTTCTTTTTTCATTTTGGATAGAGTAACTAACACTTACGTCGGTCGGAGGAAGCTAGAATTCAGGCGTATCTAGCTACCAGAATGGCACGCATAGATACGACGGCACATCTTTCTACTTACGCGGCGTATCTATAGATACACCGACGTAAAAGAATGCTGAATCTAGCTCATCATGTTTTATGAGAATCTTGTCTTTTTCTGAAAAAGTCAAGCTTGGCCCTTGCCCATTTTGGGGACCTTATAAGCCAAAAGGGACTCTTATGAAATTAAAGTGGACTGAATTTTAAAGGTGGATTCAAGATTGTGACATCAATTTAACTGCCCTAATTGTAATATACTAATTGTTTCCACATGCAAGTTTCACTAAAAGTAACCTCTGGTTAAAGTGATACTAAACCCTCAGTTTTTAAGCACTTTCAGCAGCTTTAATCCCTTGCTGAATACGCAGCTTTTTTATCTTTTAATCCTTGCTTGTATCCAGTGGCAACTGGTGCTCCATTTTTGGGGTGGGGGCAGAAAACACACCCAGCCACTCCAGGTCAGCAAACCCCCCATCCAGGTTGCAGCCCCTCCTCCCGGCTAATCCAGTCTTAAGATCCGCCTCCTGTCCTGATTGGCTAGAAGGAGAATACGGAAGACAAAAGTGAATATTGATTTGCTAATATCACAAATGGGTGGGTTTGGACGTAGTACTCTGCGCCCCAAGCCCATCAGGGTCCCAAGCCAGGGTCAGTTCAGAACAGATAAGTCATGCTCCAATTAATGGGAGACCCATGTTCAAGACCCAGCAGACTCAGCTCATGATAGCCTTCTTCTCGGTATAGAAATAACTCTATGACACAGTACATGATGTTTATATATAATGTCTGCACCAAAATGGCTGCCGAAATCTCACACAAGCTTGGTGTCTAGTTGTGATCGAGCCCTTTCCAAGATGGCTTCCAGAGCCCACAGCACACACTGACTTATGCTGGGCTCCCCTTTAGAAAAGTTCCTATTCAGATAAATTGTTAACATTTGGGAACATCTAGAGGCACCCGAGGACATTGCAGCGGAATTCTCCCAGGGAAATAAAACAGGATCTTAACACCTTGCTGAATGCAGTTCCATTTAATGACCGCACAAAATGTTGCACAAGCTAGGACTTGCACAAGCTAGGACTAACCCTAGTTCAGTGGATATGCAGCTCACAAAGGAATATATATCAGAGTGGCTGTTAATGAGGCTAATTTTAATCAGAGACCAGTCTTTAGTGGTGTACCTAACAAAAGGAAGTATTCAGTGCTGGAAATATAAATGTAAAAATATTAAAAATAAAAATATTGCTAGCCAGTGCTCAGGAAAAATTCAAACAAACTTCCCAAAGGCAACATATACAGTGAAACAGTGCAGCGCAAAAATAAATAATATTAAAATAATACAAAATAGAAAAAGTCCATATGTGAAAGTGTAGAGGAGAAATCCATGTAAATTTCATTAAGTAGTGCAGGTTCAGGACAAGTGACCAGATAGAGATCCTCCACCAAAAAGTAAAGATGGCTTCTCACCTCAAAAATTCGACCTTCAAAAGGTCACAAAGCATGGTAATCAATCTCAGGTCCTAGTATTATCGGTCAGAGGATCGCTTGACAACTCCAGATAACAATGATAGGCCCATAGATGACAGCAATGATGGACATATGGAATAAGAAGGGAGAGATATCTAATGCTCTCTGTAGCAAAAAAGTATTTATTTAAAAAAACAATATCAGTAAACTCACAATGTGTCAGCACTCACAGCCGAGTGCAGGCTCACAGACGGAAGACACTGACAAGTGTATACAGCATACAGCGGCGATCATGGGTGACGTCACACGCAACTCCTCCCCCTTGTACGCATTACGTTCCGTGGGCGGGACTTCCTCAGCGTATCTCTTTGCCCTAAGTCGAATTTATGAGGTGAGAGGCCATCTTTACTTCTTGGTGGGGGATCTCTATCTGGTCACTTGTCCTGAACCTGCACTACTTAATGAAATTTACATGGATTTCTCCTCTACACTTTCACATATGGACTTTTTCTATGTTGTATTATTTTAATATTATTTATTTTTGCACTGCACTGTTTCACTGTATATTTAGTGGTGTACCACAAGGATCTATACTAGGCCCTGTTTCTTTTAAGTTCTTTGTGTAGCACCACTATCGTTGGCTGTGCAGGGTGGGAGATAGACAACATTCACCAGTAGCTTCAACCCTGCAGTCCCAACCCTACGCTGTTTCTTCCTGCTCCTGCATAGGCCTCAGGCAGCCTAGCAGCTAGATGTCCCAGGGATAGGCCTCAGGCTTCTGGCCTAGCAGCCCGGGGCGACATAACACAAGTCCACCCAGACAGCCGTCCAGGTGGCACAGAACCCCGATCACCTAAATAAGTAGGCTCTTTAGCAGGCCAAGGGACTAAAGAATCCCCTGCCAGTTGGCTGAGACATCCCATTATTTTATATGCTGACCTTGCGAAGCTCCCTGTAATTCTAATGTCACCAGCCACAGTGCCACCTAGTGACAGAAGAGAAAAGGTGCAGCAAATCCAGAATTAGAGGTGAATCAAATAATCTTCTTTCAATTAGCCAGGAAAAATACCACCTGGCAAATAAATGTATTAGCAACCCTGCCTAAGCCCTCATTCACACCTAGGCGTCAAAACGCCTGAAGCGCGACGACCATGCCGCTGGAGGGGAGAATTTCCATTGATGTCTATGAGATGGTTCACATCTCATAGACGCCGTACGCCTGTCGCCTGAAAACAAGTCCCGGACCCTTTTTTTCAGGTGGCATTGGCGTTCGGCCATAGACATCAATGTAAATTCTTTGTGAAAAAAAAAAGTTAACTAATCGCGGCAAAATACGCCGTGGGGGATCTCTATCTGGTCACTAGTCCTGAACCTGCACTACTTAATGAAATTTACATGGATTTCTCCTCTACACTTTCACATATGGACTTTTTCTATTTTGTATTATTTTAATATTATTTATTTTTGCGCTGCACTGTTTCACTGTATATTTAGTGGTGTACCACAAGGATCTATACTAGGCCCTGTTTCTTTTAAGTTCTTTGTGTAGCACCACTATCGTTGGCTGTGCAGGGTGGGAGATAGACAACATTCACCAGTAGCTTCAACCCTGCAGTCCCAACCCTACGCTGCTTCTTCCTGCTCCTGGATAGGCCTCAGGCAGCCTAGCAGCTAGATGTCCCAGGGATAGGCCTCAGGCTTCTGGCCTAGCAGCCCGGGGCGACATAACACAAGTCCACCCAGACAGCCGTCCAGGTGGCACAGAACCCCGATCACCTAAATAAGTAGGCTCTTTAGCAGGCCAAGGGACTAAAGAATCCCCTGCCAGTTGGCTGAGACATCCCATTATTTTATATGCTGACCTTGCGAAGCTCCCTGTAATTCTAATGTCACCAGCCACAGTGCCACCTAGTGACAGAAGAGAAAAGGTGCAGCAAATCCAGAATTAGAGGTGAATCAAATAATCTTCTATCAATTAGCCAGGAAAAATACCACCTGGCAAATAAATTTATTAGCAACCCTGCCTAAGCCCTCATTCACACCTAGGCGTCAAAATGCCTGAAGCGCGACGCCCGTGCCGCTGGAGGGGAGAATTTCCATTGATGTCTATGAGATGGTTCACATTTCATAGATGCCGTACGCCTGCCGCCTAAAAACAAGTCCCGGACCCTTTTTTTCAGGTGGCATTGGCGTTCGGCCATAGACATCAATGTAAATTGTTTGTGAAAAAAAAAAAAAAAAGTTAACTAATCGCGGCAAAATACGCCGCGTACGCGGCGTTACAATGTGAATGGAGCCTAAACACCAGGGTGCTACATGCAGTTGAGTATTTCTGAATATAAATGAATGCACATAGGTAAAAATAATCTTATTATGGAGTAAAATATTGAGGGTACAGTGCTGTTCAGAACTACAGTGGAAACAGACTTTGGGCTGCTTATTTCAGATGATTGCAATATGGCCGAGTAGTGGGGAAAGCAATGTGGATTCTGATTTCAATCTGTTTTTATTCAAGTTAAGTAGAATTCTCCCATCGGGAGAAGAATTAGAAACCATAAGGCACCATTGGTATAAGAACAAAACAATGAAAGTGAATAGACACAATGAGTAGAGGTTGGGGGAGGCTGTAGTGCTTGATACTCTGCTGCATCATGTACAGTACACATGCACACAGGGAACCTGCTGATAGTAGCAGGAAGTGTTAGCAAAGAGAATGACCTATCAGTATGCTGCTTCTCTTTCACTATCCAATTAGCAGGCTGTAAGTTTGGAAAGGTACACCACTGTATTTCCTAACAAAGAAAATGCTATAACTCACATGGATGTGCTGTATTGCAGAGGTGTATGAATCAAAAAGTGGCTGGACAGAATTATAAATCCTCTGGCAAATTAGACAGTTCACATACTGTATGTGTATTTCCACTGTGTATAGAGAGACCTACCCAGTGTTCAGCTTATTTAACCACTTGCTTACTGGGCACATAAACCCCCTTCGTTCCCAGGCAAAATTTCAGCTTCCGGCACTGCGTCGCTTTAACTGACATTTGCGCGGTCGTGCGACGTGGCTCCCAAACAAAATTGATGTCCTTTTTTCCCCACAAATAGAGCTTTATTTCGGTGGTATTTGATCACCTCTGCGGTTTTTATTTTTTGCGCTATAAACAAAAAAAGAGCGACAATTTAAAAAAAATATATATATTTTTTAATTGTTGCTATAATAAATCTCCCATTTTTTAAAAAAAAAAAATTTTTTTTTCTCAGTTAAGGCCGCTACGTATTTTTGTAAAAAAAAAAAAAATCGCAATAAGCGACTGGTTTGCGCAAAAGTTATAGCGCAAACCAGTTTTGTATAGCTACAAAATGGGGAACAGAATTATGATTTTTTTTCATTATTTTTTTTTTACTAGTAATGGCGGCGATCTGCGATTTTTATTGGGGCTGCAATATTGCGACGGACGTATCGGCCACTTTCGACACAAATTTGGGGCCATTCACATTTATACAGCGATCGGTGCTATAAAAATTCACTAATTACTGTATAAATGTGACTGGCAGGGAAGGGGTTAACACTAGGGGGTGAGGAAGGGGTTAACTGTGTAGCCTGGGTGTGTTCTAACTGTGTGGGGGGAGGGGGGTGACTGGGGGAGGTGACCGATGCTGTGTCTCTATGTACAAGAGACACAGATCGGTCTCCTCTCCTCTAACAGCATGTGGAGCTCTGTGTTTACACACAGAGCTCCACGTCACTGCTGTTACCGGCTGTGTTCCCGACGATCGCGTGTACCCGGCGGACATCGCGGCCGGCAGGTACACGCATCGGGTCCCCAGCGATGCGGCGGCACAGTGGTTACCCGCTGCGCGCCCCCCAGTGGCGCGCGCGGGTAATGCATTTCAAATGACGTCCAAAGACGTCCACTTGGCACCTGAGAACCGCGCTGTTGACGTCTTTTGTCAATAGCGCGGGTCTCAAGTGGTTAAGTGGAACTGCAATTAAAAAAAATGACTCAGCTCAGTGTTCAATTTCGGCATTTGACAAGGTAAATGAACTCTCTTGCAAGGGAAAGCATCATCTCGGCCCAGCCAATCGAAATGGCCAGACATTGGAATCCAGAAGACCAGCCAATGATATCAATGGCCAATTAGGGAGCTTTAGGAAACTGTATTGCTGCCATGGGGATGTGTATAGTTCCACTTTAAAGTGGCATATCCCTCTATGGTGTGTACTTTCACACACAAGCGGAATTTCCGACGGAAAAAGTCAGAGAGAAGCTTTTCATCGGATATTCCGTATGTGTGTATGCCCCATCGGAAAATTCCGACGGAATAGAGTTAGAATTAGATAGGGAACATGTTCTCAATTTTTCAGATGAAAAAAAAATCTATCAGAATTTCCGTTAGTCTGAATGCAATTCAGATGGACTAAAAACCATGCATGCTCAGAATCAAGTCGACGCATGCTCGGAAGCATTGAACTTAATTTTTCTCGGCTCGTAGTGTTGTACATCACCGCGTTCTTGACGGTCGGAATTTAGTGTGACCGTGTGTATGCAAGACAGCTTGAGCGGAATTCCGTCGGAACTCTGTCGGAAAAACCGGCCGTGTGTACAAGGCATGAGTGTCATTTATGTGTGCTGCCTCATCCCTCTGCTGTCACCATGAATCACTTCTGACAAGTTTTCCTGACACCAAGAGAAAAAGGTGACGGGGGGGGGGGGGCTCCAGCTATTTGACAGCCTCAGCTCTGTGTGGAGGGCTGTGTATCTTCCCTCCATTCAACTTTTAGAGCTCTCCTCGCTGAGCTCTGCAGAGTGTAACTTCAGTCCCTTTTTTCTGAGCTCCCAGACAAGCGTACAAATTCAGCACTTTGAAGGGATGTAGAGAAAACTGCAGATAAACAGGTACAACTTATATAGGAGGATTTGTTTAATCTCTATATACCACCTGAGGTCAGTCACTTCACTAGGTATATGTAAGGGTTTACAACCACGTTAATGTTAAAGGGCACCATGTGCATTATGTTACTGTATCGAAAATCTTGCAAACTGCTTTTTGCCTTTTTTTAAATAGAGCTATTTCCAGGATGCACTCGTCACATAAATTAAACTAAGACGAGTGACCTAAAATGAATTTATCAGTGCTACATAAAACTTTGTACTCAGCATGATTATAGTAAGGGGGTTTTATGTATTTGCATTATGTTTAATTACCATTCATATTGTAAAGCACTTTCCATTTAATTTATTCTTCTTTGTGATCATTATTGCATTGCGCATCGTTCCTCTTCTTCACCCTCCTGCCCTGCAGACACCATATGTAGTCAGTCCTATATAGATTTCCACTTTCATTCCTCCTCTGCTTTACAGAAGAAGAAGCCACTTTACTGTCAGCCTCACAGGCTGCAAAGTGGTTAATTTGCTGTACTGGCAGCAGAGAGAAAATATATCAACATTTCCAACCATTTTTGTTTACTAATGCATGCTTGAAGGGGGAGGTGTGGATTGTTATTTCCCAGCAATAGTGGAATAATCTGTAAGCTTTTCTGGGAATACGTCTGAATGTTGATAGAAAGGGTTCCTCGGCTAACGCAAGCCTGTTCGGGGAGGGAGATGCCTGGAGACTCAGGCTTAGTGATCACAGATTTATCTTCTACTGAAGGCAGAGGAGGGATCAGACCAAATATTTAAAGTGCAACTCTGCTTCTGCTGAGGGAAATAAGCCATTTTCTCTATATTAGTTACAGACATTCAAGGATTTGGGGAAACGTCATTGCAGGCTCTTGCCTTCTGTGCTTTGGCTGAAACTCCTTTAGGCTGGGTTCACACTGAATTGGGATGCGCCTCACTGCAGGGGATCCAGTGCGTCCAGAGGTGGCTGGTGCTCAAATTTTTTTGAGTGTGCACAAACAAACTGAAAAATTGTGAAAAAAAACCATCAAATGCAGCCACTGTGCCCATCAAATGCAGCCACTGTGCCATCAATTGCAGCCATCAATTGTAGCCAGTGCGCCCATGTCAGGGAACCAACCGTGGAAGAACTGTCAGACCTGTCTTGCACGGACCAACGAGCACAGTGCGCATGCGCACGCAAACACGCGCAACGCGCATACGGGCAACAACACCGCAAGTTCTTTGTTCTTTACTGCGCACGCGCATGCGCCAGTACGCACGCAATGCGGGCGGGACTCCTGGCGTCAGTGCCCTATTTAAAGCTTGCTGCAGCAGTTACCAACTGCTGCATGATCTTCAGCCTTTGTGTGATCCTGAGCTCTTGTTCCTGTTTTCCTGTGTACCTGTTGACGACCCGGCTTGCCTGACCAGACTTCTCCGAGCATGACCCCCGGCTTGTCTCTCGGCTTACCCTTTATCCTGTTCCTGTCTGCTTGTTCCAGTGTATGACCTTGGCTTGCCTTCTGACCTGCTCCAGTTACTTCCTGCTTCCTGTGTATGACTACCGGCTTGGCTCCTGACTCCGCCCCTGGGTTTTCCTGCCAGTCTACCTCATCTGGTACTTCCGTGGTACCCCTGCCTGACTACGTATCCTGGTATACAGCTGTTCTCCAACATCTTCTCAGCAAGTCGCAGCTGGCAACCCCTGCATCTCTGGGCATAGCACCACCTGTGTCACCTCCAGGGGGCGTTCTGCACTTAGTCGCAAGGGAAGCCCTCTCAGCACTTCGGCCTCTGGTAAGGTACATGACAGCCCATCAAATGCAGCCACTGTGACCCCGGTGGCATTAAACCAGCACCACTCCCCGCACTCGCTTGTTCATTCATTGGTAAGCTGTGGGACAGCCAGCCGGTCAGGCAGTGGTGAGCTGCCCACAGCCACCCCATAGATGTTTGAACCGGCTCCATTGAGAGCCGGTCACTCTCTCTTGTCATGCGAAATGGATGCAGGGAAACCTGCATCCAAACCGCATGAGTGGGCGTTCGTCCCGGGGGACATTAGTCCCCAGAGGACACATTTGAACTTGCTAAGTTTGATTATTGCTGGGCCTGTCCTTGAGGTTACGCCTTATGTTATATATTTTAGATAATTGGGCCGCAATATTCAGTTTCTGCAGAGTTAATGTCATATTGTCAAACGAATTTTGTGAATGTAACGCATAATTTTGTAAACTTGAAAACTCTTTAATAAACACTATTGAAACCAAACCGCATGAGTGTGAACCCATCCTTAGTTATTCTATTCACTTGCTATCCACAATTTTTTACCAAACAATTGGGTCATTTATTGCATATATATATCCTCTAAAATTAACTTTCATATATTTTATACTGATGATTTGCGTTTCCTAAATTGTGACACAAAAACTACCACTATTAATATTCTCTAGGGTAGGGGTCTCCAAACTGTGGCCCGAGGGCCAGATGTGGCCCTTTACTAGCCTTTATCCGGCCCTTGGGGCACTATTCCTCCAACTGATATGAGGCACTATTCCTCCCACTGATGCCAACAAGGGGGCACTATTTCTCTTACTGATACCAATGATGGGATACTATTCCTCCTACAAATAGGGGCCCTACTCCTCCTCCTACTGAGACCAACCTTGAGGCCACATTTATTGTCACTGATGCTGGGCCCGGGACATTTGCTGTCTCCGCTGGCCACGATTTGGCCCTCCTAAAATTTAAGGGGAAAAAAATGTCCCTTTGCTTGAAAAGTTTGGAGACCCCTGCTCTAGGGTGTCTGCTTTCATAAAATATATAATGTTCAGGGGTTTTAACTTTCTTCAGGCCTAAAATGATTTTTGAAATACGTCAACAAAAAAGTTGAAAAAAGACTCAGGGACCAAAGTGGTTAAAATCTTCTACAGCCTGTGGTGGGTCCAGCTTGAGTTATTGTAGGGATGGAGCAGTCATTAATACCACCACCCTATAGTGCCATGGGAGGGGGTGCTGTCATGTTCTTTAAAGCGGAAAATGCTCTGGGCTCATCATAGGCAACGAGAGGGGGTTCTCCTTCCCATTGCATTAAGAGGCACTGCTCTATCTCTAAAATAACTTTAAACAGAGCTAACACAGGAAGCTCCTTTAATGCGGTTTTGCCCTTTAAACTGTATGGGAGCCTCGGTTGGAAGCTAAGTTTTGCACACTATGCTGCTATACCCAAATGGGACATCAAAGCTTTAGCTTAAATGGCATGAGTGAAATCAGTAAAAACAGGGTGCTGCAAAAAATTAAAGTTCCATGTCTCATCTTTCTTTTTTCTTCTTGGAAATCGCTGCCCAGATCCAGCAGAAAAGCGGCCACAGTACTCTGCAGAGAGGACCACTATACTCTGTGTGAGAACAGCAGTCCTCTATACAGTGGTCTGACTTGCCCCCTGCTGCGTCAGTCATACAATTCACCAATCAGCAACAGTTAGGCCCCTTTCACACGGGGCGGATCAGTAATGATCCGCCTCCATATGCTCAGCAGGGATCGCTCCATTGATCCCCGCTGAGCCGGTGGATGACAGGACGGTCACCGCACACTGTGCAGGGTCCGCCCTGTCTTTTCTCCGCTCTCCCCTATAGGGGGATCGGATGAACACGGACCGTATGTCCCGTGTTCATCCGATCCGATGACGGAAGGAAAAATAGGGTTTTCTTACGTCTGCAGAATCGGATCATTGCGGTGGCCCGACGAGATCGGGTGTCAGCGGATGTTCATCCGCTGACACCCCCAATCTCATAGAGACCAATGTATGTCCCTTTTTTCATCCGCAAACGGATGGATGAAAAAGCGGACATACGGTCCGCAGGTGTGAAAGGGGCCTTACTGAGGAGCTGTAGATCTGGCACCGCAAGGGGCATGTTGGACAGACAACTGCATAGACCATAGAGGACTACTGCTTTAACCCAGAAAACAATGATCCTCTCTAAAGCATAATGTATATAATTTGGCCTGAAGCTTTAATTAGATGTTAAAAGAAATGTGTGCAAAGAGAAACATGGAGGATGCCATTGCTGATCTACTTCTAAATGCTACTTGCCTGGCTGTCATGCAGATCCTTTGACTTCACTCTGAGTCATCATCTATGCTATTTAACAAGGAACAATATCCCTAATGCAGAGGAATGAAAAGAATCTTTAATGAATGATAGACGGAATACAAGTGGAAGCAATGCTGTGAATTACAATTTTCATTTACGAACTTGGCATTGTTACTGGTTACTCAAAAATACTGGAGGCATCACGCAATGTTGCCATAGAAACAGACAATCCTCACTTTCAGCCTCTCCCTCTATTCTTCTTTTTTCTTTTCTGTACGTTTAGTGTGAATTATTTGTTGCTTGCAGCATGAGTGCTCCCTGGAGTGTTGAAGTCTAGGATTTTATGCAAAAAAGGCCATTCTTATCCTTGCTGGCTGACTGAGAGCAGGAAGTATTTAAACATACTAAAGGATGTATAAGTAAACAGAGATAGCGATAATCAAAATAATCAACAGCGCCAAGGCTGTCACAATGTGCAGGTAGGTGGAAAGCAATAGTTCACATACAAAACACAAACTAAAGTCCGGCTTCACATTTATTATTAGCCTGCTAGTTCACAAAAACGGAACACAATTGAAACAAAGTAATGTAATTACATTCCTTCAGGAAGCAGGAGACCCCCCTTCTAAGGTGACTCCAACTTGTTTTTATTTTTTTATATTGATGTATATTGACTTTAACATCGGGTGTTTGCCCATTTATCGAATTTAAAACATTATGGGGCGTTCCACAGGAGCTCAATAAATAATGCACTGCGCGACCGTAAATGCACTGCGAGATTGCAGTGCGTTGACGGCTGCTGATTGGCCAAAGCATGCACCTGACCTGCATGCTTGGCCAATCACTGCATGCTTTGCTGTGAGAGCCATGATTGGCCAAAAGCAGGGTGCCTTTGGCGTGAGTCCCCCCCCCCCCCAGTCCATTACAGGACCCTTTGGGTCTGGTATTAATACTAAGTGGAACCCTGCGCCAAAGAAAATGGCGTGGGGTCTTCCCAAAATGCATACCAGACCCTTATCCAAGCACGCAACCTGGCAGAAAAAAGGGGGGTGAGCGAGCCCCCCCCTCCTTAACCGTACCAGACCACATGCTTTTAACATGGGGAGGGTGCTTTGGGGTTAAGGGCCTCTTTCCCATAAAACTTGCCCCAGTGGTTGTGGGGGTCTGCGGGAGGGGGGCTTATCAGAATCTGGAAGCCCCCCTTATTAAGGGGGCCACCAGATCCCACCCCCCTATGTGAAGGGGTATCGGGTACATTGTACCTCTACTCAAAATTGGAAAAAAATATAAAACTGACAGGACAATTTTCTTTTTTTTTTTTAAAGAAAAAGTGTCCTGCGATGTCCATTCCTCTTTAATCACATCAGCGATGGTACAGAGAAAAAAACAAAAACCGGAAAAACTCCTCGCCGACTGAAGCCTTTATGCGATGCCAGCTGTTATATAGCTGAGGGTGGGGGCCACCCATTGACGTAAACGGATGACCCTGGCCCTTCTGACGTCGCACGACATCACATGACGTTAGAAGAGGGCGGTGTCCCCGGGTACGTCACCAAATGGCCCTGTTCTTGCCTTCAAAGCAAATACATGGCAGTCGTGGGGACACCTCCGCAGAGTTTTTCCTTTTTTTTACCGGGACAGTCAAATTCTGTGATTTGAGATGAATTGGCATCGCGGGACACTTTTTATTTTTTTAATTTTCAATAAAGGAATTGTCGAAAACTGTCTCCTGTCATTTTAACATTTTTTGACACTTTTTTTGGTGAATGGGTAGGGGTACAATATACCCGATACCCATTCATATGAAGGGTGGGATCTGGGGGTCCCCTTGTTAAAGGGGGCTTTATATTCCGATAAGCCCCCCACCCGCAGACCCCCACAAACACTGGGCAAGGGTTGTGGGGAAGAGGCCCTTGTCCCCATCAACATGGCAAAGGTGTTTTGGCAGGACCCCAAAGCACCCTCCCCATGTTGAGGTCATGTGGCCTGGTAGGGTTCAGGAGGAGCGCTCTTGTCCCCCTACTTTTTAAAGGAATATTACATTTTTATTGTTTCACTTTCAGCATTCTTAAAATCACTGCTCCTGAAATAACTTTTTATGGCAATAACTTGCATATTAACCTTTAAAATTATCACTTTTGATTTTTCATGTTCGTGTCCCAAAGACTTTAACAGTGTCCGCGTGTCCGCACCAATTTTTTGCCTGTTCGCATGCTCTGTTGCGAATCGAACCAGGGGGTTGTTTGTCTCATCCCTACTAGCCAGTACAGGCCCCAGGTCACACAAGGGCATCATATCTCAGTCCCCAGCAAGACCAGAGGGTTCATCAAATGCATCAACTGCAATATTAAAATCATTATTAGGGCTGCAAACAGAGCGGCCATCAGGGGGGTACAGGCAGTACACCTGTAAGGGGCCCGTGGTCCCCAGGGGCCCGGGTGGCATCCCCCTTTTTTTTTCGTCAGCACCCAAAGCCCCCGACCTCTAAGGGGCCCAGTGGTCCCCAGGGCCCCGGATGTCACCCCCTTTTTTTTTTTTTTTCAGCACCCAAAGCCCCCCCCCCGACCTCTAAGGAGCCTGGTGGTCCCCAGAGCCCTGGATGGCATCCCCCTTTTTTTTCCGTCAGCACCCAAAGCCCCTGACCTCTAAGGCCCCGTACACACGGTCGGACAAAACCGATGAGATCGGTTCACCGCTGAAGTTGCCTGATGGTCTGATGTGCATACACACCATCGTTCCAAAAAACGATCGGATCAGAACGCGGTGACGTCAAACACACGACGTGCTGAATAAAACGAAGTTCAATGCTTCCAAGCATGCGTCGACTTGATTCTGAGCATGCGCGGATTTTGAACCGATGCTTTCTGTACTAACCATCGGTTTGGACCGATTGGGCATCGGTCCATCGGTTCGGTTTTGAAGCATGTTTTAAAATTTTGGACCAAAGGAAAACAGACCGATGGGCTATACACACGGTCGGTTTGGACCGATGAAACTGAACCTCGGTCCATTCTCATCGGTTTTGTCCAACCGTGTGTACGGGGGCCTAAGGGGCCCAGTGGTCCCCAGGGGCCCGGATGGCATCCCCCCTTTTTTTTTTTTGTCAGCACCCAAAGAACCTCCGACCTCTAAGGAGCCCGGTGGTCCCGGCGCCCCTCCATTTTCAATTTGCGGCACCCCCCCCCCCCCCGCTTCAACACTCCCCCCGCTCCTCAACTTGCGTCACTCCCCCACTTCTCAACTCGTGACACCCCCCCGCTTCTCAATTTGTGGCGACAGCACCCCCCAGTTCTCTGCTTCAGGGGGCCCTTGCCTGATGCTGTGTAAGTGGCACCAAAATTCCTAATGCAATATCAAACATGTGTTAACCAAAATTAGGAATGATTTATTTACTATTAGCACAGCCAGGAACTTTTTTAAAGTGTAATAGGGTTTTAAATTAATGGACCGTATTTCATGTTACTTTTTGCAGTTTTTACTTGTAACATCTCTGCCTCTGAGGTCTTTCTATAAAAAAGGATTCATCAGACCAAGTGTGAAGCAAGAATCTATAAATGCATTGAAAAAAAAGCTGGAACAGATAACAAAAGAATGGCATCTCTTTCATATAAAGCATAGTCATAACACCTTGACATCATGTACAATAATGAGGGGGCCTTGTCCAGTAACGACACTGAAACCACTCATCTTGGAAAGGGCAAGGCCACTGCTTTACTGAAAACAACAAACCAGTCTTACTGTAGGTGAAGGAATTCCAGTGTGCGCAGCTTTATCTTGTTACATAAAGCCAGTGAAGATGCTTGTATGGTCCTTTATTGTATTTACCAGTTGTAAGGAGCACTGACTTTATGTTGTCAATCCCAGCAAATCCTTCTTCTTGATCTTCAAGTCCTTTAAGACTTGCAGTACATACAGGTATCAGATTTTTCATTTGCATAAACTCTCCCCTGTCGGTTGTAGAAAGCCGTACAACATAACAAAGATTAACATGGATTCTTGTGATCATTACTTGAAGAACAAAAGGGACTATTTTAGTTTTTTCATTGACATGTTTTGTATTACACTTTCCAATAATCCATTTAATTGACTGCTAAGAAGAAACCCTAGCCTGTTAGGGAAAAGGGCCGTGATAATGACCCACCAAACCTTTGTCAAACACTGTAAAAGTTATTAAAGAGAACTGAAATCAAAGGTGTAGTCGGACAGATTGGGGTTACGACAGGCAGCAAGCTATCAGAAGCCCAGGATACAATCTCAAAGGTGAAAAGTGATGATCAAGCGCCCAAAAAACGCCATCTGAGCCTAAAACAAGAATTAATACCTCTGGCTCATGCAGTGTTTAAAGCCCAATTGAACCTACAGTTCAAATCAGCTACATGCATTCCAGGTGCATGAAAACAAGCAGAGCAGGGTTGTCTTGGATGATTAACCCCTTGGGGGAAAGCGCAGAATGACCTACTCTAGCAGGGGATCAATTATGTCTGGTGAGTTCTCATATGTGGTGGTAACATATTGCTGAATACGAGAGCTTTTTTTGAAGAGCATTTTATTATCAATAGAAGTTGGTTTGTATAATTTGTACAGAGCACTTTTTTGGACAGTATTGCACAAGAAAAATTATAGCTGCAAGAAGGACTTGAAGGATGTTATTTATTAATGGACTTCCTATTTAAAGCTGCACTATATTGGACATTATAATTGTAGAATTTAGAATTATTTGTTATAATTTGTGGTTGATGGTATAAGCTCTGTGAATAGGGACACAATGGTATGATTTGTGCTTGATTTTTTTTTGACAGTGCTTAAAAATATAATTTTTCTGCTTCTGTCCTCACACTAGTGTTCTGCACTGACAAAGCTAAGGAATAGGGATGAGGTTCGGGTTCACCACTACCATTGATTCACAGCGAGGGTATTAACAGATATTAACAGAGGTCATGAATGTTGAACTTTTTAATGAAAACTTTACAGACGTACTTCCAGAAATAAGGAACCACCTTTGACAGCCGCCGATGAGTCACAGGAACCATTCATATGAGGAATGGACAACCAATCCCCATTACTATAAAAGAGGGTAGCCATTTGTCGGTATGTGTTGTTAACAGCTGTCAGGAGCTGTTACTTTATAGCGATCGTAATGTCTCCTACTAGCAGGTTCATCTAAGCTTCAAAATCCCACAATAGCTGACAGCATGGTGACTTAAGGCAAATCTAAACAGAATAAACATCTTCCAGAACTTCTAATGCTCAGGTGCTTATAGTGAGATGGATGCAGATGAAACAAGTGAAAGGTCCTGCCTTGTATAGGTACTCACAACACTTTTGTCTCTATCTAACTTGTTCCACCACATCCATCCAAAGGAGAAGCCCACGTGCTTTGCTCGCCTGTGCATCCTATTTGTCCTGCCTTCTTCTCCCATGAAGGACTCTAATTGTACTGGAGAGCAGTGCCACTCCCAAAAATGGGGACTCAAATGGACCTGTTATTCATGCTTGAGCCAAATGGCTGCCCAAATCCTGTTGAAATTATAAAAGACATTGGCTTTCCCAATGTGGCTGCTGCAGTCCACTACAAAGGACAAGTCGGTCCTTTGCAGGGTTCCTTCTAGTGCTCTGAGCACAGCAGTGGTCATGTAAATGCTCTGTCAATCTGTGTACCAATCAATTGCCGATACACAGTTTCACTCCAAAAAGAAAGGAAGTGGAAGGAGTTCTCTTTGGAGTACATTATACACAGGCACTTTTTGAGGTCTCTGAGGGTCAAAACCAGCTGGAAAGCATACATCTATCCTTGGAGGTGGTGTTTATTGTGTGATCTCTTTGGACGTTTCGATGTATCGACTATTTGAGCCTTCCTATTTACAGTGGATTCGATTTTTCACGTAGACTTTATTTTTCACGGTGGACTTACTGATCTCTTATATTTGCCTATGTGTCATGAAACAGCACAGGGAGGGGATCCTCCTCCAGCTGAAGTTGAAGGACCTTGGCAGTCAGTGTTCAGACCCCTGTCCAGAAAGGTTTGATAACGGTACAATCCTACCATAAATGTAGGAAATGTGCCTCTTTGTCTGCAGCCTTTCCTAGTCCAATTTATTAATAGTGGGGTCAAATCGATGTTTGTTTTTGACCATGGTGATGAGAAAATTCGAAAGAGCAATATGGACATTTTTTCTTGAATGAACATAGTTCTGACTGTGAATGTTCTTTTTTTTAACATGGGGAAAACATATTGTAATGCACATGTTATAGGCACAAACTAAACATATTTAATATGTCTGGGATCTGATTCATGTAGCAGATCTGGATGAAATTGTAAGGGTTTTAGAACAAAACTATTCAATGATGGCAAGATTAATGATTTTTCATAATTTTCATACACATTTTTGAACAAAATGTTACTGTGTTGTGTATTTCCATCTTTACGCCATACACATCCTATAGACCAGTGTTTCCCAACCTTTTTTCAGTCAAGGCACCCTTTAAAATTAAGGACAATCTCAAGGAACCCTTTAAAATTATGGATAGTCTTGAGGAAGCCCATTCTAACATGTAAAAAACTATTCTAAAAGTTTTACGCAATGCAGCAACATCCACACGTAGGACACCTAACGTTAGAGGTCATTTATTCTTCCAAAGGAAATACACTTTTGCACACTGGTACTGACTAGTATCCAATGTGTCTCTTTAATTTCAATTTCTATCCATCAGTTAGTGACCCCAGTACTGAGGGAGAGAGGCAGAGGAAGATCAAAAAAGGATGCTGTGGAGGCGACAGACATCCTCCTTATAAAATGATGACATCATTGGTTGTTAAGACGCCAGTGTCTGGTAGACATGTGCACACTGAAATATTTTGTTTCGGAATTTCGTTTTTGTCCGAAAAATAAATGTATTTAGTTACACCCGAAATTTGTTTTTTTTTTATTTTGTTTTGTTAAAAAATGTATTTGTCTGAAAATCCAAATTAATTAAGGTCGAATCTGTCATTGAAGGCTTATGGTGTCTGACGAATGTTCTAAGGCCCCGTACACACGTCCGAGGAACTCGACGGGAAAAACTCATCGTTTTGCTCGTCGAGTTCTGTGTGAAGCCGCCGAGGATCTCGGCGCACCAACTTTCCTCATTGAACAACGAGGAAATAGAGAACATGTTCTCTATTTGGCTCGACGAGGAACTCGTTGGCTTCCTCGGCCGAAAGTGTACACACGCCGGGTTTCTCGGCAGAATTCAGCTCCGATCGAGTTTCTGGCTGAATTCGTGTGTACGGGGCCTTAGAGGGTTCAACGGAGCAGCTAAACTGTACGACGCCGCAATCGTACATTTCTGGTCCAATGTTCTGCCTACAAGCTATAGAACAATTCTAATGTATGACTAGTAATAATTTAATTTATAAATTATTATTACTAGTCAACCAACATTTAAATTCTTCTATAGCCTATGGGCCGAGAATTTGACTGGAAATGTACGAATTTTCGACAGACACCATACGCCTTCAATTACAGATTCGACGTTTGTATGTTTTTCGCTGCTTCGTTGAATCTTCGTCGTTCATGTCGAATGGTCTACCCCAACACTGTCTCTATAATGTCGAATCTTTTCTCTCTATGTAGAATAATCTTGGACTAAAAGAGTTAAGGTTAGGCACATTCAACCGCAGGTTCGATAGACACAGATTGCTATTTTCAGTGTCATGTCGAATCTCCTATATATATCGAACTGTTGTAGCAACGAAAACATAAATAAAGCACTTTATGTCTTTCAGATTTCGAATTCTGCACGTTCGTTTTTGTTTGTTAAAACGATAACGAAAATACCCGAAATTCGGACTAAAATGCATTCGGACGAAAACAAATGCACATGTCTATTGTCTAGAAAGTTGTGAAGTTGTAATGAAAACCCATGGCTTTGTGTAGCTAAAAGGCAGGCTTGAGCCACCTGCTGGATATATAATTTGATACATTTTAGAGATACACTACGCCGCCGTACCTTACCTGGCGAATTTTCAAATCCTCAGCGAGTTTGTGCCGTAAGTTACGGCGGCGTAGTGTATTTCTGGCGGTGTATTTCAAATTGGGCGGGTTGGGGGTGGGTTTCATTTAAATGAAGCGCGTCCCTGCGCCGAATGAAATGCGCATGCGTCGTTCCTAAATTTCCCGCGGTGCATTGTGCTAAATGACGTTGCAACAACGTAATTTTTTGAGCTTAGACATGAGTTCCGTCCATCCCTATTCACGGACGACTTACGCAAAAAAAATTTCAAATTTAGACGCGGGAACAACGACCATACTTAACATGGCAATTCCATGTATACGCCAAAAAATACCAGCTTTAACTATACGCCGGAAAAAGCCGACTACAGACGACGTTCGAAAATGCGACGGCCGCGCGTACGTTCGTGGATCGTCGTAAATCGCTAATTTGCATGCCCGACACGGAAAACGCCACCCAGCGGACACCAAAGTATTGCATCTTAGATCCGAAGGCGTATGAAGACGTACACCTGTCGGATCTAACCCAGAAGCCGCCGTATCTTGTTTTGAGGATTCAAAACAATGATACAACGCGGGAAATTTGAAAGTACACCGGCGTATCAGTAGATACGCCGGCGTACTTCGTCTGTGAATCTGGCCCATAGAGTTTAATGAGTGTTTAGAAAGCTTTGCCTACATTCATCAATTGCATACATTCATCAAATCCCCTTGTGATACTGGACCTTCAACTCCAGCTCATTACATCTAAATTATTGCAACTAAGAATAAATTAGTACAAATACAAAATAATTAGAACTGTAGCGGAATGTGGAATTTGTCATTCAATGAAACGTACAGGTTTTAACATCATTCTTCCCCATTTGCACAGTGTGAACTCCTATCATTGAAAGGAACTAGCACACAGAAAGGATTTTCAGTCTCTGCCTGGTGACATAAAAGTTACAAAGGCAGCTGAAAACAAAGAGATTTATCCTAGGTCCAAATGTTATTAATCCAAATGTCCTTAACTTAAACTCTTTATACTGAATGACTTTATTTCTCTCAAGGGAGCCACAGAAGGAAACATTCTGATCCTCAAATCTTTTCTTCTCTAATAAGGTAAAATATTCAGATCGGCCGTCGTTGGGCGTAGTGGGATTTTTCTGAACCCCCTTGTGCCATTAGTCTACTCGCAAAACTCTTTGCGAAAGCAAGAAAGTAAATAAAAACTAAAATAACATTTCTAAGCTGTGCCGGAAAGAATAACGCCGAATGTTACATCAATATTTCTTTACAACAAAAAATAAATATTGTGTAAACTTTCTGGGTTCTCACTGCACAAAATCAATAGCTTTATAATTAAATATTGTATATTACTGTCATTTTCAAAGGCGTAGAATTCTGCTTACTTATGCATTTCAAAGTGCTTTTATGCATCTAGTTATAAGCAGTCCTCTTTTTCATTAGATATATGCTGTTCACGCCAAAGAAGATTAGACGTCAAAAAAATGTTTTGTAGTATACCTAAACACCTGTTACCCATATTTATTAGAGGAAGTGTTTTCATTGGCTAAACCAATATCCAGCCTCTAGGTAAGAATGATATCACTGTATGGCACCAGTGTATCCAGCAGAATGGTGCCATACTGTTTTTGTAATACAGCTGTTTGCTTAAAGGTCTGCTTTCATGTGTTGATAATGTTCCAATCAATGGGCTCGCTCACTGAATAAACAGAGCTATTGGTTGGAATGGTGTTTGGGGGTTGAGTAGTGGGGAGTGTCAGACCACTGGAGAGTCAGGCGGCTGCATTGTGTATGAGAGCAGCGGTTTGCCTCTCCTACATGCTGCCAGGGTATTTTAAAGCCTGATTCTGGCAAAACTAATTTTTCTCCCTTGAAAATAGTGTGAAACATGTAGTTGCAATACAAAGGGGTTGATTTACTAAAGAGAAATCCACTCTGCATTACAAGTGCACTGCAATTGCACTTGAAAGTGCGCTTGTTAGTGCAGTTGCTGTAGATAGCTGTAGATCTCAGGGGAAGCTCTGAAATTAGGGGAAGCTCTGCTGATTTTATCATCCAATCATGTGCAAGAAAAAATGCTGTCTTTTATTTTCCTTGCATGTCTTCCACAGATCTACAGCAACTGCACTTGAAAGTGCACTTTCAGATGAAGTCACGTGACGTGACGACACGCGCCAGGAACAGCACACGTGACCGGTAGTGATGTGAGTCCGTCCACCCGTCCGTCTGGATGCTATTTTAAATTCCTGCTTGGTTTTATCTTATGCATGTAAGCACATATATGTTTTTATTAAACAAGTTTATCTTTGCATACTTTACTATGGGATTCTCCTTTTGTTCTTGGTTTGCATGGTAGCCACCTGATTCATCTGTGAGCCTCCATTTTCTTGAAGACCATCACAGTCAGTGCCAGTACTAGGAATACTCACACAGAAGATACCATCTGCTCGGAAGGCTGGGGTATAGCCATTGAAAGCTAGTGTTATTAGGACCGTTGCTTTTCTACAACAGCAGTCATTGCTTTGGCTTGTTTATTTGCACTGTCACTTAGTGCTGTTGCTCTTTTGAGTTTTTTTTTTTTGAGTTTTAGATACAGCTCTAGTTTGCACCTGCACTTTATTGTTATTTAATACACATTTATAGCTTTGTTGAGCTTTGTGGATACAGTTTCAGATTGAACTTGCACTTTTTTTTCGTGTGGGACACATTTAAAGGTACACACACTGTTCAGCAGTGAATACATTTTTTTTTATTTTATATACATTAGGTGTGCTAGAGATTGCGCTCATCCATTCATTTATTTAAATTTTTTCCCATTTATAGTGAATTGTACACTTTAGATTCGAGCAGCAATTGATTTATTTTACACACCACATTCGACGAAGCAGCGAAAAACATACAAACGTTGAATCTGTCATTGAAGGCTTATGGTGTCTGTCAAAAGTTCTAAGAAGATTCGACAAGCAGCTAAACTGTACAACACTGCAATCGTACATTTCCGGTCAAATGCATCCGCCCATAGGCTATAGAAGAATTTGAATGTTGGTTGACTAGTAATAATAATTTATAAATATAATTATTACTAGTGTCATACAACATTAGAATTCTACTATAGCTTGTGGGTGGAACATTCGACTGGAAATGTACGATTGCGGCGTCGTACAGTTTAGCTGCTCCGTCAAATCTTCTTAGAACATTCAACAGACACCATAAGCCTTCAATGACAGATTCGACCTTAATTAATTAATTCTGATTTTCAGACGAATGCGTTTAACAAAACAAGATAAATAAAAAACGAATTTCGGGAGTAACTAAATAAATATAGTTTTTGGACGAAAACGAAATTCCGAAACAAAATATTTCAGTGTGCACATGTCTAATGTGCTGGGGCTCCCCTCCCCTGTCCTTTTTCTCCTGTCAGGTAAAACTGTCAGAAGTGACATACATATAACAGAAAAATTAGGCAGCAGAGAGAAATCACACAATGGATAAAGTCAAGTACATTGTATACAGTAGTTGGATGTGATTTGTTCATATTTCATGTCTTGGGTTTTCAACCACTTTTAAAAAATCAACTACTATGAATTTGTAATAGTTGTTTGAAATGTGGAAAACTAGAAGCCACCCTTTACTAAAATTGAGGGCATTCTCTTTCAGTGAAATGCTCCTGGAAACAGGGGCATAGTTATTCCACTAAGCATTTAAATTATTTTAATTTTTTTCCTATTAAATGGGTTTTCAAAGCTGAAGGGTAAGAACCACCAAAAGGAAGTAAAAGGTAGGTCTAATAATTTCAGCTTCAGCCACAAAGACCATATTTTAAAAATGCTTTCATACAAAATAGAAATTCGAAAAAAGAAGCAATATGCATACCAAATGCTTTGAACTTAAGGAACTAAAGAAATGTTCTGAAGTATAGCAAAAGCTTTATTAACATATTAAACCTACATAGAGAATAAAAACCAAATAGTTCTCTTCAGTCACACATACTGGTATGTAATGACAGCAAAATTGTTGTTAAACCAATTACCCGATTACCCCCAAAGCCTCATTATATATCCCTAGAACCTTGTTTAATATACAGACCAAATGGAAAAAGGGGAATAGAATGCAACATAAGCAATAGATTGTATACAATAAATAATGAAGATATGGATATCATTTCTGAATTTGTCATTTTGGATTATATTACATGATAATCATAGTGTGCTCTGAAAAAAAACATGTTTAAATGTTTATCAAGAGATTTCATGGAAGAATTTCTTTCTATGAAATTACATCAGATATAATTGATCCCTAATTCACAATTCAGTCATCAAACAATAGCAGTGTTTATAACCGATATCTAACATTTGATTCCTATATTGTATAAAGAGATTTCAAGAAAATAAAGTTTAGGGCCCTTTTATACGCACACCTTGCAATGCCCTAAAATGCATGTGTCCAACTTTACTATTAAAAAAAATCAGTTTAAAAAATAAATAAATAAAACCTGCCTATTTTTTTGCATTATAGTACACTGAGAAGCTTATAGAAGTCAATGGCAATGCATCAAAATGTATGTTATATGCATTTTGGTATGTTGGCAACAGATATTAACAAACCTTTAACTGCCCATACATGGATCGAAATTTGACTAGTTCAGCAGGGAATGGCTGAATTTTGATCCATATATGGGAACTGGGTTTGTGCACAAGTCGATTCTACTGATTAGCTTCTGTACACCCCCTACTACAAAATGTATAGCCTGCTGCGCTGATCTGTGTATTCTGATGGCGCAGAAGTCTCCCTTTTGGCAGAATACAATAGCTCAGCGGGGAGGATTCCCTGTGTATGTATGGGAGAATTGCGTCCATTTTTTTTCCGTTCAACCCAATGGTTGAACAAAAAATAACTGGCTAGTCTATGAAAATATGGGCTGCCTGAGGCCCCATACAGACGACCAAACATGTCTGCTGAAACTGGTCTGCAGAATTCCAGCAAACATTTGCCCGCCGGGCCTTTTCCCAGCGGACAAATATTCCTGGACTTGTTTTAAAACCGTCCGCTGGAATCCTGCCCGCTCGGACATGTTCGGTCGTCTGTACAGACCTACCGTACATGTCCGAGCGCCCGCCTTCCCTCGCATGCGTCGAATGACTTTGACGCATGCGTGGAAGCATTTAAAAGGCAGGCCCGCCCATGTCGCCGCATCATCGTCGCGGCGACGGCGTGGACACGCCCCGCGTATTGTTTACGCGCGGACTTCTGTACGATGGTTAGTACAGCCATCGTACAGAAGTCCCCTGGCAGACATGTACGGTGAAAACGGTCCGACGGACCGGTTTCATCGTACATGTTTGCCCGTGTGTAACCGGCCTAAGCCAATGGCTGGTAATTCTATCCACTCCAAATTCAAAATTCTAATTCCTCTTCCCTTCATTTCTAAATTCAAAAATGCATTGTGCACGTCAATGCACCTGTCTGGCACTACACAAAAAGGAAGCTCTCTGTGCATACATAGATCTAAATTGGTCTCTAACTACTGAGAAAAATGTGTGTTGGATGGAAATTCCAAGAGGATAGAAAAAAGAAAAACAAAGTCAACAGTCATCTTAGTTAAGGATGGTGGCCTTTCTTACAGCCCCAGTCCAAACAACCCTGGATTGAGTAACAGGGAGGGACAAAGGACTGGCAGAAGTGCCTGCAGGTGATGTTGGCGTCACATGAACTTTGAGAGTGCTATCATTATATGGTTTGGAGAGACAGGTAGATAATCAGCAAAGGGAAGGTGATATGGCGCCAAGTCAGTAAGCAGAAATGGAGTTTGTAACAGGTCGGGTCAGTAACCTGTGGGGTACCAAAGCATGGCTTCAATTGCAACTTTGATGTTTTGTGACTTCAGCTTTGGCCAATCATAACAATATAAAGTGTGACACATATTATTGAACTTAGATTATTCTGGATCTTTTTTTGGCAGAAAAGCTTGCCCAATCCTCATGGCAAAGTTTTGCTACATCTAACCATGCTCAGTTTCCCTGGCCTTTGTCTTTATAGGTCGGATACCAAAATTGCAGGATGCTGATTTGCAAGTCTAATTAAGGTCATTCACAAGAGCAACCCTCACTATCTTTGAAGTCATAATTTCTGCACTGTGAACACCACTGTACAATGTGCTTGCAAGGTGGACAAAGTGCTTTGGGAGGTGACAATGTTTGGGAGGTGACAATGTTTGGGAGGAAATTTGAGCCACAGGGATCAGAGCTAAAGCATAGGTACACAGAAGAAAACGGAATCGGAGTGTAGCATAGCATTAAAAAAAAACTTTGAAGTCGCAGCCAAAGTCACAAAGATAATTACTTTCTTACCATTTTAGTGATTTTAACATTACAGTCTATGGCACTCATGTCGCAAGGAAGACGCAGAAAAGTGCAGGAACTATTTTTTTTTGGCAGCCGTGACTTGAGTTGAAGGAATTAAGATGGCACCTGCTGAGATGAATGTGTTTTGACTTTCTGTGTTGCACACTGCAACAAGTTGCATAAGAAGTAGCAGCAGTGTGTACACCAGGGTTAAGGCCTAGTAGGGCATTATTTTGCCTGTTTTGGTACCAATGTGAGCAATGACCATGCACGCATGCTCCTGCACATGCTTTAAGGCACACGCATGAACACACATGGCAATATATAACTCTATGTGCAAGTGCTTGAGCGTGACTCCTACTTTACAGACTGGCATGATCCTCCTGACTATTAAAAGCCATAATATGTGTGCTTTACATAACACATGGTTAGAAAGCCATAGTTATAACTGTGGAAAACCACAGGATATAAATGTATGTAAAACATGATTCAATGCAGGTCACTCATAAATGTTCACCAATGACAACCAGTTATAATACATACAGTGCCTTGAAAAAGTTGTCTACATTTTGTCATGTTACAACCAAAAATTTAAATTTTATTGGGATTTTATGTGATAGACCAACACAAAGTGGCAAATAATTGTTAAGTGGAAAGACAATGATAAATAGTTTTCATTTTTTTTTTTTAATAAATGTGCCCATTCAATACTGACATTTTGTCCATTCTTCTTTGTAAAATAGCTCAAGCTCTGTCAGACTGCATGGAGAGCATCTGTTTTCAAGTCTTGATACAGATTTTCAATTTAATTTAGGTCTGGACTTTGACTGAACCATTCTAACATATTAACCCCTTAACGCCCGCCGCACGACTATTTACATCCGCAGAATGGCACGGACAGGCAGAAGGACGTATATATACACGTCCTTGCCTTCTAGCGGGTGGGGGGTCCGATCGCGACGGCGTGCGTGCGGCGGGCAGGTTCCCTCGGGGAGCAATCCGGGACGACGGCGCAGCTATTCGTTTATAGCCGCTCCGTCGCGATCGCTCCCCGAGGCTGAAGCACGGGGAGAGCCGTATGTAAACACGGCTTCCCCGTGCTTCATGGTGGCGGCGTATCGATCGAGCGATCCCTTTTATAAGGGAGACTCGATCGATCACGTCAGTCCTACAGCCACACCCCCCTACAGTTGTAAACACACACTAAGTGAACACTAACCCCTACAGCGCCCCCTGTGGTTAACTCCCAAACTGCAACTGTCATTTTCACAATAAAGAATGCATTTTTAATGCATTTTTTGCTGTGAAAATGACAATGGTCCCAAAAATGTGTCAAAATTGTCCGAAGTGTCCGCCATTAATGTTGCAGTCACGAAAAAAATCGCTGATCGCCGCCAATAGTAGTAAAAAAAAAAATTAATAAAAATGCAATAAAACTATCCCCTATTTTGTAAACGCTATAAATTTTGCGCAAACCAATCGATAAACGCTTATTGCGATTTTTTTTTACCAAAAATAGGTAGAAGAATACGTATCGGCCTAAACTGAGGAAAAAATAAATTTTATATATGTTTTTGGGGGATATTTATTATAGCAAAAAGTAAAAAATATTGCATTTTTTTCAAAATTGTCGCTCTATTTTTGTTTATAGCGCAAAAAATAAAAACCGCAGAGGTGATCAAATACCACCAAAAGAAAGCTCTATTTGTGGGGAAAAAAGGACGCCAATTTTGTTTGGGAGCCACGTCGCACGACCGCGCAATTGTCTGTTAAAGCGACGCAGTGCCGAATCGCAAAACCTGGCCTGGGCATTTAGCTGCAAAATGGTCCGGGGCTTAAGTGGTTAATATGCTTTTATCTAAACCATTCCATTTTAGCTCTGGCTGTATGTTTAGGGTCATGGTCCTGCTGAAAGGTGAACCTCCGCCCCAGTCTCAGGTCTTTTGCAGACTCTAACAGGTTTTCTTCTAAGATTAACCTGTATTTGGCTCCATCCATCTTCCCATCAACTCTGACCAGCTTCCCTGTCTCTGCTAAGGGAAAGCAACCCCACAACATGATGCTGCCACCTCCATGTTTCACGTTGAGGATGGTATGTTCCGGGTGATGTGCCGTGTTAGTTTTCCACCACACATAGAGTTTTGCTTTTAGGCCAAAAAGTTCAATTTTGGTTAAGACCAGAGCACCTTCTTCTACATGTTTACTGTGTCCCCCGCATGGCTTATCGCAAACTGCAAATGGGACTTCTTTTGGCTTTCTTTCAACAATGGCTTTCTTCTTGCCACTCTTCCATAAAGGCCAGATTTGTGGAGTGCATGACTAATAGTTGTCCTGTGGACAGGTTCTCCCACCTGAGCTATGGATCTTTGCAGCTCCTCCAGAGTTACAATGGGCCTCCTAACTGTTTTTCTGATTATTGCTCTCCTTGCCCGGCCTGTCAGTTTAGGTGGATGGCATTGTCTTGGTAGGTTTGCAGTTGTGCCATACTTTTTGCATTTTCAGATGGTTGATTGAACAGTGCCCCGTATGAGGTTCAAAGCTTGAGATATTTTTTTTTAACCTAACCCTGCTTTAAACTTCTCCATACCTTTATCCCTGACCTATCTGGTGTCTTCCTTGGCCTTCATGATGCTATTTGTTCACTAAGGTTCTCTAACAAACCTCTAAGGGCTTCACAGAACAACTGTATTTATACTGAGATTAAATTACACACAGATGGACTCTATTTACTAATTCGGTGACTTCTGAAGGCAATTAGTTCCACTAGATTTTAGTTAGGGGTATCGGAGTAAAGAGGGCTGAATATAAATGCACGCAACACACTTTTCAGATATTTATTTGTAAAAAAAAAATTGAAAACCATTTATAATTTTTCTTACACTTTACAATTATGTGCCACTTTGTGTTGGTCTATCACATAAAATCCCAATAAAATACATTCACGTTTTTGGTTCTAACATGACAAAATGTGGAAAATTTCAAGGGGTATGAATTCTTTATTAAGTCACTGTATGAATTGGTGTCAATGTGGCCTTGGTCAACTTCTCTGCGTTAGTTAGATCTGACATGTTGCTGCAGACTCCATAATAATTCAAGTGATTTTGGGACCTGTTCGCACTTCTACATTTTCTTGAACTTTCTTTAAACCGTTTCAGAAATTAACCTGTGCATTACCAGCCATAGTCCATCACAATATCTGCCAATTTATGGGTAGCCAACGTTTAGTATAATGTGCTGACGTGCTGAAATAATCTCCTTAGGCGGGGAAAACGTAAATGCAAAGATAAGGAAATAATAAATCTTTTTAGTTAATTTGTTTTTTTTTTCTCTACAGCTCAGTGCCTTAACATATAAATGTACATAGTACAGAAACTTTTCTTTGTCTTTAATGATATTTTTCCTCCACAATGGAAAACCAATTAACAAGTGATAGCCTCAGCTGATAATGACACACTTTCCAATAACTCGCTTTCTTCTCTACAGCTGAAGTGTCACAATCTTGGGTAGCAGAAACTTCACACATATTATTGTCGTTCTAACAAAATCCTCCAATAATAGACATGTTTTGTCCAACACAAGAAAATAACTTATATTTTTCTCCGGCCCTCATTCGAGTTGGAAGCCGTGTTAACAGATCTGTGAAGCAGTCAATCGCTGTTGCTACCTTTTAAAGGTAAACCCAAGCCAGATTTATTTTTACTGTGTTATCTTTACATGGTTATTTAAACAGCTCTAAAAGTTTGGAGAAAGCCATAATTATCGATTATAGTGCTGTAAGCCAAAGAAGAAATCACATAAAAGTTTAGTTTGGGTTTTATAAAAGTTTTCAGTGAGTTAAAGTTAAACCCCCAAACAAAAACAATTATATATTGCTGCTTACCAGTCCTTAGATCATATTTTATTTTTTTTTATTTTAGATGTGATGGCTGCATAAGTTTTAATTTTGTCAATTGTTTTCCCTTAATTTTCATCTAGTGGATTACAGTTGAACCTCGGATTATGAGCATAATCCATTTCAGGAGTATGCTCGTAATCCAAAGTACTTGCATATCAAAGCGAGTTTTCCCATTGAAGTCAATGGAAACGAAAATAATTTGTTCCGCGTTGACTTCAATGGGATGCACTACCGAATGCGGCCAGAGAGCATTGAAAATGGCCGAAAGGGCCCGAGGACACTTCGGCTCCTGTCCTGTGCCCCCGTACCTCAGTCCAAATGAGGTATTGCAGGCCAATGTTTGGCTTTTCTCGGCTCTTGCGCCCCCGTACCTTAGGCCAAATGATGTACTGCAGGCCTATTTTCGGCTCTGCTCGGCTTCTGCGCCAACTTACCTCAGGCCAAATGAGGTACTGCAGGCCTATTTAGCTTGAATTTTGCTCGTCTTGCGAGTCAACACTCGCAAAATGCTCTCAAACCAAGTTACTCTTAAACCAAGGTTCCACTGTGTGCCAGTAACACACTTTTTACCCTAGGGTAACAACACTCACTCACCAACACTCATTCAGAGCAACAGAAACAACAGAGACAAGATGAAACCTTGGACCCCCACCTCTCTCCTATTGTCCATAACAAAGTGGGGTGTAGTTCTGTAGTCCTCAGTGAACAATGCAATTAATAACAGACAGATAACATAGAATATTATCCGCTAACATGATTTCTGGTAAGATTAACATGTATATTTTGAACTTATCAACTTATCAAATGTATCCAGCTGCTGGGCTACAACAATATAGAGAAGGAAACATTGCCTTATATTCTTATCTCCATCCAGCTCCATCCAGCTCCAGTCAGCAAGGGGAGAGCTAAAAGTCAAGATAGCCCATAGACTATGCAGAAAACTAAGACTCCTGCTAGTTGTAGTTGTAGTCTGAGATGGCAGCCATATAATGGAACAAATAGACTCCTTACCCCAATAGGCACCGTGCCGTCAGAGAAATGGAGAGATGATTTTTATTGAACTGCCTGGTAAAGTTCTTCCTCTTGGCACCAAAGGCATTAGAGAGAGAGCACTGCATTGTCTCTCCAAAAGAAGACGTGCCTGAGCTAGGACCATCATTGCAGGGTTACCAGATATTATATATATTTTTTTAAATTTGAGATGTAAAAGGCCCAAAATTACCTTTGGAAGTACATAAGTAAACATTTCGTAGATATCTTGGGAATTCTTGTGCCCTATCATATCATGCACTGCACTGCTGAAAGAATTTAGTTAATTGTTGTCACATACTGTAACTGTAGAGCTAATGCTCTGCTAATGAGCTCTGTGGGAAAGGGGTAGTTGGCCGGTACAAGGGACGCCACAATTGGGGCCACCGCCTTGGCCTGGGTGAGTGTTGACCCATTGTGCAGCGCCTGGAGCTGCCAGGAATAGGGAAGTCTCTTGATACTAGGAAACACTTTGCAAGTTCCAAGGTTTAGAGAAGCCCACAGGAAGTGTTTTTTACAAGCATACACACCTTTCTGTAGGCTGCCTGCGACCTACCCTTCAATCTACGAAAGGTCACCAACACACTGGTGACACCCTTCTGTAATTTTAGCAGATGTGTGACTTTTTTAGCTATGTGCAGGAAAACAGCTGGAACAAAGAACACATAACAAAAAAAAAAAAATAACGATTCTTTATCTATGTATGGTTTGTAATTATACTGTACATGGGAGCAACTATATTTACTCATTACACATGCAGACACTGCTTTCTGCCATATGGCACTAAACAGTGGTTGTGTTTTACTGTTCTTTCTTACAATTTAATTCACTGAAAACAATGCATGGTTGATATATTTTCTTAAAGGGGTTGTAAAGGTTCGTCTTTTATTTTCTAAATTCGTTCCTTTAAGCTAGTGCATTGTTGGTTCACCTACCTTTTCCTTTGATTTCTCTTCTAAATTTTTTTTTTTTATCTTTGTTTGAATTTCTTACTTCCTGTTTCTATTCGGTAAGCTTTCCACCATCATCCGAGCGGTGGAAAGTCATTTAAAACGGCTTACTGAACACCTTACTGAGGAGGTACAGGAAGCTAGAAATTGAGACATTGAAAACAAAAAAAACATTTAGAAGGGAAATGGAAGGAAAAGGTAAGTGAACCAACAATGCACTAACTTAAATTAACCTATTTAGAAAATAAAAAACAAACCTTTACAACCCCTTTAACAGCTGTAATTCCATAAGCAGAATCATCATATAAGCAAATTTTACTACTACTTTGTACTATTTTATTAAATGAGTTCTATGGTTATAGCCAGAGCTTTTTTTCTCAGAAAATAAGTGCAGGAACTCAATCACGACCCCATTCAGTTTTCACAAACAGTAGAAGGGTCTTAAAGGGGCATTAAATACCAGGATTGCATTACATACAGAGTTCAGAGTTCAGGGGGTTACACACAGAGGGCCAGATTCACAAAAGAGATACAACGGCGTATCTCCTGATACGCCGTCGTATCTCTGAGATACGATTGTCGTATCTATGCGCCTGATTCATAGAATCAGGTTACGCATAGATAGCCCTAAGATCCGACAGGTGTAAGTGACTTACACCGTCGGATCTTAGGCTGCAATTCTAGGCCGGCCGCTTGGTGGCGATTCACAAACGTCCGCTTTGCCCGTCGCTGTAAATTTACGTCGTTTCCGTAGAGATACGCCGCGTAAAACTAAAGCTGCCCTCTAGGTGGTCTAGCCAATGTTAAGTATGGCCGTCGTTCCCGCGTCGAAATTTGAAATTTCACGTCGTTTCCGTAAGTTGTCTGTGAATGGCGCTGGACGCCATTTACGTTAACGTCGAAACCAATGACGTCCTTGCGACGTCATTTAGCGCAATGCACGTTGGGAAATTTTAGGGACGGAGCATGTGAAGTACGTTCGGCGCGGGAACGTGCCTAATTTAAATGGTCTCCGCTTAGGCGGGCTTGCGCCGGGCGGATTTACGCTACGCCACAGCAAGTTTACAGGCAAGTGCTTTGTGAATCAAGCACTTACGCTGTAAACTTGCGGCGGTGTAACGTAAATGGGATACGTTACGCCGCCGCAGCGTAACACATTTCTATGTGAATCTGGCCCAGAGTGTAGAGCTGTCACTTGTAAACACAAAAAATGGACTTCTGTGTTTATAAGTGATTGTGGTGAGCAGGCACCAAAGGGTCTGAGCCAGAGGTGGGGGAACTGAGTTCCCCCAAGTTCCCCCTGAAAAAAAGCCCTGGTTATAGCATACCCTTTTATTTTATAAAATCGACTTTGTAATAGAAATATAACTCAAACCCCAGAATCCAACCAGAACTGGATTGCGTGGTTTGAGGTAATTAGAAGTCAGCAGACTCTGAATGCTTCACAAAGACCTTGAGTCAGCATTTTTCATTTTATTGAATAGTAATAACAATACAAACAATAGTTGTTTTTGATAAACCGATATAGGCTTACTTGAAATATCTCCTTTTATGTTATGGGTTTTGCCTGTCTGTGGCCATCTCTTTCCACAACTTGCTGGATTCCCTGTATGCTTTGCAGTGTCTCCTTTAATGTTTACTTTTAAATCGAAGGACTACATATCCCATGGAAACATGCTACCTGCACTCAGTGATTGCTGTGCTGACCCCGCCTCCTGAAACTCCTCCTCTCAGCACCTCTGTAGTTCAGAAGGCAGGCTCTGTGAATTCTGGGACTCAGCAGTGTTTACTCACAGGACATATAGAATACAGGTCACAGATTTCAATGAAGTAAAGTATCTTGTCTTCACAAAGTATGTTTAAAAACTTCAACATCTTTCAGATTAATAGAAGTAGGTTAGAAATAACTGAAATACCATTTGGAAATTAATAAATTCACTTATATTTTGACTATAGATACACTTTCATTTGAATCTTTCCTACATGATTATATTTTGTGGTTTTAAAATAATGACAGGAGTTTACGGCCTATTAGAATATGTCTGTATGTCATTTAATATGTTAATGTGTGCTCATTCATATACATTAAATTTGTTCCATTAGTGCCATTGTGTTGCATTAGTGCTCCTTTGATCCTACAGAGATAATTCAGTATGGAAGTCATTAGTAGCTTTCTGGTAATTTTAAGTACTTCATAGCTGATCTGGAGTATTATTTCACAAAATTTGAATATGTAAGTGAACTAACGGGTCTTTTTATATTCCTGCCTGAAGTTGCTCTTTATAGGAATTAATGTTTTTAAGACTAGTCTTTCAGTTTTTGCAGATGCTTAATCACATACAAGATCTGCATTTCATTAACCACTTGGTATCCCTGCTATAGTGAAAAGACGGCCACAATGTGGCTCTCAATTGCCGGGAGGACGTCTATAGATGTCCTTGGGTCCTCCGGTCACTGGGGGGCGCGTAACCCAATAAAAAAAAAAAAATTCTGTCCCCTATTTTGTAGGCGCTATAACTTTTGCGCAAAACTATTGCGATTTTTTTTTTTTCTACCAAAAATATGTAGAAGAATACGTATCAGCCTAAACTGAGAAAAAAATACTTTTTAAAAAAAAAAAATGGGATATTTATTATAGCAAAAAGTAAAAAATATTGTGTTTTTTTCAAAATTGTCGCTCTTTTTTTGTTAATAGCGCAAAAAATAAAAACCGCAGAGGTGATCAAATACCACCAAAAGAAAGCTCTATTTGTGGGGAAAAAAAGTCTATTTTGTTTGGGAGCCACATCGCACGACCGCGCAATTGTCAGTTAAAGCGACGCAGTGCCGGAAGCTGAAATTTCGCCTGGGCAGGAAGGGGGTATATGTGCCCAGTAAGCAAGTGGTTAAAGAGACTGTGGTATTTGATGTCCAGTTTCCAAGTGTGCCCATCCTCTGCGGCCATTATGTGTCTCTTTTTTTTAAGGGTGGTCATATCTTAATTGAAATTCCCCTCGTTTAGCAGGGACTGGATGAATTTTCATCCAATTTCTACCAACCGACTTATGTACAACCAGCCTTTCAAGTTCTTCCTGAATATAGCTGGCAGCACTGATCAGTGTATTCTGATGGCGGGGGAAACCTCCTCACTGTCAGAATACAATAGCACAATGAATGTGTGGAAGGGGGAATCGGGTATTTTTTTGGTAAAAACAAAATGATTAATGCATGGCCAGCTTTAAGCGGGGGTTCACCCTAAAAAAAAATTCTAACATTACATTCAGCTCACTACCGACATTGACTGTATGCAGATTTTTTTTTTTTTTTAGCTGTACATACCTCGTATAGCTATTTTCTTAGCCGGCTTCCGGGTAGTGAATCCTGTGGGAGTGGGCATTCCTATGCAGCAGTTAGTGACTGACGTGATGACAAAAACTCCCCAACCAGTCGCATAAGGAGCATCACGAGTTGCCGAACGAAGGCTTCTTTCTGCAACTCGTGACGCTCCTTATGTGACATGGTACAGATGGGCTGTGATTGACCCTGTCTGTACCATGTGATCACTGTGACCAATCACAGAGATCAACGCAACAGTACACAATGAGTGGCATGAATGGAAGCCATCCATTGCGTACAATTGTTATGTCTGCTGCTGTAATTGGTCACAGCGATCACATGGTACCAGCAGCGAGCCAGTACACTGATCTGTCCGGACAAATCGGGTGACAGATCGCGCCGCATTGTGGCCTGTGGGGAATGCCTGAGGTGTGATTCTGAGAGGACACCATATGACATCCTCCTAGAACAAGAGAGAGCCTGTCCGGCCATCATTCTATTATAGGCCAGGCAGGAGGCAGTCAAATAGCATGTAAATGTAAAACTCAACATTATGTGCGTGTATTGTTTATTTGGATGCATGACACATTGGGGTAGGTTACTAAAACTGAAGCACTCAGCATTTGGTGCAGCTGTGCATGGTAACCAATCAGTTTCTAACTCCAGCTTGTTCAATTAAGGTTTGGCAATAAAACCTGGAAGCTGATTGGTTTCTATGCAGAGCTGCGCCAGATTTTGCACGCTCCAGTCTTAGTAAATAACCCCTATTGTGTAAGTATTTAATTTTTTTTGGAAAAAGGGTTTTACATAAATAAATATAGATGACCATTATAAGTCAGTGTTAAATGGTTTGTCTCAGCCCTCTAGCTGTTGGACAGTTTGGTCTGTTAAAGGAAGATGAAATATAACAGACTTATTCACCAGATCATTTAAAGCGGGAGTTCACCCGAAAAAAATGTTTTAACATTAGATTGAGGCTCATTTTGTCAAGGGGAATCGGGTGTTTTTTTAAATCGAAGCAGTACTTATCGTTTTAGAGATAGATCTTCTCCGCCGCTTCCGGGTATGGTCTTCGGGACTGGGCGTTCCTATTTGATTGACAGGCTTCCGACGGTCGCATACATCGCGTCACGAGTAGACGAAAGAAGCCGAACGTCGGTGCGGCTCTATACGGCGCCTGCGCACCGACGTTCGGCTACTTTGGGAAAATCGTGATGCGATGTATGCGACCGTCGGAAGCCTGTCGATCAAATAGGAACGTCCAGTCCCGCAGCCCATACCCGGAAGCGGCGGAGAAGACCACTTTCTAAAACGGTAAGTACTGCTTCGATTTAAAAAAAACACCCGATTCCCCTTGACAAAATGAGCCTTAATCTAATGTTAAAAATTAAGTTTTTGGGTGAACCTCCACTTTAGGAAGATGAAATAAAGGAAAAAAGACTAAAAATGAATACAGCCACCATATCTAGGAACTGGTAAGCTGCAATATGTTACATTTTTGGCGGATTTAAAGCGGATCTCCACCCTCAATTCCACTGCAGCTCCATATTCATACTGCTCCTAAACAATGATGAATCGGCTATTTTAATTAAATTTGGTATTCGTCTACCTTATTAATCAGGCAGGCTTCCGGTCTGCCCAACCTCGGGTTTCCGACGGGTTTTCTCCTGTTTCCTGTGCCGCGCTGTATCTGCTGGGAGCCTGTCTCAGAGCTCCCTAATTATAATGTTCGGTTCTGTTAGAGAACATCGCGCGACTTACAACCGGACTGGAACTTTTGAGTCATACGCCTGACGTTGCGATGACAGAGACGCTCACGCCGCCGGTCAAGATAGCCAGTGCGCATGCGCAAGATCGAGCGGTGGATGCTGGGACATCATCCACCGCAACTAGGAAGTGCCTGCCTATGGGAATCGAACGCCCATAGCTAAGATGGCAACGGCAGGAAAAGACAGAATATAACTATTTATTGGGGGCAACATTACAGCGGAGCCGTGGGGGGGACACTGGAAACGTGAGTTTAGCACAGCAGTGCTATTACACATTTAAAAAGACCATTAAAAAAAAAAATGATTTTGCGTGGGAGATCCGCTTTAATATCGCCTTAGGTTTCCAATCTTGTGTTAGGAGGCAGGACAAAAATTCTAACCGTCCCACTATCTCTCCTTTTTCTGACTTTTCCAGAAATGATAGTTGCTGCATCTTTATGATGACCTAACATGGTAAGTAATTTGACTGGTTTCATGCTCTGATCAAATCACTGCTGCGTAAGTGCAATTTATTTTTATTTTTCCAATTAAAGGGTGTTTTATCTTACAATCCAGTGTGCTCTCTTTTGTTTCACTTTGTTCTTAGTTATTTATGCCTTTGGATATATGGGGTGCTTACAAGAAAGATCGGATTGCTTTGGTATCAGTATGGCAATTGTAAGTCTGGTAACTTGCTTCACATTTTCACTGGCAAGTTGTACACTTGCAGAACACTTCAGGTACAAGTTCTAGTTAACACTTTTCCAATTTGTAGAAAATTTGTGTGGCAAGTCTCTAGGAAGAGCAAAGTTGCAGTGATGAGTCTACAGCAAGAGCTCTGCAAGTCTACAGCAGTAAAATTAAGCCACAGTGACCCCTGTGGTGGGATGACTATTGCACAATAGTGTTGAGCAGAATATGCCATATTCGATTTCGCGATATATCTCGAATATATATTCGAATATTCGAGATATATTCGCTAAATTCGAATATTCGTGATATTTTATCGAAATTAATTGAATGCGATTTTTCGCTATTGCGAATGCGAAAATAATTGCGATTTTTTTAATAACTGCGGTAGGAGCGCTCTGATTGGCTTAGAATATTCGTGATATTTTATCGAAATATCGCAACATGCGAATGCGATATTTATTGCGGAATTTCGAGATATGCTGGAGGAGCGCTCTGATTGGCTTAGAATATTCGTGATATTTTATCGAAATATCGCAACATGCGAATGCGAAATTTATTGCGGAATTTCGAGATATGCTGGAGGAGCGCTCTGATTGGCTCAGAATATTCGTGATATTTTATCGAAATATCGCAACATGCGAATGCGATATTTATTGCGGAATTTCGAGATATGCTGGAGGAGCGCTCTGATTGGCTCAGAATATTCGTGATATTTTATCGAAATATCGCAACATGCGAATGCGATATTTATTGCGCAATTTCGAGATATGCTGGAGGAGCGCTCTGATTGGCTCAGAATATTCCTGATATTTTATCGAAATATCGCAACATGCGAATGCGAAATTTATTGCAGATATTTCGAAAACTGCTGTAGCAGCACTCTGAAATCGAATATGTATGATATTTTAACCAAAATACATATTGCGATTGCGATTTTTCGATCGCGCATGCGCAATTGCGCGAACAACACGCGACCATTTCCTGGAGCCTTGCCAGTTTCCAACTTATGATCGCAGCGCAATCACACAGCAACATGGTTGGAAGCAATTTCACTAAGTCTGAGGAAAAGTTGCTGATTTGTGTAAGTATTTTGACCACTGTTATTTCATCATCTTCAACTGCATTTTAGTCTAGTTTAAAAGTTAGTATATATGATCAGATATTAGTATTTCACAAAAAATGTGTCTCCTGCTTTTACAAAACTACAAGTCCCAGCATGCCTGGACAGCTGCAGACACCCTGGTTGGCAAATGTGTATTTAGGCACTTTTCCTTGTTATTTAGCATAATGAATTTAACATTTTATTGGACATAGGACGTATGCGAACGTCCTGACTTCAGTGTCCTCAAGGCCCAAGGACGTTCGAATACATATTGCCCTTTAGATGTTGCAGAACTACAACTTCCAGCATGCCTGGGAATGCTGGCACTTCTAGTATTGTAAGTTCTGCAGGCCCACATTTTTCAGGCCTTTATGCACGGGTCTCTAAACTGTGGCACCCTAGATGCAGCAAAAGTAAAATTCTTAGCATGCACTGACAGACCGTGGCTGATGGGAGTAGTAGTTTTGCAACAGCTGGAGGTGGACTGGTCTTGAAACCCAGAGTTAGGTAACAAACCCGTAGTGTTTTGCAACCATTCTGCCTCCAGCTGGTTATTTTCTGTTGAAAAGCCTGTGGCGTGCAAAACACAACCCAAAAACTCCACCCGGTGCAAGGAAAAATTTGCACACACCTAAAGAGTGACATCACAAAAAAAACTGCGACGGTTGCATACGTCAGTGGTCCTCCGAAAAGGTCCCGTCTCTGACCCCCCGGGGCGTTAGGCTCCTAGGCTCCTGACAGGGAAAAGAGTTACTGTGGTCCATACAGCCGAAGCCATATGGACCCATCTCGGTCCAAGCAGCGCAATCAACACGCGAACAACACGCGACCATTTCCTGGAGCCTTGCCAGTTTCCAACTTATGATCGCAGCGCAATCACACAGCAACATGGTTGGAAGCAATTTCACTAAGTCTGAGGAAAAGTTGCTGATTTGTGTAAGTATTTTGACCACTGTTATTTCATCATCTTCAACTGCATTTAAGTCTAGTTTAAAAGTTAGTATATATGATCAGATATTAGTATTTAACCAAAAATGTGTCTCCTGCTTTTACAAAACTACAAGTCCCAGCCCAGCCCAGCATTTTAGTCTAGTTTAAAAGTTAGTATATATGATCATATATTAGTATTTCACAAAAAATGTGTCTCCTGCTTTTACAAAACTACAAGTCCCAGCATGCCTGGACAGCTGCAGACACCCTGGTTGGCAAATGTGTATTTAGGCACTTTTCCTTGTTATTTAGCATAATGAATTTAAAATTTTTTTGGACATAGGACGTATGCGAACGTCCTGACTTCAGTGTCCTCAAGGCCCAAGGACGTTCGAATACATATTGCCCTTTAGATGTTGCAGAACTACAACTTCCAGCATGCCTGGGAATGCTGGCACTTCTAGTATTGTAAGTTCTGCAGGCCCCCATTTTTCAGGCCTTTATGCACGGGTCTCTAAACTGTGGCACCCTAAATGCAGCAAAAGTAAAATTCTTAGCATGCACTGACAGACCGTGGCTGATGGGAGTAGTAGTTTTGCAACAGCTGGAGGTGGACTGGTCTTGAAACCCAGAGTTAAGTAACAAACACGTAGTGTTTTGCAACCATTCTGCCTCCAGCTGTTTTTTTCCTGTTGAAAAGCCTGTGGCGTGCAAAACACAACCCAAAAACTCCACCCGGATGCAGTGAAAAATGTGCACACACCTAAAGAGTGACATCACAAAAAACTGCGACGGGTACATACGTCAGTGGTCCTCCGAAAAAGGTCCCGTCTCTGACCCCCCGGGGCGTTAGGCTCCTGACAGGGAAAAGAGTTAGCAACGCATATCTCCCCTATACGTGTATCCTGTGTTGTTAATAATATATTCATAATTATGCAAATGATAATGGCTGCTATATTTATGCAAAAAAGGTGTCGACCGAAATGGCAGGATATAAAATCTTTCATGTTACCCCTGTCATTGATTAATAAGGCGAGAATGCTTCCAATTGTTGAATAGCATACATTTACGTCATATATCCATAAGGCTGTCAACAGAAGTATTACAATATACTTTGTTCTTCATCTTGCAGAAGTTCCTGGAAACAGGATACGATGAGCTGCGGAGGCAGCCACAGAAAAGGGCTGTGGTCAGCGCCCTAATCGCTGACTTTGGCGGCCAACATGACCACAAGGCCATTGTTAAGAAGTGGTCTGACCTGAAGAGGCGCCAAATGGTTCATGTCAGACGTCTTCGGGCTAAATATCATCCAGGTAAGTTATTGTTGACAGTTATGTTTTTTTTTAAAAAAGTGTATTTTGTGCGTGAACTCGAAAGAGAGAGGAGCCGGCCTGCAGGAGTTGGGAGGCCTCCCCCAGAGGCAATCTGCCACCTTTCTCCATGCCCCGGTTGGCAATGGCGGGTGTGAGGGGTCCTCCCAACCCAACCTCGCATAGCACACCCACCAGGGGCGGGGCTGAGACCACCAAACTCAATTCACAGGTAGCCGAGAGCGGGATCCGAACCCCTAGCTGCAGAGGTGAATCAGTTGTCAGTGCAGTGGCAATCGCGTGGAGCCACCGCAGCTCCTTTGGTGACAGTTATGTAAGGTCATATGTAATTCATGTAAGGTCAGATGTTGTTAACCAAGATGCCATGTTGTGCTAACATATATCACCACCGGCCAAGGTATTCATAGTACTGTTGAAAAAAGACATGGTGCAGCAGACAGGAACACAGAAGTTATGTGGGAACATAATTTTCCCATTGCTTTGCATGGGACTTTAAAGAAAAACCCCGACCATGGCAAGTGGGGGTGGGTAAGGTTTAAACCACCTATCCTATGTTTGTGGCTGACATATAAGTAACCTGTGTGCCAAGTTTCATATAAATATCTTTAGCCGTTTGTACGTGATGCTGGAACATACATACATACATACATACATACATACATACATTTATGCACACACACACACGTTGAGTTTTATATATATAGATTACCACTAAATTCCTGTGTTAGGAGTGGGGTTGTTATAGTAATCCCGTGTGCTCCATCAGGCCCTTTTTTTAACATGAGATGGTCTGAACAAAACAAAGGAGACAAAAACAGCTCATTTTAACATGGTTGCATCCCAGCTCACGCTCAGTCCCCTGTAGTGCCCACAAGACCCTTTAATATAACATTGTCCCATTGGTTAACTGTCTATATAAATCAATTTGTATTCATATACAATACAGCACAGTACACAGAATTTGCATACGTCATTAGAAAAGATTTTTATAATATATGAACATTGTGTTATTATAGGAGCTCCAATGCCAGTTGTCCGCGCCAAGCGCAGAAGGCGCCAGGCCGATGAGGAGGAGGAGGATGCGGCAGAGGAGGATGCGGCAGAGGAGGAGATGGATGAGGAGGAGCAGCCAGGGCCCTCCCACTCCCCAACCCCAGCTCCTGTTGAGGAGCAAGCTGAGGAGCTTCCCCCCCCCACCACCCCAACTTCTCAAGCAGAAGAGCAGGAGGAAGAGAGCGGTCCTGTGAGCCTCATTCAGGAAGGTAAATATGTGCACAATGATTAATAACATTTCAACAACAAAATGTAGATATAAAAATGGACAACATATAAAGCGCACCTGTCAGATTGTAGAACCATAATATGGTATTGATGCTAGAAGTATACAGGTAGTGCATAATTATTAGGCAAGTTGTATTTTTTGAGGATTCATTTTATTATTGAACAACAACCATGTTCTCAATGAACCCCAAAAACTCATTAATATCAAAGCTGAATTTTTTTAAAAGTAGTTTTTAGTTTGTTTTTAGTGTTAGTTATTTTCGGGGGATATCTGTGTGTGCAGGTGACTACTATTACTGTGCAGAATTATTAGGCAACTTAACCAAAAAATAAATAGATAGCCATTTCAATGATTTATTTTTAACAGTGAAACCAATATAACATCTCAACATTCACAAATACACATTTCTGACATTTAAAAACAAAACAAAAACAAATCAGTGACCAATATAGCCACCTTTCTTTGCAAGGACACTCAAAAGCCTGACATCCATGGATTCTGTCAGTGTTTTGATCTGTTCACCATCAACATTGCGTGCAGCAGCAACCACAGCCTGCCAGACACTGTTCAGAGAGGTGTACTGTTTTCCCTCCTTGTAAATCCCACATTTGATGATGGACCACAGGTTCTCAATGGGGTTCAGATCAGGTGAACAAGGAGGCCATGTCATTACTTTTTTTTATTTAATACCCTTTCTTGCCAGCCACGCTGTGGAGTACTTTGACACGTGTGATGGAGCATTGTCCTGCATGAAAATCATGTTTTTCTTGAAGGATGGTGACTTTTTCCTGTACCACTGCTTGAAGAAGGTCTCTTCCATAATCTGGCAGTAGGACTGGGAGTTGAGCTTGACTCCATCCTCAATCCGAAAAGGCCCCACAAGCTCATCTTTGATGATACCAGCCCAAACCAGTACTCCACCACCACCTTGCTGGCGTCTGAGTTGGACTGGAGCTCCCTGCCCTTTACCAATCCAGCCACGGGCTCTTCCATCTGGCCCATCAAGACTCACTCTCATTTCAGCAGTCCATAAAACCTTAGAAAAATCTTTCTTGAGATATTTATTGGCACAGTCTTGACGTTGCAGCTTGTGTGTCTTGTTCAGTGGTCATCGTCTTTCAGCCTTTCTTACCTTGGCCATGTCTCTGGGTATTGCACACCTTGTGCTTTTGGGCACCCCAGTGATGTTGCAGCTCTGAAATATGGCCAATCTTGTGGCAAGTGGCATCTTGGCAGCTGCACGCTTAACTTTTCTCAGTTCATGGGCAGTTATTTTGCACCTTTGTTTTTCCACACGCTTCTTTTGTTTGATGATCACGCTTCAGAAGCTTTGCAACTTTAAGAGTGCTGCATCCCTCTGCTAGATATCTCTCTATTTTGGACTTTTCAGAGTCTGTCAAATCCTTCTTTTGGCCAATTTTGCCAAAGAAAAGGAAATTGACTAATAATTATGCACACCTGATATAGAGTGTTGATGTCATTAGACCACACACCTTCTCATTACAGAGATGTACATTACCTAATATGCCTAATCTGTAGTAGGCTTTCGAGCCTATACAGCTTGGAGTAAGACAACATGCATAAAGAGGATGATGTGGTCCAAATACTCATTTGCCTAATAATTCTGCACTCCCGGGATGTGTTAGACACATAACAAGTGTATACACATGATAATGATTGATTAATAAGCAAAAAAAAATATTTATTTATTTGGTAACGTTATTTGAAATCCAAATGTTTTTTTATTATATCCTAAAAGCATCAAGAGATCTGAGGAGGCAAAATATACTCATCGAAAAGACGCACCAGAAGATCCTTCAGAACCAGCGGAAGATGAGCTACCTCACCCAACAAAATGCTCTGCTAGAGCAGCAGCTATCGGGTCAGATTGCGGAAATGCACCGCATTCAGAAACGGATTGAGAGCTCTATTTAAATTTATTTTTGTATTAAAAAAACTTATTTTTTGGAAATGTTTCATTTCTTTTTGAGATAGAGTTGTAGGTTTTTCAACACATCTAACTTCACATCAAACAAATCAACATCAACACATTTAACTTCATAATAAGCAAAACCATTTTATACTATTATTTTATTTAACATTAACCTAGGACAAACTAAAGCACACGACACAGACACGACGAACACAAAATAAACTGTTGAAAAATGAACATAACAAAAGCAACAATATATATATATATACAAAGAGAGAGAGAGGGAGAGCAAGAAAGAGAGAGAATGCAGATGAGCTCTTGCAGTCAGCCCAATGGTTGCAGTATAAATGCCGCAAAACAGGGTTTAACATAAGGTTCATTGTTATAGTTACACTTGCTGTTTAGATCCGGTCTGGTAGTCCGGTCTGGTAGCTTGTAGCGGAGGCTGTTGGTGGATCCGCTGTGCCAGAAAGGTCATGAAGCTTTACTCAGCATGGAGGCAGCAGCAGGAGTATTAAAATATAATATAACTAGACAATGCATTTCCTGAGGAAAATGCGAGTGGGAATGCTGAATAGCTTAATTGGTGAGCCCCTTGCCAAAGACATTCACCATAACCACTACACTATCTTTAGGACACACAGCTTCTTTCTCTATCTGCAAAGTATAGAGTATGCTGACTTCCTGGTCGCCCCTCCCCCCTCAATAGGTTTCCCCTCCCCCCCAGGTCAGTGAGGAGGAATATTGCACTGAGGTCAGGAAAGTTATTTATGGAAAGAAATAACATTACAAACGCTTTTAATTCACAGATCTAATACATGATTTAAGCCTCCAAACAAAGCTTAATAAATCCTCAAACGTACATGCAATTGATACAACGACTACACCGTTTGAAATACACGGCCCTTGTAAACGCATCGATATGAAATTTATGTAGATAAACTTAAAAATGTGGCCATGTCTGCGATTTAGAAAAGAGCGTCTTTGTGAGTTCTGCAGCAACATTTTTTAGATAATTTCACATGAGAGTCTATGAGACATAATTTCTGGCTGTTGCTCCAATAATTAAAACTAAAATACGTATCGCAGAATTGGTCACATTGCCATAAACCAGACAAGCATAGCTACGTTTTGATATAAAAATTGTGTATGAAAAGTAGATCTTGTGGGCGTGAGACCAATTTGTTTCCCCTTTTTGTAAAGATATTTTTAATTACAAAGATCTCCAATGTTAAGGTCACATGACAGACTCTAAATCCCCTCCATAGGATTACATTATAACCTATTGCATTTTTGTGAAAAATTCGCAAAACGTAAATTGCGTTTTCACCAAAAAATTGTAAACGATAACGATCTGAAAAGTCATAGCCGGATAGCTAAATATTTTGTGACCGCTTTAAAGGTTTTTCAGTGTCTGTAAGTGAAAGTATGAAGTAGCTGAAACTTTTGGCATGGCATGTGAATTCAAAGGGGAAAAGGATGTTCTCATTGACTTCAATGTTTAAAAAAAGGGTCTAAAAGCTTAAAATTTATAAAAGTGTAAAAAGTAGAAAAAAACTTGAAGAAGTCCCATCATTAGCTGAACGAGACGAACATTTTTACAGTTGAATGGTCTCAATAGCTGAAAGTATGCCGAAGTTACGCAGAACCAAAAAACGTAAGGAATAATAAGATTACTAAATTTACGGATATCAATACTGGAAATGTTTATTAAAGCATTCACACTAATTAAGATTAATACATTTACGGGTATCCATACTAGGAATGCTTATTAAAGCATTCCCACTAAGTATCACACAGGCATGATTTACAAGCAGTAGTGGTAATAGTAATACATAGCATAAAAACACTTGGGGAATACTTTACAGCATCAGTAGTGGTCATAGTAGTCAATAGTGTACCAAAAAATTGGGACACAGGTGTCTTGACTGAGCTGTAATAGTAGTAGTAGACATTGACAATACAGTGTCAAATCACTCGGGCAAGAGGTGCCATGATGAACAGCAGTCTTAATAAGAGTATATAGGGTGTGAAATAACTGATGACATAGGTGTCTTGACTGGGCAGCAGAAGCAGCAGTAGTAGTATTAACAGTAGTAGTTGATACAGAGTCATATCACATGGGCAGGAGGTGCCATGATGAACAGCAGTAGGAATAGGAGTATATAGAGTGTCAAATAACTGCTGACATAGGTGTCTTGACTGGGCAGCAGCAGCAGAAGCAGCAGTAGTATTAACAGTAGTAGTTGATACAGAGTCATATCACATGGGCAGGAGGTGCCATGATGAACAGCAGTAGGAATAGGAGTATATAGAGTGTCAAATAACTGCTGACATAGGTGTCTTGACTGGGCAGCAGCAGCAGAAGCAGCAGTAGTATTAACAGTAGTAGTTGATACAGAGTCATATCACATGGGCAGGAGGTGCCATGATGAACAGCAGTAGGAATAGGAGTATATAGAGTGTCAAATAACTGCTGACATAGGTGTATTGACTGGGCAGCAGCAGCAGAAGCAGCAGTAGTATTAACAGTAGTAGTTGATACAGAGTCATATCACATGGGCAGGAGGTGCCATGATGAACAGCAGTAGGAATAGGAGTATATAGAGTGTCAAATAACTGCTGACATAGGTGTCTTGACTGGGCAGCAGCAGCAGAAGCAGCAGTAGTATTAACAGTAGTAGTTGATACAGAGTCATATCACATGGGCAGGAGGTGCCATGATGAACAGCAGTAGGAATAGGAGTATATAGAGTGTCAAATAACTGCTGACATAGGTGTCTTGACTGGGCAGCAGCAGCAGAAGCAGCAGTAGTATTAACAGTAGTAGTTGATACAGAGTCATATCACATGGGCAGGAGGTGCCATGATGAACAGCAGTAGGAATAGGAGTATATAGAGTGTCAAATAACTGCTGACATAGGTGTCTTGACTGGGCAGCAGCAGCAGAAGCAGCAGTAGTATTAACAGTAGTAGTTGATACAGAGTCATATCACATGGGCAGGAGGTGCCATGATGAACAGCAGTAGGAATAGGAGTATATAGAGTGTCAAATAACTGCTGACATAGGTGTATTGACTGGGCAGCAGCAGCAGAAGCAGCAGTAGTATTAACAGTAGTAGTTGATACAGAGTCATATCACATGGGCAGGAGGTGCCATGATGAACAGCAGTAGGAATAGGAGTATATAGAGTGTCAAATAACTGCTGACATAGGTGTCTTGACTGGGCAGCAGCAGCAGAAGCAGCAGTAGTATTAACAGTAGTAGTTGATACAGAGTCATATCACATGGGCAGGAGGTGCCATGATGAACAGCAGTAGGAATAGGAGTATATAGAGTGTCAAATAACTGCTGACATAGGTGTATTGACTGGGCAGCAGCAGCAGAAGCAGCAGTAGTATTAACAGTAGTAGTTGATACAGAGTCATATCACATGGGCAGGAGGTGCCATGATGAACAGCAGTAGGAATAGGAGTATATAGAGTGTCAAATAACTGCTGACATAGGTGTCTTGACTGGGCAGCAGCAGCAGAAGCAGCAGTAGTATTAACAGTAGTAGTTGATACAGAGTCATATCACATGGGCAGGAGGTGCCATGATGAACAGCAGTAGGAATAGGAGTATATAGAGTGTCAAATAACTGCTGACATAGGTGTATTGACTGGGCAGCAGCAGCAGAAGCAGCAGTAGTATTAACAGTAGTAGTTGATACAGAGTCATATCACATGGGCAGGAGGTGCCATGATGAACAGCAGTAGGAATAGGAGTATATAGAGTGTCAAATAACTGCTGACATAGGTGTCTTGACTGGGCAGCAGCAGCAGAAGCAGCAGTAGTATTAACAGTAGTAGTTGATACAGAGTCATATCACATGGGCAGGAGGTGCCATGATGAACAGCAGTAGGAATAGGAGTATATAGAGTGTCAAATAACTGCTGACATAGGTGTCTTGACTGGGCAGCAGCAGCAGAAGCAGCAGTAGTATTAACAGTAGTAGTTGATACAGAGTCATATCACATGGGCAGGAGGTGCCATGATGAACAGCAGTAGGAATAGGAGTATATAGAGTGTCAAATAACTGCTGACATAGGTGTCTTGACTGGGCAGCAGCAGCAGAAGCAGCAGTAGTATTAACAGTAGTAGTTGATACAGAGTCATATCACATGGGCAGGAGGTGCCATGATGAACAGCAGTAGGAATAGGAGTATATAGAGTGTCAAATAACTGCTGACATAGGTGTATTGACTGGGCAGCAGCAGCAGAAGCAGCAGTAGTATTAACAGTAGTAGTTGATACAGAGTCATATCACATGGGCAGGAGGTGCCATGATGAACAGCAGTAGGAATAGGAGTATATAGAGTGTCAAATAACTGCTGACATAGGTGTCTTGACTGGGCAGCAGCAGCAGAAGCAGCAGTAGTATTAACAGTAGTAGTTGATACAGAGTCATATCACATGGGCAGGAGGTGCCATCATGAACAGCAGTAGGAATAGGAGTATATAGAGTGTCAAATAACTGCTGACATAGGTGTCTTGACTGGGCAGCAGCAGCAGCAGAAGCAGCAGCAGTAGTATTAACAGTAGTAGTTGATACAGAGTCATATCACATGGGCAGGAGGTGCCATGATGAACAGCAGTAGGAATAGGAGTATATAGAGTGTCAAATAACTGCTGACATAGGTGTCTTGACTGGGCAGCAGCAGCAGAAGCAGCAGTAGTATTAACAGTAGTAGTTGATACAGAGTCATATCACATGGGCAGGAGGTGCCATCATGAACAGCAGTAGGAATAGGAGTATATAGAGTGTCAAATAACTGCTGACATAGGTGTCTTGACTGGGCAGCAGCAGCAGAAGCAGCAGTAGTATTAACAGTAGTAGTTGATACAGAGTCATATCACATGGGCAGGAGGTGCCATCATGAACAGCAGTAGGAATAGGAGTATATAGAGTGTCAAATAACTGCTGACATAGGTGTCTTGACTGGGCAGCAGCAGCAGCAGAAGCAGCAGCAGTAGTATTAACAGTAGTAGTTGATACAGAGTCATATCACATGGGCAGGAGGTGCCATGATGAACAGCAGTAGGAATAGGAGTATATAGAGTGTCAAATAACTGCTGACATAGGTGTCTTGACTGGGCAGCAGCAGCAGAAGCAGAAGCAGCAGTAGTAGTATTAACAGTAGTAGTTGATACAGAGTCATATCACATGGGCAGGAGGTGCCATGATGAACAGCAGTAGGAATAGGAGTATATAGAGTGTCAAATAACTGCTGACATAGGTGTCTTGACTGGGCAGCAGCAGCAGAAGCAGAAGCAGCAGTAGTAGTATTAACAGTAGTAGTTGATACAGAGTCATATCACATGGGCAGGAGGTGCCATGATGAACAGCAGTAGGAATAAGAGTATATAGAGTGTTAAACAACTGCTGACATAGGTGTATTGACTGGGCGGCAGCAGCAGCTGAAGCAGCAGTAGTAGTATTAACAGTAGTAGTTGATACAGAGTCATATCACATGGGCAGGAGTTGCCATGATGTACAGCAGTCTTAATAAGAGTATATAGAGTGTGAAATAACTGCTGACATAGGTGTATTGACTGGGCGGCAGCAGCAGCAGAAGCAGCAGTAGTAGTATTAACAGTAGTAGTTGATACAGAGTCATATCACATGGGCAGGAGTTGCCATGATGTACAGCAGTCTTAATAAGAGTATATAGGGTGTGAAATAAGTGCTGACATAATTGTCTTGACTGATCCAAAGGAGTCATGGGAGAAAATCATGTGGTCAGATGAGACTATAATATAATTTTTTGATCATAATTTCACTAACCGTGTTCGGAGGAAGAATAATGATGAGTACCATGCCAAGAACGCCATCCCTAATGTGAAGCATGGGGGTGGTAGCATCATGCTTTGGTGGTGTTTTTCTGCACATGGGACAGGGTGACTGCACTGTATTAAGGAGAGGATGACCGGGGCCATGTATTGCAAGATTTTGGGCAACAACCTCCTTCCCTGAGTTAGAGCTTTGAAGATGGGTCGAGGCTGGGTCTTCCAACATGAGAATGACCCAAAGCACACAGCCAGGATAACCAAGGATTGGCTCTGTAAGGAGCATATCAAGGTTCTGGCGTGGCCTAGCCAGTCTCCAGACCTAAACCCAATAGAGAATCTTTGGAGGGAGCTCAAACTCCGTGTATCTCAGCGATAGCCCAGAAACATGACTGATGTAGAGAAGATCTGTGTGGAGGAGTGGGCCAAAATCCCTCCTCCAGTGTGTGCAAAGTTGGTGTAAAACTACAAGAAATGTTTGACCGCTGTAATTGCAAAGAAAGCCTACTGTACCAAATATTAACATTGATTTTCTCTGATGTTGAAATAGTTATATTCAGCACTGTAAATACATCAGGTCCGGGGCTTCATCAGGGAATGCATGGCAAGGGACCCTTCAGCGCCCTGAACCGACGACGGGTGCCAGAAAGTCACCGCCGATCCAGGACTCATTCATCTTTATGAATGTGAGTCTGTCCACGGAGTCTGTGGACAGACGGGTCCTCTTGTCCGTGACCACCCCACCTGCCGCGCTGAATGTCCGCTCAGATAGTACGCTGGAGGGGGGGCAAGACAATAACTCCAGCGCATACTGAGCGAGCTCGCGGCAGGTGTCCAATCTGGCAACCCAGTACTCCATGGGGTCGTCGGTGCTCATACTGTCAGAAGCACCGACGGACGCCATGTAGTCTGCCACCATGTGGGCCAGCCGCTGGTGGTGACTGCTGCTGCTGCTGCTGGTGGTGGTACTGGGTCGCTCGGTTTGAAAGAACATCCTCATCTCTTCCATTAGGTCCCCTGCTCGGCTGCAGCTGGGTGCAGCCACCTGCTGGGTGAGATGAGGGGGGACAACTGGAGGCCGGGGAGTTGCCTGCTCCAACCGTCTGACAATGGCTGCCTGCAGTTCCTCCATCCGGTGCTGCCTCCGGCTGGCTGGGATGAACTGCTCCAGTTTCCCCTTGCACCTGGGATCCAAAAGGGTGGCCATCCAGAAATCATCCCTCGTCTTGATGGTCTTAACCCGGGGGTCCCTCCTGAGGCATCTCAGCATGTGGGCAGCCATGGGGAAGAGCACAGCCCGCTGTGACTCCTCAATGCTGGCCAGGTGAATGAGGTGCGACTCTTCATCCCTGAGGCGCTGCTGGTCAAACTCAGACATGCCCAACCCCCGGACTATCGGTGCCCCCAACACCGGCTCTCCCTCCTGACCAGGCCCTGACTCCGGGACGACACCAGCAACCACCTCCTCCTCCTCTTCATCATCATCCTCCTCCTCCTCCTGGTCCTGGCCCTGGTCTCGGTGGAGCATTGCTGACTCCTCCTGCTCCACCAAGGCACTCTCCCCAGCCTCGAGCAGGCGATCTAGTGTCCTCTCCAGCATGAACAGTATTGGCAGCACGCTATTGAGGCCAATTTGCTCACTGCTGACCATCTTGGTCGCCTGCTCGAAGGAGGACAACACTTGGCAGACCTGGTTTATCTGCCCCCACTCCGCACAGGCGATGAAAGGGAGTTGTGGTGAAGCCCTCTCAGTGCCTAGTTCCATCAGGTACTCCCTCACCGCCCTTTGCTGCTCCCACAACCTCTTCAGCATGTGGAGGGTGGAGTTCCACCGCGTCACACTGTCCACAATCAGCCTGTGAAGGGGCAGATTGTACTTCCGCTGCAATTTGGACAGGGACGCGGTAGCGGTTGGGGAGCGCCTGAAGTGGCTGGCAATCCTACGCGCCTTTGCCACAATGTCACTCAACCCTGGATAAGTGCGCAGGAACTTCTGCACCACCAGGTTGAGGACATGTGCCAGACAGGGCACGTGCGTCAGACTGCCAGCATGGAGGGCGGCGAGTAGGTTGCTGCCGTTATCGCAGACAACCATACCTGGCTGGAGCCTTCGGGGTGTCAGCCACTTCTGGACCTGAGCTTGAAGTGCTTTCAGCACTTCTTCTGCAGTGTGTCTCCGGTCCCCTAAACTAACAAGCTGGAGCGCGGCCTGACAGCGCACGTGCCCCACACTTGAGTAGCTACGGGGGCGCTTGCTGGGAGGCTCAGCAGCTGCGGAGACAGTGGCTTGAGGGAGACCAGCAGTTCTCCCCTGGACACCCCGGGGCGGCACCACAAGATCGGTTGCCGACGATCCCTCACCGACGCCTCGGAGGGAAACCCAATGGGCCGTGAAGCTGATGTAGCGTCCCTGCCCATGCCTGCTGGTCCAGCCATCCATTGTCAGATGAACCCTGTCGCTGACAGCGTGATCCAGCGACAGGGTTACATTCTGCACAATGTGCTGGTGTAGGGCAGGGACACCAGTCCTGGCAAAGAAATGGCGGCTGGGGACACGCCATTGGGGTTGGGCCTGCTCCAACATCTGCCTGAAGGGGTTGCTGTCAACTATGTTGAAGGGCAGCAGATGTTGGGCAATAACCCTTGCCAGGAGCCCATTGAGGGAACGCACACGTCGGTCTCCAGGGGGGAAGGGAGTGGTGCGGTCAAAGGCGTCTGAAATCGACGCCTGGCGCCGGACGGCAGTGCGGGACACAGACGTGGAGGGTGCTGTGGAAGTAGAGGTCTGGCTGCCGGTACCAGTACCTCTACTAGAGGGAGCGGGGGGGCATGACCTGCTGGAAACAGATGAAGATGTGGCAGGGGCTGCTGTACCCTGCTCACTTGTGGTGGTGGCGCTGCTACCACCACCACGCTTCATCTCGTCATACAACGCCCAGTGGTTTATCCTCAGGTGCTGGTTCAGGGCTGTGGTACCCACCCGAGCCAAACACTTCCCTCTCTTCACCCTCACTTTACAAATCCGGCAGATGGCCACGGTAGGGTTGTCTGCCACCAGGGTAAAGAAATTCCAGACAGGTGACTTCAGCACCGCCCTCCTGTCAGATGGGGTGACGCTTACTTGCACCTGCTGGGATTCGGTGCGCACAGGTGGAGCTGCCTGCTGCTGCTGCTGCTGCTGCTGCTCCTCCTCCTGACACCTCCTGCTGCCATCACCAGTGGAGACCCTGACGATGGTCTCCCTGGTGGTGACCTGGCGCACCGTTTCACCAGGGTGCCTACCTTCCCCGTCGTCACTGACGTAGTGAGCCGACGCGTCAGATGGCAACCATGATGGGTCACCCTCTTCGCCCCCAGAGATGTCAGACCAAGGGCTGAGATGTGTTGGTCTGAGGGAACCACGTGACATGGAGCCTCTAGCCTGGCTCCGCTGTCCCCTCACCCACGCCTGGGTCTGACTAGGTGCTGCTGTTTCCTGCACCAAAACAGCAGCACCAGTTTGAAGGGATGTCTCTGGGATACTGCCAGCAGGTATCCCATCCTCCTCATCCATCCCTTCAAAAAGGTCCTGACCATCAGGACAGAGCTGGAGGTCTGCCTGATGCATGGCCTCCCCCAAGAGATCCCTATCACTGTCGCTGTCGAACAGTAAGATGCTGGACTCTTGGGGGCTGGGGGGGGGTAGTACAGGCAACGGTGTAATGGTGGTACTACTGTGAGTCGGGACCGACGACTCAGTGGCACTGCTGTGCCCCATGTAGTCCACCACTACTTGAGCCTGAGATGGCAATATCGGGCGGCTGCCCGATGGGAAGAACTCCCGGATCAGGCGTACTCCCCTTGCACCCGATCCTCTACCACTAGTAGGGGCACGAGAGGTACCCCGTGCTGGCAGCGATCCAGCACTGGGAGTAACTCCCCTACCCCTGCTGCCACGGCCACGGATGCCGCTCATTATTGCTGATATGTGTGTGGGGGGGGTAAACTTTATTGGGGGGGGAAAATGTGAACAAAATGTGTTTTTGTGTTTTTTTTACAAGACAGGCACGCAGACAAAGACGTACACAGACAGCTACTAAACTATAAGAAAAGTAGTACACCAGACAAGGACTACAAAATTAAAGAAAAAAAAAAAAGCACTAAACAAACACTAACTTTTTTTTTTTTTTTAAACACAAAACACAGACACTAAACACACACTAAGCTAAGCTAGATGAAATAAATGTACACTAACAGTGTGTACACTTACTACACAAAATTTAACTAAGGCTGCATTCACATCTGAGCGACAGCCGCGTTCGCGTGTAGCGGCGTATTTTGCCGCGAGTACAAAACTTTCACTTTTTTTTTTTTATTCTCAAAGTCTTCCCATTGCTGTCAATGGGAAAACGCCTATGTCGCCTGAAAAAAAGGGTCCGGGACTTTTTTTCAGGCGACAGGCGTTCGGCGTCTATGAGATGTGAACCATCTCCATAGACAGCAATGGGAATTCTCCCCTCGAGCGACAGAAGCGTCCGGCGTCGGGCGTTTTGTCGCTCAGGTGTGAATGGGGTCTAAACTGAACACAAAACTTAGCTTTTATAAAAGCTCTTTAGGGAAAACTAAACAAAATTTGAACTGAGATGCCTATCAAATATCACTGAACAGCGAACCTGCAAGATCTAACAGTAACACAAGATGAACAAAACTTAGCTTTTAGAAAAGCTCTTTTATAAAGCTCAGCAAAACGTGTTCTGAAATCTCTTGCAAATATAACTGAACAGGGAGGATTGCAGGATCAAACAGTAACACAAATGAAAAAAACAGCACAAAACAGCACAAAACGTAGCTTTGAAAAAAGCTCTTGGGTCTATTGCTTTGAAAAAAGCAGTTGATATACTGGAAAAGATCCACTGGAATCACTAAATAGCAATGCTGGTGATGATCTAAATCAATCAAGAACAAAGACACAGGAAACCAGGAACACAGAAACAGCCTCCACACTCTATAGCCAGCTTCTGAATCTGCAATGAAATGGTGCTGGGAGTGAGCTTATATAATGTCCATGCAGGCAGGTTCCTATTGGTTGCTAACCTGTGACGAGTGTGGAAGGAGAACTCTGATTGGCTCTGATGCAAAAGGGCGGAGCAAATAATCGCGCAATATTCCTATTGCCGAATATTCGCATTGCGAATATTCGGCAATATAAAATGATCGCTTCAGCTACTCGGCCCAATGGCTCTAATCATACCAGCAATGCTTTCAGACGTCTATGGAGATCACTAGGATGTGATCTGTTTTAAAAATGAAACTGTAAAAATCGCTCTGATGCGGAAGATCGGGGCGAGGAAAATAATCGCGCGATATTGCGTTTGCCGAATAATCGCATTGCGATCTTTCTGGAAAATTCAATGAACGCTTCAGCTACTCGGCCCAGGGTCTCTAATGATACCAGCAATGCTTTTAGACGTCGATGGAGATATCTAGGATGTGATCTGATTCAAAAAAAAAATTGTAAAAAATCGAATATTCGGAATTGCGAATATTCACCGCGAATTTCGAAATATAGCGCGATTTCTCGAATATGCTATATTCGAGTCGAATATTCGCAATGCGAATATTCGTGAGCAACACTATTGCACAACATAACTGAACCAGAACTTGCAGTAGACTTGCAGAATGTTTGCAAAGAAAGTTGATCTGGAGTCATGCAATGTGGACGTGCTGCAATTGTGCAACAAACTTGTGAAGCTTGGAAAATAAAGCAAAAGCTTAGCAAGTAGTTTTCAAATTTGCAGCACAATTGCTTGCTATCTGGGAATGTATCCCAGGAGTGGATGGCTATGAACCTTACCGCCCCTAAGGGGCCTGCTGCCCTATGTTGGCTATGTGCAAATCCTGCTGCACCCTGCAAAGCAGCAGTTAATAAATATCTAAGCAGGTAAAAGTTCTCACATAGAAAAGTATTCTTCTTTGCTGAAACACACAGCAAACCACAAGGACATCAACCTCTTCCCATTTAATCCATTATTAACCCCCATCTGCAATTTGTACGGTGAATAATGGCACATTCACACCAACAAGTGCACAGGCAATCCTATCTGGAAGAGAAGCGAGGGAAATGACGAAGATCTATTCACCTTCCGTTGGGATCAGGGAAGTGATTTCAAGGACAATGATTACAAATGATACATTCTTCAGTTAAGTGTTGTTCGGTCGGTCAGTACAGCCAATTGCAATCCTCCCTGAACAAGCATACATCGCGTCTTCTGTCAAAGCCTTGTATTTATACACAGAACAGGTGCATAATATGCAACTGCAGAGCAAACTTCCCCCCAAAGCAATCACACACCGTATTGCCAAACCTTCTATAGAAAACCAGTACAAAGTCTGGCAGTGGTCCCAGATCCTTTACATCATTGGTAACGCAAGGTATACATCAACTAAAGATACACAAGCTCAAATTAGCTACAGCGCTCTGCAAATTTATGCCATCACCTACACTACGCTGAACAGCTCAGACGGCCAAGACGTAAACTTTTCTGGCCGGGCAACAATATAGAAAAGACAATGGGGTCATTGGGAGGTGAAAAGAAACTTAATTATTATGTCCTTGTTTTGTCAAAAGGTTTGTTAAGTTTACCGAGTACTTATTCCAAAACAAAATGGCTGATTGTAGATTAGCGCATTAATGTCCCTGGAACCTTCAGATACTCGATCTTTTCCTATCTAAGTTCTGCTTACCACTACTATGTATATTTCTCATATACAGACAATTTCCTTTCCTTGTCTTGTCATGGGTAATTGTGGGACACTGAGGCCCCGTACACACGACCGAGTTTCTCGGCAGAATTCAGCCAGAAACTCGATTGGAGCTGAATTCTGCCGAGAAGCCCGGCCGTGTGTACACTTTCGGCCGAGGAAGCCGACGAGTTCCTCGTCGAGCCAAATAGAGAACATGTTCTCTATTTCCTCGTTGTTCAATGAGTTCAACGATGAGTTTTGCCCGTCGAGTTCCTCGGACGTGTGTACGGGGCCTCACTTATAGCAACATGGATTAAAGAATATGTTACCCCAACATTTTATATTCCTGATGTGTGCCTGTTGTACCATGTACTTGTGTTAAAAAGTATCTTGTTCTCATTGTAGTTCTACCTTTGTGTGCTGTTATTGCCAGTCCCTCTGCTTTTCTTTTTCAAACTGACCATACTAGGTATGATAGCACATCTATCCCAGTGTGGTCAGTTCTCTGGCTGTACTAGGAGCACATCCTGCTTTTCCTCCAATGTTTAGACTTGTGCTGACATGCCCCCCTGCACAGCCATACACTGGGAAGATCAGTGTATGGCTGTTTCTCGAACCCCAGCATTCTAAGACCTTCATACAGCTGAGAACAGAGATTATGTAAACAAAAGGTATATTTTTTTATATCTATACACAAAGATTTTGTTTGCCTTTCATTTTATACTGAATGGATTATTTAGGATTATTTAAGGTTAGGGTTCACATATACTTTAAAACTAATAGGCAGATATAAAAGCAGGGCTTTTTTTCAGGGGGAACTTGGGGGAACTCAGTTCCACCACCTCTGGCTCAGACCCTTTGGTGCCTGTTTACCACAATCACTTGTAAACACAGAAGTCTGGTTTCTGTGTTTACAAGTGACAGCTCTGCACTCTGTGTGTAACCCCCTGAACTCTACACTCTGTATGTAATGCAATCCTAGTATTTAATTCCCCTTTAAGACCCTTCTACTGTTTGTGAAATCTGAACGGGGTCGTGGTTGAGTTCCTGCACCTATTTTCTGAGAAAAAAAGCTCTGTATAAAAGCCTTAGGCAGATATAAAAGTAAATGCAGCTCTACCTCATTTATAAATCGTTAAAGAGGAGACCCAGTTTGTAAAAAAATAAATAAAAAGGCCGTAGCTACAAATACTGTAGCTTCTGACTTTTAATACAAAGATATAAAGACACTTACCTGTTCAGGGATCCCACAATGTCCGCATCCTCAGCCGATTTCCTCGGCTTCGGGTGCAGGCGCCAGCATCTTTAGTAAGGGAAACAGGAAGTGAAGCCATGCGAAAAGTGGAGAAAGAGTCCAGTTAATTATAATTAGTGTATTATTTAATTTTTTTTTTTTCATTTTTTTTTTTTTTACACTTCAGACTCTACCAAAGATAAAAAAAAGGATCTATTGGGCGAGGAGAGGACCACGCTCTTGGCCCATACTTCACTTGCATTCACATATCATCTCCTCTATGGTATTGCATCATTAGTGGTTCTCTATTAGTGTATTATTTAATTATAATGATTGTATTGTGAGACATTATGCTGTCTTTTTAAAACAAAAAAGTTAATTGTAATATTATTTTCACATTTTTAAATATTGTCTGCCTAATGTTCTTGGGGGACTGATAAAATCCATTGTTTTTACTGTCTCTTTGTCTATAGATTTGTTAGGATGTGGCACCTAACCTTTTTTTCTACTAAATGGCTTTTTCTAAAGATACAGATAGATGATCTCTCACTGTTCTACTTCTCTTTTTACTGTCTTGTCACAGGCTGGTGGGGTGACAAGGGTCCAGGATGACCTGGCCTCAGAGAAAGTGGGTCAAATGATGGGTCAAATGATGCTGGCCAATAGACTGAGGACATCTAGTGGCAGGAAAACGTACTGGGAGGAAAATCTGAATATTCTAGTCAATTAAAGGGTCAGTACAGTCAGTACAGTCCCACAGTACTGGGAGATTTCTCACTGTGGTGACTAATCAAGGAGGTGTGATTACTGTGTGTCTATAACCCCTCAGCACCAATCCAGTTTCATTTTGCAAACCCTTCACTGCCCTCTATTGGCTCTTTGTCTCTGTACATCAGAGAACCAGGAAACAACAGCAAAAACTAAACTAAACTGCAGGTACATTATATGATTGGTTTTTATCTATTTTTAATCATTTTTAAAAGGAATCAGTTAACTATTATGTCTCTATACCCTGTAAACAGTCATTTCAGCAAAACATTTTTTTTCCTTTAGTGACCCTTTAACCACTTAACGCCCGCCGCACGCCTATTTACGTCCGCAAAATGGCACGGACAGGCAGATGGGCGTATATATACGTCCTTGCCTTTCCACGGGTCGGGGGTCCGGCCTACCTCGGGGAGCGATCCGGGACGACGGCGCCGCTATTCGTTTATAGCCGCTCCATCGCGATCGCTCCCCGGAGCTGAACAACGGGGAGAGCCGTATGTAAACACGGCTTCCCCGTGCTTCACTGTGGCGGCGCATCAATCGTGTCATCCCCTTTATAGGGGAGACACTATCGATGACATCAGACCTACAGCCACACCCCCCTACTGTTGTAAACACACACTAGGTGAAGCCTAACACGTTCAGCGCCCCCTGTGGTTAACTCCCAAACTGCAACTGTCATTTTCACAATAAAGAATGCAATTTAAATGCATTTTTTGCTGTGAAAATGAACGGTCCCAAAAAATGTGTCAAAATTGTCCGAAGTGTCCGCCATAATGTCGCAGTCACGAAAAAAATCGCTGATCGCCGCCATTAGTAGTAAAATTTTTTTTTATAAAAATGCAATAAAAATATCCCCTATTTTGTAAACGCTATAAATTTTGCGCAAACCAATCGATAAACGCTTATTGCGATTTTTTTTACCAAAAATAGGTAGAAGAATACGTATCGGCCTAAACTGAGGAAAAAAATGTTATATATGTTTTTGGGGGATATTTATTACAGCAAAAAGTAAAAAATATAGCATTTTTTTCAAAATTGTCGCTCTATTTTTGTTTATAGTGCAAAAAATAAAAACCGCCGAGGTGATCAAATACCACCAAAAGAAAGCTCTATTTGTGGGGAAAAAAGGACGCCAATTTTCTTTGGGAGCCACATCGCACGAGCGTGCAATTGTCTGTTAAAGCGACACAGTGCCGAATTGTAAAAACGCCTTTGGGCATTTAGCAGCATATTGGTCCGGGGCTTAAGTGGTTAACCACCTCAGCTTCAGAAAGTGAAACAGAAAGTGATGGACAAAGTGATGGATAAAACAAAAGTTTTATGGTTCATAATGTCCGTTATAGAAAGATAATCTTCTTATAGGGATACCTGTTTTGGTGACAGTTGTCTAAGAAGGGATCGCCCCTCAAATTTAAATTTTCACAATTTCACTTCCTATTGTGTCTCTGAATTAAGAAGTGAAAGGAAAACGCCCAATGAAACACACACAGCAAAATAAATAAATAATTTATTCCTATTCTCTACACAAAATCAAAAACTAATAAGTTTGGGCTTTGTCTGTTTGTGTTCTGATCCATGCACCTGACCCGTAAAGAGAAGTACACCCTGGATATGCTCAGAGATCAGTCTAGGTTAATGCATTCAGCCACGTGTCAGTGTCCAATTCAGTTGGTGTGAGTGAAGAAGGCAAGGCGGAGTGGTTGTTTAAGGGGTTCCTCCCTCTAGTGGCTAACGTACAAATTTCTCCATTGATTTTTTTTTTTTTTAAGGCAAATAATGCAATAATTCTAAACTTGTGCTCGATGAAAAGACCTTACAGTATTTTCCCTTTCAAGGTAATGACTGCACAGAAATAAAGCTTTTTTTTGCGCCCCTGTGTTCTTAGGCATATACCCGTAGTTCCTAATGCTAGAAGCATGGCACAGATTGACAGAATTAACAAATTCTAAAAGCAGCCTTAACAGACTGTTCACACCTGGCTGCTGCCGGTAACAAGACACAAGACGGAGTTTCGCAGCCGTATGCAATGTCTGCGGTTAGCAGGTCTTGCTATTCAGTGGCAGGATTCATTAACCATAGTGCTGCTACTAACGACAGCTTAAGCAGTGACTGCGTTCCTAATGAGTGCGACTATAAAATGAGTGTGACTATCTGCTCTTCTGACTTTGGTTTGTGAGACTTCTGTCTGTGAAAATGTTACGCTTAACGAAAAAAAAAAAAAAAAAACAGAAAAGGCGAGGGAAATTAATCAAAGAGAAGTTTAATTTCAGCATGCTGAGCAATGATGACAGCAAAGGATTGGATGAAGCTTTAGGAAGTTCACAAGATATTATATGGAGCAGAGAGAGAGAGGAAGTTTAGTCACAATGCACCAAAATCTTTAATATTGTAAAATGATTTGTTGTTTAAGACTGATTGGCAGGGAAGAATCTATGTTTTTGCATAAAAGCTTTATCTTTGCTCTTGCATGCATATTTGGACATATGACTAATTCTCTGTCATTCTCCTTTGCCCCATTGTGCCATCTTGTCAAATTCACATCTCAAACAAAGTGGATGAGTCACTTTTTTTTTTTTTTTTATGCACGTGATGTTTGAGGTTTTCTTAAAATTGTATTTTATTTTTCTTAAAGCAGTTTTTCCTAGTGCTAGGATCTCAACACTTGATCATTATGGTGCAGGACCTAAATGCCTTTGATAAATTATAAAGGCTAGAAGAATGGACAGCCGCACTTCCAAAAAAAAACCTTGGGCTAGCCATGATTAAGCACTGACCGCAGTGTGAAACGCGTAGGCTGCTATCTCCACTGTTTTGCTGTACTTTGTAGTGCATTTGTTTTGTTTTTTAAATAAAGACAACCCAAGGTTTTTTTTGGAAGTGCGGCTGTCCAATGTTCTAGCCTTTATAATTTGCCTTGTTCATTGCCGGCACTCCTGGTCTCCTGAGAAGCTATTTGATTATCCAGCATACCCACCTGGAGCGGTAACTCCCCTTTTTAAATGCTTTTGATGCAGAACCTCCCAGTTCAGAAGTAGAACAGAGCTTAAAGCGGACCTTCACCCTCTTCTGCTACTACCCTCCACTCCACCCCTGTACGTAATGCACTGTTTATTTCCCCCCTTTGTTTGTTTTGTTTTTAAACTTTTTTTTTTTTTTGGTAAAAATGTCCAGCCCCTCATTCCTATGTATGTAAGTCCTCCTGAGATATACACGTCATGTATCCCCGGAGGCATAGCCTTTCATTCAGAAAAACATGACAGGGCAAGCCTAGCGGCACGTCATCGGGAGGCCCATCCGCTGAACCACAATGAGCTGGCAGGCCTCTCAATGAAATCAGAAAGAACGTAGCAGCACAGGACAGAGCTGTGGCCAAGCATGAGAGGATCTCAGCATGACTTTGCTGGATCCACTGGATGGGTGAGTATCTGAAATCTGCAGATAACACCTTAAGGTAAGGAAGCGGAATAAAAAAAGGGGGGGTGGAGGGTGCAGATCCTATTTAAAGTGTATCTAAATCTAATATAAAATGTATTGACCCCCTTGGTGGGAAAGAGAACCCTCAGCACTAGGGAAGGCTGACATTACCCCAGGATGGATCCATGGCTGTAGTGGAGGTTTGGAAATAATGTTAGATGCCAGTCACTTTTTGTTTTTTCAAGGATATTTTATTCACTGCACGCTCATGGGGAGAGAGGGTTAAGGCTTCAGATACCTCCAGAGTTTGGCTACATATTTTCCAGACTACGATCCCACTCCTGCTCTGTCAGTGCATAAAGAGAACGTGGACCACAATGTATTGCAAAAATAAGGGTCATCAGGCAAACACTGGCAACAATGTATTCAGAACCTTTTAGCAAGTCATTGGGTCATATGCATCCTCCTCAAACCTACAGTACCTGGATCCTCTGAGAGTCAGACCTATCACACCTCCACGCCTCCAACGAGGCATTTTCCCCTAGGGTACTTTGGTTTCCTTGACCAGACAGGACAGATTCAGGATGTTGTACTAGACCTAAACAGGCTTCCGACCTAGCTAGTACATACTACTACATACGCCTCCCTAGGCTGAGAATACCCCTCACTAAGTCACTCCCCTGAATATTTATATCCTCCCCCAAATGCACCACTGGCAATAAACTTCCTAGTGGTTGGCTAGGGGGAATATAAATATTTATAACCCAGATTTTCTTGCAGTGTCCCTGTCTATTGTCAACAATGCCAGTGACACATAGTAGTAACACACAGGAACAACAACACTGAATTTAGGGGAAAACCAAGCGAGATTATACAAATTAGCCTGAGCAGATTACCACGTCACTGAACTAAATGTAACTAGTCACCTCTGCTTTTGGCAGGGTGGCTACATACAGTGATGAAAATAAGTATTTGAACACCCTGCTATTTTGCAAGTTCTCCCACTTGGAAATCATGGAGGGGTCTGAAATTGTTATCGTAGGTGCATGTCCACTGTGAGAGACATAATAAAAAAAAAAAAATCCAGAAATCACAATGTATGATTTTTTTTAACTATTTATTTGTATGATACAGCTGCAAATAAGTATTTGAACACCTGAGAAAAACAATGTTAATATTTGGTACAGTAGCCTTTGTTTGCAATTACAGAGGTCAAACGTTTCTTGTAGTTTTTCACCAGGTTTGCACACACTGGAGGAGGGATTTTGGCCCACTCCTCCACACAGATCTTCTCTAGATCAGTCAGGTTTCTGGGCTGTCGCTGAGAAACACGGAGTTTGAGCTCCCTCCAAAGATTCTCTATTGGGTTTAGGTCTGGAGACTGGCTAGGCCACGCCAGAACCTTGATATGCTTCTTACAGAGCCACTCCTTGGTTATCCTGGCTGTGTGCTTCGGGTCATTGTCATGTTGGAAGACCCAGCCTCGACCCATCTTCAAAGCTCTAACTGAGGGAAGGAGGTTGTTGCCCAAAATCTTGCAATACATGGCCCCGGTCATCCTCTCCTTAATACAGTGCAGTCGCCCTGTCCCATGTGCAGAAAAACACCCCCTCTGGATCATCCAAATGGTCATTGGCAAACTTAAGACGGGCCTTGACATGTGCTGGTTTAAGCAGGGGAACCTTTCGTGCCATGCATGATTTCAAACCATGACGTCTTAGTGTATTACCAACAGTAACCTTGGAAACGGTGGTCCCAGCTCTTTTCAGGTCATTGACCAGCTCCTCCCGTGTAGTCCTGGGCTGATTTCTCACCTTTCTTAGGATCATTGAGACCCCACGAGGTGAGATTTTGCATGTCCCCAGTCCGAGGGGATTGACAGTCATGTTTAGCTTCTTCCATTTTCTAATGATTGCTCCAACAGTGGACCTTTTTTCACCAAGCTGCTTGGCAATTTCCCCGTAGCCCTTTCCAGCCTTGTGGAGGTGTACAATTTTGTCTCTAGTGTCTTTGGACAGCTCTTTGGTCTTGGCCATGTTAGTAGTTCGATTCTTACTGATTGTATGAGGTGGACAGGTGTCTTTATGCAGCTAATGACCTCAAACAGGTGCATCTAATTTAGGATAATAAATGGAGTGGAGGTGGACATTTTAAAGGCAGACTAACAGGTCTTTGAGGGTCAGAATTCTAGCTGATAGACAGGTGTTCAAATACTTATTTGCAGCTGTATCATACAAATAAATAGTTAAAAAATCATAAATTGTGATTTCTGGAAAAAACATTTTTGATTATGTCTCTCACAGTGGACATGCACCTACGATGACAATTTCAGACCCCTCCATGATTTCCAAGTGGGAGAACTTGCAAAATAGCAGGGTGTTCAAATACTTATTTTCCTCACTGTATATATTGTAGTTTACCAGTTCTTAGATTTGGTGGCTGCATTTGTTTTCTTTTTTCAGCTCCTAGAGCTAACCATACATCTTTAGATCTTGTTGAACAAGAGAAAACTAAAAGATTCTTCTATCCAAACTAAACACAGTGGATTACTGATATCCAGGGCTCTATTTACTCTCACCTTCTATTCTGCTGACAATGTTTTTCCATATGGGAAGTGAGGGGGACTCTCCAACAACAATATAGACAAAAATAAATATGCATTGTTTTATATATTTTTATTGGAAAACTTTAAAGATACAAAATTTAGGAAAATCAAAATTATTTTAGTAGAGTAGAGAAAGCTTAAAACACAATATTCACATTTTATTTTTTTAGCTGTGTCCCTGTTGCAGATTTTCGCTCACTTCCTGTCTGATAAAACCTCTGTAAGCGCAACAGTAGGTGAAGTGAAATCTCTGTAACATAGCCCCAGATAACAGTAAACATCTGTCAAGAGTTCTAATCCTTCCCCAGTTTTATCCAAAAGTAGCGACGGAGTCCGTCTACCATGAAAGGTGCCCTAAGCTTGGCATAGACTTTAACGCAAATCTCATCCCAGGAGTTACATTTTTGAATTAGCTTTGGGGAAGCATAGTTAAGTGTTAAGGCACAGGTTAAGAGTTACATGTGGGAAAGTTGAGAGTTAAGGGCTCTATTTAGAAGTAAGGCTAAAATTCGGGTTGGAGGGTTACGTGTTCAGGAAGAGGGTAATGTTTAGGTGCTGGGGAAGGGTAGTGTTAAAGACTAATTTTAAGGGTTAGGTTAAATAAAACCCTGTTTCCAGACCATTCATTTAAACAAAAGGTATATCAACAAAACTTCTTTGCATAATAGTAAAATGTGCATTGAGTATACAGTATTTTATGCATGCTATTTACTTGTAAAAACCACCCCTGTGACACTCTATAGTATTCATCTTCGTTTCTCTACTTTTTACAATTGCCTAAACGGGTATTTATGGAACAGGCATGAGGTTTTAGCTGCTACCATGCTACCATGGGTTTGAGATTGGTGTCTCTCAAAATTTATGAGCAGATTGACCTGGGAGACATTTATTAAACTACATTACACTTCATGGCTATTCAACTATGGCCAGCAGGCTTAGAAGGGACAGTTAGGGGGATTTTGGTAAGCCAGTCCCCTTCATTATAAAAAGAGGGTCATAAAGCAGTAATACTGTCAATAGGTAAAAACATACAGTATAAACAAACCCTCTTCTGCTTGAACTCAATGTACAGTAATAAGTAGCTGCTAACACAATTTTCTGTCTGCAAAAATACAAAATAAAACAGAGAAGTATAGCGTGGCTAGATAAAATTACACCAAAGTGAATATAAAGTCCATTCCTTATCCACATGCAATGATTCTTAAGGTGAGATTAAAGTGTGACCTAGAGAGAGATCCGCCACCTCCTACAGTAGCTCACACAGCCTCTTACCAGATGGAGTTGACCCTGATTACAGATGGTCAAAACATGCAAAAAAAGGCCACAGGTACACAAAGGATCCAATCAGTCATTTAACAAACTTGGCTTAAGATCCTCCAAAAAGAAATGGTCACAAGGTGTAGAACAGTAATAATCCAAAGCGTATATCCTAAGGGAAAAAATAGAGCCCTCTCATGGTGTAGTAAGCTCACAAGTAAGTGCGATTGTTTCTTCCCTTCTTCTAAAAGTAAACCATTTCATAGAGTAGGCATGGAAGAAGGTTCTCTTTTTAGTTTTCATGCAGAATACACTTATATCACATCTATAAAGAGTGGTGTGAGCCACCAATAAATATCTATCTCCATCCTACATGATAATACTGTCAATGTCTTGTAAACTCTTGTAGGCAAAATACTGTAAATGGAAAGCTGACAAACTGTAAATGGAGACATTACAGTCAGTTAGCAAACTATACTATAATTTTGATTGTTAGCTCTTTGCTGCCTATTTTTCCTATTTTATTGTTAACTATTATTATTTTATTGTGGTTGATTTGGGTTAGTGGTCAATTTTAGCTGCTGCCCTGTCCATAACAAACATTTTTTTTCCTGGAAAGGCTTCCATAAATGACACAGCGTTTACTTTTTTCCTTCACTTTATTCCACTGTGCCCAAAATAAATGGGACAGTTAGGTGTTAAAGGATGAGTTCACCTTTAAAAAAGAAATAAGTGGAAAAAGTTTTGCAGGAAAAAAAAATTGCAATTATTTTTTTTTAACAGCAATCAGTGGATCGCAGGTGCAATGTCAGATTCCTGAACATACTGGCTGCAACCCTGTTGTTCCTAGCTCTGTACGGGCTTTCTGTTACAGAGCTGTAGGCAGTGTGAATGAACAACAAACATTCTAAACAGCATGCTTGCAGTCCATTGAGAACTACAAGCTGTCTGCCACTGTGGAAGATGGGACTTGTAGTTGTCTTAATCACAGATTCCTTTGTATGAATGATGTGGCTCTGTGGGTGGAGCTGTTTTCAAACTGTTACAGCGACTGTAGGGAGAGGATCCCCCGTCCACTGTCACACGGCCCCGCATGGATGTGTAGGGCAGGTCTGGAAAATGTTACACCCTAAATATGGGTATAATGTGTACCATGCTCCAAAAGGTGAACGTAGCCTTTAAGGGCTCTCTTTTTGTACAAGGTTAGAGTAGGGGGATGTATGTGTTGTACTTTTTTTCCATGCACACAACTGCAATATAGTGGTTTGAACTGAACACATAGGACTCAAGGCAAATTGCCTAGTCTATTAGTTGGGATTGCATTAGGCAAGGCTGCGAACCAGTTCTTATCAAAAAGTTTACCTTTAACATTTTAAGTTGTTGACAGGTTCTCTTTAAGTGTTATTCGTCGTACACACAATCGGAATTTCCGATGAAAAAAGTCAGACGGAATTTTTTCATCGGATATTCCAACCGTGTGTTTGCCCCATCAGAGTTTTTCCTTCAGAAATTTTGACAGACTTAGAAAGAGAACAGAATCGGAAATTCCATTTGTCTGTATGGAACTCCGACGGAAAAAAAAACATGCATGCTCAGAATCAAGTCGGCGCATGCATGGAAGCATTGAACTTAATTTTTCTCGTCTCATCGTAGTGTTGTACATCACCGTGTTCTTGACGGTCGGAATTTGGTGTGACAGTGTGTATGCAAGACAGCTTGAACGGAATTCCATCTGAAAAATCCGTCAGAGTTTATCCCGACGGAAATTCCGATCCTGTGTACAAGGTATTAGTTGTTCAGGTAAGCTTGGGAGAGGTACAATATGGTAGAATGGTAGAGTTTTATTTTATTATTAATATTAATATAAGGAGAACTGCATTTGCTCTTAGTACCGGGGACCTTATGCCTTACACTTCTAGTGTTGTCAAGAACATTGCATTTGGCCATATTAAACCCTCATGTTTGAAATGGTAATACTCTCAACACATTTCTGATATAAAGTTGTCAGATCAGTCTACAAGGAATAATGCAACATTTTTGTACACCAACTATGTAAAGGGTTAAAAGCACCAAGCTAATGTTAAATAGATTATATAACATCTCACTTGCCTCCTATTTTAATCCACGGTTCTTTAATCACATACGCACAGCAGATCAAAGGAGCCTCGATCAGACAGGAAAAGACAAGAGAAGGGATAAAACTCATATAACTTTGTAGTAGTGAACATCCATGAGTGACTGGTACTGAACTCCAGGCACTGCAGGGGTTGGATTGCCATAGGATCCTGTTCTACTTCCACAGTCCTAATTCCCGGAAATATCTGCCAAACTCAGTGGGGGCTCAGAGAATTCAAAAGTCTTTTTTTGTGTATTTAATGAGACACATTCTTTGAATAAAACCATTGTTTCCTCATATTTATATAATCAATCCACCAAAAAACTGATAGTTTAGTATTTGGTAGACGCTGGAGAGTTGACGCATAACTAAACCCAAAAACAAAAATGTATTATATTGTAGCTAACCAATTACTGGATGTGGTGGCTGCATTGGTTTTCTTTTCTTTTTTCAGGCTTCTAATCCTTTATTTTCACCTGGTGATCAGCCCCAGAACACGCTTCTTGTTTTAGGGTGGCTACGTTCACTCCTCCACTACGTCTATGGAGGAGTAACATAGAGGGTAATGTTATATGGACTGGAAGATTTAGAGGTAGTTTACATCAGTAACTAACAAAATAAAACTGGACTTCAGCTAACATGTATTAGGCCTCATGCTCACTGGCATATTGAAAAATACCTCTAAATGTCAAACCAGCTGCCAGATCTTTTCAGCATTAAATTTGAACATTATGCACATAAATCACACTTGTTTATGCATGTTTTGTACATGTTTACAAGTGTTATTTTTATCTTAAATACTACCATTGGTCATATACAGTACCTGTCTGTGAGAATGTGTTTCCAACACGACGGCATCGCGCTGATTCTCGGCGACAGGGTGCCGACATCTCGCACTCGCTGGAATAGGAAATGCACATTCCAGCCAGCGCGACATAGAAGCGACGGGGATCCGACTTGGATTCCCGCCAATTCTAGATGCGCCATTTGGTATGAATCATGAGGGGGAACTCCACGCCAAATTTTAAATAAAAAAACGGCATGGGTTCCCCCCAGGAGCATACCAGGCCCTTAGGTCTGGTATGGATTGTAAGGAGAACCCCCTACGCGGAAAAAAACAGCGTGGGGGTTTCCATATCAGAGCCCATATCAGAGCACGCCCCCCGGCCGGTCAGGAAAGGAGTGGGGACGAGCGAGCGTCCCCCCCTCCTGAGCCGTACCAGGCCGCATGCCCTCAACATGGGGGGGTGGGTGCTCTGGGGCAGGGGGGCGCCCTGCGGCCCCCCACCCCAAAGCACCCTGTCCCCATGTTGATAAGGACAGGGCCTCTTCCCCACAACACTGGCTGTTGGTTGTTTGGGTCTGCTGGCGGGGGGCTTATCGGAATCTGGGAGCCCACCTTTAATAAGCGGGCTCCCAGATACCGGCCCCCCACCCTAGGTGAATGAGTCTGGGGTACATTGTACCCCTACCTATTCACCTGGAGGAAAAAAGTCAATAAAATAAACACACAACACAGGTTTTTTAAATAATTTATTAGTCAGCTCCGGGGGTCTTCTCCGCTCTCCAGGGATCTTCTTTCATCTTCTCCGCTCTTCGGTGTCGTCTTTGTTCTCCCCGGTTCTTCTCCCGCTCGCTCTCCGGTTCTTCTCCCGCTCGCTCTCCGCTGCCTGGGTGGCCACCGCTATCTTCTTTGAAGCTTTTTTACTAGAGGCGGCCAGCCCCGTCTTCTTTTCTTCAGATGTTGACTCGATGCTCCCTCCCGCTGTAATGCCGGGTGTGTGGTGCGCAACGATTTATATAGGCATCTTATGATGTCACAGTTCCAGCATGCTCCAGGACCCAAGGAGCATGCTGAGACTGTGCACCCATCCCCCCCATGTTGAGGGCATGCGGCCTGGTACGGCTCAGGAGGAGGGGGGGTCGCTGGCTCGCCCCCACTCCTTTCCTGACCGGGGGGGCGGCGTGCTCGGATACGGGTCTGGTATGGATTGTGGTGGAACCCCACGCCATTTTTTCAGCGTAGGGGGTTCTCCTTACAATCCATACCAGACCTAAGGGCCTGGTATGCTCCTGGGGGGGAAACCCATGCCGTTTTTTTATTTAAAATTTGGTGTGGAGTTCCCCCTCATGATTTATACCAAATGCCGGGTCTAGAATTGGCAGGAATCCAAGTCGGATTCCCGTCGCTTCTATGTCGGCTTTTTCTCGTCGTGGCGAGCCGGCACGGCGCTGGCTCCCGCTATGGGGTTCGTAGGTGGTCAATCTCGCCGAGAAAAGGAGCGAGATTGACACAATATCGCGGTCACCTACTGTACCCCTAATTGATTTTTTTTTTATAATAATACATGCAAATTTGACAAACTGCACCATTTTGTTGCTCTCTGCTCCAGTGGGAGGTATGCTAAGTGGCTGTTTGCTGGTTTCCTTACAGAATATCTGATGGATCATACAAGGAGTTTAATCATTGAGATCCCCCTCTTCAGAGGCAGCTCTAGGCTTTGTGAGGCCTTAAGCAAAACTTAGACATGGGGGCCCCACCATGCCCATAATGGGTAAAAAAATTCAAGCAAAAAAAATGACTGCAGAAAGTTGCACGGATCTATCACAAAGTGATTGAGCAGAAGCAAATTAGGTGGCTGAGAGGCCCCTGTGAGTGTGAGGCCTTAGGCAACTGCCTAATTTGCCTAATTAAAGAGCCACCTCTGCCCCTCCTCATGATGTTGAGGAGAAGAAAGTTCTATCGCCACATTCTATGCCCTACTGGAGAGGATGCGGTCCAAACGAACCGTATGGATAGGAACATGCAGAGGAGTGTTTCAACTGAAGAATGTCTCCTGGTCACACTCAGGTATGTAGTAATGATAGGTTTTAATCATGTAAACATAACCTATGTATGTGTATTTGCTATGTTCTCTGAAGTGCAATGTACAGTACCAAAAGTCATAGTATATACAGTATTTAGTACAGTATATTGCAGAGTATCAACTATAGTATGCAGAATGTGGGCTAGCATATTGTGAGTATGTAACAGGGATGGGAAACATGTGGCACTCCATCTATTGCAAACTGTTTGTTGCAATTTCTTTAGTTGTTGAAGGTATTCATCGCTATTCTTTTTTTTTTTTTTTTTGGTTCAAACAAAGGTCTTATTGAAGAAAAAAATTGGCATGTACATATGAGGCACAGTAACATAATCAGCAACAGTGTTCAGGAAAAAAAAGAAAAACACAACAGTTGTCATAGGTTGGTTCACGCATGGTGACATATAACACATCTAGACATTGGCATCAAGAGCAGCTTGTAAAGTCAGGGCCAACATACTGATCAATATAGTGACAGTAACACGAGAGCATACATCATACAATATAAATGCAAGGGTACTCCTCTCCAATCATGTGCACGTATCAGAGTCATTCAGCCAGCGGTTCCATATCTTATTATATTTCTCTGGGCACCCTCTAATTATGTACAAATATTTTTTATAAGGCAGTGTCCCATTTATGTCCATCTTCCACTCTGACCATTTAGGAGGTAAAGGTCTCATCCATTTCCTGGCTATGAGTTTTCTAGCTGAGAACAGTGTCTCCTGCAGGAAAAATTTTGTGTGTCTGTCCAGAACTTCTGGAAAAATACCCAGGAGGCACTGTTTGCGGTCTAGGGTTATTGGTGAGCCCATGCTGTCATGTTGAAAGGTAACCACCTGAGTCCAGTATCCCTGGATCTTAGGGCAGGACCATAGAAGATGAAAGAATGTACCCGTTTCCACCCCACACATCGGACATAGATTGGATTGCTCTCTTCTGTATCTGGCCACCCAAACAGGGGTAAGGTGCATCCTATGTAGAATATAAATCTGAGTTAGCCTTTCTGATAGCTTAGGGGACACTTCCCTACAGGACTCCAAAGCCTCCTCCCACTCCTCATCATCCATTGGGCCCACCCCTCTCTCCCAACGGGGCTTGAGAGCATAGACAACCCTACCAAACCCAGGGGTAGACAGCATATTGTAAAATGATGAGATAAGGCCCTTTTGATCCAAGCTTCTAGCTATAGCCATGATGTGATTAGGGGTGGGCTAAGGGGTTGACTGCGGAAACTGAGCCCGCAGGGCATGTCTCACCTGACAGAATCTGAAAAATATGTGTTTTTGAAGTGTGTATTCCTCGCGGAGTCTATAAAATGTTTTAAGGTCTCCGTTTATCAGCAAATGGTGCAAGTACACCCTGTGAGCTCCAAACCCCAGGGTCCTGAATTTCGCAGAGTTCTGCCAAATGCTTGTTGTGCCATAGTGGCGTGTAATCATTATGTTTCGGTATCCCAATTTTTGTGGATGCCAAGTCCCATATGCATCTATAATGATGCAGTCGAGGCTTGACCTCACCGCATGAATCTATGCTACCAGTCCCCACTGCTATAGCATAAAGTGGATCTCCAGTGCGCTGCGCCCATCTTGGACATATTAAGACTCTAAAACGTTCACTGTCCATTTTGTCAAGGTGAAAGAGTTGTGAGAGTTGAGCCGCAATATAATAGTGGTTAAGGTCGGGCAGAGCTGTTCCCCCCATATCCGACGGGTTCTTGACAATTTATGCCTATTATTTCCCCAAACAAAGGGACTGAGAAGGTAGAAGATATGACGGAGAATGCCATAGCACGTACAACACCTTGGGCAAGAGAACCATCTTTATAAGGTTTATGCGTCCCCACACCCCTAATGGTAGACGAGCCCACGCTCTGAGCTTGGTCTTAATTATGGAAAAAAGAGGTTCAATGTTAAGGGCAGTTTAATCCGCTGGGTTTCTGGATATATGTATTCCTAAGTAATTTATCGCCTCAACCCTTTGCAGCGACAAGTTGGCTTGGGACTCAGGGGAGGGGGGGGGGGAACTGTCAAGCGGTAAAATCTGGGATTTATTCCAATTCATTTTTAGTCCCGAGAAGGTTCCGAAATCGCTATTCTTGTTTTACTTATTTATAGCATCTGGATAGTGTTTCATATCTAATCTACATCACTAATTTCTACTGAGTGTTTGCATAGTGGTCAAGGTGACATGAAAAATCAGTTTGACGCTATGGGAGGAGCTGCATCAGGTCATGATTTTTAAGTCAACAGTCACACTCTAGGAAGAGTTTACAGAAGAGTTTTGGGGGAAAAACGCAATTTCCAAACTGCATTGGAGCCTTGGGCAAAAAGCATTTGATGGTGAAGATGCCACCAACATTCAGCTCCAAGTATTTAAATTCTAAAAATACTTTTCAAGTTTTCTGCTATGATTGGTAGATGCCCATCTCTGTTTTGTCACAATTGATGTGGGGGCCTATAGAAGCCATAGAGATTCCTGCATTTTTAGAGAGTCGAAAAGGGGGCAGAGGCTGTATTAAGGACACCTGTAGATCCATCCAAGCAGGCCTCTGCCAGGTACAACTTAGTTCAGTCTGCCATAAAATCCAAATGCCTCATTAGCCACAATAAGGCATTTGGACTGGCAAAGAATCTAATGTGGCCCTACAGTGAACATGGTCTTTGCTACAAACATAAGATCTTTAATTACCGACTGAGCTGGGCACGTTGGATGGTCAAATGAGTTTGTACAGCAAGGTGGCAAATCCTCCTTTCCTCAATTTTGTTGGATGCTGAAAATGCCATCAAATTGGTGCTGACGTCTGTCCTACACAATTATATTATGAAAATGAAGAGGGCATCCTTAGTCCCTGTGCCCCCAAACTCTGCTCAAGATCTGCAGTTTATCGACCTATGCCCTAGTTATCACATCATGAACATCAGTTTACTAACTTCTTTATTTCCCCAGAAGGTCAACACTGGCTTTTCAGAATGACCATGTATAGAATACTTCATCCTGAAGTACTTCATTCTATCCCCATATCCTATTAATAATAAAGATAGCAGCACTGTCAAGCTGGATATCCCTTCACTTGGCTCTGTTTGTATAAAACAGGGCAAGTCACTAATAGGGTGACTTGCTCTTTTAACTGTCACTCTGGACCTGGGACATGGGGCATATGACCCAGAGCACATGCCCTTGGTGCCAGAATCCAGCAATCATGCTACTGTCAATAGGTATTTTGTCATCAGCAGCCCCAGGAACTGTACAAATTCAGATGGTTTAATGCCCTGGCACTCCCCTAAATACTGAGCTATCAGTTTTTTGTGTGGACTGGTGCATTAAAGGTCATATTTTTTAAGCTCATGGATACTTCCAACACTGTAGTCATCCAAACATGTACAAGGCAAACCTCTTTTTTTTTAACTCCATGGCAAAGGATCTCTTTGCTAAAATAAATGTTTAGTAGCATTAGTAGTGAACCTTTTGTATACCACCGCTTCCAAGGTAAGTTCTGATACTTCTGTCATACAACAGGTGTACTTTAAAGTGTAAGTGGAGAGATAACCAGGGAGTCGATTAGGAGCTAGATAAAATAAAATTTTCCGAAAAAAATTAAAATAAACTGTTAGAAATACTGTTGTTGGAGAAATTTTTTGGATTGGACTTTCCAGAATTAATTGCTAATGTCTTTGGTGACAATAAATCAAATTTCTTTGATAATATGCCATTAGGTTATCTCTTAGGCCTCGTACACACGATAGGATAGCCAGAGGACAACGGTCTGAAGGACCATTTTCATTGGTCGAAACCGATCGTGTGTGGGCCCAATAGGTTATTTAACCTTTGGTTAAAAAATAGGAACTTGCTTTAAAATTTAACCGATGGAGGCCTAACCCATAGGTCAAAAACGATCGTTAGTATGCAAAAGCATCGGTTAAAAACCCGCGCATGCTCAGAATCAAGTCGACACATTCTTGGAAGCATTGAACTTCGTTTTTTCAGCACGTTGTTGTTTTTTTTACGTCACCACGTTCTGACACGATCGGTTATTTAACCTATGGTGTGTAGGCGTGATGGACCATCAGTCAGCTTCATCGGTTAACCTAAGACAACGGTCCTTCAGACCGTTGTCCTCTGGCTATCCTATCGTGTGTACGAGGCCTTAAGGCATTTCTGTAATTTCAAGCAATGTGTTTCTTTTCAGGTATATGTATTCAGTTATTTGCTGGTCCCTAAAAATTGTCAATAGCTATATCTAATGTTATTTATTCAGGAGACATGCTCATTGAAAAAACATTAAAAAATAACAAGCAAGAATACTTTATTCCAAAAACACAGAACAGTCCTCTGCTCCAGTCATGCACAATGAACCTAAAAGTTACATCTTGTTGTCTGAAGCTCCTGCCTCTCCCTGGCAAACAGAATTATATTAACAAGCTGCGTACACAGACGGTGCATACCGGTATTTTGTAGAACATAATTGAAATGTTATAGTGTATGCGGATGGCGGCTCAGTATTCTATACCTATCATGGGTTTATTACACTAATCTTTTTCTTTCTTTAAAAAAAAAAAAACTATAAAACTTTTTTGGTTAATGTAAAAAAGGCTTTAAAAGCATGTGTTCTTATTTTTAAAGCAATTTCAACCAAAAAGGGTTTATATATTGTACTGTTTATACTGTAGCTGTATATATATAATTTTAAACGTGTTAAAAGCTAAGCTTTAGGTAAACAGCACAAGTTCAATAATGTGTAATGCACAAGGACAGGGCTCTGAACAGGGCCGGCCTTATGTGTTCAGGCGCCCTGTGCGAGCTAATCCTGTGGCGCCCCCCCCCCCCCTGACACGAAAAAATGTGCCATTGTTTACTGCGTCACTGGTTCCCACAAAGTGTCAGATTGTCAGTCGCAATATATCAGCCCCGCTATAAGTCACTGATCTCCGCCATTACTAGAAAAAAAAAAAAATTCCATAAATATATCCAATAGTTTGTAGGCACAATTCATCCAATGACACCGATAATGGGGTACAATTTCTCCCAATGACTCCAATGATGTGACACAATTTCTCTCAATGACACCAATGACGGGACACAATTTCTCCTGACAACACCGATTATAGGGCAACCATTACTCCTATTGACATCAATGATGGGACACAATATCTCTTAATGACACCAATTATGGGGCACAATTTCTCCCATTGACACCAAAGATGGAGCATTGTTTTTTCCCCACTGACATCAGGACCTTTTGTACTCCAAATGGCCACAGTCTGACCCTCCTGAAGCACAATAAACCAGGCCTATGTTTAGAAAGTTTGGAGACACCTGGCCTAAATTTATGAAAAAAAGTAAAAAAATACAATTGGATAAGTTATATAGCCGAAAGTCATTTTATTTTATTTTTTTTCAAATTTGGTCTTTTGGCAAAAAAAAAATATAAAAAAAATAATAAAAAAAAACACGGAAAAAATAAAATAAGGCAGAGGTGATCAAATACCACAGAGGAAAAAAACAATACAAATTATATTTGTGTACAGCGTTGCATGACCGTGCGGTTGTCAGCTTAATTTACGCAGTGCACATCGCAAAAAAATGGCCTGTCATGAAGGGGGGGGGTAAATCTTCCAGAGGTCACGTGGTTAATCAGTGATTTACCCCCCCCCCCTTCATGACAGGCCATTTTGTATATGTGCACTGCATAACTTAATGTGGAGGTTCACCTAAAAATAAACTTTTAACATTGCATTTATGAGATTAATGACAATTAGAATCGGCTGTTTTTTTTTTTAAATACGTCCGTACATACCGTTTCCTATATGCGTTCTCACCGCCGCTTCCGGGTATGATGGTCGGGGCTGGGCGTTCCTAATTGATTGACAGGCATCCGACCGACGCATACAGCGCGTCACGAGATGCCGAAAGAAGCCGAACGTTCGGCTTCTTTCGGCATCTAGTGACGCGATGTATGCGTCACGAGATAACTAGCGTTCAGAATGGAGATAGCACATTCGTCACGCTATAATGGACTGAAAAGCACGAAGACTGAAAAGCGCAAATTGTCTCTCACCAAACTTTTACTAACACAAGGATCAGCAAAAGCAGCCCAAAGGTGGCGCCATTTGAAAGAAACTTCCTCTTTATAATCCCGTCGTACGTGTTGTCACCGCACTTTGGTCTGAATTTTTTTGCATGAACGTGTGTATGCAAGTCAGGCTGGAGAGGAATCACGTTGTAAAAAACAACGGGTTTTTGAACGACAAGAAAAACGATAGTGTGTACGCGGCATTAAGGTTTGACTTCATCTGAAGACACAAATCTGCAGAAAATCCAATAGTGTGTATGGGGCCTTAGGGCTCTTTCACACGGGCGGATCAGTAATGATCCGCCTCCGTGTGTCCGTAAGCTCAGCGGGGATCGCTCCATATATCCCCGCTGAGCCAGCGGCTGACAGGGCGGTCCCCGCACACTGTGCAGGGCCCCGCCCTGTCTTTTCTCCGCTCTCCCCTATGGGGGGATCGGATTAACACGGACCGTGTGTCCGTGTTCATCCGATCCGCAGACGGAAGAAAAAATAGGACATTCTTCCGTCTGCAAAATCGGATCTTTGCAGAGGCGGGTTATTACGGATGTCAGCGGATGTTCATCCGCTGACACCCGCAATCACATAGGGACCAATGTATGTCTCTTTTTCATCCGCAAACGGATGGATGAAAAAGCGGACATACGGTCCGCATGCCTGAAAGGGCCTTTAGAGGGGTGTACTGCGTATCTATTTATTTTTATTCTCCATAGTTGCTTTTGTTTTAGAAGTGGTTTCCATTTACTGTGTATTAAAATTGCATTTCCACTGACTTACAGAGGAATAAAAGAAATTTAAAACATGACAGATGGTGATGGTTGGCCAAAGCACCATTAATTACAAATGATCACTGCTGTTTCATACTTTCCAATACAAAATTCAAAACAAGTCCTTGATTCATAAACGCATGTCGGATGAAAGACACAAACGCCCCCTGGGAAAGTTACCACCTAGTTGGCTGTGAGGCAAAACATCTTGTTTATTTTTCAGGTATTTTGATACATGAGGCCTAGTGTGATTTTTGTGTTGTTGTTGTTTTGTTTAGTGATATATTTAATAACTAGATTACCTTTAGTTTATGCACAGTACAGTTCATGTTCTCAGCATAATACAATAGAAACGAGCATATAGTACACATAAGAGGGGTTAAGTGAGAGAATGAAATATTTCCTCTCATTACATCCTGGTTATCTGTGTAGAAATCCCTCATAATCCATAGCTGGGACGCAGGCCTCGGAGCCTTCTTGCAAGCATTGAGCTCCTGTGTGTAAACTGGCAGTCTGCCTATGATGTCTGGGATTTTCGTAGAGACGGGGCCGCCAGAGCTTCCACTTTGAAGTCCAGATCTGGGGCCCGGGGAACATTTTCAGGAGTAATCCATTCATTGAGTACAGACGGCGCTGATATGGTGTGAGAATTCCTCTCATTGGCGTAAGCAAAAAGAGAGACCTAATTGGTTTGCAAATGGAACGGAATTGCCTGTTCCTAGGCGCTTTTACTGTAATGTAGAAATGCACTATATTGCTCATTGTTAAATGGTATATCCAGACATCACATGCATTTAACTCCAAACCTTCCTCTGCTCCTCTGGAGTAAATCCCAACAGTATTATTTTTTTTGTTCACCCTGCAGCAAGAAGCAGCTTCTGTTATGATATTATGACGAAGCTTGTAAATGGCTGTAAGGGCAGCTACTGGGGGCTCAGTTCCTATTGTCATCATAGTCACACCCCCAGAACTACATCTTCAAAGAGCATTTCCTCTACACACAGTGTATGGGCAGCCTCTTGGTCTCAAGGCAGCAGCATTGTTTTGCAAGGAAATAAACCAATTAACTGTATGCATGTGGAGTCAGTGGGATAATGATGGTACAGGAGAGGTCGGTTCTGCAGTCCAGCTGGCAGGACTGGCAACGCTGGTTGAGAATCCGTTCATACAATGGCTTGGAGCCTGATTTACTAAAAAGGTAATACATGAGAGAATATTCACTTCAGTTACCCAATTATGTGAAAAGCAAATTCCTGTTAATTTTTAATACCCAATTGTGTGCAGGTGAAGTAAGTAAGCAAACATTTGCTTTTCACAGGACTGGACAATAGAAGTGAATATTCACACTAACTTCCTCAGTAAATCAGCTTTGCTGTGCTGTCAGCCCTAAGGGCCGCTTAAAAACATGAATCACACAGGAATGCGCTGTGCGTTCCTGTGCCATTTACATGCGATACAGATGCAGTGCAATTTAAACTCATTCATTTGAATGGGCTGAAATCACACAGACTGCACCATAAGTAGTACATGCGCTACTTTATACTTTACAAAAGACATTGGGCCAGATCCACAAAAGGGATACGCAGGCGTATCTGCTGATACGCCGTTGTATCCCTGTTTCTATCTATGTGACTGATTCATAGAATCAGTTACGCATAGATATTCCTAAGATCCGGCAGGTGTAATAGTTTTACACTGTCGGATCTTAGGATGCAGTACCGCGGCCGCCGCTGGGGGCATTTCTCGTCGAAATTCCACGTCGGGTATGCAAATTAGCACTTACGGAGATCCACAAAGGTTTTTCCCTTCGTTAATTCTCCGTAAGTGTTAGTTTGCCGTCGCAAAATTAGGGCTGCTTTTACAAAGTGTAAACTTAGTACACCATGTAAACGTATACCCTTCTTTCCCGCGTCGCTGTCAATTTAAAAAAAAAAAAAAAAAAAATTCCGCCGCATTTCTCTTTTTTACCCGTCGCGATTCACAAAACTCGGCGCAACGTAACGTAACGCAAAGCACGTCGGGAAAATAGCGTCGGGAGCATACGCAGTACGTCTGGCGCGGGAGCGCGCCTAATTTAAATGGGACTCGTCCCATTAGATTGGGCCCGCCTTGCACCGGACGGATTTAAGTTACACAGCTGCAAATTTCTAGGTAAGTGCTTTGTGGATCGGGCACTTAGGTAGAAATTTTGCGGCGGTGTAACTTAAATCGGAACATTTAAGTTAAGCCCGCTGGTTGTGGATCTGGCCCATAGCAACTGGATCTTATGGTACTATTGGACCATGCGATGCAGTGCATGCTAACACACTGCGCCTGCAACCTCCGCTTAGGGTGTTTTCAAGTTAAAGGATAACTAAAGGTCCCTTTTTTATAGACATGTGCAATTTGTTTAGTTCAGAATTTGTTTAACGAATTTAAACAAATTAGTTAATGCGTAAATATATACATTTTCAAATTTCCGAATTTTTCCGAATATTTGAAAATCCAAAAATTCTAAATTTGAAATTTCAAATTTCGGAAATCCAAAATTTCGGGAATCCAAAAATTTCGGAAATTTGAAAAGTCAAAATTCGGAAATGTCAGAATCTGTAAGTTCGGAAATTCTAAAATGCGGGAATTGGAAAAAAATTGAAATTCTGAAATTCTAAAGCTCAAAATTCGAAATTTTGGACATTCTAAAATTCGGAAATTCTAAATTCTTAAATAAGAATCAAAATCCGAAAATAAGAACGAAGATCCGAAGATTCAAAAACCCGAAAATTCGAACATCTGAAATAATAACTAACTAATAATAACTTAACTAATGCTAACTATTAAATTATAGGTATTGGAATTTCCTTTTAAATTTGGCTGTTAGTGAACGTAACAAATACAAATTTACAAATTATCCGTATGTAAACGAATGGAACGTAAATAATTAATAATAATAAATAACAATAATAATAATAAAAACCTATTATTTTATTATTTATTATTATTTTGTTTCATTCCTTTTGTTTAGATGCAGCATTCTTTATTTCAGATAATTCGTAACTTCAGATAAATTTGCATTCACTACGTTCACTAACAGCCAAATTCCCATACCTATAATTTAGCAGTTAGTTATTATTAGTTAGTTAGTTATTATTTTGAATTTTTGGATTTTTGTTCTTTCGAATTTTCGGATTTTCGATTCTTATTTACGAATTTCGAATGTTCGAATTTACAAATTCTGAATATTTGCATTTCCAAATTTTCAAATTTACGAATGCCTGAATTTTCTAATTTTCTTATTTACGAATTCCGAATTTAAGAATTTACAAAAAACAAACAAAAACAAATTAAACAAAAGCAAACAAATTTTTCGACAGTGCACATGTTTTATCTTTTTTTTTAACAAACATGTCAATTTATCTCCTCTGTGCAGTTGGTTTTGCACAGAGTGGCCCTGATCTTCCTCTTCTGGGGTCCCCCAGCAGCGCTCCTGGCTCCACTTCTCAAGTGCCCCGTCAGAGAAGCTCTCCCCCTTGGGACACTTGGGTCTGGGCACGCTCCCGTTTCTGCTGCATCCATTGACATAGACAGCAGGACTTGACTTCGCCCCCTCCGCCTCCCGCGTCATTGAATTGGATTGACAGTAGTGGGAGCCAATGGCAGCGCTGCTATCAATCTATCCAATCATGACCCGAGACACCGGCTGGAGCGGGTGTGCTCTTCCCCGACGCAGGAATGATTGGGTTCAGGTAGGTAAAAGGGGGGCTCTGGGGGGCTGGTGCACTACAAGAGGTGTTTCATTAAGGTGAAAAACAGCAAGGGTTTACAACCGCTTTAACCCCTTTGTAATCAGCATAGCCCATAACCACTTCATGCTTCCCTCTGAGGACCAGCTTTATGGAGACGCTCATTTAATTTTCCAGCAGGACTTGTATTCACTATATGTGGTCTCCCACAGTGCACAGAACATGGAAATGCAATTATTTTAGTAAGTATAAACTGCCAAATATATTTTCTCATCAGCAGTATATAGCAGTTTTCTGACTTTTATCAGTGTCCCGCCAAGCACTGGTGAAAGCTTGTAGGAAGAGTTAGCATTCACCTCTGACTATCCTATGAGGCTGCATGACCCCTGACTTTCTGTCTGGACAGTGCTTATTGGCCCTGTGCCGATCACATGCAACCCCCCCCCCCCCCCCAAAAAAAAAACTCTCTAGAAATACACACCAAACTGAGCATATGCAGAGTGCCTCCAAGGCTCTGTTTTGTCAGCAGATGATCGGGGATAGTGGAAAAATGGGAGGATCAGAGAAAACAGGATGAAACGGCCTTTTTACACAATGCGTAGGATTAACCCCCTAGGTTCCACAGTGAGTATAACAAGCATGGTTTACTGCATATACAGACTGATTTTACTGTTGTGGGTTTAGTAACACTTTAAATTCAAGCTACTTTGGTATTGATTCATTAATGCTGGGGAAAGAAAATGACCACCAAACTGTATTTTTGTCTTGATAAATTATGTACACCTCATTAGGGGAGCAACTTAGAAATTCTTAATTAACCTTTTCCTTGCCCTTGCAATTGAACTTCTGGCGGTGGCTCTTAGGCTTTCCCCAAAGGTAATAGGATTTGAAAAGGGGAATAGTGGAAGAAAAAGTGGCATTATATGCGGATGACCTTCTACTATTACTAGGAGATACGCAGGCGTCCTTACCGAAGGCAATAAAAATAATAAAGAATTTTGGCAAATTTTCCAGATTGGGAAAAATCTGCATTGTTACCAATAGATCCCCTGGACGGTCCCTTGCCTGAGGAGGTCGCTCAAATTCAAATAGTGGACAAAATTAAATACTTGGGAATTAATATCACAAGAGACCCTAAACAGTATATCATAAATAACATTGTCCCACTATTGGAAAAATTTAGGGGAAAAGCTAAACTATGGAAACATCTCCCATTGTCAGTAGCAGGATCATGTAACTTGATCAAAATGCTATGGATGCTATGCATTACATAACTCTCCAGTGTGGGTATACAAAAAGTGGTTTCTAAAGTAAGATGCTATTTTCAGAGACTTAATTTGGAAAGGTGGAAGGAGGGGTTGCACTCCCACACCCTCAGAGTTACTTCCTTGCGGCACAATTACAGCATATAGGAGGGTGTAATGGAACGGAGGGGGGATATGTAGGGAGGGAAATGTTGCTACAAAACACCCTGCATAGGTCAATGGTAGAAGCTATGGAGGCGGGTTCTTTCTTCTCTAGGCTCCCCACATTAAGTCTAATGCCGCGTACACACGACCATTTTTAATGGTCTAGAAAAAACAAAGTTTTTTTCAACCCGATTATTGTTAAGCCTGCCTTGCCTACACACGATCATGAAAAAAAAATGTTCTAGCAAAGCGCGGTGACATACAACACGTACGACGGCACTATAAAGGTGAAGTTCCATTCGGATGGCGCCACCCTTGGGGCTGCTTTTGCTGATTTTGTGTTAGTAAAAGTTTGGTGAGAGACGATTCGCACTTTTCAGTCTGTTACAGCGTGATGAATGTGCATTACGAACGCTAGTTTTACCAGAATGAGCGCTCCCGTTTCATAACTTGCTTCTGAGCATGCGCATTATTTTCACGTCGTTAAAGCCTACACACGACCATTTTTTACAATGTTAAAAACGACAATGTGAAAAACGACATGAAAATTTAGAGCATGTTCTAAATTTTTAATGCCCATTTTTAACGTCACAAAAATGCTCTGGAGCCCACACACGATCGTTTTTAATGACATTAAAAAAATATATATTTTTCCCCAATCGCGAAAAACGGTCGTGTGTACGTGGCATAATGGGTAAAACATGGGAGACAGTGAAGACAGAGTATACTCCCCTACGTCTGCAAGTCGTTCAAAATACGGCCGCTCAATTTGCGACTGGGAAAAAAACATGGGAATCAATCTCACCTTCACTGAGATCCCTTCATTGGTTGCCAGTAAAAGACAGAATCACTTTTAAGGCACTCTGTCTGACACATAAGTGTGTTCAAGGAAATACCCCCCAATATCTATGCGAAAAATTAAAATGTCACAACCCCAATCACGTTCTGCGATCCACCAACCAAAATCTACTCGAGATACCCAAAGCCAGATACAAGTCCAAAGGAGAACGAAGATTTGGAATGCAAGGACCTAGACTATGGAACGCTCTACCAACCAGCATCTGGTTGGAGGTGAGTCACCTGGCCTTCAGAAAAAAACTCAAACCCCATCTTTTCTGAGGGCAAAAGTACAGTAGGGAAAGGATACTAAGCGCCCAGAGGCAATTCAGTTCGCATGTGTTGCACTATATAAGTTTCTCCCTCACTCAGAGAATAGAAATTTGGGCGAAATTCAGAAGATGGGGACAATTAAGGAATGGGAAAGGTGCGGAATACAGTTTATTAGTCAGGTATATAAGGAAGATACTCTGAAATCTTTTCAGGAATTAAGGGAATAATACACAATATCGAATAAATCCTTGTTTTAAGATCCTACAGGTCAGGCATGCTTTGGAGGCGCAGTTTAGAGAGAGGGCACATGAATGGAGCAAGATTTCTTTGCTTTAGAGCAGGGATCCTCAAACTACGGCCCTCCAGCTGTTGTAGAACTACACATCCCATGAGGCATTGTAACACACTGAAATTCACAGACATGACTAGGCATGATGGGAATTGTAGTTCCTGAACAACTGGAGGGCCGTAGTTTGAAGACCCATGCTTTAGAGGGTAATTAATGCAACCACCCCAAAAGGCCTCATTTCGAGCATATATACACATATATTTAAGGGGAGCCTGCAAGGGATAGGGGCCCCACCAAGTAGGAGGAGATGGGAACAAGACATAGGAACTATATTGGAAGAGCAATTGAGTAGAATCCTTGAATTGAGTTCTTTGATCTCACTGTCCCCCTCCCAAAAGATGTCACACATCTTTCTGTTTCGAGCATACTATATTCCTCAATTACTTTATTTGTTTGACCATATTTTAGTCACTAGTTGTCCGAGATGTGGGGAAATAGAAGGCGATTTAATCCACATGTTTTGGAGGTGTCCGAAACAATTTTGGTACTGGAAGAAGGTATCTGAAGTTATAAGTCAGGTATTCGGAGGACCTCCAAACCCGGATGTAAGGCTTTGTGTATTGGGGTTCATAGAGGGGGAGGGAAACCCCAGATGCACTCAGATTGCAATCCTCAGGTGTCTATTTCAGGCAAGGAAATTGAAAGGGCAAAGGTGGCAATTAGTCTTACCCCCCATCCTGTATAGAATGGGAGAAAGGCATGAACGAGACAATCTGTTGGGAGGTAAAAGAATACCCTTTTTTAGAGTGAGGTGGAAGACAATGGTCACAAACCATCTGTACAGAGGAGAGAAAAAGGGTAGAGAATGAATGCAACTAAAATTAGAGGTGACATATAGGAATGGTAGATGAGTGTGAATGAGGGTGAAAGGTGTGGAATATGGAGGGGAGTAAGGTTGAGAGTGGGTATTGGGATAGTGAGGAAAGAGATGGAACACAAAGGGAGTAAATGATGGGGGGTTATGAGGGTTGATGTGGAGGCTTCGAATGGGAAGTTTATGGGAGGAAGATGGACTTGGTATAGAACAAACGATTAAAAAATGTATTGTGAATATGTCTATCTCTCATATTTCTGTATATTAAATGGGGCAGGGAGGGGAAGGGGATAAGAGTTGTTTTGTATGTTAAGATGTTTAATGGAGGAACATTTTTCAATTATAATAAATTATACAGATTATAAAAAAACAACCCTTTCCTTTTCTTTTTCTTTTTTTTTTCTATTTTTTATTCATTGTCTTTACATTTTTATTTTGTTTCATGGTTTTCTTTATCACTTTTGGGTCACACTCATTATTTTTATTTTTTTTTTATTTTTTTTGATCCACCTTAACATCACACTATTTACAATAATTTTCTCTTTGTTTTAAAACATTTTCTAAAAAAAAAAAAAATTATTTAATTTTTTTTTCTTACTCTATAATTTTCTTCATCCTTCATTTACTGCTTATTTTCTTTCATTATATATATATATATATATATATATATATATATATATATATATATATATATATATATATATATATATATATATATATATATATATATTTTTTTTTACTTTCTTTCATCTATGTGCCTTTTGCTCAGTGTTTTTGATGATTGTGCACCTCTCATCTGCTTTTCTAATGGCTGATGATGCATAAATTGCCTTTACCCAGCTCACCACTCTATGATTAAGCTCAGGTGGACGGAGTGAAACACACCAGCGGTGTGGTTTCTCGTGGAGACTCATGGACTAAGGCCATTTTTGATGTTTATACAAAGCTGGCTGGTCTGGAGTGCAGTGTTTCTCTTATATTGCATATGCATTGCTTTGGATGAGATTGTTGGGCAGCCTGCACCCCTTTTATCTAATGATTGCTGGAGTTGTTCCCTTGGCTTTGTAGTGGTGCTAAGACCAAGGTTACAATATTAGCTTTCCCTACAAAACACCTCCTCCTTATGAAATAGAAATTTAGAGAGACATGCTCTTGTAGTCCAAATCTGGAAAGCTGCCTAAGGGGATAACTCGGCATCCCCAAAAATACAGTGCAGCGAGTAAGCTTTGTCACTCTCCGGCAGGTATTGGCTTACTGGCAGAACCACCAGTCAAAATACTCCTAAAAAAGGAAAATAATGTAGTGAATACATCTCAGAACTTGTAAGCTTCAATATATTACATTTTTTGTTTTTGGGTTTAGTGGCCAATATAAAGCAGTACAAAATGGTTTGATACAAACTACATTAATTAATGCACTTTTGCCTGTGCTGATTTTTGATTGGTTTCTAAGGGTAATTGGACTCTGAGTATTGTTCTTTGCCCTATTAAATAAGCCTGAAAATGTGTCCCTTATTGCAGGTTGCTGCGAAAGCTAACAAGAACAGGTTAAGTCTCTGTTCATCATGACACATCCGCTATACTCTTGCGTACCGTCTCTCACTTTTATTTGGATCCCCACGGGAGAACATGATCTTAAAAATCAGATCAATCAGAATTACAGATCACCGCCGTACTGACAGTGAACTCCCTTATTCTAGGATGGCATTTAACAACTAATTAGGGAATACTTTGTTACTGTCTGACTATTACCAATCAATATGTCTCACGTCAGCCTCCTCTCTGCCTCTTCCTCTGTTCTTGGTTTCCGCCGTTTCTTTCATCTGCCTGGGTGTAGATGAGCTCCTGCCTCTCTCTCTCTGTGCTGTGTCGTTTCCCATTCTTCTCACACAGTCAGATGTCAAGTCTCACTCATTCAGAGTAATACTCATTCCTCTTATCCCTGACACTCTTATTCTGGATCACGGTAATCTCAAAATCCACTTTTGTGCCTTCTCTGGGAGTGGGACCCTTGCTCTATATTCACATCACTGCCCGACCGTCACTCTCTGTAGCATCGCTGTAAGAATGCCATCAGTCAGAGGGCAATTAGAGACTATTGTATTATTCAACAATGTGGTTAAAAAAATGTATGGTGTGTAAGAATACCGGTATATAAAAAAAATTATGGATATATGCAATCTATATATATATATATATATATATATATATATATATATATATATATATATATATAGTATATACACTATGTACAGTGCCTTAAAAAAGTATTCATACCCCGTTGAAATTTTCCACATTTTGTCATGTTACATAAAAAACGTAAATGTATTTTATTGGGATTTTATGTGATAGACCAACACAAAGTGGCAAATAATTGTGAATTGGAAGGAAAATGATAAATGGTTTTCAAATTTTTTTTGCAAATAAATGTCTGAAAAGTGGCAACTTGATTTTGTATTCACCCCGAGTCAATACTTTGTAAAAACACCTTTCACTGTAATTACAGTTGTAAGTCTTTTTGGGGATGTCTCTACCAGCTTTGCACATTTAGAGAGTGACATTTTTGCCCATTCTTCTTTGCAAAATAGCTCATGGTCTGTTAGATTGGATGGAGAGCGTCTGTAAACAGCAATTTTGAAGTCTTGCCACAGATTCTTTATTGGATTTGGTCTGGACGTTGACTGGGCCATTCTAACACATGAATATGCTTTGATCTAAACCATTCCATTGTAGCTCTGGCTGTATGTTTAGGGTCGTTGTCCGGCTGGAAGGTGAACCTCTGCCCCAGTCTTAAGTATTTTGCAGACTCTAAAAGGTTTTCTTCTAAGATTGCCCTTTATTTGGCTCCATCCATCTTCCGATCAACTCTGACCAGCTTCCCTGTCCCTGCTGAAGAAAAGCATCACCACAACATGATGCTACTACCACCACTATGTTTCATGGTAGGAATGGTGTGTTCAAGGTGATGTGCAGTTAGTTTCCCGCCACACATAGCGTTTTGCTTTAGGCCACAAAAGTAAAATGTTGGTCTTACAGCTGTAAGACCAGATTTGTGGAATGCACGACTAATAGTTGTCCTGTGAACCTCTCCAACCTGAGCTGTGAATCTCTGCAACTCCACCAGAGTTACCATGGGCCATTTGGCTGCTTCTCTGATTAATGTTCTCCTTGTACAGCCTGTCAGTTTAGATGGACGGCCATGTTTTAGTAGGTTTGCAGTTGTGCCATACTCGTTCCATTTCCAGATGATGGATTGAAAAAGTGTTCCGTGACATGTCCAAAGCTTGGGATATTGTTTTTTATAACCTAAACCTGATTTAAACTTCTCCACAGCTTTATCCCTAAACTGTCTGGTGTGTTCCTTGGCATTCATGATGCTGTTTGTTCACTAAGGTTATCTAACAAACCTCTGAAGCCTTCACAGAACAGCTGTATTTATACTGAGATTAAATTACACACAGGTGGACTCTATTTACTAATTAGGTGACTTCTGAAGGCAGTTGGTTCCACTAGAGTTTAGTTAGGGGCATTAAAGTAAAGGGGGCGGAATACAAATGCACACCACACTTTTCAGATATTTATTTGTAAAAAAATTGGAAAACCATTTATAATTTTCCCTCCACTTCACAGTTATATACCACTTTGTGTTTGTCTATCACATAAAATTCCAATAAAATACATTTACGATTTTGGTAGTAACATGAGTTTTAAGGGGTATGAATACTTTTTAAAGGCATTTTGTTTGTATATGTGTGTATATATAATATATATATATACACACACATATACAGTATATACTAATCAGCCAACCTTAAAGCGCCCTCTTTAATTGCACTAATCAGCCATAGCAATATGGCTACTGATAGATTGCATAACATTATCTTGTGACAATGGCAGCGGAAAGTAGGTGGGATGTATTGGGCAGCAAGTAAACATGTTGTCCTTGAAGTCGATGTATTGAACGCAGAAAAAGTGGGCAAGCATAAGGATTTGAGTGACTTTGACAAGGTCAAAATTGTAATGGCTAGATCGACTCCAAAACTGCAGATCTTGTGGGATGTTCCCAGTCTGCAGTGGTCAGGATCTATCAAAAGTGGCCCAAGGAAAGAAAACCGGTAAACCGCAGCAACAGGGCCATGGGTGGTCATGGCTCATTGATGCACGTGGGGAGCGAAAGCTGTTCCGTGTAGTCCGTTCCAATAGAAGAGCTACTGTAGATCAGATTGCTAAAAAAGTTAATGCTGGTTCTGATAGAAAAGCATCAGAATACACAGTGCATTGCAGTTTGTTTCGCATGGGACTGTGTAACCGCAGACTAGTCAGGGTGACCACGCTAACCTGTGTCCACAGCCAAAAGTACCTACAATGGGCATGTTAGCATCAGAAGTGGACCAAGGAGCAATGAAGAAGGTGCCCTGGTCTGAGGAATCATGTTTTCTTTTACATCATGTGGCTGGCCGGGTGCGGGTGTGTTGCCCACCTGGAGACTAAATGGTACCAAGATGCAATATGGGAAGAAAGCAAGCTGGCATGTGCAGTGTGGTGCTTCTGAAGGCTTAATGCCAGATACCACAGCATACATTCAGATGTCTAATAGTGTCCATACCTCGACAGATCAAGGCTCTGTTGGTGGCAAAAGGGGGCCTTCTCAATATTAGGTGGGTGGTCATAATGATATATTGTCCTACAACCTAAGGGCTGGTGGGCATACAGGCATTTGGTATTATTATCAGTGTTTCCAAATCCCCATGCATTTATCATGCTTTGTCATGCACTGTTTTTCTCATTTTGCTCAGGTAGCTGCTGAAATGCATCAAAACATATTCAGCAATACATGCATATTTCCCCACATTTATACCTTTCCAAATGTTGTACAGGAACCATGTCTTAAGCTGCAGTGTCCCTAAAAAAATTTAGTTTTCCTAAGCTCTATTTACATTGTTATATAGTTTAGATTGCTTCTGCCTGTTACTGTTACCTGGCTAACAATACAATATAAATACTTTTACGGCCAAATTAATACCTTTAGCAGCTGCCTCTTCCTTAAAGGGGTTGTAAAGGCAGAAGTTTTTTTTATCTTAATGCATTCTATGCATTAAGAAAAAAAGCCTTCTGTGTGTAGCAGCCCCCCTCAGCCCTTCTAATAATAACCTGAGCCCCATTTCTATCCAGCGATGTACACGAGTGCCTCGGCCCTCGGGAATCTCCCTCGTGATTGGTTGACACACAGCAGTGGTGCCATTGGCTCCCACTGCTGTCAATCAAAATCAGTTAGCCCATCAGGGAAGAGAGGGGTGGGGCTGAACCACGGCTCCATGTCTGAATGGACACACAGAGGTACAGCTTGGCTCAGGGCCCCCATAACAAGCTGCTTGCTGTAGGGGAATTAGACAGGAGGCAGGGGCCAGGAGCACCAAAGAGGGACCTTAAAAGAGGAGGACCTAGGCTGGTTTGTGCAAAACCATTTTACAGAGCAGGTAAGTATAACATGTTTGTTATTTAAAAAACAAAAACAAGACTTTACAATTACTTTAAGAGCCCATTCACACAGGGGCGGCACAACTTTGGGGGCGACTCGGCAAGGTGACCTGAAGACGACTTCAGAGGCGACTTACAAAATGACTTCTGTATAGAAGTCAATGCAAGTCCCCCCAAATTGCCCCCAAAGTCGTACAAGAACCTTTTTCTAAGTCGGAGCGACTTGCGTCCCTCCTATTAGAACGGTTCTATTAAACAGAGCGGGACGCGACTTGACAGGCGGCTGTCACCCCTGACGAGTCGCCCCTGTGTGTATGGGCTCGAACCCCTGGGCTTGGGCATTATATTTGCAGAACTGGGACTGTCCCAAAGGGGAAGTTAAAGTACCATAACAAGAAGATCCAGAAAGTAGGTACTCCAAGATCCAAGGATAGGTTCCAATTAAGGGTGTTCTGAAATAAAACCGTTAAATAGGAGGAAGGAAGGGCTGGCAGTATTCAGAGAGAGGAGGACTGTTATCTGAGGATAGAGTCCAAACTGGCAATGTCCAGAGAGAGGCAAACTGATACAAGTCAGGGAAAGGCAGCTACATTCTAAGACAGGGGTGTCTAACTCAATTTCTTTGTGGGCCGCATCAGCATTATGATTTCCCTCAAAAGGGCCAGTTATATCTGTAAGATTAGATGTCCAGCACATTCTCTCCCCATATATTAGATGTCAAGAGCCACCCCACCATCAGAAGTTGAGTCCCCCACTCTCCCTTACATCACAGTGCACCCCCCTTTCCTTATGCTGCTGCTGGGAAGAAGCTGGATGCATTGCTTGAAAGCAGAAAGTAAAGCCGCGTACACACGATCAGTCCATCCGATGAGAACGGTCCGAAGGACCATTGTCGTCGGTTGACCGATGAAGCTGACTGATGGTCAGTTAAAAAAACGATCGAGTTCAACGCGGTGACGTAAAACACAACGACGTGCTGAGAAAAATGAAGTTCAATGCTTCCAAGCATGCGTCGACTTGATTCTGAGCATGTGCGGGTTTTTAACCAATGCTTTTGCATACTAACCGTCGGCTTTGACCTATCGGTTAGGCGTCCATCGGTTCAATTTTAAAGCAAGTTCTAACATTTTTGACCGAAGTATAACTGACCGATGGGGCCCACACACCATCGGTTTGGACTGATGCAACGGTCCTTCAGTCCGTTTCCATTGGTTTTGACCGACCGTGTGTACGCGGCCTAAGGGTCTGGAGGAGGACCAGAGGAGGGCTGGAGCTCTCCTGCAGCTGCAGGAGAGGTGCCAGGGCCACATGAAATGGCCTGGAGGGCCGGATTAGGCTTGCGGGCCTTGTGTTTGACACCTGTGTTCTAAGACAAGCAGGAGTTCTGGGTCTGTAATGCTTAAAAAAATCAAGCCTGTGCCACAACCAATCAGGTTCAAAAAGGCATGACAGTCCAAGCCAACCCTTCTCTTTAAACCGGGATGCTGACTGTGAGGGCACTCCAATTCTGCCCTTTTAAAGTGGGAGATATGGTAGAGTGAGTGACAACAGGCTGTAAAGGAAAACAAGTGGCTCCCCTAATAGCGGCTGCAGAGGAAGAGAGAAAGTGAGTCCAGATCTCCTAACACCCCCCTCTGTCCTATTTTATATATATATATACATTGATTTCTTTCCCAGCAAAACAATGCTTCTGCCTTGAATTCAAAGAGCTCTTTCTTATGAATAATCTGTAACCAGGCTCTTGGCTCAAGAGTCAAGACAGCATATGTGTTTTTTTAGCTAGACTGTGAAAAATGGAGGTTGAATATTGTGGTGGTGTTTAATGAGCAGCTATCAATCAAACCTACTCATCACTTTTGAGGAGATTTTATTTACACCCTATAGATTTATAGCCAACTAAGGGTTTGGCTTTAGTCATAGTAGGTTATGTGACAGCAATTGAGCCCAGAGCTCTTTGTTTCCATGGACATTTATACAGGTAGCAAAATACATTTTGGATGAAATTATTCTCTATATTACAGATAGAGATAAGAGAGACAGGGGACACACAATGGTTTGGCGGGTCACATGGCACATAGTTACGGCTTGGAGGCAATAGTGGTTTCAAATGAGTGGCAGAACAAGGTCCTCTGGCAACCAAGGCAAAGATTGAAAAAAGTGCCTCCAACCCCTCAAACTGAATGAATAAGAATCATGCTACACCTACAGTATCTTGGTTGTTGTCTAATTGTGCCCTTCTGACCAGAAACTTAGGTAGTTCATAAAAGTGCAAATTGTATTAAGTGATTTCTTTTATAATGAAAATGTAAAATTATGTTTCTGGTAGAAAGCATAGTTACACTATATTACTAAAAGTAATGGGATGCCTGCCTTTACACACAGACTCAATCGGGTTAAAGTCAAGACTCTGTGCAGGCCAGCCAACTTCCTCCACCCCAAACTCGCTCATCCATGTCTTTATGGACCTTGCTTTGTGCACTGGTCCAAATCATTTGGTGGAGGGATGATTATAGTATAGGCTTGTTTTTCAGGGGTTGAGCTTGGCCCCTTAGTTCCAGTGAAGGGAACTCTTAAGGCATCAGCATACCAAGACCTTTTGGACAATTTCATACTCCCAACGTTGGGGGAACAGTTTGGGGATGGCCCCTTCCTGTTCCAACATGACTGCACACCAGTGCACAAAGTAAGGTCCATAAAGACATGGATGAGCGAGTTTGGGGTGGAGAAACATGACTGGCCTGAATTAGAGCAGAAACTACGAGCCAGGCCTTCTCATCCACATCAGTGCCTGACCTTCCAAAAGTGCTTCTGGAAGAATGGTCAAGCATTCCCATAGACACACTCTTAAACCTTGTGGACAAGCTTGCCAGAAGAGTTAAAGCTGTTATAGCTGCAATATTGGGCTAACTCAGTATTGAAAAAAAGCATTCATACCCCTTGAAATTTTCCACATCTTGTCACGTTACAACCAAAAATGTAAATGTATTTTATTGGGATTTTTTGTGATAGACCAACACAAAGTGGCACATAAGTATGAAGTAGGAGGAAGGACAATGATAATTGGTTTGCCAATTTTTTTTTACAAATATGTGAAAAGTCTGGCGTGCATTTGTATTCAGCCCCCTTTACTCTGATACCCCTTCCTAAAATGTAGTGGAACCAATTGCCTTCAGAATTCAACCATTTAGTAAATAGAGTCCACCTCTGTTGATTAATTTCAATATAAATTACAGCTGTTCTGTGAAGCCCTCAGAGGTTTGCTAGAGAACCTTAGTAAACAAACAGCATCATGAAGGCCAAGGAACACGCCTGACAGGTCAGGGATAAAGTTGTGGAGAAGTTTAGGGATAGCAGCTGATCTAGAGCCTGAAATATAGACGCCTTTTTTATTGGATCCTTTGGAACGCTCGACTTTAGAAAACGAGGCAGAGGAAATTCCTGAAACTCCAGTTTGTATCTGGAGATGACCCATTTGTCCTGGATTTCCTCCTCCCAGGCTTCTGCAAACTACTGAAGCCTCCCCCCTACTCGATCGAGCAGAGGCGCCCAATCATAAGGAGGCCTTGGGACACTGCTTTGCAGATTTCTGTGCCCAGGACTTTTTCTGGCCCTGAGGCAGGTTCTGGGGCCCTCTTCTTGGGGCTGACGGCGGAGGCCATCGTGACTGCCTGGAGGCTATTGCCCCAGACGATGGAGAATCAGAACGTTTAAATGAAGGGCGTTTACCTCTTTTCTTTACTGGAAGAAGGGTACTTTCCCCCTGAGATTTTCCTGATGTACTTATCTAGATCATCCCCAAATTTCCCCATGAAAGGGAAACCCAGTCAGCATCTTCTTACAAGGTAACTCTGCTAACCAATGCTTAAGCCATAGTACCATCAGCATGTGTACTAACATGAGGGCAAGGCGAGACGTCTGGTGAATAGAATCTTTAATAGTGTCAACCGCAAAACAAAAAACCCTAGGCAACTTTGCTAGGTCCGAGAATTCTTCACTTTTCACGACCTGCTTCACCTTGTCCTTAAGGGATTGGCAGATGCCAACTGCTGTGACCGCAGGCTGAGCAACAGCACCAGCTATAGAAAAAGTGGCCTTCAGCAACGACTCCAGCCTTTTATCCGCTGCATCTCTAAATACCTGAACATTGTCTACAAGACAAGTAAGACTGTTATTCAGGGAAGATACAGCAACGTCTACTGCTGGTACCTTCCATTTTCTTGTAAATTTCTCCTCCATAGGGTAAAGTTGAGAAAACTTCTTAGGAGGAAGAAAATGCCTGTCTGATCCCAGTCAGCATAAATAAGCTGCTCCAGCAATGGGTGCATAGGAAAAACGTGCAAACCCTGAGAACCCAAGGAGGAAAAGGGAATTTCAGCCGTCTCTGCTAAGGGTAGCTTATATCCTAAATGCACCGACTCAGTGAGTGATTGGATTAACAATCTTTGAGACTGTGAAACTGAGAAGGGCTACTCTGGGTGGGAGTGAGTCCCCAAATGAGGAACCATCCTCTTGCCCCTCTAATGAATCCTCTAAGGGCACATCCGAATCCCCTGCCCTCTCCTGGTCCGCAGATGACGGACCCAAGACAGGGAAAGGGGACCTTTTTTCCCAGCCTGGGAGGAGGATGCAAACAGACTAGCTATCTTCCCCTCTAAACCAGCCAAAGCAGTAGCCAAGTCCTCTTTAATGACATACACAGAGGCTGGAATGTTGGAGGTAGCTACAATGCCTGACAAGTCCGAGGGCTCAGCTTGGTCAGCTGTTTCAGGTCTTTCAGGGGAGGGTGATACTGTGGAGGCATGACTAGGATTCCCAGGTCCTGACCGCAGTGCCTTTGCGCCACTTCTCCCTGTCTTTGTTCCTCTCTTACAGGAATACATAGTCCTAAGCACAAAGCAGCGGTACTGTCGCCATGCATTTATTGCTGAGCTCAGTCTTAGCAGCAATGGTTAATATGCCACTATCAATGCTACAGCAGATGCTGAGTAGATGGGTCTTGAGTATGCCTGTACCCACACTTATCGCTTATATGCCCTTAGAACCGTGTCTGTGTCTTGCCTGTCATCTGCACACACAGGCTGAGCTTTAAATAAGGAAACTGCCAGTTCGCGCCTGCACTGTGAAAACATGTGCACGCCGATCCAGTAACATCCTCTCTGCCAGGCATGAAAGAGGGAACTCTCGCGTGCGTGCTCGATCCACAATGGAAAACTCAGGGGAAGGGAGGAAAGAAGAGGGATCCCCAACCTTTGCGTGCAATAGGCAGGTTGGGTGCCATCCGCTTAAACGTGGGTGCTGCCATCATAGGTACAATAGGAAGAACCCAGGATCTTCTTAACTTACCCTTCACGCCGCAGGGTACTACTGGAATATCACAGTGACCCAATCTTCACCTATCACGGTGGGTTGGTATCATGCCAGACCTTCAAGGACAGGGTCCCTTCTGAACGTGAGGTCCTCGGCCTTGGAGCTGTATAGCGCCCTGCCAGAAAACCTGTGGCATAGCAATGTGACCAAGGTGCTGGATCCCAGGGACCATCTCTCCTAAGAGAAACGTTACAGGCAAGACCTCGTTCTTCTGTACCAAGGCTTGGGTACCATCCACTTTTGTCATTGTTTATAGACTTTTTGAATGGATCCTATAGCATAGCACCCCGACCTGTCCAGGCCATTCATGGAGCTTAACAGTTTAACCGTGACCAACACCTTTAGACACTGGCAAAAAACTGAGGTACTCCTGGTATATAGGGAGGAGGACTTCCTGTCTTGATTATGCCAGTGTCCATCACCTGAAGGTGGGCATATAACCCATATATTAATTACTGTGGTGTAACGTAATGTAAGATAAAGAAATGCCATTTTAGTTGCATTTTAGTCTAGTTTAGATTTTCGTTCAAAAATAACAGATCTGAAGTAATGTCAGTACTGTAACTTTTTGTTTGTTTTAAAACAAGCACTCAATGTTTCTAACCATAAAAACTGGAAAGTATGTTAATAGAAAAAAATGTACATAACATGGCAGGGATTATTGCTAAAACAGCATATGCACCAAAATAGCATCAAAACACACAGGATTACATCAATACAATGCACAGCAGACTGAAATGGATTTGCATTTGAATATGGTGGAGGATTACTTTCCTCACTTGTAGCTGCTTATATTAGACAACCTGTTAACATTGAATGGAATAATTCTCAGGTGGGCAAATGTAGTCACAATATACTGTTCAGTCATGAAGTACAAATAGAACATGTCCTTCTCAAATGGATGATTAGTCTGTAGGCAGGATCTAAGTGGTGTACCAAAAGGTATGGAAGAGCGACTAAACAGGCTGGCTTGGCACAGTTTTCATGATATAGAGTTCAGCAAAATGCAATAGTAAGCCAACAAGGCACCAACAGTCAAATATATTCTTGACACTAAAAAATCTGAGAGATGCACTGATTGGTTGCAGGATACTGGTAAGACTTTACTGTAGCACCCTCTAGTGTGTGTTAGTGTGTATAGTTAGTACAGGGGTACCAATGAGCTGAGGTTCTACTGGGCACCATTAAAACAAATCCAAATACACACACACGCAGGGCATTTGCCAAGCTTCATTAAAGTTTTGAAAAAGCATCACCGAAGCATCATCAAAGCAACACCAAAGCATCATCAAAGCATCACCAAAGCAGGGCTCAAGTCCTGCAGGAACACATGGGAACAGCGTTCCTGTACTGCTTCCACAGCAGGAACGCTGTTGCCATTAGCAGATGCGTCCTGCCGGATTGCGAGCTGTGGCAGGCAGTGTAGGTGTTGCGGGAAGGGGTGGGCGTCCGTGCCAACGGGGGCGGTTCACCCCGGTGCCACACATTGGGGGAGCTCATCCTGGCATGCCCATCCTCCCCTCCCACGGTCCTCCCCCTCCTCCAGCAGCCGCTGTAAAAAAGTCCCGCCTCCTTGACCCCATCGATAGGTGGAACACTGATCCAATGATGTGACATGTATTATAGGAGACGGGACCTTGTAACAGCAGATGGTGGAGGAGGACCGAGGGAGGGGAGGATGGGCGCTCCGGGATATTCAAATGCAGGATCCATTTCTGGGCACTGGCCAGGATGCATCGCTGGGCACTAGTAAGGATGCATTTGCTGGGCACCATTAAAGATGCATTGCCTGGCACTGGTAAGAATGCATTGGCTGGGCAATGGTAAGGATGCATTGCTGGGCACTGGCCAAGATGCATTGCTGGGCACTGGCCAAGATGCATTGCTGGGCACTGGTAAGAGTGCATTGCTGGGCACTGGTTAGGATGCATTGCTGGATACTGGTAAGGATGCATTTTCTGGAATAGATAACACATATACGTGAATTGTAGATGCTGCACACCCCAATTTGTAGTATTTAACCACTTCCATACCGGGCACGTATACACCTTCCCGCCCAAGCCAATTTTCAGCTTTCAGCACTGTCGCACTTTGAATGGCAATTGCGCGGTCATGCTACACTGTACCCAAACAAAACTGGCGTCCTTTTTTCCCCACAAATAGAGCTTTCTTTTGGTGGTATTTGATCACCTCTGCGATTTTTTTTTTGTGCGCAACAACTAAAAAAAGACTGACAATTTTGAAAAAAAATATGTTTTTATTTTTTACTGTTAATTTTTTTGTAAATAAGTACGTTTTCTTTCAATTACGGGCACTGATATGGCGGCACTGATGGGCACCGATGAGATGGCACTGATGGACATCGATGAGGTAGTACTGACGGGCACAGATGAGGTGGCACTGATTGGCGGCGCTTGTATGCGGCACTGATGGGCACACATAGGCGGCACTGATGGGCACACATAGGCGGCACTGATGGGCACACATAGGTGGCACTGATGGGCACACATAGGCGGCACTGATGGGCACTCATGGGCGGCACTGATGGGCACTGATGGGCGGCACTGGGCACTCATAGGCGGCACAGATGGGCACTCATGGGCGGCACTTATGGGTGGCACTGATGGCTACTTATGGGTGGCACAGATGGGCACTGATAGGTGGGCACTGGGCATGGATGGGCACTGTGGGGTGGCACTGATGGACACTGTAGGGTGGCACTGATGGACAATGTGGGGTGGCACTGATGGACACTGGGGCGGCACTGATTTAGCTATGTTGCCAGTCAGTGCCCATTTGTGGGCACTGATTGGCATCTTTTTTTTTTTAATGCTTTTTTTTACAGACTTTTTTTTTTTTTTTTTTTACAGACTTTTTTTTTTTTTTTTGCCCACCCTGGTGGTCCAGGGTGGGCTTCCCTGGTGGTCCATGTGGCGATCCGAGGGGGGGCTGCGCTGATAAACAATCAGCGCGAACCCCCCCCTGTCAGGAGAGCCGCAGATCGGCTCTCCTATACTCGCGTCTGTCAGACGCGAGTGAAGAAGAGCCGACAACGGCTTTTCCTGTTTACATCGTGAACAGCCGTGATTCGACATGGCTGATCACATGGTAAAGAGTCTCTGTGAGAGACTCTTTACCGAGATCGGTGTTGCGGGGTGTCAGACTGACACCCCGCAACAACGATCGCCGCGATTCGCGCCCGCGGGGGCGCGCAGCGGCTCAGAATGCTGAGGACGTCATATGACGTCCGGTCAGGATCAGACAACCACTTTGCCGCCGTCAATATGTCATTGGCGGGCGGCAAGTGGTTAATGGAAGATCCCTCAAGGTTTTTTTTTTAGCAGCGAGATAAATATTGAAAAGCAAGAGATGTTACATAAAAATTGGTATTTATTTATTGGTTAAATGATATCAAAAATATTTTCCATAATTACTGGTACATAGAAGTCGTAAAAAACAGTTCTGGCCCTAACATTGACAACATACTCATTAAAAAAAATGGAAAAACTACACACAACTCATGTTGTGTAAACTCTTTGTAATTTTGTAGAGCTTCACATTACCCCTACGCGTTTCGACCTTTCTTGGTCTTCTTCAGAGGATAAATTACTATGTGAGAAAGAAAACGTTTACAAATTATTATGTTTATAGATACATTTCCCTGTCATAGCATATTGGCATAGCACGACCAGGGTTTTTTTTTTTTTTTTTGCCTTCCTCTGGACCAAGTCAGGACCGAGGATTAAGTTAATCCTTGATAATCCCCCCCTCCCTCCACCCCTTGGTGTTTGGCGACTATGGTTAATCTGCAATATTCTGCAGAAACCATTGGGGATTTGAGGCAATTTGCCGCAATACTACCAGCCATCACTAAAAAAGCCCTAAGAACTGAGCGACTTTTGAGAATCGATCGTCGATCGACTATCAAAAATCTCAGCCGTCTACCCCAGCCTAAGCATATATCATGTGCTTTGATCAACACAAGATCGGCAGTAAAACACCGACTGGAAATCCATGATTTCATTCTACAATACGATTTAGACTGCCTCTTTACTACAGAGAGCTGGCTCACAACCGACTGCAACACCATTCTAGGAGAACTGGTGCCAGAAAACTATCGTATCATAACTGAAAACAGAATAGGGCAAAGAGGAGGAGGACTGGCGGTGATCCATAAGACTCATCTTGCAATCACTAAACCTGTCCTTCAAAACCCTCTTCCATTCATGGAAACCCTTACCCTGCAACTACAAACAAACTCCCAGGAGACCGTCCGGATTCTACTCTGCTATAGGCCACCTGGCCCAAAATCGCAGTTTCTCCCATCATGGACGGACTTTATCTCCACCTATACCCTTAACAGCAAACACCTTTTGCTGCTCGGGGACTTCAATCTCTGGGCCAACTCCCCGCAAGACCCCGTTGCCGACGCCTGCATTGATCACCTCGAAGGATTAGGGCTACAACAACTAGTATGTGGGCCCACACATATTTCAGGTCACACACTCGATCTTATTTTCAGACAAGATCTGGAAATAAAAATCTTGGAAAATGAACCATTGCCATGGACAGATCACCATGCAATTAAATTCATTATTTCCGATTTCCCACCCTTAACTAAAACATCAAATCCAGTGATAACACACTGGACTAGATGTCAGAAGAAGCTCCACTCGGAACTCTTCAAAGCCACGTTAAGGAAAAAAATAAATACAATTCAGCCGCATCAAACGGCTGAAGAAACACTGGATTCCATAAACACAGCCCTATTACAGTCAGCCGACTTAATAGCGCCGAAACGTAAAACCCGCATCCGGAAAAATAACTCCAGCTGGTTCAACAACCAACTGGCATTACTGAAGCAAGAGCGCAGAAGGGCGGAAGCCGCCTGGAAAAGAAGCTCTTCAGATGATAACCTCACCATCTACAAAGCAACAACAAGAAAATACCACAAAGAAATCTTCAAAGCAAAGAAAAACTATTTTTCCGAGGCTATCAACAGCGCCCTGAATCGCCCACGCGAACTCTTCAAGTTGGTCACTCAGACCATGAATCCAGGATGTCTTGAAGCCCCCAATTCGGACTCGCAAGAATTTTGCAGTGAATTGTCGGATTACTTCATTAATAAAATCGAGGGGATCCGACAAAGCATTCAGCAAAATAATTCCCCCCTCAACCCTCCCCGTAATGATTTACACAATACCTGCAGTAATTCACCACAACCAGGTAAGTTCACGCTGGAACCTATCTCTATCCATGCCACAAAAAATATCATCGGTACTCTGCGTAACAGCACCGCGCCGAATGATATCATCCCCACTAAACTGCTGAAGGAATGTGCCGACATCCTGGCACCTCCTATCACGCAGCTTATCAACCAATCCTTCAGGGAAGGCATAGTGCCCTCCCAGTTGAAGGAGGGTATAATTCGACCCATCTTGAAGAAACCCAATCTGGACCCCAAGGACCCACTCAACCGTCGTCCAATAACAGGCCTAAATGTACTCTCAAAGGTAATGGAAAAAGTAGTGGTACAACAGCTGCAACAGCATCTAGATACCCACAACCTACTTGATCCATTTCAATCGGGATTCCGGCCTGGACACGGGACAGAAACCGCATTGCTCAAAATATGGGACGATGCTCTCGAGGCCGCAGATGAAGGAGAATCTTGTCTTCTGGTTCTGTTGGACCTAAGCGCTGCCTTCGACACAGTAGACCACAAGCTTTTATTGACTCGGCTAGCTGAAGTAGCCAGAGTCGCAGAAGGCGATTTATCTTGGTTCTCCTCTTTTTTGGAAAACCGATCGCAAATAGTGAAGTTAGGACCTTTCACTTCTGAGAAACGCACATTATCGTGCGGAGTCCCTCAAGGATCGCCTCTGTCGCCGGTGTTATTCAACATCTATCTTCGCCCTCTTTTTGAGATTATTAGCAGTCAAAAACTGCTCTACCACTCATATGCAGACGACACGCAACTATATTTCCGCATTTGCAATAAAAAGGATCACCACCTCAATCTAGAGACATGCCTCTCTTTGATAGAGGACTGGATGACAAAGAGTTATCTTAAACTCAACGGAGCGAAAACAGAACTTCTCCTGTTTCACGCCAAACGTATGAATCAACCTGCAACAACTTGGACCCCCCTGCCAATTCTGGGCAAAATCATCACCCCTAGCGCCAAAGTCAAAAGTCTTGGGGTCATCTTTGACTCCTACATGACAATGGATGCACAAATAGGGTCAGTAGTCAGCGGATCTCACCATCTGCTGCGCCTACTACGCAGACTTACTCCTTTTATTCCCAAGGAAGACATAGCGGGTCGTGGTGGGAGCTATTGTAAACTCAAGATTGGACTATGCAAATGCCCTTTACCTCGGACTCCCCAAGTACCAAATCGCTCGTCTGCAAGTCGTTCAAAATACGACCGCTAGACTTGTGACTGGGAAAAAACCATGGGAATCAATCTCACCTTCACTGAGATCCCTTCACTGGTTACCAGTAAAAGACAGAATCACTTTTAAAGCACTCTGTCTAACGCATAGATGTATCTATGGGAATGCTCCCCATTATCTATGCGAAAAAATAAAAGCTCATAATCCCAATCGCGTTCTGCGATCCACCAATCAAAATTTCCTCCAGATACCGAAAGCCAACTACAAGTCCAAAGGAGAAAGGAGATTCGCGGTCCAAGGGCCTAGACTATGGAACGCTTTACCAACCAGCATTCGGTTGGAGGAGAACCACTTGACGTTCAGGAGAAAGATCAAGACTCATCTCTTTTGATACCAAAGGAGACAGGAACAACAAGCGCCCAGAGGCGATTAAGTTCGCATGTGTTGCGCTATATAAGTTTTCATTCATTCATTCATTCATTCATTCATCATTTATATAATTTGGTATATTCTAATTTAACAGAGTAGTATATATATCTACCACTTTTCATTGAGGAAGCCATGTCCTGTGGCTAGACGAATCGCTGTTTCTTTAAAAGCACACCAAGCCTCAATGGTCCCGGATGCATTTTCTGAGCACTGGTAAGGATGTATTGCTGGGCATTGGTAAGGCTGCATTTGATGGGCACTGGTAAGGCTGCATTTGATGGGCACTGGTAAGGCTGCATTGCTGGGCACTGATGAGGCTGCATTGCTGGGCACTGGTAAGGCCACATTGCTGGGCCCTAATCAGGCTGTATGTGATGGGCACTGGTAAGGCTGAATTTGATGGGCACTGGTAAGGCAGCATTTGATGGACATTGATCAGGCTGCATTTGATGGGCACTGGCAAGGCTGAATTTGATGGGAACTGGCAAGGCTGCATTTGATGGGCACTGGAAAGGCTGCAATGATGGACACTGATCAGGTTGCAATGATGGGCACTGATCAGGTTGCATCGGTGGGCACTGATCCCGCTACATTGAGGGGCACTGATCAGACTGTATTTATGGGCACTGATCAGGCTGCATTTGATGGGCACTGAGGAGTGAGTGGCCCAGGGCCTGGGCCCCACTATGCACAATCAATAAAGGCAGCTTTTGGAGAGGGGCTCACTCAGCACTCCTGGCCTCACTACTCTGCACAGACAAACACATGTGTGAGGACACCTTGGGGCAGGAGGGGCCCCACAAATCAGAGCCTGCATAGAAACTTAGTGCAGAAGGGGCCACCAGACCTCAAAAAGACCCTGCATAGAGACATAGTGCAGAAGGTGCCCCCAGTCATTGCTACTTATTTTAGAAATTCCCTGAAACTGAACCATTATCACACATTGTGGTGTTTTTTTTGTTAGTATAGCATAAAGGTTAAATTATTTTGTTATATCTGTTCTATATTAATTTGTTTAATGCATGTGAATTTTGGAGGTGTCCGTAAACTGGCACTTTACAATAAATATTGCACTGTATTTGTTAAAATAGGAGTATGTATTATATATAGCAGGAATCGCATGATAAATTGCACTGCAATCAGAGCAAACCACATCTCGTGAAGCTTGTAGCCCAAAGGAAGCTCCTGCTCCTTTTTGCACGACAAGCTTGGCGCGATGCAGTTTTGTTGCAGTTGCAGCACAATTTATCACATGACAATCATGGCAAAACAGCACCGCATTTAGGTGCCATTGAAGATGAATGGCACCCAAACACATGTGCTGCATTTTTTGCCAGCATTACAGTGTGATTTTGAATCATGTTTTTCTAGGTGTGAACGGGGCCATGGCCAGCTCATAAAGCTTTCACTTTGGATTGCATGTAGATAGTTTGAATCATCACTGCCCAGAAACCAGCAAAAATCGTCTGATGTTACAGGGAATCATATTTTCCCTTTTTTTTTTTTTTTTACACAACAGAGAAGTCAACTGGAGTACATCTTTTGTGACCGGCGTAGTAGAGCTGAATTTCTCCCTGGGCAGTTACAAATTTAGTGTGTGATTTAGCCCATCAGGGACCACTCATGATGAAAATTGATTTTGAAGTAGTTTCATAGGTGTTGTCATGCTTCAATAGTGATTTTAAGTTGAATTGTTGGGTTAAAAGATTGGCAGAGTCAGGGAGGGACTTGTGGACATCCATCACTGCAGGCGATTGGTAAGACAAGCCACCAGGGGAAAGATCTTGGGTGGCAAGTGAGTGGTACTCTGAAAGTGACTGTACAGGTGGACACGTGGGAGAGAAGCAAATTATATTTGTTTAATTGTTTTATGCACATGATGGCGCTTCTGAGATCTTGAGATCTACACAGGAGGCATAATGCAATTGGGTCCTTTTTTGTCCAGTGTCTGATCTCCAACTGATGCCATTTTAAATTGTTCTATTCCATAAAAGTTTCAATTGGTTTTGTGTTTTTTTGGCCTTTGGTATAGAACAGACACCATTTTTAAGTAGATCTGATCACTTGTTGAGAAGTATACTTGACCAGTTACGGCAGTGGATGGACCTATTTATTCTGCGGCTGATGTCACTTGTTAATGCTCCTGTTCACCTGATGACGAAATGCGTTGGGGGGTTGACTTCACGTTCACTGAGGCTTCTGCCGGTGTGGCGTTTGCGTTGTGTGCTGACTTGATTTTAAATTGTAAGTACCTGTCTGTTTTTAAACACTGTACATAGCATAACTGTAGTAGTTCCAGAGTCCTGCTCATGTATCTATTCACACAGAATGCAGGACTCGGCCCGCCCCCCGTGTCATTGGATTTGATTGATAGCAGCAGGAGCAAATGGCTGTACTGCTATCAATCTATCCAATCAAGAGCCGAGACAACGAATGGGCTCAGGTGAGTAAAATGGGGGGGGGGGGGGGGGGGCTGTTCAGTGTCAGAAGTTTTTTCATCTTAATGCATAGGATGCATTAAGGTGAAAAAACACAAGGGTTTACAACACCTTTAAGTCTTCCTGCCTTTCCCTGAGAGAGTCAGTCAGTGGGCTGGTTAAGAGATAGCCAGGGGGGCAGGTGAATGGGGCAGCTGGGTTGGCAGTGCCTGAAGAGCTGGTGCTGGGATCAGTGGCTACAGAGGAGAAATTACATGCGGTTTCACCATATCTGAGCTACACAAAAAGGGTTCCTGCCTGTAATGGGCTGATGCTTAATCTGACTGGGAGCCTGTCAGATCATCTCAAGAGTGATTCAGTCAGAGCCAGCAACGTGTTTGTGCAGGAGAAAAGAGGAGAAGAGACTGTATATAGATGTGTATAGAAAGTTGCCCCTGAAGTTGTTGAAGTCAAATGGGCATCCCATAACCTCCCATCCCTATCCAAGTTAGTATCCCTCTAATAATAAAAAAAAATGGAGGGCGTGGTTTGCCTTGGAGGAAGATGGCCGCTTAACCCGAGAGCTCCGTCTCACCTCAGCCTAACTGAATCTGAATCTCACACAACATGGGGACATCATCCCATGGAAGCTCGGCCGTCCCCGCTCCAGGTCTCCGAGGACATCCACAACCCTAATCAGACCATCCCAGAACTCTTCAGGACGCAGAGACCTGTCATGGCGGCCCCGCTTCCCGCCTCAGAAACACATTGAGATACCGCTCGCCCCTACAGAGCCATCTCCCTCACCGGGGATGCTTAACCCGACGCCAACGCCACATCTCAGCCTTCAAGACCTCCGAGCGGTGGCTACCGACATCTGCGGCTATTTCGGATCTCCGCCTTGAGCTACAGGCCATAGCGGGTAGGGTCCAGCAAGTGGAGAATACCACAGCGGTACAACAGGCAGCCATTAAGCGAGTTGCCTATAGAGTGGACTCTCACACCATGCACCTCTGGGATCTCCAACGCCATGTCGAGGAAGGAAAAAAGCTGGGACAGCCGCACTCCAAAAAACTCCTCCTTTAATTAAAAATCACAAAATACATGCCACAGCAAAAAACAGCACAACAAAAGAAAAGCTGACGTTTCGCACTATGCCTTAGTGCTTCTTCATAGCAATCTGAGGATAAGAGGTCTCCCCGAAATCGTCGATACCGACCAGATTGTCCCAGCGGTCACAGACATCTTTAACCGCCTTCTGGACAGGCCGCTGGACACTCAAACCGCTATGGAGCGCATCCACAGGGCCCTCCGTCCTCGAGGTAGGGATACCGATCCTCCGAGAGACATTATCTGCTATATAAATTATTATGCGGAGGCAAGGAAACAGTCCCTTAAGAAGGTCCGAGAAAAGAACACTGGAATTTGATGGCCATCAGATTCAAATTCAGATTCAAATTTACCAAGATCTCTCGGCCATTACGCTCAAAAAACCGCAAAGATCTACATCCCCTCCTGGATGTTTTGAAGACCAGAGGGATCCGCTACTGATGGAAATTTCCCTTCGGCCTACTCGCTACCCACCAGGGTGGGTCGGCCCTCCTGAGAGTGCCAGAAGACTTGGATGCCTTTTGTAAACACCTGGACCTGCCACGCGTCCGTGTACCGGATTGGTATGCGGAATTTCAGACCCCCGAGCATTTCCACCGCAACCCAGAAGAAGAACCAATGGAAGCTCAGGACTCTAGATAATGGAGGAGAAGATCCGCAAAGTCACCCACCGATGAACAGCTCGTGAGCCGCTCCGCTGCCACGTAGAGCTCGCTGGGATCAAGGTCAGATTTCCCGCTAACTTCACCCGTGTTGCCCGGCTGTAACCCAGGGGCTTTATACCTGCGGAGGTTCTCTGTTGGATGCACGTTTTACATGAGAAATCCTGGTTCACGGTGACCCTACACCCTGGTCTCCCCATCTCCCCTGTGATATTAGGCCTTTCTACCAGCCCACCATCTCATGGACTACTCCCCCTTTGCCTAGGCCGCTACCCTGGACTTTCCTGACACTAGAGTTTGGGGGATGTTAACGCCATTCAACTCCGTTTTACACATTTACTCAGCTAAATGAGACTGTACCCGAGCAGTCAGGAACTTCTTTGTGACTATGCTTCTCTCCTAGAGGTTGCCTTCTCCGCCCAAACCCCAATGGGGGACAACGTGTATCGGCAATCTACTTATGCCAGCTACTTCAGATGGGACTCGGGTTTGTAGTCCGGGTCATTCAACCCGCTTGTCGCATCTAGTCTTTTGATCACGGCAAATAAATTCTGCTATCTGCCCCGGGTCACCAGACACCAAGGTTATGACACCCCTGCGAAATTCCTCTGGCGGCCCATTTCGTATGGAACTTTTCAGGTATAGAAATACCACACTGTTGCTATGTGTTTGGCCGCTTAATAGCCTCATTTTAGTTGCAGGAACCTATAGTTTAATAGTTGCATGAGAATTTGTGTCTGTAGTTTGTTTCAGGGTTTCTCTTAATTTGCGCATTGACATAGCTATACTGTTTATGCAAAGTACTCCATACGAACATATGTACTGCACTGCCACCTGGTGTTTTTTTTTTTTATATATATTTTTTATACTTATTTTACGAATCACCTGCACGTGGTTTGATAAACTCTAGGTGTGTACTTTCCCTATGATGTGGGTTATACTTGGGTTAATTTTCCCAGCTTATAGGGAAATGCTGGAATCCTCTTTACACCTGACCCTATTAGCAAAGGCCATTTGGACCCCCCAGCCTAATCCTCTCATGTGATTATGCGTAGTCATGTTTTGACACCCGTTATAAGGTTTTAGCTCCCTACCGCAGAGTACGTTTTTTCACCTGGGTTTCACTCTAGAACAGGTTCTCCTCTCAAGTATGGTTATTGGTTCTGTTCAGACTCTTTCCCTCATGGCCTCAGATGATCTGATCTGGCATGTTGCTTGCTTAAGATGATACCCGGAGATTTCACATGTCTCAGTTGGTAAATATTGCGTAAAGACTGGTTCTAATCTTCCCCACTTGCCCGTGCGTCCTGCCCGCATGCTATCCTTCCACGTTTAGGCTTTGGAAAAGATGGAGAGTACTATCGTTATCCATTTAAATTCATACAGTCTTTTCCGATTGTCGAACCACCCCTACTCAGTGGTCCTGTATCAAATCTTGGGCTATTGCCCAATCCTCTAAATTTTTGACCATTTCCGGCTCCCCCCTCCTCCTGCAGCCCCACTCCCTGACTTTGGTGAGTGGGTTCCCGTAGGTAGCCGGACTACCCCCCCCATGTACCACTTACCAAGCCCCCGAATTACTTCGGACCCTACCTTCTTGCCACACCCCTTCCTGCCACAGCTCTTTTGATACTGATTCTTTATCACTTAAAAGATCAATCGACTCGTCGCACATAATGACTGCCACCAAGACTAATAGCGACATACCTCCGGTTAAGATTATATCTCTAAATGCCCGTGAACTCAATATTCAGAGAGACGTTCCCAACTTCTTTTAGATATGCATCGTAATAAGGCCGACATCATGTTTCTGCAAGAAACGCACTTCCGATCTGACTCAACACCTAAACTATATAATCATCATTTTCCTACGGTGCTCCACGCAACCAATCCGGGTGCCAAATCGAAAGGGGTCTCCATACTGATAGCTAAAAACTGCCCCCTTCAAATATCTGATTCCAGCGCAGATGCAGAGGGCAGGTACCTATTTCTGAGAGGCACGTATCTAAATCGAACAATCACGTTAGCTAACATTTACGCCCCAAACTCTCGTCAGGTTTCATTCTTCCGATCCATTTCCGAGCAACTAGCCACTTTTAAGGTACCCTTATATTGGGAGGTGACTTTAATGTCCCACTCAATCCTGCCCAGGACACTTCTACCGTCACTTCATCCCTCCCATACGCAGCCCTGCGGAAAATTAAATCACACCTCCGCGACCTTCTTCTCCATGACACTTGCCGCACCTTGAACCCTGCTGGTAAAGACTACGGGCCATATTCTGAGTAAAGTTACGATGGAGTAACTCAGGATACTCCATCGTAACTCCCTTTTTTGACCCGTGTATCTATGCTCCTGATTCTTAGAATCAGTTTTGCATAGATACACTTAAGATCCGCATCATGTAAGTCACTTACACTGGCGGATCTTAAATGCAATGACGCCGGCCGCCGCTAGATTGGCATTTAAGTGAAGGAGTCATTTGCGTATGCAAATGATCCTTCTACGCCGATTCACGAACGAGTTCGCGTCGCGTAACCGTCGCTAACGTCGTTTGCGTAAGCGGAAACTTACCCCTTCTAGTATGAGGGGGTAAGTTTCCGCAAGTCTCGCGTAGGCCATGTTACGGATGGCGTCGGGTCCCCGTCGTGTTTTTTAAGTCGGATACGTCGTTTACGTAAGTCGTTCTTGAATACGACTTTACGTCAATGACGCACACGTCGGCGTCATTGACGTTTTCCGCCGAGAACTGGAGCATGCGCACTGGGCTTTTTGCAGCCCGGCGCATGCCCAGTTCTTTTGTATCGGGGGCGCGCTTCATTTGAATAGAAGCCGCCCCTTGGAGATCCGCCAGCTACGCCGGGACACTTACACTCCGCTGTCCCAACTTATGGAGCAAGTGGTTGGGGAATACAACACCTGCTCCAGTAAGTTGGGACAGCGGAGTGTAAGTGCCCTAAGCGAAGCTAGCGGAGATTTACTCAGAATATGGCCCTACACCTTTTACTCGACATCGCATAACAGATACTCCAGATTAGACTACTTGTTCATTACTCAAGGGGACCTACCCATGCTGAAACACGCCTCCATCGATCCCATGTTCTTGTCGGACCATAGCCCAGTTTCGATCACGGTGTCTTTCCCAGAAATCCGCCAATGCCCACACACATGGAGGCCTGACCCCTCCTTACTTACGGACCCGGTCATAGCTAACGAGGTGGAAACCCACCTCAAACTATTTTTTCAAGAAAATAGTCCCACAGACACAGCTCCCGTTACTAATTGGGAAGCACATAAATGTGTGATCTGGGGTATTCTAATTGCAGCAGCTGCAAAACGTAACCGAGAAAGACGAAAAAGTTATCTAGACCTTACTGACAGGATTCGGAAGCTGGAAAATGCCCACAAACACACTCAAGCTTTAGCGACCTTGACAGATCTGATCCAAGCCCGATATGAACTATTGAACTTACTAGGTAAACAGGTCAGGCGCAAATTTGTCCTTGCTAAAAAAAAACGTTTTTATGAGTACGGCAATAAAGCTAGTAGGGTGCTTGCAAGAGCCTTGCAATCTAAGAAAGCCACGAAAACTATCCACTCAATAACTGACGAACTGGGACATAAACTACACTCTTCCTTGGACATCGCCAAACAATTTGTCAAATTACACAAAACTATATAACCTTCCCCCGACTGACCCATCTCTATCACAAGGTACGAGACAGAGAATGATTGAGGACTTTCTGTGTCAATTTAGCCCCACTCCATTATCGGATGCTGCTAAACTAGAGCTGGACACCCCCCTAAACAGTAAGGAAGTAGAGCTAGCACTGAAACAAATGAAAGCTGGCAAAAGTCCAGGTCCTCTAGGCTTTTCAGCAGGCTATTACAAAACTTACGCGAAGATCCTAGTACCATTCTTTGTCTATGCTTTCAACTCTTTTGCTCACCATACTGAACCCCCACGAGACCTTATGACAGCCCATGTGGTGGTGATACCAAAACCAGGTAAAGACCCCTCAGTAGTAACCAACTATAGACCCATCTCGTTGCTCAACGCAGATTTGAAATGGTATGCCAGAACGTTAGCAAACAGACTCCTCCCTTTCCTCTCACATCTTGTGGATCTTGATCAAGTGGGCTTTGTCCCAGGTAGAGAAGAGAGGGACAACACCCTCAAAGCCATGAATGTTCATCATTGGCTCACATCAACCAAAACCCCAGTATTTCTACTTTCGCTCGATGCGGAGAAGGCATTCGACAGGGTGGCGTGGGATTATATGAGGGCGACCTTAAAGGCCATTGGCCTCCCATCGACTATGCTGAATTTCATATCCACGCTGTACTCTGGTCCTACAGCGAGAGTCCGTGTGAATGGCTGCCTGCCGAATGCCGTCTCCATAATGATTGGAACTCGCCAGGGATGTCCCCTTTACCCTTTAATTTTTATCCTTACCCTCGAACCATTATTGAGATGCATTAGAGCCAACCCGGATGTTAAAGGCATTGACATAAAGAACCGCACCTACAAGCTCGCCACTTTTGCGGATGACATTCTCCTTTTTCTGACGGACCCGCTTACAACGATCCCTAACTTACTCAAAGACTTTGCGGACTTTAGAATTTTAACTAACTTTCAAATAAACTTTTCGAAATCCAATGCCCTGAATATTTCCTTACCCTCTAAAACCTGCAAACTATGCCAATCCAATTTCCCATTCACCTGGAACAGTCGTGCGATCACTTATCTAGGTATCCACTTCTGCCTCATTAACGGATCTGTACACTCTATTACTATACCCCTTTATTACAAAACATAACGAGTGACTTATGGGCCTGGGCCTCCAGAATGTTTCTTGGATTTTTGCAAGGGCTGCAATTATTAAATGAATGTACTGCCCAGGGTCCTATACATTCTGCAGACGATACCCATAAAAATTCCCCCGGCCTTCTTCTCCTCTTATAAGAAAGCATGTACAGACCTTATCTGGAATAAATCTGAGTTACGACAGACTCACAGCCCCTAAGCTCAAAGGGGGCATATGACTACCTGACATTTTTAAATATCACCAAGCTTGCTGTCTAACCAGAATAATTGACTGGAACATACACCGAGATCATAAGGATTGGGTCCAGCTTGAACACTTGTTTTCTCCCCTCCCTTTGGCTCACCTCCCATGGATTGCGCCACACAACACCCCGGTAGACTGCAAAAGCCATCCCCTGATCCACCCCACCTTGCTCGCCTTTCGTGACGCCTGTAGCAGACAAAAAATGTCTTCCCTAAACGGTCCAATGACATCCCTTAGATTGAACCCAGAATTCACACCGGGAATGCACTCCACTTTTCTAGCAGAAGACTGGCCTCACCCAACCGTACAGGTCAGACAATTTTTTTGTAGATGGACGTCTTTACGCAAACTGACTTTAGCTACCAAAATTAACAAAGACATATTCCCTTCTGGACCAATGTCCAAATTTGCCACTTTCTCATAAACCAAAGCCTCGACCTGACTGGGCCAGGATGCCACCACATTTGAAAGTTTGTGCTCAAGCAAGGCACCTGATCTCAGCCACATACACCCTCTTATTCTTCACTAGGGTTGAGCGAACCCAAACTGTAAAGTTCGGGTTCGTACGGACTTTGTTTTTTTTTGTACCGGACCCGAACCCGGACATTTTGCTGAAAGTTCGGGTTCGGATTCGGAGTTCGGCAATGTTACGGTGGGCTGCAGGGCAGCCAAACACCATTTGTTTTACTTGTTTTACCTAGAAGCCATCACAAGCCATGCCTACTATTGGCATGGCTGTGATTGGCCAGTTCAGCATGTGACCCAGCATGTGACCCAGCCTCTATATAAGCTAGAGGCACATAGCACAGCACGTCCACTCTGCATTATCTAGGGTAGGGAAGGCTGCTGCTGATCTGAGGGAGAGATTTAGATAGGAATATCCTGCTTCAGAAATCTAACACCAGCAACGTTTCTTTCTGTTAGATACTCTGCATTAGATAGTTTAGGGTAAGGTTCCTGCTGATCTGAGGGAAATATTTAGATAGAAACTATCTGCTTCACAAATCTACACCAGCAACGTTTATTTCTGTGAGATACTCTGCATTAGATAGTTTAGGGCAAGGTTCCTGCTGATCTGAGGGAGAGATTAAGATAGGACTATCCTGCTTCACAAATCTAAACCAGCACTGCATCTGTTCCTGTGAGATAGTCTGCATATTGCAGCTGCACTGCATTTCTTTTTGTGAGATGCTCTGCATCAGATAGTTTAGGGCAAGGGTTCCTGCTTGATCCTGAGGGGGAGAATTAGATAGGAGTCAGTCCTGGTTCACAAATCAAAATTGCAGCTGCACTGCATCTGTTCCCGTGAGATAGTCTGCCTATTGCAGCTGCACTGCATTTCTTTTTGTGAGCTACTCTGCATCAGATAGTTTAGGGCAAGGTTCCTGCTGATCTGAGGGAGAGATTTAGATAGGAGTCAGTCCTGGTTCACAAATCAAATTGCAGCTGCACTGCATCTGTTCCTGTGAGATAGTCTGCATATTGCAGCTGCACTGCATTTCTTTTTGTGAGATACTCTGCATTAGATAGTTTAGGGCAAGGTTCCTGCTGATCTGAGGGAGAGCATTAGATAGGAGTCAGTCCTGGTTCACAAATCAAATTGCAGCTGCACTGCATCTGTTCCTGTGAGATAGTCTGCATATTGCAGCTGCACTGAATTTCTTTTTGTGAGATACTCTGCATCAGATAGTTGAGGGCAAGGTTCCTGTTGATCTGAGGGAGAGAATTAGATAGGAGTCAGTCCTGGTTCACAAATCAAATTGCAGCTGCACTGCATCTGTTTATGTGAGATACTCTGCATATTGCAGCAGCACTGCATTTCTTTCTGTGAGATACTCTGCTTAATTGCACCAGCACTGCATTTCTTTCTGTGAGATACTATGCATATTACAGCAGCAGCACTGCATTTCTTTCTGTGAGATACTCTGCATATTACAGCAACAGCACTGCATTTCTTTCTGTAAAATACTCTGCATTAGCTAGTTTAGGGCAAGGTTCCTGCTTGTTCTTATAGGGAGAGAATTATATAGGAGTCAGTCCTGGTTCACAAATTCAATTGCAGCAGCACTGCATCTGTTCATGTGAGATACTCTGCATATTGCAGCAGCACTGCATTTCTTTCTGTGAGATACTCTGCATATTGCACCAGCACTGCATTTCGAGATACTCTGCATATTACAGCAGCAGCACTGCATTTCTTACCCTAACCCCAACCCCAACCCTAACCCCCTAACCCTAACCCCAACCCTAACCCTAACCCTAACCCCAACCCTAACCCTAACCCAACCCTAACCCCCAACCCCAACCCTAACCCTAACCCCCTAACCCCAACACCAACCCTAACCCCCTAACCCCAACCCTACCCTAACCCTAACCGTCCTCCTAGGTCAAGATTTTTTTTATTATTGTTTAATTATTTTTTTATTTTTTATGTTATTTTAAGATATTTCCCTATCCATATTTACTTGCCATGCTCTTCCCGACATTTTGCTGCAATTTTCCATTCGTTTTTTAGAGACTTTTTAGTAGTCAAAAGTCCGGGTCCCCATTGACTTCAATGGGGTTCGGGTCAAGTTCGGGTCCCGAACCCGGACTTTTTTCTGAAGTTCGGCCGAACCCGTCGAACCCGAACATCCAGGTGTCCGCTCAACTCTATATTCTCCACACATTCACCCAAAATCAACTGGGCTAACCAACAGTGGGAACGGGATCGCATGATTGACCTCCTGGAATCAGAATGGGAAAACGTTTATAGGCTTATTCACAAGGGCTCAGTTAATGTTCAGATACAGGAGAACGCGTTCAAAATCCTTTCCAGATGGTACAAAACCCCTCTGAAATAACACCGCATTAACACATTGCTTTCCAAAACCTGTTGGAGGTGTAAAAAAAGAGGTAGGCTCCTTCCTTCATATTTGGTGGTCCTGTCCCAACATCCAGCCATACTGGACAGAAAACTACCACAAACATATTGCCTGCATAACCACTTTCACTTTAGACTTCACACCCTCGCAATTCCTGCTTCACCATTCTTTGTCTAATCCGAAGGGTTACTGTCGCTCTCTAGCCATGCATATGGTGAATGCGGCCAGGATGTGTATACCACTCAAATGGCTATCTGCCGACCCTTCAAGCGTCACTGATTGGTTCAATCGTATCCAAAAGGCAATGGAGATGGAGGAACTGATCCATCAGGCGAAAGACACTCCGTCCAAGTTCACAGGAACGTGGGCATGTTGGTTACACTTTGTCTCAACTGACGAGTACAAAAATATTAGGTCCTGAAAGTATCTAGACTTTATCCTCTACTGAACATAACACGGAAGAGCTATGGCAGGCTTCCCCCTCCCTCCTGGTACTTCTCCCCCTTCTCTTCTATTTAAATACATATCCTATGTGCCTAGAATACACAGATACACAATTATTACTGTCCGCTACCATCTCATGCTTGGATTAACACTATAATTGTAGGCTTTGTAGATTTCCTGTTTTCCGAATTGTTGGAATTTATTGTTCAACACTATAGTCTACATGGGGACTCATATGATCAAAATTTGCTGTGACTTTATGTCTCTAATGTGGATGATATATGTTTCAACATCATATCCTTAATGGCGGCTGCGCCCGCAACTTTCACTTCTGCTTGTAATGTCAGAGGTTACTGTTTTTCTTAGATATGCATCTCTACTGTATAATCTCATTGGCGGTTGCGCCTGCATTTATTCACTTTTGCCTGTTATTTCTGATGTATATGTAAATTTTCAAATAAAAACTTTTACAACAAAAAAAAAACAACAAAAAAAACAAAGCCATCGACTGTTCTTTGACTGGGTGCTTGTGAAAATTCGGTGTGCCTGGCTGTGCAGGAGTGGGGGATCCCTTTTATCTGCAAATCCTGTTGCGGTAGTGCTACACTTCTCTATGTTCTCGCATCATCCTACAATAAACACAGACTGTAGTGTGTACCTACATCGATGCTGCAACCTTTGCTGTATGAAATCCCTGGAGGGCCCTGCCAGGAAGGTATCGACGTGGTCATAGATGCAGCATGAGCACTGCTGAAATTCTGCATCCAGTACTTGAGTGTACCTAGGCTAGTAAACAACCATGGCTCAGATCTGTAACATATCAAAAAGCATATACGAGTGTATAAATCTAAATGGATTGATTCGAGCTGGCTGCATGCTGGTATCCTGTACACAGAGAGAAATAATGACGCAGAGAAAGTGGTCAGAGAATCATAAAGGACCTTTTGCCCATCAAATCTGCACTCCCACCATAGGCAGACATCGTAGCGCAGAGACAGCATGGACCTCTGGCCCCATTTGGAACTAATGCATCTTCTAACCACGTTAGGCAGGAATTAAATTAGCAATTTGCCAGTCAGTTGCCGTCTGAAGATTTCAAGACATACCAAGTGTGACAGGCTAAAGAGCCCCTGTCAGCTGTGATTGATCGCAGGGCTAATACGTCCAGGCGGCAGAACTTTCATAACACAATAACACATCTTCCGATACTGACACCATCATAAGCTTTTAACCTGGCAATAACTCAGCACCCTTCGCTGGAGGTGTCATCTAGCAGCCGAGACACAAAACTATCAGGGTCCTCAAACCGGTCCTAAGAAGGCAGACATCTGATAATTTGTCACAACTAAAGAACTGTCCTGTTGTTCTTATGAGCTTGGTATTATTGGACTATCGTGTTTTAAAAGTGATCACGGAGCGTGACTTGCTCTAAGAGGCAGGGACAGAAGAATGTTCTTCAAATAAACTGCTATCTCATTGCTTTGTATGCTGGAAGGTGTTGACAAAAAAAATAAAAAAAAATAATGGACTTTTATGATGCCCCGTTTGTATCAGAAGAACATTACAACATCAGACCCATATTTACACCATTGATGTTATCTTATATGTCGGATGGGTTGGGCAAGCAGCACACGTATTGTGGTGAACTTCCACTCACAGACGTGTTGTAGCACCTGGCAGTGGTTTACTAATAAATTAATAAAACCGATCATTCTAAGCACTCTGTCAGTGTAACTGTAACTGCAAGAGAGCATGCTCTGTTGAAAAACAGAAGTACCGAATTGTTCTAGGTGGTAATTGCTGCCTACTATTCTACATAAATTCGATCCAAAGGTACCAGCCATGCGCTGGAGGTGCTTGCAGGCCCCTGGCACCCTGACACACATTTGAGGCACATGCACACGAATACCCCCTTGTGGGATAAAATTATATATCTCTAAGGGCCCTGTACAGACGAGCGGGACTGTCCGCTGAAACGGTCCGCCCGGACCGTTTTCACCGGACATGTCCGCTCGGTAGATTTCGGTCTGATGGTTGTACACACCATCAATCCGAAATCTGCGTGGACAGACAGCGCGGGTGACGTGGCCGCGCCGTCGCCGCGACGATGACAGCGGCGACGTGCGCGAACACTGGAAGGTCAATGCTTCCACGCATGCGTCGAATCACTTCGACGCATGCAAGGGATGGCGGCCGATCGGACATGTCCGGTGAGTCTGTACAGACGACCGAACATGTCCGACGGACAGGCTTCCAGCGGACATGTTTCTTAGCATGCTAAGAAACATTTGTCCACTGGAAAACGGTCGGCTGGACAAATGTCCGCTGGAAACCTGTCCGGTCGGGCCGTACACACGACCGAACATATCTGCTGAAACTGGTCCGCGGACCAGTTTCACAACAGACATGTTCGGTCGTGTGTACGAGGCCTATGACAAACTAGTGGGGGACAAATTCCCAAATGAACCCCCCCCCATAACTGTTATGTCTATGTTGCTGGGCTCCTATAAGCAAATCAAGAAGAGCTTAATTCATCTTTTGTTGACAGCTGCCCGCTCTGTTATTCGCTAGATCTTGGGCGTCACTCGGCGTCCCCTCTTTAGCTGAATGGGCCAGTGAAGTGGGACAAGATAGAAACATATAGAATGTTGATAGCATGGGATTCTGATAAGAATGACTCCCACACCATCATGTGGGCCGAATGGTTGCACTTTTGGTTTTCTTCAGATTTTGATGTTTTTTAACCACTTAAGACCCCGACCATTATGCATGTAAAGGACCTGGCCCCTTTTTGCGATTCGGCACTGCGTCGATTTAACTGACAATTGCGCGGTTGTGCAAAGTGGCTTCAAAACAACATTGGGGTCCTTTTGTTCCCACAAATAGAGCTTTCTTTTGGTGGCATTTAATCACCTCTGCGGTTTTTATTTTTTGCGCTAGAAACAAAAATAGAGCAACAATTTTGAAAAAAAAAACAATATTTTTTACTTTTTGCTATAATAAATATCCCCCAAAAATATATAAAAAAACATATTTTTCCTCAGTTTAGGCCGATACGTATTCTTCTACATATTTTTGGTAAAAAAAAAAATCGCAATAAGCGTTTATTGATTGGTTTGCGCAAATGTTATAGCATCTACAAAATAGGGGATAGTTTTATGGCATTTTTATTAATATATTTTTTTACTAGTAATGGTGGCGATCAGCGTTTTTTTTTTCATGACTGTGAAATTATGGCGGACACATCGGACACGTTTGACACATTTTTGGGACCATTGTCATTTTTACAGCAAAAAGTGCTATAAAAATGCAGTCTTTGAAAATTACAATGGCAGTAAAGGGGTTAACCACTAGAGGGCGCTAAAGGGGTTAAGTGTGTCCTATTGTGTGTTTCTTACTGTAGGGGGGCGTGGCTGGACATGTGACGCCACTGATCATCGTTCCCTATGACAGGGAACAGACGATCAGTGACAAGCCACAGAGAAGAACGGGAAGGTTTGTTTACACTTACCTGGCCTGACACTGGCGGCAATCGGGTCCGCGGGTCCCACAGGCGCGGAAACAGAGCTTCGGACTGGGTCGCAAGCGCGCCGCCTGCAACGTACCTGTACGTGCTTGTGCCCAGCCGTGCCATTCTGCCGACGTATATCGACGTTAGGCGGTCCTTAAGTGGTTAACAGATGCAGTTCATGATGCTCCTCCTGGGCCCTCTCATTTGTAGATTGCTATACCCTCCCTTTCCCCTACTCTTCTCCCCCCTCCCCCCCCTTTATTTGTTTTCTTCTTTCCCTTCATTCTCTCTTCTTCTTTTCTTTCTTATACCCTTTCTCACGTTTACGTACATAAGGATATGGATCTTAATTGTAGCGCCACCATATTTTCAGGTCATATGTGTCGAGCCTTGTGTTTTTTCTTTATGACTTTGTTTCTAGTGGACTACTGGTTAATTAGAGTACAATTATTATGCTCATTTTACCGTGCCGTAGTGACATATTTAATCGTAATTATGTGATACTTGTTTTCTAATTCTTATTACGATCTTAATGTCTACTTGTTCATCCGTTGGATTTGGATTGATACTCTCATGTTTTCACTCGATATTGTTTAAGATCGTTTGAAATTTAATAAAAACAGATTCAGCATAAAATGTTTTCTTTTGGATTTAAAGGGGTTGTATTACTGTGTGTAGTTACAGACAGAAGAACAGGAAGTGAGGATTTCTCAGAAGAAATAAGGACATTTAAAAGCAAAATGAAAGGATGAGGTAAGTGAAGGAGGACTGCACTAAAGTAAAGGAAGCTATTTAGGGGAAAAAATTGTACATTTACAACCTCTTTAATACAACTCACCTTACTCAAAGTTTAACATCTTCACGCCTAAGGCTAAAACAAATCCTAAAGCACAATTTTGCTACTTTGACATGTGTTAGTAAAAAACAAGTAACTTGGTTTTTTTTTTCAGGACAAATTGGGCTTTTATTTGGTAGTAAATGGCTATGGATATCTCTGGAAACCTGGCCTAAAATAATCATTTATTTTTTATTTAGCTGTATATTTTGTGTTACTACCATAACCTTCCACCAAAAACAACCCAAAAGAAATTCTCTTGCTCCTGATGATAGTAGCGATACCACATATGTGTATGTTATTTGTTGTTTGTACCCATAATACAGCCCAGAAGCAATAGTGTGCATGCCTACCTAAAATACACTAACACTAACTGATACTGATGTTATTTAAAATAAAATTTAAAATTCAAATCTCATCCAAAATATACTGACCCTGACCTTGACTTTTGACCTTTACTTGACCCAAACACTAAACCTGGCACTAACCTAAATCAAGCCTTGAGCTAGGTATTTTTTCTTTCTTTTCTTTTATTATTTATTTATTTATAATTTTTTTAAATTTTTTTACGCACGCTTTTTTTTCCCTCTCTGTAAGGAAAAAACATTTCCTTCCGCTCTATTGTATCTTTACGCTCCACTCACAGAGAGAGAAACACAGGGGTGGGCTTCACAATAGCCAATCAGAGGCTACCACAGTGATCTGGTGACCCACAATCTGGAGTTCTGGGTCCCAGCACAAAGGAATATATGCAACTGCACGGAAAAAAGCCCAGTGCAGTGGGGCTGCATATATACGAAATTACCAAAAGTATTGGGACGCCTGCCCTTACACACACATGAGCTTTAATGGTATCCCAGTCAAAGGCGTTGCTAGGGGGGTGCGGTCTGCACCGGGTGACACCCGCTAGAGGGGTGACACCATCCCGTTTTTTTTTTGTTTTTTTTATTATTATTTTTGTTTTTTTTAGCTGACATGCCCAGCCTGCCCTGTGCAATCCCAGCCTGCCCTGTGCCACCCCAGCCTGCTCTGTGCCACCCCAGCCTGCCCTGTGCCACCCCAGCCTGCCCTGTACCACCCCAGCCTGCCCTGTATCACCCAGCCTGCCCTGTACCACCCCAGCCTGCCCTGTACCACCCCAAACAGCCCTATACCACCCCAGCCTGCCCTGTACCCCCCCCAAACAGCCCTGTACCACCCAGCCTGCCCTGTGCCACCACAGCCTGCCCTGTACCACCCCAAACTTTCCCATGCCACCCCAACTTGCCCTGTGCCACCCTAACTTGCCCTGTACCACCCCAACCTGCCCAATGCCACCCTAACTTGCCCTGTACCACCCCAACCTTTCCCATGCCATCCCAACTTGCCCTATGCCACCCTAACTTGCACTATACCACCCCAACCTGCCCTGTACCACCCTAACTTGCCCTATACCACCCCAACCTGCCCTATGCAACCCTAACTTGCCCTATACAACCCCAAACTACCCTATATCACCCCAACATGCCCTATACCACCTTAACCTGTCCTATATCACCCCACTACCCTAACCTGCCACTATACTGCCCTATACTATCATTTACAGGGGCTGGTTTGGGGTGCACCCTGTGCCCGTGCGCTGCCTGCTTGGTGCTGGGCAGCCTAGACAGAAGGGGGGTGACACCATGTTTTACTGCACCGGGTCTTTGACCCCATACACACTATTAGATTTAAATTGATAAATCTGAAGACAAAATCTAATAGTGTGTATGGGGCATTAGTCCGTAGAGTTCAATATTGAGTTGGCCCACCCTTTGCAGCTATAACAGCTTCAACTCTTCTGGGAAAGCTGTCCACAAGGTTTAGGAATGTGTCTATGGGTATGTTTGACCATTTTTCCAGAAGCGCATTTATGAGGTCAGGCACTGATGTTGGATGAGAGGACCTGGCTCGCAGTCTCCGTTCTAACTCATCCCAAAGGTGTTCTACCGGGTTGAGGTCAGGACTCTGTGCAGGCCAGTCAAGTTCCTCCACCCCAAAATTGTTCATCCATGTCTTTATGGACCTTGCTGTGTGAATTGGTGCACAGTCATGGTGGAACAGGAAGGGACCATCCCCAAATTCTTCTAGCAGAGTTTGAAGCATGAAATGGTATAACAATGTCTTGGTAGGTTGACTCCTTAAGAGTTCCCTTCACTGGAACTAAAGGGGCAAGCCCAACCCCTTTAAAACAACCTCACACAATAAGCCCCCCTCCACCAAATAATTTGGAGGGGTGGCCCAATACTTTTGGAAATATAGTGTGGATGAGCGACTTTGGGGTGGTGGAACTTGACTGGCCTGCACAGAGTCCTGACCAGTGGCGGCTGGTGGCTGCTGGTGCGTGGCTCTCGATCAAAGCAGCAATCCACTACACAAACACTCCCCCCCCCAGCTCTCTATAGGCCGTGATCCTCTCTTACTGCCACCACCCCCCTGCGCCACTCTCATTAGATCAATAGATCAAAGCAGCGATCCACTACACAAATCTCGCTGCTCATTAGGCCGTGATCTTCTCTCACTGCCATGCGTGGCCTTACCATACTATGGTAAAGGTTCAGGGAGGAGGACGAGGTGGCAATGCTTGCTGAATCCGGGTCTGCTAGGAGACACTGCTGTTGCCGGGGGCTGATGCTTCTCCTCGCGACCGAACAGGAGGTGGGTCCTGAGACCCGACCTAGGACTTCTGCCCAATCGGGTCTCAGGAACCGCTTCCTGATTGGCTGGGAGAAGAAGCAGGAACAAGTGGGTGGGCTCTGGGCGCAGTGTCCTTTTTGAAGCCAATTAAAGCCTCCAGCTCTAAACGCATGCTTTAAAAAAAATAATTGAAATCCTTGCGTCCGACGCCCTGCATTAAGATTAGGGGCCGGGCACATGGATTTGGGGGGGCAGCGCCCCAAATTGATGGTCCGCCATTGGATCATGACCTCAAACCGATAGAACACCTTTGGGATGAATTCGAGCGGAGACTGCAAGCCAGGCTTTGCCCTTATAAATGCAATTCTGTAAGAATGGTCAAACATTTCCATTGACACACTTTGTGGACAGCCTTCCCAGAAGAGTTGAAGCTGTTATAGCTGCAAAGGGGGGACCAACTCAATATTCAACCCTACGGACTAAGACTGGGATGTCATTTAAGTTCATGTGCGTGTAAATACAGCTGTCTCAATACTTTTGGCAATATAGTGTACTGTATATGTTACGCCAGTGGGAAGGGGTTAAAGTACTGTATGACACTTTTAAATGTTCTATGCACTAACGTCCCCTGAGGCCCCGTACACACGACCGAACATGTCTGCTGAAACTGGTCCGCAGACCAGTTTCAGCGGACATGTTTGGTCGTCTGTACGTCCGACCGGACAATTGTCCGGCGGATCGGACAGGTTTCCAGTGGACAAATGTTTCTTAGCATGCTAAGAAACATGTGCGCTGGAAGCCTGTCCGTCGGACATGTTCGGTCGTCTGTACAGACTCACCGGACATGTCCGCTCGGCCGAAAGCCCTCACATGCGTCAAAGTGATTCGACGCATGCGTGGAAGCATTGACCTTCCAGGGTCGCGCACGTCGCCGCGTCATCATCGCGGCGACGGCGCGGCCACGTCACCGCGTATCCTGTCCGCGGGGATTTTGGTTTGATGGTGTGTACAACCATCAGACCAAAATCCGGCAGCGGACATGTCCGATGAAAACGGTCCGACGGACCGTTTTCATTGGACAGTCCGTCCGTGTGTACGAGGCCTTAAAGGTGTTTTGTTAAGTGCCCTGTCATGCAAGATGGTATCAGTGCTCTAATTCAGTTGTTGGTTTTCATCCATACTAGGTGTGTTGAAATGTGCCAGACTGACTTCTATACCTATTCTAAACCTCGGCTTTCATCTTGCATTAGGCTAGGTTCACACTGCTGCGAATTCAAAATCGCGGCTGCGTTTTTGCCGAAAATTTTCTGCGATTTCAGGGAATGCCAGTCTATGGAGCTGAATTCGCATTGCATGTGGATCAAACTCGCACAGGACTCTTTTTTCCTGCAGCTTATATTCGCAACGCATTGATGTGAACGGCACTAATGTTAAACTATGTAATTTAAATAACTTGTGAATTTGAGAAATCGCAACGGCTCAAATTCGCAATAGGATTTGCAGCAGTGTGAACCTAGCCTAAACCCAAACAGGTTTTCCTTCAACATTCTGTGTGACCTTTTACGATTTACAGTAAAACATATAAGACACCACCATTACCCTCTCCCTTCCCTTCATTAGTTCTCATTTCGATTTATTAGTAATTGTTTTTATTTATGTTTAGTTATATCTGTATAATACTACAACTCCTACAACAGTTCAATTATTATTGCATTAATCTGTATTTCAATGCTGTATCTCATTCTTAGTTGTTGTCATCTGACATACTGTAACTGTTGTAATCTATTACTTTAAAATAAAAAACATTATACTAAAAAAAAAAAAAAAGAATCCTATTTTTTTTTTTTTTTTTAAATTCCAGTGCATTTAGGAGTGGGTGGATTGCTGTGTAACAATGACCACACAGTACCACTTATTCTTGGCCTCTTACTGTGAGATAAGTGCAGGCCTTCACCAATTTCAAACACCGAAACCATTCTAATGCTAACATTTCTGACTAATGCTGCTTGAATCATACATCTGAAATTGTAACCAATAGGAATATTTGACACATTCAAAATCCATAGACTCTAAGTTTAATAACGTATTACATTTTAAAAGTTCTTAGGTGTCATATGTAAAGGGAATGGAAAAAGTTGGTAAAAGTTGGCGCCTGCCTGGCAAATACTATTCCAGTAAGTGTAAAATTAAATAAATAAATAGATAAATGTATAAGTGTGCTTCCAGTGGCGTGCTAAGAAATTATAAAACAATATATATTATATGATGATACAGGATAACATAGTCCAATAGTGCACGTGAAGGTGCTAATTATAATAAAATTACAGTGAACAGTCCATGTGCAACTATATTATCAAAAAAGTGCTGGATGTTGCATGAAAAGTGCTTTGTGTCTTCATTCAGAGAGTGCTGGATGTTGCATAAAAAGTGCTTTGTGCCAGTTTCAACACTGTTGCCGTGTTCCACACAGTGCCCCCTTCTTTTGTGCTTTCATATGGCCCGCACTCACCAGATCCTACACCCCCTCTTGGGGTGAAAAGCTTTCACAGTGTATGCCCTCTGCTGCACTCGTCCCCCTGTATTCCTCTTCAATTTCCAACGTTAACGTTCCCTCTCTCTTTGCATATGAATTAACGTTGGAAATTGAAGAGGGATACAGGGGGATGAGAAATTGCCAGAGTGCAGCACAGGGCATACACTGTGAAAGCTTTTCACCCCAAGACGATCTGGTCAGTGTCGGGAAATCCCTGGAAAAAAACAATGCATAGGTCATTAGTGAAAATTGCCCCTGCTGTTGGTGGTTCCGAAATAGGAAAGCCATTCTTACACCAGTGGTCAGAACTGCACCCTTACAGATGGTTAAAAAGACCACTTCCGGTCACACAGTCTCGGGTAAACTGAGAGCATGACGTCACCTCCCGTCCAACATCCCCCCCCTCGTTGTGTTCTGGGAACACTCGACTCCAAGAACACAGTGGAAGCCAATCGGCAGGCGTAGCGCGACTCGCGCGTTCGCGCCGTAGGGAACCAGACAAGGATGCTTATTATGAAAACATTTTTTTTTCCTTTACAACCCTCTTAACAACCAATGAGTCATCAGCTGTCAATGTGCTTCTCTGTTCTCCCTTTAATTTCTGGAACTCTGGGCCTGTGCTGCAACATTTGACAGTGCGCACCATCTGGCAGCCAAGGCACTGGTGTTGAAGCCTTCCCAGAATACATCTGTGAGGCCCTGGTTACATCACCAGTGCCTCACACATCCAGGAAGTGGAAAAACAGTAATTGTAAGTAATAGCAAGAAATTATTGTTTAACCGCTAAGACCCGGACCATTATGCAGGTAAAAGACCTGGCCCCTTTTTGCGATTCGGCACTGCGTTGCTTTAACTGACAATTGTGTGGTCGTGCGATGTGGCTTCCAAACAAAATTGGCGTCCTTTTTTTCCCACAAATAGAGCTTTCTGGTATTTGATCACCTCTGCAGTTTTTATTTGTTGCGCTATAAACAAAAATAGCGACAATTTTGAAAAAATTCTATATTTTTTACTTTTGCAATAATAAATATCCCCCAAAAATATATAAAAAAACATATTTTTCCTTAGTTTAGGCCGATACATATTCTTCTACATATTTTTGTTAAAAAAAATCGCAATAAGCGTTTATTAATTGGATTGCGCAAAAGTTACAGCGTTTACAAAATAGGCGCATGGGTGCTCAACCTGTGGCTCTCCAGCTGTTGCAGAAATTCAAGTCCCATCATGCCTCTGCCTTTGGGAGTCATGCTTATAACAGTCAGTAGCTTGCAATGCCTCATGGGAATTGTAGTTCTGAAACAGCTGGAGAGCCACAGGTTGAGCACCCATGAAATAGGGGATAGTTGTATGGGATTTTTTATCATTTTTTTTTTACTAGTAATGGCGGTGATCAGCGTTTTTTTTTTTGTGACTGCGACATTATGGCAAACACATCGGACACTTTTGACACTATTTTGGGACCATTGTAATTTTTACAGCGAACAGTGCTATAAAAATGCACTGGTTACTGTAAAAATGACACTGGCAGTGAAGGGGTTAACCAGGAGGGGGAGCTGTAGGGGTTAAGTGTGCCCTAAGGGAGTGTTCTTACTGTGGGGGGTGTGGCTGTGCATGTGACGTCACTGATCGTCGTTCCCTAACATAGGGAACAGACGATCAGTGACAGCCACACTAGGAAGCGCAGGGAGAGGTTTGTTTACTTCTCCCCGTTCTTCCTCTCCGTGACCTGATCGCGGGACACTGGCGGCGATCGGGTCCGCTGTTCCCGTGGCAACGGTCACTGAGAAGAGGACCAGGTCGCAAGCGTGCCGCCCGCGACTTGCTGCGCGACCCATGGCTGGGCTCCTAAAGGGAACGTACATGTACGCCCTTGTGCCCAGCCGTGCCAGTTTGTCGACGTATATCGTCGAGCGGCAGTCCTCAAATGGTTAAGGACCGCCCCATGGGCAGCCCTTAAGCGCAAAATTACATACCTGTACATGATTTTTTTCTGCAGAGCATGGAATGACCCGGCATGCAGCTCAATGGATTCAGATAGGGATGAGTTTGGAGGACACCTGAGCTCATCTCTAACGGGTGCCATGTCCAGTTTACACTAGGATGTAGTGTAAAAATTGTCAGCAAATTTGCTAGAAATTAACCACTTGTTTACTGGGCACATATACCTCCCTCCTGCCCAGGTGAAATTTCAGCTTCCGGCACTGCATCGCTTTAACTGACAATTGCGCAGTTGTGCGACGTGGCTCCCAAACAAAATTGACGTCCTTTTTTCCCCACAAATAGAGCTTTCTTTTGGTGGTATTTGATCACCTCGCCAGGCACGCGCATCGGCATCTCAGTGATGCGGCGGGCACACGTGTGCCCCCCAGTGGCTGGAGGCCGTATATAGACGTCCTCCCGGCAATTGGCATCCACACTGCGGCCGTACAAAGTCGTACGGCCGGCAGGAAGTGGTTAATGATTATGAAGATCACACATTTATTTGTAAACATGGCCAGTCTGTAGTCCAATTAGCAACAGCAGCATAGGCTTTGGGTTAGGTCTATGGCTGAGTTGTTAATAATAATTAAGTCTGTGATAGCAGAAAATCGTATACATTGTGTAAATTAGTGGTTTAGGCTTACTGGACATAGAAACAACTGAAGCCAAGAGCTTGGCAAATGAGCAACATTACCATGGCTACCCTCTGAGTGTGTCTCAGAGAGACAAATTCAGAATAAACTCCTGGCTCAGCAGTGTTTGTGTTTATTTCTTTGGTAAAAGGAAACAGTAGTAATTAGAATATGTTTTAATACTGGTCAGATTAATGCCCCCTCTTCCTCACCTTCAAAAGCAGTTGCCCAATCAAGCTGGTTACAGACTTCTTCTCATGTCAGTTTGCCAGCTTATAGTAAAACTAAAGTCTTATTTTTTTTTTCTTTAAAAATAACAAACATGTTATACTGACCTACTCTGTGGCCCCATACACACCATAGAATCTATCCGCAGATAAATCCCATCAAATGGGTTTCTGCGGATAGATCCTATGGTGTGTACACTCCGTCGGATATCTATCCGCAGATAAATCTCCCCTGGAATGGATTTCCAGCAGATAAATATTTGTCGACATGCACAGAATATCTATCTGCTGGAATCCATTCCAACGGATGGATCCGCTCGTCTGTACAGACTTACCGGATCCATCCGTCCAAAGGGATTCCCCGCACGCGCCGTAATGAATAGACGCATGCGTGGAATTCCTTATATGACAGCGTCGCGCCCGTCGCCGCGTCATAATAGCGGCGACGGCGCGACACGTCATCGGCAGAGGATTTCAGCGCGGATTTCAATGCGATGGTGTGTACACGCCATCGCATTGAAATCCTCTGAAATCTTAGAGAGGATTTATCCGCGGATACGGTCCGCTGAACCGTATCTGCGGATAAATTCTATCGTGTGTATGGGGCCTGTGTAGTGGTTTTGCACAAAGCAGCCTAGATCCTCCGCTTCTCGGGTCCTTTGCCAGCGCTACTTAACCCTCCCACCTGTTGAGCGCCCCCACAGCAAGCAGCTTGCTATGGGGCACCTTAGCTGAGCCGCAGATCTGTATATCAATGCAGACATGGAGCCTCTCTCATGATTGGCTAACTGAATTTGATTCACAGCAGTGGGAGCCAATGGCAGCCAATCAAGAGGGAGAGTCCTGGATGGCCGAGGCACTCGTGCACATCGCTGGATAGAGACGGACCTCAGGTAAGTATTGGGGGGAGCTGAGGGGAGCTTCTACCCACAGTTTTTTTATCTTAATGCACAGAATGCATTAAGATAATAAAAAAAAACTTCTGCCTTTATAACCACTTTAAGGCAAAAATTGGTCCGAAAACAACAAATGTAAGCGAGTGAGTTTGAATCGTGCAGGTGCAGTGTAACCCTTCCAGCTTCGTGAACTGACTGAGTCCTGGAGCCGCAATTGTCAAGAGTGGGCACCTGGTTTTGAGGAGTACCCTCTCCCACTTCTGGTCGGGTCCCCGCTGTAATCTGCTGGCGCCAGGGACCCGAAGACTGGCGAAGAACCAGTTCAGGTGAGCAGGACGCTGGACCTCCTGAACAGACCATAGGCACCACCTCACACATCTTACAGAGGGTCTAGAGGGAGACCTATAATCCCCAGGTGCGCTGAGATCACTGTAATGGTGATCACACTGACGGGGTAAGGAGACATTACCACATTTTGGTGTCTTCCTGGTGGATGAATTTTCTCTCTATCCCCTATTGGTGTCCATTCGGATTTTCTCTTCAAGGAGTCACCTATCCTGCAAGGACTTATTTTTCACTTATTTTTTCAATTATTTTTCATAATTTTTGGACGTTATATTCCTACACAGTGGGACTTTTCTATATTCACCTATTTTTTGCTACATTATTTCATGTATTAGTGTGAGAAGTGTTTCTCATTTCACAATTTTGTTTATGTAGGATACATTTTAGATCTTTTTCACTTGTTTTTTGAGCGCTGTACTATATTTTTCACAACAAATGTAAGGCCTTGTACACACGGTATGAAGTCAGAAGGGAAAATTCGTAAAACGAACGGTCTGCGGAGTTTCGGATTTGTTAATACGGTGCATTCGACAGACGATTTGACTTTTTCGTCAGACAAAAGCTGGATGTGCAGGCTATACAATTTTCAAAACAAGCAGGCCTAGCCTGGAGCATAGGCCTGCCTAAATTTACCTGCACTGACAGTTTGCCTTGCATAAATCCTAATCTAGCACTGTAACAGGCACTCTCCGTGTGTTACCTGTAATGCGTTCCACGCTGGAACGCATTACGGAGACCGTGCGATGACGTCATCGCCCGGCGCCATGTGCATTCCACCGTGGAACACGGAAGTGCACCGTGGATCACTGCTGATTGTAAGGCACCTGCCTCTCACCTATAAAGAGAGCGGTGTGCAGATAGAACACCGTTCTATTATTGTCGGCGGTAGCCGGCTCGGCTACCGATCAATAGCTACCAGGAATCCTCAACCTGCAACCCATGTGCAGTATCTTAAAGGGACATACATACTCAAATTACCTGAGCTATATTTGCCACTCCTACGCAAATATTACTTGCATACAGTATTCTTAATTCCTATGTGCTTGACATAAGCTCTTACTTGTTAAAGGGCCAATGCCCTAAGTTACTGAACATGTTCACTCTAACTTTTCTATGCTAAGGGTTGATGGTAATTCATGCCTACTCCCTTAGTGGCCTAATGCACTGCTGTATGTTTAGGTGATATGATGTAGAGAACCCCCAAACTCCTGTTTGTATGGAGTGACGCCTGGGGCTCAGTACTGAAATCTCACATAAATCCTTGCTATCCGCAGTTGTGGTTCAGTCTCGCTCACCAGTGCCGTTACAGAATAATAGAGCCTTAAAAAATGAATCCAGCGGAACTTGCAAACCAGGTGGTCGCCCTTACTCAAAAGGTAGACGCACTTGCTCAAACTGTACATACTCTGCAGTTGGAGAACCAAACACTGCAACAATTAGTTGCGCAAAATCCAAATGTGCCTCGTTTTCCCCCTGAACCTAAGGTCAATCCACCAGCACATTTTACTGGTGATCAAAAGACCTACAGAGAATTCATTAATGCATGTAAATAAATGTTTGAACTTTGCCCTCGCACCTTCCCCAATGACAGGATTAAGGTGCTTACCCTTATATCCTATTTAAATGGTAAACCCTGTGCTTGGGCAAATACCTACCTAGAAAAAGAGGATCCAATCCTAAATTCATATCCACAATTTTTGGCAACTATGTCCTTGCTTTATGATGACTTCAACAAGCAACTCACTGCGGAAAATGCTATTAGGAATCTCAAACAAGGTACAGGACCTGTTGAGGACTTCATAGTGGAATTTTAGAAGTGGGCCATTGAGACTGAGTGGAATGATGTTACAATATGTAACCATTTTCATCTCTGCCTTTCCGAACCACTCAAGGATGAGTTGGCTAATCTCCATCAATCTCTCAATGATACCATACAACGTGCTATCACAATAGATAGTAGGTTAAGAGAGAGAGGAGCTGAATGTTCATCAAGTTCCACAGCACCTGTCCCTACACCTCAAAACTGTCCCCTTTTGATGAAAAAATGGACATTGGGACCGTGCAAAGTGGCAACAAGTCTTCAAAACCTTCGGAATTATGTCTTAAAAGACCTTCTGGACATGTGCGTAGTGGTGTGTCTAGATGACATACGTTATTGCTCAGTTGAACTATTGCAACATCGGAAACATGTCGGATGACTACTTGCAAGACTCATAGCACATTTCCCCTACGCCAAGCTTCAGAAATTGTGACTTTGAACAGACCACTATTCCATACCTTGCCTTTGTTATTTCTTTTAAAGGCAATACAAAGTTTTTTTTTGGGTATTCGCTAATTTTTACAGAACGTATATAAAAACAATTCTCACTCGTGAAACCCCTTACCTTGATAAGCCTCCACTTATTGAGATCCCCAGGAGGGTATCCCTTAAGAGGGGGGTACTGTAACAGGCACTCTCCGTCTGTTACCTGTAATGCATTCCACGCTGGAACGCATTGCGGCGACCGTGTGATGACGTCATCGCCCGGCGCCGCGTGCATTCCACCGTGGAACGCGGAAGTGCGCCGCGGATCACCGCTGATTGTAAGGCACCTGCCTCTCACCTATAAAGAGAGCGGTGTGCAGATAGCACACCGTTCTATTATTGTCGGCCGTTGCCAACTCGGCTACCGATTAATAGCTACCAGGAATCCTCACCCTGCAACCCATGCCATCCTGGATGCCTGCCCTATGCTGAAGAGATTGCCATTGCTGGGACACCCTACAGTACGGAATCCCAGGCCTGCTACCAACCTACTGCAGCCATTCATCCCTACAAAATGGATAAGTAGCAATTGTTTCACTTGTAGTTCTACAGGAAGACCTGCTACATATAATTGCTCTTAAACATTTATTGTAATTTCTCTGTGTAACGGTCAGGGGTTAACGCTGTTTACGATATTCGATTCCACCAACCCAAGACAGCTTATCGACACTCCACAATCCGGTGACACAACCCATACAGATTTCCCCCCAGAAATGAGACACAGCTCTGTTCGAGGTTCAAAACAGGTAAAAATCGTTATTGCAAGCACATGGTAACACATTTCTCTTCAAAATACATCCCTCCCACCCTTGGGAAACAGGGTGGGTTAAATTGTCCAATGACAATGGTGATACAGGTCAGGTGTGTTCAAACTTCTCCTTCAGTAAACAGTCTTAGCAGGGGGGGGGGTTGCTGGAGTGATTCCCCCCCCCCTTTCCTCACAGCAAGACACCTAAACATCCCATAATAGGCAGTCAGACTGTCTACCAAGCTCTAATCCACATCACCACAGTAGCAGACTTAATTAGCACAATAAACAATAGAATGCAATCACACCCCACCCCATCACAGCAAGCCTAATAGTACACATCAGCCAACACACAATATATATACACAATATCTAGACCGCATTAAATGTGACTAGCACAGACCATAGTGGGGTTCTCATTCACCCTGTGCCCCTAAAGTGACTCCTGTTACATGGCTCCCTCCTTGTGGATGCAGTGCGGTGTAGGCAGCATGCCCACTCGGTATATGAGTCTCCAGTCTGCTTGCTCGTCTCTCGGAACCGCCTCGGGTGTGCCTTTGGTGTGATGGCATACCTGGCCAAAAGTGCTTCTTTTACCAGTCCATAGTTCAAAATATCCTCGTCTGGGATGGCCCTGCTTCACTGGCCCGGCCAGACAATTTCCCAGACAAAATGGTAACCCATTCCTCTGTGGGCACCCGGTGTAGGGCACATTGCTGTTCAAAATCAGCAAGGTACCCATCAATCTCCCCTTCAGTTTCAATGAAATTCTTAAAAGCAGCACAATGTATCTTTCTCCTTTCAGTTGGTGCTGCTGTGAGTTCTGCTGCTGCAGAACCTATTTGCCGTAGCCAATTTGCGTCCACAGCAGCTATAACTCGGTCTATGATCTCCGGTGGAGGGTTAGGACCATAGTGTGCCAGTCTTAATTTAACAGCCCGATCAAAACTTGCCTCCTCGGGTGTCCTGTCTGTTACGCTGGGCCTTTCTGTTAAGTTGGGTCTTTCAGCTCCATCCATTTGGACTAGTTCTGTGATCATGTCCCTCTTCTTACGGTTGCTGGCCGATCTGCCACGTTTCTCCAGTAAGTCCTTGAGGGTAGAGAGCTTTAGCCGTTCCTATTGTGTCTCCATTGTCCTGTGTCCTCTTGTAGCTGTTCTTTAAGGCTGTGGGATCATCTCACTGCTAGCCAACAATTGTAACGGTCAGGGGTTAACGCTGTTTACAATATTCCATTCCACCAACCCAAGACAGCTTATCGACACTCCACAATCCGGTGACACAACCCATACAGATTTCCCCCCAGAAACGAGACACAGCTCTGTTCGAGGTTCAAAACAGGAAAACAATCTTTATTGCAAGCACATGGTAACACATTTCTCTTCAAAATACATCCCTCCCACCCTTGGGAAACAGGGTGGGTTAAATTGTCCAATGACAATGGTGATACAGGTCAGGTGTGTTCAAACTTCTCCTTCAGTAAACAGTCTTAGCAAAGGGGGGGTTTGCTGGAGTGATCCCCCCCCCTTTCCTCACAGCAAGACACTTAAACATCCCATAATAGGCAGTCAGACTGTCTACCAAGCTCTAATTCACATCACCACAGTAGCAGACTTAATTAGCACAATAAACAATAGAATGTAATCACACCCCACCCCATCACAGCAAGCTTAATAGTACACATCAGCCAACACACAATATATATACACAATATCTATACCACATTAAATGTGACTAGCACAGACCATAGTGGGGTTCTCATTCACCCTGTGCCCCTAAAGTGACTCCTGTTACATGGCTCCCTCCTTGTGGATGCAGTGCGGTGTAGGCAGCATGCCCACTCGGTATGTGAGTCTCCAGTCTGCTTGCTCGTCTCTCGGAACTGCCTCCGGTATGCCTTTGGTGTGACGGCATACCTGGCCAAAAGTGCTTCTTTTACCAGTCCATAGTTCAAAATATCCTCGTCTGGGATGGCCCTGCTTCACTGGCCCGGCCAGACAATTTCCTAGACAAAATGGTAACCCATTCCTCTGTGGGCACCCGGTGTAGGGCACATTGCTGTTCAAAATCAGCAAGGTACCCATCAATCTCCCCTTCAGTTTCAATGAAATTCTTAAAAGCAGCACAATGTATCTTTCTCCTTTCAGTTGGTGCTGCTGTGAGTTCTGCTGCTGCAGAACCTATTTGCCGTAGCCAATTTGCGTCCACAGCAGCTATAACTCGGTCTATGATCTCCGGTGGAGGGTTAGGACCATAGTGTGCCAGTCTTAATTTAACAGCCCGATCAAAACTTGCCTCCTCGGGTGTCCTGTCTGTTACGCTGGGCCTTTCTGTTAAGTTGGGTCTTTCAGCTCCATCCATTTGGACTAGTTCTGTGATCATGTCCCTCTTCTTACGGTTGCTGGCCGATCTGCCACGTTTCTCCAGTAAGTCCTTGAGGGTAGAGAGCTTTAGCCGTTCCTACTGTGTCTCCATTGTCCTGTGTCCTCTTGTAGCTGTTCTTTAAGGCTGTGGGATCATCTCACTGCTAGCCAACAATTGTAACGGTCAGGGGTTAACACTGTTTACGATATTCCATTCCACCAACCCAAGACAGCTTATCGACACTCCACAATCTGGTGACACAACCCATACATATTTCCCCCCAGAAACGAAACACAGCTCTGTTCGAGGTTCAAAACAGGAAAACAATCTTTATTGCAAGCACATTTCTCTTAAAAATACATCCCTCCCACCCTTGGGAAACAGTGGGTTAAATTGTCCAATGACAATGGTGATACAGGTCAGGTGTGTTCAAACTTCTCCTTCAGTAAACAGTCTTAGCAGGGGGGGGGGTTGCTGGAGTGATTCCCCCCCTTTCCTCACAGCAAGACACTTAAACATCCCATAATAGGCAGCCAGACTGTCTACCAAGCTCTAATCCACATCACCACAGTAGCAGACTTAATTAGCACAATAGACAATAGAATGCAATCCCACCCCATCACAGTAAGCTTAATAGTACACATAAGCCAACACACAATATATATTGTGGCAGAGTGAGGCTCTGTCCCAAGAGAAATTGTGTTAAAATGGACACAGGGTATGCACATTTGCTGGGTGCAACTCTACAGAGCATAGATGTGGACTAGAGAAGACTGCTGGTGCAGCTTTCTCCAGGTTTTGGTACTCTGTCATGGGGCTCTGTAGTTTGGAGATTCCACAGTGTCTGGGGTGAGACGGAATCTCCAACCCTGTATCCAGACTTTGTTAATTACCAGCAGGGTGTGTGCTCAGGGGAGCACAGCCCTTATAATGAGAGTGTGCTAAGGCCTCATCGCTCCCAGTTGGAGACAGCTCCTGTAAGAGACGGGAGGTCTCCAGAAGTCAGAGAGGCTGTAGGAGACAGTCAGAAAATTGGTAACTGCAAGAGGCAGAGCTATAGATGCTCAAGGGAAGCCGCCTCTGTTGAGGAGTCCGCTGGTCTGGGTGACCAGGATAATGTGCAGAAGTACTGCTACAGAGAGCCAGGTGGGCTAGCATTTTCTGTTTGCATTTGATGGAGAAGAACCCCCTGCATAGGAAACCTTTGATTGAACTTTTTATTTTTGCCTTTTTAATAAAAATGGGCTACCATGCCCTTAAAACATAGTTCCTGACTGGTGTGAATCACTAAAAAAACGCATACCACGAGAGTTAACAACCCCCAATCTTACAATATACACAATATACACAAGGGGGCAGATTCAGGTAGGAGATACGACAGATGAATCTCCAGATACGCCGTCGTATCTCTGAGTGTGAGGCGTCGTATCTTGGCGCCTGATTCAAAGAATCAGATACGCCAGAATTTGTCTAAGATACGACCAGCGTAAGTCTCCTTCGCCGTCGTATCTTACCTGCATATTTACGCTGGCCGCTAGGGGCGTGTACGCTGATTTATGCCTAGAATATGTAAATCAGCTAGATACGCCTATTCACGAACGTACGCCCGGCCGTCGCAGTACAGATACGCCGTTTACGTAAGGCTTTTTCCGGTGTAAAGTTACCCCTGCTTTATGAGGCACAGCCAATGTTAAGTATGGACGTCGGGCCAGCGCCGAATTTTCCGTCGATTACGTCGTTTGCGTAAGTCGTTTGCGAATAGGGCTGTGCGTAATTTACGTTCACGTCGAAAGCATTGGCTTTTTGCGGGTTAATTTGGAGCATGCGCACTGGGATACTTTCATGGATGGCGCATGCGCCGTTCGGAAAAAGCGTCATTTACGTGGGGTCACAATAAATTTACATAAAACACGCCCACATCTTCCACATTTGGCTTACGCCGGCCTATTTACGCTACGCCGCCGCAACTTTGCTTTGTGAATACTGCACTTGCCTGTCAAAGTTGCGGAGGCGTAGCGTAAATAGGATACATTACGCCTGCACACAAATACGCGCTCCCTACCTGAATCTACCCCAATATCTATACCGCATAAAATGTGACTAGCACAGACCATAGTGGGGTTCTCATTCACCCTGTGCCCCTAAAGTGACTCCCGTTACACTCTGGCTTGCTAATTATTAATGTACCGTATTTATTGGCGTATACGGCACACTTTTTTAAAATAAGGTGAAAATCGTGGGTGTGCAATATACGCCGATATCCGCTTCCCGCACTCAGTTTGAACGCCTCCGCCGACATATACCGAGCGCAGTACACTCGGGTACATTCGGCCAGGCTCGGCTTCGCTCGTGGTCACGCTCTGTGACGTTTATGCGTGAGAACCTGAGCGTGCCCGAGTGTACTGCGCTCGGTATATGTCGGCGGAGGTGTTCAAACTGGGAGGACACCACAGAGGCCGCAGACGGACGCCGGACCGGACAAAGCCGCCGATGGACCCCAGGCAAGACACCAAAACTGTAAGTAATAAAATGTTTTTTTACAGGAATTTCGGGTCTACATTAGGGGTGCACGCTATACGCCGGAGCGCGCAATACCCCGATTAATACGGTACTTCTTGGGATTACTTACTGTGTCTCCAGCTGACCGCTGTGCAGTCCCCTAAAGGGACATACATACTCAAATTACCTGAGCTATAGTTGCCACTCCTATGCAAATATTACTTGCATACAGTATTCTTAATTGCTACGTGCTTGACATAAGTTCTTACTTGTTAAAGGGCCAATGCCCTAAGTTACTGAACATGTTCGCTCTAACTTTTCTATGCTAAGTGTTGATGGTAATTCATGCCTACTCCCTTAGTGGCCTAATGCACTGCTGTATGTTTAGGTGATATAATGTAGAGAACCCCCAAACTCCTGTTCTCTGATTGGAGTGACGCCTGGGGTCCAATACTGATAATCACTTACATACAGTTGTGCATTGGAACGGCCTCCTGAATCGTATCTTTTTAACACTAGGGTTTGGTCGCATGTTGTAATGCGTCCACCACTAGTAGCTCAACGCATTCCTTTACGTGAGAGAGAGATGATGTAGAAAACCCCCAAACTCCTGTTTGTGTGGAGTGATGCCTGGGGCTCAGTACTGAAATATCACATAAATCCTTGCTATCCGCAGTTGTGATTCACTCCCGCTCACCAGTGCCGTTACAAGCACCTACCTACAGTAGAGGGTGCTACATAAAATATATCTGTATTTTCTTAAATATAAGTGTAAATTACTTCTTAAAGGGGTTGTAAAGGTTCGTTTTTTGTTTTCTAAATAGGTTCCTTTAAGCTATTGCATTGTTGGTTCACTAACCCTTTCCTTCGATTTCCCTTCTAAATGTTTTTTTTTTCTTTGTTTTTTTTTGTCTGAATATCTCACTTCCTGTTCCTCCTCAGTAAACTGTTCTGGATGACTAACCCCCAGCCAGAACGGCTAGGATGATGGGGGCAAGCTTACTGAGGAGAAACAGAAAGTAAGAAATTCAGACAAAGAAAAAAAAACATTTAGAAGGGAAATCAAAGGAAAAGGTAACTCAACCAACATCGCACTAGCTTAAAGGAACCTACTTAGAAAATAAAAAATGAACCTTTACAACCCCTTTAAATAGCTTTGGATGGTTTATATTGCTCAAGCGGAGCTAGGTGGTTTTTCCAGCATGTCTTTTTTTGTATGCAACATTTAGCAATTTTTCTTTAATTATCTTCTTTTTTTTTTATTCACTTCTTTACTTTTTTATTCCATATTGTACTCTGTTTTACGTTATTGTGCCTCTGTCTTCTACAACTTTTCAAGCTCCATTAAAGGCCACTGATCACCATATTCCCTGTTATTGCTTGACTTTACTTTTTTCTGGTATTTCAGCACATGGGAATGTATGGGAAGATGCAGGGCCGATCCTAGGGTCACAGGCACCTGGGTGCAGAAATATTTCTGGTGCCCACACATGGGCGTGGTAATTTTACTAACTCCTCCCCTTTACAAATGTTTCTATGGCAATGACTCAACCACAGAGATGCTCCCCCACGAAGTCTTCATTACCCTGGGATCCTTACATGATCTCTTAACAATAAACCAAATACAGGAAGAGAAGCAGAGTACTTTTTTGGGACCTGGAGGGGGGGCCTCTCTGATGGACACAGAGAGGGCTTCTGTTAGATAGTCTGTTAGAAAGAGCCCCCAGACATACTACAGACATGATACAGGAGATGGTCATAGACTGCAGACATAGTACAGGAGATGGTCAGAGACACATCAGTTCTGGACGGACACAACCCTATGCTCCGAACACTAGTTCTAAATGGACACAAACAAGGAGAGAAGGAGGTGAGGGAGGGGAGAACTCTGCCACTTCGGCCCTCCCACCTCTGCAGGTGCCTGGGTGCAAAGCACCCTGTGCACCCTGCCTAGGATCGGCCCTGGGAAGATGTCTGCCAGGAACCTGCTGTATATTGGCAGAGAAATGTGCATGACTTTGTGTCATGTTATTGCATACAAAAACCTTCTTGGATAAGTGTGAACGCACACATGAAGTTAAGCCATTATTTTATTTAACATTTTAATCATTATAGTTTTAGTAAATCTGACTGAAAAATAATGTTTGTACAAGCAAAAGTTAGCAACACAAAAAAATAATTATCTTCTGGTCAGGGTATAACCTACTGTCCACACTGCTGTTAATTTAAAGTAATTGCAGTGATATGTCTGAAATAGGAGAAAAAGAACAGTGCCAGTCTGATCAATAAGTTGTTGAAAATAAGCACCCAGGACGCAGCCCTCTGAAGGCAAGGTAAAATCACCTTTTATTAAACTGCATTAAATCTGCAAAAGTTCTAAAACAGATTGTTGGAGACTGATGTGTTTAGGGAGAACCCTTAATTTACTTCAATTACTGGTTCTGCTGAAACATGTCAGTTTGGAACAGTCTATTTTAATGTAATTTAATAAAAGCTGATTTTACTTTGATTTTACTTTTACAGAGGATCAAGTCCTGGGTGCTGATTTCTCTTTAACTATTCATCTTATTATAATGTAATTCTTTCTCCCTTCATGGTAAGAGTAGCCCTAAATTTGTACTATAATATAGACATCACTTGTGTATGGGTATTAAATGTTTCCGTATTACTAATATCAAATCTCCTTGGTGTGTAAGGGTGATCATTCATGGCTAGGTTATTATAACAATAATAATAATAATAATAATAATAATAATAATAATAATAATAATAATAATTTTCTATAGCTATGGAATAAGAGTCGGTTCACACAGGGGCAACGCGACTTCCAGCACGACTTTGGGAGGCAACTTGGACACGATATGAGTATGAATCATCAGGCAACTTACAAGGCAACTTCAAGTCCCCTCCAGGACAGGAGGCTTTCCAGTGGCCAATCAAACAACAATCAGCTCTGTGGGAGGGAGGGGTTTGCCTGAGAAATGTATGTTATCTTCCTGGAAAGTTGCTTCAGTTAAGACAGTGATCTGACTTCTAAAGGCGACTTCCATTGAAATCAATGGGTACAAGTTGCCTACAAGTTGCCTACAAGTCGGATTGAAGTAGTACAGGAACTTTTTCTGAAGTCGGAGCGACTTCAGTAGTGTGTATTGAGACGGCTCCATTCACTTCCATTGATTTTCTCAACCGTGCGACTTGGGACGACTTGGGGAGACTTCAAGTCGGATCCCAGGTCGCCCCTGTGTGAACCGGCTCTAAGAGAGCTTATTATGGTTATTAATTCCAAATAAATGTCTTTCCTTGATTTTTTTGAGGGTGATGGAATAGTTGGATTTGGCATGAGAATACTGATTGATGATGACACTAACCATTTTGGTGCCAATAAGGTAAGTACAGTACAGAGATTCACGCTAGCTTAGGGTTGGGACTAGGTAAAGTCTAGAGTTAAAGGTTAGGGATTGTTAGGACCTGTACTAGAATTAAAACAAACTTTGTTGAGTTTTTATTTAGAGATGCAGGCTGTGGGCTTTCATACTGATCCTGGCTTCACTGCCTAAGTGAAGTTGACCTGGAACAAACAGGATGTAAGTTCAGACTTTTCTACCTGCATACTTGTTTCAGGTCATTGTCATACTACGTAGTGAAGTCAGGATCAATATGAATATCTTGCAACCTGTATATTTTATTAAACAATGGTAGCTGCCATGTTTTCAGTCCTCCTAGGTTCACTTAGGCATTAGTTGTTAAGGTTATGATTTTAGACATTCTTTTTTTTTTGTTTTGTTTTTTAGGGGTTTAATTTAGAATTATGGTTAGATTAGGGGAACAATTAATGTTAGGGTCAGGTCAATATTAAATGTAAGAATTAGCTTTTGAGTGAAAATGTATCACTAGCCAAATCCCCTCCCCCATTTTGTTTCCAGCATCTATGTATTTTTCTTTTGTTGTCTTCCAATGGGGATATTTCCAATAACTTCCTACCATGAAGACACATCAGGCTAAAGTAAAACTCCAGGCTCAACTTAACTAGTATTAAAAATGCTCCCACTCCACCTTCTAATGATGAGTAACCTGTGAAAGGATGTAAAAGCTTACCATTTTTCAGCCTGCGTCACGTGGGTCACATGATTCCCTCTGTCAACCATCGGCGGCTGCGGAGAGGAGAAAGTTTTTAATAATGGCTGGGAATGTATGGGAGTAGTGACATCGCCCATAGGCTCCCAAGGTCTGTCGATTTTTGACACTCCCACCTCACCCCTGAAGTGTCGCTGACCTCACATGACCAGGCCAGGAACTCTATTTAAAGTAAGAGAACTTACTTCTTAACCACTTAAGGACCGCCTAACGCCGATATACGTCGGCAGAATGGCACGGCTGGGCATAAGCACGTACCTGTGCGTCCTCTTTAAAGCGGGGTTCCAACCACAATTAGCATTTTTTAAATGTATGTCCTTTCATGTGTTTTATGTATGTGTTTTTATAATATAAATCCGGTCACTTACTATTTTACAATCCGCCGCCGCTCCGCATAGTTATTCAAAAAAGATAGTTTATAAAACTATGTCCACACCATTGTCATTTTGCTTGTGGGCATTGTGAAGCCCACAAGCACTTACTTCCTGGAAGTCTTGGATGGGGAGTGATAATTAGGTAGCGCACTGCATCCTGGGAAATGATGACACACATTTCCCAGGAGCATCAGAGGGAGATGATGTCAGGATCCTTGGTGATTCCAAACTTACGGGATGTCGTGCCAGTCACGCCCTAGTGACCCGCACGACATCTCGGAAGTGACGTTTGCGCTCCACTGTGACAGGAAGTGAAGGGAAATCTCTACAATTAGATACAGACAGCAAAAAATAAACTGACAGGGGTTGTAACTCTTTCCCAACAGATAAAAAGCTTTTTGTTTAAACATACACTTTGCTAGAGTCAAGGTAAAACATTAGATTAAGGTTTAGAAGTCAAGAAATTTGCAATTCTTCACTTTTTTCTGCATCAAAATCTCTGTGCCGATAACTGCCAGTGCTGGATTTTCTATACCAAAGGCTAACTGAAAATGAAATTAGAGCAATGTTACATTTTTCATGGGAAAAAAAAAAACAACTGTTCATCTTACATAGAGATAAGCCAACAAGCTGAAAAATCTCTCCATTTCAAAATAGCATTTTGATGATTGTAAGTGCTCATTACCACTCTAAATTGAAGACCTACATTACAAAAGTACTGAAATAAATGTATTTATCTGTTTCATTATTTCCAAACATCATTTAGTATATAACCAGCTTGACATGTTGATGTGTTTGCTAACATTTTCACAGTAGAGTGGAAATGTCATTTTAGCTAAATACAGTGCACACAATTGTAAATTCTAGATGAATAAACAATATGCCATGCAGATCTTTCAGCTGAAATGGCAACTGTCATGGGAAAAGTGAGCCACATGAGAGCAACAGGCACACAAAAAAATAAACCTTGTGTGCAAAGCATCATGGCAGAGAGCTGGAGAAGGAGCAAGAAAGACAAATAAAAATGGGAAAGAATGATTAAGGAGATGTATAGCATAAAAGAGAGAGAGACAAATAGAGAGAAAGAAATATATGGGCACGGAAAGAGACAGAATGGAGACAAATGCTTTTACAGAACACTCTGAGCTGAAAGGGACTTGAAAGAAAACATTCCTCAGGAAAGCATAAAATAAGTTAGAGAATTCGTAAAAAAAGCAAACGTGTAGATAGAGGGAAGTACGGCACACTGAAGATGGATTATTGGGTAAATCAATGGATGATAGAAAGAATGAAGTCTAGTGTTTGTAGTTGGAGAGCTGGAGCGTACACTGAACCTGACAACAAAGTGAAGCAGGGTTAAAGCTAATGTAGTGTTCTATGAATCATAATGAAATTCCTGGTGCGTTTTCAAATGTACCTGTCACGCAAGACTGAAAATTACCAGGGACGCAAGGCCAAGGCTACAAACTGTGCTGAAAGAATTCGGATCAGCGGCATAGAGGTTTCGGTATAACCATGGACCAGGGTCCTTTCTTTTATCCTTCCAATAGATGTTCGCCCTTGCTACCTCTTCTTTGACCCCTTTACTGCAACCTCCCACATGGTGCTCTCCCTTATGTTAGGCTCCCTCCCTTTTAGTGCTGCTCACTGAAACTGTATAAGCCCCCTTGCTGAAGTGTAACACAGACTTCACTAACACCAAACCAAGAAAATATATGCATGTCCACATCTGCTGAGCATTGCATAGATGCTTTCCTATGCATCCCTTCTGCGTGCATGCATTTTAACATGACTGAGCAAATAGAAAGCTGCTCTGGGCTTAGCCCTGCCACTGAGAATCCACTTATTTGGGGCACTTAGGAAGAACTGGCCTAAGTTCGTCAGCACAGGGGCCCAAATGCTGCTGCAATTGCAGTCTATACATACTGCTATTTCTCCATATTTATATGAACAACGGATGAGAGATGGTGCTAATCTGCTGTTTGTGTCAGCTATAAATCCTCCTGCACTGTAGTGTCAGGAAAGCCTTTATAGTTGTAGCACTGGTCTCCCAATGATTCGGGCGCTATTGTAAATTTAGGGGTGTCTGAGCCAATAGTTGGGCTCAGACTTTGCTAATTCTATGTAAATTAACCTCTGTTCTAGCTATAGTTGTTCTCGGTAGAAGTTTTCCCTTGTTGCCTGTAGGTGGCTTTACCACCTCAGGCCCATGTTGGAACTGGGGCGAACTATGGTGTGTTAAGTGACTTTTCTCGGCAGCAGCCCAGTGGAAGTGGTGCCCCACTGTGCATGCTGGGAAGGGATACTTAACCACTTCAGCCCCGGACCATTTTGCTGGTCAATGACCGGGCCATTTTTTGCGATTCGCTTTAATGTCACTTTAAGTGACAATTGCACGGTCGTGCGATGTGGCTCCCAAACAAAATTGGCATCCTCTTTTTCCCACAAATAGAGCTTTCTTTTTGTGGTATTTGATTACCTCTGCGGTTTTTATTTTTTGCGCTATAAACAAAAATAGAGCGACAATTTTGAAAAAAAATGAATATTTTTTACTTTTTGCTGTAATAAATATCCCCAAAAATATATAAAAAAACGTTTTTTTTCCTCAGTTCAGGCCTATACTTATTCTTCTACATATTGTTTGTAAAAAAAATCGCAATAAGCATTTATTGATTGGTTTGCGCAAAAGTTATAGCGTCTACAAAATAGGGGATAGTTTTATGGCATTTTTATTAATATATTTTTTTTACTAGTAATGGCGGCGATCAGCGATTTTTATCGGTACTGCGACCTTATGGCGGACACTTCGAACACTTTTGAATCATTTTTGGACCATTGGCATTTTTATAGCGATCAGTGCTATAAAAATGCATTGATTACTGTAAAAATGCCACTGGCAGGGAAGGGGTTAACACTAGGGGGCGAGGAAGGGGTTAATTATGTTCCCTAGGTGTGTTCTAACTGAAGGGGGGGTGGGAGTGACTAGGGGAAATGAGAGATCGCTGTTCATACATTGTATGAACAGATGAACAGTCATTTCTCCCCCTGACAGGACCGGGAGCTGTGTGTTTACACACACAGCTCCCGGTTCTCGCTCTGTAACGAGCGATCGCGGGTGCCCGGCGGTGATCGCACCCGCCAGGCACGCGTGTCGGCACCAGGGGCGAGCAGGGGCATGCGCCCCTAATGGCTGGAATGTGAAATTACGTATACCTACGTGATTTCGCTCAGCCGAGCCGACCTGCTGCCGTATAACTGCGGTGGCTGGTCAGCTAGTGGTTAGGGGGCAGACGCCGTTTTTTGGGGTCCTTCGTCTTGTGGCCGTCCTGGCGTGAGGTGTGTGTGTGTGATTTCAGCCCTGGGACCACATTGGTCAGAGGCTGTGCTCCTATCGTGTAGGCCGAGCTATGCTGGCTGGGGCCTATGGTTCTAGAAGGAATCCCAATTTGTCCATCCAAGTGGGGGAAGCTTCTTAACGAATGAAACCAGGGGAGGACCTGCCCTGGAGGAGACCAAGCAAGGCAAGCTAATGTCTCGGGATAGGCCTGGTGACCTCGTTAAAAACAAGGGATTCACTACTAAATTTGTCTTACGGTCCGTCGGATCGGCTTAAAGGCTTTTTTTGCTGTAAGACAGGAAGTTCGGGACTTAAAGCGGAGTTCTGGCCACAATTTCACTTTTTAAATATAAATACCCCTGTAATACACAAGCTTAATGTATTCTAGTAAAGTTAGTCTGTAAACTAAGGTCCGTTTTGTTAGGTTGTTACAGCATTTAGACACTTTATAAAATAGAAATTGACTGGGGCCATCTTAAGTGTGGGCATCATGAAGCCAGACTGTATGACTTCCTGGATTTCAGCCTTGCAGATCTGGCACATGCTCAGTGCTGCACAAGCAGTGTCAGATCAGGTTTCAGCACCTGTACTGTCCATATGACATGATTCTTTGAGACTGGGGAGTGCACAGACTCCTGGAAAGTTACACCCACTACATTCCCAGGAGTCTGTGCGGTGTAGGTTAGGAAGCATTAAGCACCTAGGTGCAGGAAGTGGGAAGATTAACTATTCTGCCTAGCAACAACACTTTGAAGGCATCTAAAAAAAAAAAAACATTTTCGTAAAGGACTAATGACATTTTTTTTTAAACTACTGATGTAATGTTATATTTATGGGTGGAACTCCACTTTAAATCCTGTGGCAGAGGATTTCTGGCTATCCAATATTGTTTCTCAGACATTCTGTGGCAAAGACTGTCTCCATACTGTCTGTGCATCATTCAAGCCATGTGAGAGGGGTCTATCCGGGTGAGCAATACCCACTTAGGAGTGAGTGGCGAACACTGGAGCTTTGAATACTTTTTGTGCCTCCTGTACCACGTACCTGAACCTTCCCCTTCTCTCTTCTTCCTTCACACAGTTGAAGGTTTTACATCTTGTATGGACATTGTAAATTTCGACAGACTTTCTTCCCTGGACAACGAACTTAGAGGAAATGTGCAAAACCCAAAATCTAAACCAGCAGCTCCTACGGGGGTAGTGCTACATAGTTACATATGGTATAATAAAATGTAGTTTGGAGTCTGCAGTGCATGATGGGCGTATTTGGGAATTTTTGGAACTTGTAATTTCTGTGATTGGGGCAGGAAGAGGGGCAGCGGAGGTACAGATGCAAAAGCTCATTTGTCTTGAGTATTGAGCGTATACTCAACATGATAGGAACAAGCGCACTCCCTTGTTCACCATATCACACATGTGCAGTGTACCTTTCCACCTATTGCAGCATCATATTGACAATCTGAATAAGTTGCTGCATTTTGCCCAGCTGGCCAGGGACATCACTATGCATCTTCACAAGATAGAGTACGCACATACCTGTGTTTATCCAGGAACTTCACCATCTTGTTTCCCACATGATCCAGGCCAAATGCCTGTCCACACAGGATGATTTTTAACAATTTACTGAAGAACAACATAAGCAAACTTGGCACAGCAGCTTCATATCTTTTATCAATTACAGAGCAAAAAACTTTAGTGCCACCAACACAAACTCTTTAAGTCCAAATATCTTCCCAAATGCTCTTTGGAGCGCATTGATGGACACTGATGAAGCTGCACTGATGGGCACTGATAGGCACTAATAGGCTGCATTGATAGGCACTGATGAGACTGTGTTGATGTGCACTGATAGGCTGCATTGATGGGCACTGATGAGACTGTGTGGATGGGCACTGATGAGGCTGCACTGATGGACACTTACAGGCTGCAATAATGGGCACTGACAAGGCTGCACTGATGGGCACTGATGAGGCTGCACTGATATGCTGCACTGATGGGCACACATAGGCTGCATTGATGGGCACTGATGAGGCTGCACTGACTGGCACTGATAAAGTTGCTGTTGTAACTTAATTCTGCATAAAGCTTTTAACAGTAGAATTTCATGAGATAATTTATGAGGGCGTTTTTACGGGCGGAATTAGGGGCGGGGCAGGGCAGTGCTGGGGGTTGGGTGGGGCAAATGGTGGCGAGTAACTCTTAAGGCTTAGCTAGTAGCTCAAGATATGCTCATGCAAAAGTACTAGAGACAGCGAAACACCTTTAGCCAGATACAGCTTAATAAAGTCACTGTGAGCCTGCAGTTACTAAAAAAGGAGAACAATAAGCTGATGCCCATAGGCCATGGTGAGTCAGCTCCTTCACCAGAGGTGTGCAGCTTTTGAGTAGGGTGGCAAGGGATGCAGAAGTGAGCATTAATGAAAGATGGTGACAGGGAGTGCAAAGGTGAGCAGTGTTGGAAGAGGGTGGCGGAGGATGATGCAGTGGTGATAAATGTTCCCAAAGGGTGGTAGGGAGTGCAGAGATGAGCAGTATTAGAAGAGGGTTACAGGGGACGTAGAAGTGAGTAGTGTTGGAAAAGAGCAGCAGGGAATGCAGAGGTGAGCAGTGTTGGAAGAGGTTGGCAGGAAATACAGAGGTAGGGGTGTTGCAGCAGAGGACTGATCAAACAGGTTACAGGAGTGGAAAGAGACCAGGGAGTTAATGGCAGCATTGATGAGTAGAGGAGATCTACACTGAATGATACACATCTAGCACTGTCCATTTACAGCTGGACAGATGTCTTGTCTGCCTAGTGCAGCGATCACGCCTCATGTTGTTTCCAGTGTTATTCTCAATGTGTGTTGACAGTCAATAAGGTCAGCAAGCATTGATACCCGATGCCTTCTCTGTAGTTCCAGCTCCTGTTAATTTAGAGGGAGGTTTCGGGAGTAGTGCAGATAGTGGGAGGCGAAGAAGGTGGGAACTTCCAATGGTAGAACTTATCACAGACTGTTGGAGGGAGCACAGAGTTTGAGCTCAATGCTGGATAAGGAGGTGAGAGCCACCAGCACGGTCACAACCAGAGAGACAGAGTGGATGAACCCTGTACTGTGCCCATACAACGCTGACCTTTTTAATTTTACATATTCTTTGTTGCCCTTAAATTATTTGTAATACTGCACTCAGATGGCACTGCTCTGTCTCCTTGCATGATGTAAGGGGCTATATTTTATTCTTTGATTCAAGCAGCAAACAAGGCTAGGAACACCCTTGGATACCCCCCTACATTGGTGATCAGTGGAGAAATGATCCCTTACATTTATGGCAATGTCCCCCCCCCCCCCCTTACCTCTTTCAGGGTTTTATTTTATATAATTTTCCTGTTGGAGAGAATTGCCCTCTTCTCCTATCCTAGAGATATAAGAGGATACAGTAACAATTTCTTCAAGGTAAGTGGAAATCCTCCATGTGTGTGTTGAACAGGTGCTGACAGGGGTTGTAACCCTTCCCTACATTATCAAATTTAAAAAGAAAAGTGACTAGAGGTATACTTTAAAAAGTACATTCATTTTTAGAAACAGATCAGAACAGAAAGAGAGACAATCAAAGAAGAAAGAAGGACAGGAGGATTTGGTTACAAAGGAAAGACTTGGGAGCTAGTCAGAAAATGATGGCTTCCATCAAGGTCTTCTCACAAAGGTGTTTTAATTCGTGACAAACTCCCTGTGAAACTGCTTTGTACAGCTTGCCAGTTTGGCATCAGTTATAAATCCTCAGCCCATAGAAGATTTATTTTTTCAGCAAAAGGAAAACTTTCTCGACCTGGAAAATGGATATAAACTGGTGTGCCTTCCTAATATTAACCCACGTATTGACCAAAGACAATAAAATAATTGAGTTTTACTGAAAGTCAACAGTGGGAGAAATTGTACGGACGGAGGAAATACAACAAAGAAAGGAACCTAACCAAGCTACAATTGTAAATTAACTAGAGGTTAGCAGTGCAAGGAACTGCAATACTTCAGAAAGCTGAGGGAAAAGGAGACAGGCTGAAAATCTGATTTTGGTAGCTTTGAATGTAGATTTTAGTGAAGCTTGAACAATAAGCATTAACGTGGACCTAATATTAAAATCAAATGTGGATTAATATGGTACATGTGAACATGTGAACTAAAATCACATTAGTATTTTAAATAAAAGTCACCATCTTTGTTTTTGTTTGTTTTGTTCACTTGGGTTACATGGACAATTCCTATTGGTTTTCTAATAGCAAAGGTTCTCTCGAGCCCTGAAGATTGCAGCATAATATTGTCATGATAAGGTCAGTGGAGTTTAAATAGTCTTCGATTTATAAAAGATAAGTAGTTAATGAAAATGCAATGGAGGAAGGGATAGAGGGAGTTGTGGAGGATTTCCAATAATATGTAAAAAAAGATAGTGGGAAAGGGAGAATGATAAAGGAGAGAGAAAGAGAAGAGAAGGGAAGGGAGGGAGAAAAAGAAAGGAAGAGAAAGAGGAAAGATGTCGCCTTAGGTATCTACCCCCTACCTTTTTTTCCCTTGCTCATTTGAACCTGCTTATCCTCTACTTTTAATGATGAGATACACCAAAGGGCCAGCACTCCCACTAGGCGAACTAGGCAGCCACCTAGGGCACACTGCTGTCTATGGGGCGCAGCCACGGCCGCTGACTTCCCCGTTAGCCTGGCCGGGGGAACACAGGGAACACAAGGTGGAGGAGGTGGGCATGAGGTCATCGGAGGAGGCAGGTACAGCAGGGGAGGTGGAGGAGGCGCCAGGCATGAGGTCAGCAGAAGAGGCGGGCAAAGCTGGGGAGGCGGAGAAGGCGCCGGGCATGAGGTCGGCGGGAGAGGCGGGCACAGACTGGGGAGGCGAAGAAGCCACCAGGCATGAGATCGGCAGAGGAGGCGGCAGTGGGCGCAACTGGGTAGGCAGAGGAGATGGAGACAAAGCTGCAGTCCGGTGAGTCTGCTCGCTGTGATCCTATCAGTAAAATGGTTTATTGTGCCAAAAATATAAGTACGGTACTGAAATATATGTCGGCATACAAAAAAGTTACAAAATAGTATTGTTACAAAAAGAGTTATACTGTACGCATGCCAGAACAGAGGCACCAGGAGGTTACCTAAACCAAATTCCGCCATTAAAGGAGTTTGAACCATGCCGGGCAGGTGAGAAAACGCCTCACCCCCAACACTAACACACACTAGGCCAACGGGCCGAAACTGAAAGTCTGCATTCCACAGTCTGCTCAAACAGTCAGAGTCCTTGCCCAACCTTACATAAATTCTCCTGACCACATTATAAAATCCCCACAGACGCGTACCTCAATCATGGTCTAGATTTTATACATTCTTTGACTTAGTCAGACATGGTTTATGATTTTATGTTTTGTACTTCTAGAAGACAATATCGACTACATCTGCAGCAGCCGGGTCATAACCAATCTCGGAGGTGCTAGTCCAGGCGTTTCCAGCCAGGGCTGCCAAATGGAGTTAAATTTCTTGGGGGCATTTCTATGCGGATATGTATAATGTTCTCTCACAATAATAAGGTTTACTTGATCAATCCATTGTTTCTTAGTCGGGACTAGTGTTGCTCACGAATATTCGCATTGCGAATATTCGACTCGAATATAGCATATTCGAGAAATCGCGCTATATTTCGAAATTCGCGGTGAATATTCGCAATTCCGAATATTCGATTTTTTACAATTTTTTTTTTGAATCAGATCACATCCTAGATATCTCCATCGACGTCTAAAAGCATTGCTGGTATCATTAGAGACCCTGGGCCGAGTAGCTGAAGCGTTCATTGAATTTTCCAGAAAGATCGCAATGCGATTATTCGGCAAACGCAATATCGCGCGATTACTTTCCTCGCCCCGATCTTCCGCATCAGAGCGATTTTTACAGTTTCATTTTTAAAACAGATCACATCCTAGTGATCTCCATAGACGTCTGAAAGCATTGCTGGTATGATTAGAGCCATTGGGCCGAGTAGCTGAAGCGATCATTTTATATTGCCGAATATTCGCAATGCGAATATTCGGCAATAGGAATATTGCGCGATTATTTGCTCCGCCCTTTTGCATCAGAGCCAATCAGAGTTCTCCTTCCACACTCGTCACAGGTTAGCAACCAATAGGAACCTGCCTGCATGGACATTATATAAGCTCACTCCCAGCACCATTTCATTGCAGATTCAGAAGCTGGCTATAGAGTGTGGAGGCTGTTTCTGTGTTCCTGGTTTCCTGTGTCTTTGTTCTTGATTGATTTAGATCATCACCAGCATTGCTATTTAGTGATTCCAGTGGATCTTTTCCAGTATATCAACTGCTTTTTTCAAAGCAATAGACCCAAGAGCTTTTTTCAAAGCTACGTTTTGTGCTGTTTTGTGCTGTTTTTTTCATTTGTGTTACTGTTTCATCCTGCAATCCTCCCTGTTCAGTTATATTTGCAAGAGATTTCAGAACACGTTTTGCTGAGCTTTATAAAAGAGCTTTTCTAAAAGCTAAGTTTTGTTCATCTTGTGTTACTGTTAGATCTTGCAGGTTCGCTGTTCAGTGATATTTGATAGGCATCTCAGTTCAAATTTTGTTTAGTTTTCCCTAAAGAGCTTTTATAAAAGCTAAGTTTTGTGTTCAGTTTAGTTAAATTTTGTGTAGTAAGTGTACACACTGTTAGTGTACATTTATTTCATCTAGCTTAGCTTAGTGTGTGTTTAGTGTCTGTGTTTTGTGTTTAAAAAAAAAAAAAAAAAGTTAGTGTTTGTTTAGTGCTTTTTTTTTTTTTCTTTAATTTTGTAGTCCTTGTCTGGTGTACTACTTTTCTTATAGTTTAGTAGCTGTCTGTGTACGTCTTTGTCTGCGTGCCTGTCTTGTAAAAAAAACACAAAAACACATTTTGTTCACATTTTCCCCCCCAATAAAGTTTAACCCCCCCACACACATATCAGCAATAATGAGCGGCATCCGTGGCCGTGGCAGCAGGGGTAGGGGAGTTACTCCCAGTGCTGGATCGCTGCCAGCACGGGGTACCTCTCGTGCCCCTACTAGTGGTAGAGGATCGGGTGCAAGGGGAGTACGCCTGATCCGGGAGTTCTTCCCATCGGGCAGCCGCCCGATATTGCCATCTCAGGCTCAAGTAGTGGTGGACTACATGGGGCACAGCAGTGCCACTGAGTCGTCGGTCCCGACTCACAGTAGTACCACCATTACTCCGGTGCCTGTAGTACCCCCCCCCAGCCCCCAAGAGTCCAGCATCTTACTGTTCGACAGCGACAGTGATAGGGATCTCTTGGGGGAGGCCATGCATCAGGCAGACCTCCAGCTCTGTCCTGATGGTCAGGACCTTTTTGAAGGGATGGATGAGGAGGATGGGATACCTGCTGGCAGTATCCCAGAGACATCCCTTCAAACTGGTGCTGCTGTTTTGGTGCAGGAAACAGCAGCACCTAGTCAGACCCAGGCGTGGGTGAGGGGACAGCGGAGCCAGGCTAGAGGCTCCATGTCACGTGGTTCCCTCAGACCAACACATCTCAGCCCTTGGTCTGACATCTCTGGGGGCGAAGAGGGTGACCCATCATGGTTGCCATCTGACGCGTCGGCTCACTACGTCAGTGACGACGGGGAAGGTAGGCACCCTGGTGAAACGGTGCGCCAGGTCACCACCAGGGAGACCATCGTCAGGGTCTCCACTGGTGATGGCAGCAGGAGGTGTCAGGAGGAGGAGCAGCAGCAGCAGCAGCAGCAGCAGGCAGCTCCACCTGTGCGCACCGAATCCCAGCAGGTGCAAGTAAGCGTCACCCCATCTGACAGGAGGGCGGTGCTGAAGTCACCTGTCTGGAATTTCTTTACCCTGGTGGCAGACAACCCTACCGTGGCCATCTGCCGGATTTGTAAAGTGAGGGTGAAGAGAGGGAAGTGTTTGGCTCGGGTGGGTACCACAGCCCTGAACCAGCACCTGAGGATAAACCACTGGGCGTTGTATGACGAGATGAAGCGTGGTGGTGGTAGCAGCGCCACCACCACAAGTGAGCAGGGTACAGCAGCCCCTGCCACATCTTCATCTGTTTCCAGCAGGTCATGCCCCCCCGCTCCCTCTAGTAGAGGTACTGGTACCGGCAGCCAGACCTCTACTTCCACAGCACCCTCCACGTCTGTGTCCCGCACTGCCGTCCGGCGCCAGGCGTCGATTTCAGACGCCTTTGACCGCACCACTCCCTTCCCCCCTGGAGACCGACGTGTGCGTTCCCTCAATGGGCTCCTGGCAAGGGTTATTGCCCAACATCTGCTGCCCTTCAACATAGTTGACAGCAACCCCTTCAGGCAGATGTTGGAGCAGGCCCAACCCCAATGGCGTGTCCCCAGCCGCCATTTCTTTGCCAGGACTGGTGTCCCTGCCCTACACCAGCACATTGTGCAGAATGTAACCCTGTCGCTGGATCACGCTGTCAGCGACAGGGTTCATCTGACAATGGATGGCTGGACCAGCAGGCATGGGCAGGGACGCTACATCAGCTTCACGGCCCATTGGGTTTCCCTCCGAGGCGTCGGTGAGGGATCGTCGGCAACCGATCTTGTGGTGCCGCCCCGGGGTGTCCAGGGGAGAACTGCTGGTCTCCCTCAAGCCACTGTCTCCGCAGCTGCTGAGCCTCCCATCAAGCGCCCCCGTAGCTACTCAAGTGTGGGGCACGTGCGCTGTCAGGCCGTGCTCCAGCTTGTTAGTTTAGGGGACCGGAGACACACTGCAGAAGAAGTGCTGAAAGCACTTCAAGCTCAGGTCCAGAAGTGGCTGACACCCCGAAGGCTCCAGCCAGGTATGGTTGTCTGCGATAACGGCAGCAACCTACTCGCCGCCCTCCATGCTGGCAGTCTGACGCACGTGCCCTGTCTGGCACATGTCCTCAACCTGGTGGTGCAGAAGTTCCTGCGCACTTATCCAGGGTTGAGTGACATTGTGGCAAAGGCGCGTAGGATTGCCAGCCACTTCAGGCGCTCCCCAACCGCTACCGCGTCCCTGTCCAAATTGCAGCGGAAGTACAATCTGCCCCTTCACAGGCTGATTGTGGACAGTGTGACGCGGTGGAACTCCACCCTCCACATGCTGAAGAGGTTGTGGGAGCAGCAAAGGGCGGTGAGGGAGTACCTGATGGAACTAGGCACTGAGAGGGCTTCACCACAACTCCCTTTCATCGCCTGTGCGGAGTGGGGGCAGATAAACCAGGTCTGCCAAGTGTTGTCCTCCTTCGAGCAGGCGACCAAGATGGTCAGCAGTGAGCAAATTGGCCTCAATAGCGTGCTGCCAATACTGTTCATGCTGGAGAGGACACTAGATCGCCTGCTCGAGGCTGGGGAGAGTGCCTTGGTGGAGCAGGAGGAGTCAGCAATGCTCCACCGAGACCAGGGCCAGGACCAGGAGGAGGAGGAGGAGGAGGAGGATGATGATGAAGAGGAGGAGGAGGTGGTTGCTGGTGTCATCCCGGAGTCAGGGCCTGGTCAGGAGGGAGAGCCGGTGTTGGGGGCACCGATAGTCCGGGGGTTGGGCAGGTCTGAGTTTGACCAGCAGCGCCTCAGGGAAGAAGAGTCGCACCTCATTCACCTGGCCAGCATTGAGGAGTCACAGCGGGCTGTGCTCTTCCCCATGGCTGCCCACATGCTGAGATGCCTCAGGAGGGACCCCCGGGTTAAGACCATCAAGACGAGGGATGATTTCTGGATGGCCACCCTTTTGGATCCCAGGTGCAAGGGGAAACTGGAGCAGTTCATCCCAGCCAGCCGGAGGCAGCACCGGATGGAGGAACTGCAGGCAGCCATTGTCAGACGGTTGGAGCAGGCAACTCCCCGGCCTCCAGTTGTCCCCCCTCATCTCACCCAGCAGGTGGCTGCACCCAGCTGCAGCCGAGCAGGGGACCTAATGGAAGAGATGAGGATGTTCTTCCAAACCGAGCGACCCAGTACCACCACCAGCAGCAGCAGCAGCAGTCACCACCAGCGGCTGGCCCACATGGTGGCAGACTACATGGCGTCCGTCGGTGCTTCTGACAGTATGAGCACCGACGACCCCATGGAGTACTGGGTTGCCAGATTGGACACCTGCCGCGAGCTCGCTCAGTATGCGCTGGAGTTATTGTCTTGCCCCCCCTCCAGCGTACTATCTGAGCGGACATTCAGCGCGGCAGGTGGGGTGGTCACGGACAAGATGACCCGTCTGTCCACAGACTCCGTGGACAGACTCACATTCATAAAGATGAATGAGTCCTGGATCGGCGGTGACTTTCTGGCACCCGTCGTCGGTTCAGGGCGCTGAAGGGTCCCTTGCCATGCATTCCTGATGAAGCCCCGGACCAGATGTATTTACAGTGCTGAATATAACTATTTCAACATCAGAGAAAATCAATGTTAATATTTGGTACAGTAGGCTTTCTTTGCAATTACAGCGGTCAAACATTTCTTGTAGTTTTACACCAACTTTGCACACACTGGAGGAGGGATTTTGGCCCACTCCTCCACACAGATCTTCTCTACATCAGTCATGTTTCTGGGCTATCGCTGAGAAACACGGAGTTTGAGCTCCCTCCAAAGATTCTCTATTGGGTTTAGGTCTGGAGACTGGCTAGGGCCACGCCAGAACCTTGATATGCTCCTTACAGAGCCAATCCTTGGTTATCCTGGCTGTGTGCTTTGGGTCATTCATGTTGGAAGACCCAGCCTCGACCCATCTTCAAAGCTCTAACTCAGGGAAGGAGGTTGTTGCCCAAAATCTTGCAATACATGGCCCCGGTCATCCTCTCCTTAATACAGTGCAGTCACCCTGTCCCATGTGCAGAAAAACACCACCAAAGCATGATGCTACCACCCCCATGCTTCACATTAGGGATGGCGTTCTTGGCATGGTACTCATCATTATTCTTCCTCCGAACACGGTTAGTGAAATTATGATCAAAAAATTATATTATAGTCTCATCTGACCACATGATTTTCTCCCATGACTCCTTTGGATCAGTCAAGACAATTATGTCAGCAGTTATTTCACACCCTATATACTCTTATTAAGACTGCTGTACATCATGGCAACTCCTGCCCATGTGATATGACTCTGTATCAACTACTACTGTTAATACTACTACTGATGCTTCTGCTGCTGCTGCCGCCCAGTCAATACACCTATGTCAGCAGTTATTTCACACTCTATATACTCTTATTAAGACTGCTGTACATCATGGCAACTCCTGCCCATGTGATATGACTCTGTATCAACTACTACTGTTAATAATACTACTGCTGCTTCTGCTGCTGCTGCCGCCCAGTCAATACACCTATGTCAGCAGTTATTTCACACTCTATATACTCTTATTAAGACTGCTGTACATCATGGCAACTCCTGCCCATGTGATATGACTCTGTATCAACTACTACTGTTAATACTACTACTGCTGCTTCTGCTGCTGCTGCTGCCGCCCAGTCAATACACCTATGTCAGCAGTTATTTCACACTCTATATACTCTTATTAAGACTGCTGTACATCATGGCAACTCCTGCCCATGTGATATGACTCTGTATCAACTACTACTGTTAATAATACTACTGCTGCTTCTGCTGCTGCTGCTGCCGCCCAGTCAATACACCTATGTCAGCAGTTATTTCACACTCTATATACTCTTATTAAGACTGCTGTACATCATGGCAACTCCTGCCCATGTGATATGACTCTGTATCAACTACTACTGTTAATACTACTACTGATGCTTCTGCTGCTGCTGCCGCCCAGTCAATACACCTATGTCAGCAGTTATTTCACACTCTATATACTCTTATTAAGACTGCTGTACATCATGGCAACTCCTGCCCATGTGATATGACTCTGTATCAACTACTACTGTTAATACTACTACTGCTGCTTCTGCTGCTGCTGCTGCCGCCCAGTCAATACACCTATGTCAGCAGTTATTTCACACTCTATATACTCTTATTAAGACTGCTGTACATCATGGCAACTCCTGCCCATGTGATATGACTCTGTATCAACTACTACTGTTAATACTACTACTGATGCTTCTGCTGCTGCTGCCGCCCAGTCAATACACCTATGTCAGCAGTTATTTCACACTCTATATACTCTTATTAAGACTGCTGTACATCATGGCAACTCCTGCCCATGTGATATGACTCTGTATCAACTACTACTGTTAATACTACTACTGCTGCTTCTGCTGCTGCTGCCGGACCAGTCAATACACCTATGTCAGCAGTTATTTCACACTCTATATACTCTTTATTAAGACTGCTGTACATCATGGCAACTCCTGCCCATGTGATATGACTCTGTATCAACTACTACTGTTAATACTACTACTGCTGCTTCTGCTGCTGCTGCTGCCGCCCAGTCAATACACCTATGTCAGCAGTTATTTCACACTCTATATACTCTTATTAAGACTGCTGTACATCATGGCAACTCCTGCCCATGTGATATGACTCTGTATCAACTACTACTGTTAATACTACTACTGCTGCTTCTGCTGTTGCTGCTGCCGCCCAGTCAATACACCTATGTCAGCAGTTGTTTCACACTCTATATACTCTTATTCCTACTGCTGTTCATCATGGCAACTCTGCCCAAGTGATATGGACTCTGTATAACTACTACTGCTAATACTACTACTGCTGCTGCTGCTGCTGCTGCTGCTCAGTCAAGACAACTATGTCAAAGTAATTTCCCACTCTATATACTCCTATTACACTGCTGTTCATCATGGCACCTCCTGCCAAGTGATATGACTCTGTATCTACTACTACTACTACTACTGCTGCTGCTGCTGCTCTGTCAAGACAGTCCTATGTAAAAAGTTTAATTCCCACTCTATATATACTCCTATTACCACTGCTGTTCACTGATACCACTGATAGTTAATTTATCCCTTAACTACCCCCATTGTGAGGGTCGGGGTTTTCCTTTAAAGTCCCATGCAAATCAATGGAAAATGTATGTTTCCACATAACTTCTGTACGCCTGGAGATATTTCATAATACCCGCTATACATATTACTTATATGCCAAATAAAAATATATAACAGATAAATTAACCCTTTCCAACACCTTATATAAAGATGGGTATATTTATATTACTATGATTTTCCTCCCCAAAGGTTAAGATAGGAAGACCGGGGCAACGCCGGGTATTCAGCTAGTAATAGTATAAAATGTTTTCGGTTATTATTAAGCTAGATGTGTTGATGTTGATGTTGATGTGTTAGATGTGAAGTTAGATGTGAAGTTAGATGTGTTTAAAAAAACTAACAATTTCAATAAGAAATGAAACCTTTGCAAAATATAACATTTTTTATTAAAAAAAAAAAAAAAAATTAGGACATTAACTTCTGAAGCTCTGTCACCTCATCCATGTTTTTTCGCCAGTTGTTGCACCAGTTGTTGATTTTGGCGCATCAAAAACAGTATCTGCTGCTCATTTGCCATTACTCTCTTCGTGAGGTTTTTCATGGCAGTTGCTTCACCTCTAGCTTTTTTAGAACTGTTAGGATATAAGAAAAAAACATTTGGATTTCAAAGACCGTTACGAAAGATTATTTTCAGCCATAAAAATAATAAGTCTGACTTAAGAGACTCTATGAAGAGGATCTGGCAGAGGCAATTTCTCTCCTTAGAACTCTACATTGCATTTATTTGCATTTGCTAAGCCTAGAACTACATTTCAAGATTAATATAAACCATTTCTAGGTTTTTCATATTTTTTTTTTTGGGTTCATTATAGATAAGCTTGTTTTGGTTCTAAAACAGCCAAATAATGTGGTCTGTATTTTTGAACTGTTAAAGATCATGTTCCTGATGTTTAAGCCTGCTGCTACTATCCAGTCACTTGATTGTTTTCATTGTGTTTGTCTTTGCTTAAACTGTGCAATACAGTAGACTGTTGGCTTCCCAGCCAGTAGTCCTGTGGTAGTTTGCGTTTCTTTCCCTCAAGAATCTATAAAATACATTCGCATATTAATACAGAGAGTCGGAGTCCGGGAGTCGGGGAGTCGGAGTCTGAAGTACATAAAACTGAGGAGTCAGGAGTCGAAAAATTTATCTACCGACTCCACAGCCCTGCTTTAAAATCTTTCCATTTTTAGAGCTACATTTTGTTGTTGAAATTTTATTAATAATATGTGCACATATTTTACCCTCTAGATTGACGGTATAATTAACCGTCTCATCCTGCTCCTCTTCCTCGACCACCCACTACTCCACAGAAGTTTCGGGGGGGGGGTGCAGCTCCTCCTCTTGCTCCTCCACAGGAACTGGGGGTGGTGATGTGGATGCCCTGGCTGCTCCTCCTCATCCCTCTCCTCCTCTTCCACATCCTCCTCCTGCTCCTCCTCTGCGGCCTGTCGCCTTGTGCGCTTGGGGCGCACAGTTGGTAGCGGAGCTCCTATAATAACACAATGTTCATATATTATAAAATGTTTTCTAATGACGTATGCAAATTCTGTGTACTCTACTTGTATTGTATATGATACAAATTAATTTATATAGACAGTTAACCAATGGGACAATGTTATATTAAAGGGTCTTGTGGGCACTACAGGGGACTGAGCGTGAGCTGGGGCTGCCACCATGGTAAAATGAGCTGTTTTTGTCTCCTTTGTTTTGTTCAGACGATTCATGTTAAAAAAAAGTACTTGATGGAGTACACAGGATTACTATAACAACCCCACGCCTAACACAGGAATTTAGTGGGAATCTATATATATAAAACTCAACGTGTGTGGTGCATGTATGTATGTATGTTCCACATCACGTCCAAACGGCTAAAGATATTTACATGAAACTTGGCACACAGGTTACTTATATGTCAGCCCACAAATATAGGATTGGTGGTTTAAACCCATACCCACCCCCATTGTCCTGGTCAGGGGTTTTTTCTTTTAAAGTCCCATTCAACTCTATGGAAATACATGTTATTTCATAACAGCTGTAGATATTTCGATAACACTTGGTCACATGTTATCTATACGTCACTTAAAGTATAGGATCGTTAATTTATCCTTAACTACACCATTGGTGAGGGTCGGGCTTTTTTGTTTAAAGTCCCATGCAAAGCATGGGAAAAGTATGTTCCACATAACTTCTGTGTTCCTGTCTGCTGTCCCATGTTTTTTTCCAACAGTACTATGAATTACCTTGGCTGGTGGTGATATATTTACAACAACATGGCGTCTTGGTTAACAACATCTGACCTTACATTAATTACATATGACCTTCCATAACTGTCCCCAAGGGACCCGGGCTGGCTCAACGCGATTGCCACTGCGCTGACAAGCCATTCACCTCTGCAGCTAGGGGTTCGGATCCCGCTCTCGGCTACATGTGAATTGAGTTTGGTGGTCTCAGCTCGGCCCCCGGTGGGTGTGCTATGCGAGGTAAGCCTGCGCTTAGTATGCCCACCTCCCTCCCACAAAAACCACCACACTTACACACGCACTCGCAATTGGGTTAACATGCACGCACTCTGACCATGCGGTCTCTAAAAAGAGAGGCGAAGGACTAACGGGGCTGGTTGAGCGGGCAAATCCTCTCACTCCCTTATAGGGAGTCCCTCTGCCCCGTGGGGCTTCGAAGCGGAGCAGGTAGGACGGTCTGTGTGGGAGGACCCCCTCACACCCGCCATTGCCACCCGGGGCATGGAGAAAGGTGGCAGATTACCTCTGGGGGAGGCCTGCCTACTCCCAACTCCTGCAGTCCGGCTCCTCTCTCGAGTACACGCCCAAAAATACACTTTAGGGAAAAAAAAACAATAACTGTGACCAATAACTTACCAGGATGATATTTATTCCGGATACGCCTGACCCGGTTCATCTGGCGCCTCTTCAGGTCGGACCACATTTTGAGGATCGCCATGCGAGTGTGTTCTTCGCCTAGTTCCTCAATCAGGGAGCTTATAACTCCCTGTTTTTCTTGCTGCCTCCGAGCTCATCGTATCCTGTTTCCAGGAACTTCTGCAAGATGAAGAACAAAGTATATTGTAATACTTTTGGTTGACAGCCTTATGGATATATGACATAAATGTATGCTATTCAACAATTGGAAGCATTCTCGCCTTATTAATCAATGACATGGGTAACATGACAGATTTTATATACTGCCATTTCCCGTCGCCACCTTTTTTACATAAATATAGCAGCCATTATCATTTGCATAATTATGAATATATACTAACTTTTAAACTAGACTAAAATGCAGTTGAAGATAATGAATAACAGTGGTCAAAATACTTACACAAATCAGCAACTTTTCCTCAGATACAGTGAAATTACTTCCAACCATCTTGCTCTGCGATTGCGTTGCGATCATAAAGTTGGAAACTGGCAAGGGTCAGGGAAATGGTCGCGTGTTGTTCGCGTGTTGATTGCGCTGCTTGGACCGAGATGGGTCCATATGGCTTCGGCTGTATGGACCACAGTAACTCTTTTCCCTGTCAGGAGCCTAACGCCCCGGGGGGTCAGAGACGGGACCTTTTCGGAGGACCACTGACGTATGCAACCGTCGCAGTTTTTTGTGATGTCACTCTTTAGGTGTGTGCAAATTTTTCCTTGCACCGGGTGAGTTTTTGGGTTGTGTTTTGCACGCCACAGGCTTTTCAACAGAAAATAACCAGCTGGAGGCAGAATGGTTGCAAAACACTACGGGTTTGTTACCTAACTCTGGGTTTCAAGACCAGTCCACCTCCAGCTGTTGCAAAACTACTACTCCCATCAGCCACGGTCTGTCAGTGCATGCTAAGAATTTTACTTTTGCTGCATCTAGGGTGCCACAGTTTAGAGACCCGTGCATAAAGGCCTGAAAAATGTGGGCCTGCAGAACTTACAATACTAGAAGTGCCAGCATTCCCAGGCATGCTGGAAGTTGTAGTTCTGCAACATCTAAAGGGCAATATGTATTCGAACGTCCTTGGGCCTTGAGGACACTGAAGTCAGGACGTTCGCATACGTCCTATGTCCAATAAAATGTTAAATTCATTATGCTAAATAACAAGGAAAAGTGCCTAAATACACATTTGCCAACCAGGGTGTCTGCAGCTGTCCAGGCATGCTGGGACTTGTAGTTTTGTAAAAGCAGGAGACACATTTTTTGTGAAATACTAATATCTGATCATATATACTAACTTTTAAACTAGACTAAAATGCAGTTGAAGATGATGAAATAACAGTGGTCAAAATACTTACACAAATCAGCAACTTTTCCTCAGACTTAGTGAAAATTGCTTCCACCATGTTGCTGTGTGATTGCGCTGCGATCATAAGTTGGAAACTGGCAAGGCTCCAGGAAATGTCGCGTGTTGTTCGCGCAATTGCGCATGCGCGATCGAAAAAATCGCAATCGCAATATGTATTTTGGTTAAAATATCATACATATTCGATTTCAGAGTGCTGCTACAGCAGGTTTCGAAATATCTGCAATAAATTTCGCATTCGCATGTTGCGATATTTCGATAAAATATCACGAATATTCTGAGCCAATCAGAGCGCTCCTCCAGCATATCTCGAAATTGCGCAATAAATATCGCATTCGCATGTTGCGATATTTGTTGCGATATTTCGATAAAATATCACGAATATTCTGAGCCAATCAGAGCGCTCCTCCAGCATATCTCGAAATTCCGCAATAAATATCGCATTCGCATGTTGCGATATTTCGATAAAATATCACGAATATTCTGAGCCAATCAGAGCGCTCCTCCAGCATATCTCGAAATTCCGCAATAAATATCGCATTCGCATGTTGCGATATTTCGATAAAATATCACGAATATTCTAAGCCAATCAGAGCGCTCCTCCAGCATATCTCGAAATTCCGCAATAAATATCGCATTCGCATGTTGCGATATTTCGATAAAATATCACGAATATTCTAAGCCAATCAGAGCGCTCCTACCGCAGTTATCAAAAAATCGCAATTATTTTCGCATTCGCAATAGCGAAAAATCGCATTCAATTAATTTCGATAAAATATCACGAATATTCGAATTTAGCGAATATATCTCGAATATTCGAATATATATTCGAGATATATCGCGAAATCGAATATGGCATATTCTGCTCAACACTAGTCGGGACGTGCGGTGCCAGAATCTAGCTATCTGTTTCCTTGCTAGGTATAAGAGCCTGGTCACTGCAATATTAATAGGTGGAGGGTATACCTCTTCATCCACGGCACCTAGTATGCATACTATGGGGTCCAGTGGGACCCTAACTTGGAACACTGAGGAGATAACCTCTGTGACACTCCTCCAGAACCGATGTAGCTTGGGACATCGCCACATCAGGTGAATAAGCGACCCCTCCTCCTCACATAGCTTGGGACACAAGGAAGAGTCCCGCCTTCCCCACCGAAACAGTTGAATAGGTGTACGGTAAACCCTGTGTAGCAGGAACAGGTGAAACAACAACCTGTGTGACTGCGAGACAGAGGTGAGAGGGCCAGCCTGTAAACAAGTTTCCCAGGTCTCGCCATCAATGTCCCCCAGATCCTCTGTCCACCCTCCCCTCCCCCATTTTAGCAAAGTGCAGCAATGTTTTGCAAAGACCAATAAACGTATTGGATTTCTGCTTATAATAGTCATCTCTGAAAAAGATTAATTTTAATTGGCTGTCATAGGGTTCGATTGACTAAAACTGGAGAATGCAAAATCTGGTGCAGCTGTGCATCATAGCCAATCAGCTTCTAACTTCAGCTCGTTCAATTAGGCTGTGACAATAAAACTTGGAAGCTGATTGGTTTTTATACAGAGCTGCAGCAGATTTTGCACTCTCCAGTTTTAGTAAATCAACCCCATAATGTCCATAACTGTCCACATATAACTGTACAGGGTTCTTTCTGTACCAACAAGTGGTTTGGATTAAACAAACAATATCTTTACGCGCATCAAAGCTGTCAAGCTCATAGCTGAGATATCTCAGACACCAATCCAATAGTTTTCATCATGTTCTTCTTAATAGAATATAGTACAAAACTGGGTAAACAAAAACTATCGACCGCTGAAAACTTAAGAACAGTTCAAAACTCTGGTTAGTTAATTTTCCGTATCGTACAACAACCGAAAACAAAGTTTAGACGAGTTAAATGGAAAGTCAGACATTGGTGTTAAAGTATAATACAGTTTGGTCTTGTCTAGCTTTTTCCCCTGTCCCACATTGATTTGCTAGTTATAATGGCCTTTTACACAGGTTCCTAATCCTTAGGGCATACAGACAACCTATTACGACCTGTCAGAGCTGATAAGAAAAGAACAGGGCTGTGGCGGCAATTAAATGTTTCAAACTCTGCCATTTACTCTGATGTTTGCCAGCTTCATTCCTGGTGATGATCATCTAATGTCTATAGTTATGTTAAAGTGTATGTTTGCAGTAAACATTTTGTAGAGAATACAAAGTGCTTTTGTAGATATGCTCTTTCTTTAGTTAATATGGTCAGGACTAAATAAGAAGAAGAAAACTGTAAGGTAATACAAATTTGATATTAGTATTTTTATGGTTTTTTTTAACCATTGGGTTGATCTTTTGGATTCTCTTCACGTTTACAGGCTCTCATACAACTTTGAAGAAAAAATATTATTTTTTTTTTTTACAAAATTCCGCTCAAGCTGAAAGAATTAGGCTTGGTTTACTCTACCGCAATGGGACTTACAGTGTGATTATGTGCTGTAACGTTGATGCGTATTTGCATATTTTATGGGGCCAAGTTGCACTGTAAATCACACCAAAGTAGAGCAAGAACCTTTTCCAGAACCGCACTGTTCTGAGTCATGTTGATTAGAGACTCAAGTCGCATGAGAAATGACACTAGTGTGAACCAGGCCTTAGATGACTCATCACAATGACTGTTCCTTCATAAAAACTATTTTCTGAACTTTCATTCAGACAGATTATGTTTTAAAACAAGTAGCATCTGCTGTGTTGTGTCTCTCTAGATCAGGGGTGTCCAAACTTTTTTCAAAGAGGGTCAGATTTGACGAAGTGAACATGCGTAAGGGCCGACCATTTTGCCTGACATTCTTTGAACCATTAAAAATTGGACTAAGTGTGTTCGTCCGAGCAACTAATACACTGTCCATGCGAATTCTATTGCCTTTGTGGCTGTGTGTGGTGAAGAAATGAGCATGGGCGTGTTATTTGGATATACCGTATTTATCAGCGTATAACACACTGCTTCACTTTAGGAGGGAAGTTTCAGGGAAAAAAATGTAAATAGAAAACTGTGAAGCAAAATAAGGGTCATTGCCCATCAATGCAGCCTAATCAGTGCCCATCTGCAGCCTCGCCATTGCCATGAATGCAGCCTCTCCATTGCCATGAATGCAGCCTGATCGTTGTTTATCTGCAGCCTCAGAAGGGGGGGGATAAGCACCAACAGATTACATACAGGAGAATCTCCTGTTTACACATCAGCCTCTTTAATACAATTTCTCCCGCCTCCTATGATAGACAGAAGAGTCATCCAATGGCAGCCCAGGAGAGGGGACTTCCTATTACAGATGTCCCTGAGTAAACAGGAGATTCTCCTGTATTTAATTTGACAGCACTCCTTCCCCCTCTCCCTGTCCCCTCCAAGGCAACGCCGATAAATACAGTATATATCCAAATTACCAGGAGGGCCACATTAAACTGGAACGGGGGCCGCAATTGGCCCCCGGGTGGGACTTTGGACATGCCTGCTTTAGATAATCGGAAAATGTTTTAGATGCTCCAAAATTCTTCCATTGAAGCCCGTAAGGAGGGCTGAGTTATGATTTGTCACCTGCTGGAGAGGTATTATCCAACAGGCTTCTTTTGCAGAGGACTTTAAAGTTAATAATACCTGAGATTAATAATTCTGCAAATGCTAGTTACCTGGCTATCACGCTGACCCTTTTACTAGTTACAGTCATTAACCCAGAACAAGTATGCAGATAAGGACTTTCCATGTTTTACTTCCAGCTAGGCTGGCAATGCAGAAAGCATTGAAACAAAGTGATCAGTAGAGAAACCTTTTTTAGAAGGAGGTCTTCAGTCACAGTACCATACAGTATATCTCTAATGCCTCGTACACACGACCGGTATTCCAGACGGAAAACTGTCATGTTTTCTTTTGGTCGGGAAAACCGGCCATGTGTATGCTCCCTAGCAGTTTTCCCGACATAAAAACCGTGGGAAAAAAAATTAGAACATGTTTTTTTTCCCGCAGTTTTCCTATGGGCAAACACTGCTGTGGAGCATACAAATGGCCGGTTTTCCCGACCAAAGCTCTCAGGCAGTTTTCCTGTCGGGAAAACCCGCCGTGTGTACACAGGGAAAAGTGACCGAGCTGGTTCTCGGTTTTCCCCTTGGGTTTTCCGGCGGACTTTTGACCGCCGAGTAACCCGATCGTGTGTACAAAGCATTAGGAAAGGTTTACTCTAAAGCCCAACTTCAAGGTTTAACATATTTTTTTCTAAATGGATGCAAGGCATTCTCTAGATTAAGGTGATTAATGTCCACCACATTCGATAGAGGTTACAGTGCAGGAGGGCAGCTGCTTGACATGGGACTTGGAAGATAGCAGTGACACAGTGATTTTCTGCTCCTACAGGGATCCCAATGGTATGGTATATACATATTGGTCCCGGTTGAATCAAATGTAACTATGCACAAAATCCATACTTGTTTTCAGCTTTGGGAACAGAAGCCAGTTTGCCACCAGTTTTTTCTGCTCTATAAACTTAAAAAAAATTGCAACCAAACCTAAGTAGATATTATATGAGGAAGACATGATGGAGGATACATGATGAATGCTGCAACAAGTGTGGTTTAGAGATTAAGTGATTTTTTTCTGACAAAAGTTCTTCTCCGATGATGTTTACAGTAGGCCATATAAAATAAAATAGACCAAGGACAAATATAAGATTAAATCTTAGAAAGTTAGAATCTTAGGAACAATAATGGATGCTGTTAGCATGGTAGTTGGAAGGTAGGATAAAACATATGTGACCCTGTCATCATTTATATGGGTCCCTCTTGATGTTTGTCATCTGTCAACCTGTCACGTTACATGTTGTGTAGTCCCACGGGAGGGCAGTTGTTTCCTTTAATTAATAACCTTGTTATGATTTGCTGTCAGCACACAGATGAAGAAGTACTTTGACGTTGTTTATGTCACCAAGAAAAACACCTTTTTACTGTTTACACAATTATAAATACAATTTTTATGTTAGATGGTTCAAAATATTTAGCTATTTCGGTGTTGTCAATGGTTTTATTTGACCTCTTGTAAAATTTCTCATAAAAAAATAAAATACTTTTTTACTCTTCATGCCATATTGGCTAAATAGCTGTTGTGGTAGCATTATTTTTATATTGTTTGTAATTTAAAGGGCCAATTCACTTTAATCTCATATTTCCATATCCAGTAAATTCTGAAAATAGTAGTCTCCCAGAGACTCTATTAAAGAGATCTATGGACTCGAGTACCTGCGTGTTCATACCTCCTGTGGCCAATATGAATCCACTTTCTTTGGGGATTTTCGAGTTATTTTAAATAGCAAAAGTATGTGGACCACACAAAGAAGGGAAGGAAAATTCAATGCATTGTGGTGGACAGAAGACAAGTCTGGATTTATGACTGGGAGATCCCACTGATGGAACATATGAAGGAAAATAAAAAGAGTAAGGGTACTTTCACACTGGGGCAGTGACGCCGCTAGTTTTAGCGGTGTTTTATCACTGTTATAGCGGCACTTTTCGGCTGCTAGAGGGACACTTTTAAGGGTTAAAAGCACCCATTTTGTGGTGCTGCTGAAGAGCTTTACAGGCACGTCGGCATACTTGGAATTACACCCCAAAACACCCCAAAATAGTCATACAACATATGTGAGACTTTTTTTTACAGCCTAGTCATATAGAGGGCCTAAAAATCCAAGGAGCACCTTAAGGTGTTTCAGGGGCATAAATTACGTATCTCATTTCCTGACTACCTATCACATTTTTGTAGGTCCTGGAGCACCAGGACAGTGGAGACACCCACAAAATTACCACATTTTGGATACCAAACACCCCAAGGTATTTTTGATGATATGAGAGGCATGGTGAATCTTTCGAAGTCTTCATTGTTTTTGCCATTTTGAAATGTAGAAAGAAAATGAAAATTTTTTTTTTTACACAAAGTTGTCAATTTAACCTCCCTGGCGGTATTCCCGGGTGTGGCTCGGGGTGAATTTTCCATACCAAAAGTGGTTACCCCGAGCCACACTCGGGATCGCATCGCAGTATCCAGGCAAAGTTACTTACTTTGTCTCCAGGATCTTGCAATGTCATCCCGCTGTGTGTGCGAGCCGTGTCTTCTGCTAGATTCATAAGAGTGCCAAGCTCCATTTCCTGCAAGCGTTGCGACGCGCGGGGACGGGGCCGGTGTCATATTTTAAAAAGTTAAAAACACATAACACATACAGTACACTGTAATCTTACAGATTACATTTCTGTATCACTTTATTTCACCTCCCTTTTGTCCCTAGTGCTTTCTCCAGTGCCCTGCATGTATTTTTATATTATATATACTGTTCTTTCTGCCTGGAAACTGGAGATTGTCCATAGCAACCAAAAAGTGTCCCTTTATGTCAAAAGCAGTTTTAGACCAGCTATAAAACAGCAATAGTAAATTAGAATCATTTGCAGAATTGAGCGATAGTGATTTGTGGGGAAATTCATAATCAAACACTAAAATTAATGACAGCAACAATTCTGCCATTGAGCAAATTTCTGTGTTTTTGATTTTATTACATTATTGAATACATTTTATTATTATTATATTATTATTTGTTATAATTATTTATAGTTATTTATTATATTATAAATTATGATTTTGTGTTTCAAAGTTTATCATACCCAGGATGTCTACTGTCTTGTCTTGTCTTGTTTGGACAGATTTACGTGTGTTATTCCTAAGAATTACAGGCCTACAATATAAAACGCCACATTTCCATGCAAAACAATGTACCACTTTCAGAATCAAAAATCTGACATAATCATACTGCCAGGGAGGTTAATAGGATATTTGTCAGGAATCAGTAGCAGGATTGTGAAATCTGCATAGCTACACATATTTAATTTAAACTAAGATTTATTTATAGCAAACCAAAACCCATCCAAACACCAGTACACAGCAAACATAAAGATATATGTGAGCTAAAAACCCATTAACAAAAATCCTAACTAAACAGAAACTAAACAACCTAACAAACAGAAAGCCTAAGACCCGGTTCACACTGGGGCGACACGACAGGCGGCTCAGCCGCCTGACGTGTCGCGTCCCAATCACTGCAATGGAACCGTTCTAATAGGAGCAACGCAAGTCGCTCCGACTTAGAAAAAAGGTTCCTGTAAGATTTCAGGGGGCGGCTCGGGGCGATCTGCATTGACTTCTATACAGAAGTCGTTTTGCGAATCGCATCTGAAGTCGTCCTCAGGACGACTTGCAGAGTCGCCCCCGAAGTCGTGCCGCCTATGTGTGAACCGACTCTAACTAGCAACTACCTATATACAATAAATACAAAAGGCGGCAGGGTATAGGGCAGGAAAAAGGCACAAGAGTGAGATGCACTAGTAGGGGAGGACCTAAATAACCTCCCAGCAGCCAGCATCAAGCGGAAACTAATTACTGGGATCTGCTGGTTGCTGGGAGACACCAGAACTACAATCTTCCGCTCTGGGAAGCACAGTGCCACCAGCAGGTTATCCAGGTTCTGACAGTTCTCTCCCATTAAGAACCAGCATCATGCCCCACCCCTGGAAGTTGACTGGGTACCTTACTGCCAGGGTCCGAAAGCTGGCTAGGTTCCCTGCTGGTCAGATCCCTGAGGAGGCACAACAATAAGAATTCCTTAAAGCAGCATATGTCCCAATGCTGGGATTCCGAAAGCAACTTGCATGCTTCACACTGGAGTCCTTGGTCCTTACAGGTACCCTGACACTAGGGTGTCCCATCACCATTAACCTTTACCATCTAGGTTGCTAGAGACTTCTCAACATTTTAACAGCCACTCATCTACCCAAGGCAGAGTTTACCCAACCTGGGTCCCCTAATGCACCTGGGATTGCAGAGATAACACCTTGATCGAATTTTCCGTCGTTTCCGTAAATCGTTCGAGAATAGGGCTTTGCGTAAGTTACGTTCACGTCGAAAGCATTGACTATTTGCGACGTGATTTCGCGCATGCGCACTGGGATACGTCCATGGATGGCGCATTCGCCGTTCGTAAAAAGCTTCAATTACGTGGGGTCATACCAGATTACCATACAACACGCCCACTCCAAGCCTACTTTAAATTACGCTGGCTTACGCCGGCATATTTACGTTACGCCGGCCCGCATATGGGAGCAAGTTCTTTGTGGATACCCTAGGAGCCACTCTGATTTACGGCAGCGTAGCGCATATGAGATGCGCTACGCCCGCCTAAATATACGCCCGTTTTTGTGGATCTGGCCCAGGGTGCGTGTTATAAGCCGATAAATACGATATATCCAAATAACACACCTATGTTCATCTCTTCACCACAAACAGCCACAAAGGCAAGAGAATTATTGTTGGGCAGTGTATTAGTGCTCGAATGAACACGCTTAGACCAAATTGTAATAGTTTAAAGAATGTCAGGCAAAATGGTCAGCCCTCAAACATGTTCACTTCATCAAATATGGCCCTCTTTGAAAAAAGTTTGGACACCCCTGCCCTATGACAACCATGGAAACTTCAGATCCATCAGAAGGTGGGTGCTCACCAGAGACAAGCTGGACAGCAGGTTAGGAATCAGCATAGTCTGGCTGGGCAGTGGCCAGGGAATTAGCAAAGTTCAGTTAGGCAGCGGACAGGGCATAAGCAAAGTCTGGCTGGGCAGCTGCTAGGGAATCAGCAAAGTATGTCTGGGCAGTAGCCATGGAATCAGTACGAGTTGACTTGATAGCTGAATGCAGTTGATCACAGGTCAACTTGGTAGTTGGCAATGAATCATTAGAGGCTGACTGGGCAGCTGACAGAGGACCGCCAAAGGCCAACTTGGCATCTTGCAGTGGACAATCACTGTCTGGCTTGGCAGCAGACAGTGGATCATCAGAGTCAGGCATTGTAGCAGACAGCAGATCACCAGAGGCAGGCTTGGCAGCAGCCAGCAGGTCACCAGAGGCAGGCCTGGCAGAAGACAATGGATCACCATAGGCAGGCTTGGCAGCAGCCAGCAGGTCACCAGAGGCAGGCCTGGCAGAAGACAATGGATCACCATAGGCAGGCTTGGCAGCAGACAATGGATCCCCAGAGGCAGGCTTGGCTACAGACAGTGGATCATTGGACACAAGTTTGGTGGCAAGTTTTTTTAGTTCCTTTATATAATGGTGCCCATAGACATAAGATAATAGTGTCCCTAACTGCCTTTCATTGATCAATCATTGGTGATGCTATAGTGTTACTGTCTATGCTTCAGCATACATTAGCTCCAAATAAGTATTCTTGGGGAACATGTGATTGCAGTCCCCAAATAGGACACCAGATAACTACATTAACAAAAACAACCTGAAAAGAAAAGTAAGTCAATGAAATTAACAATATGACAAGAATATTAAAAAAAGGGGCAGGGCCGAGTCATACAATCGGCGTCTATGGATGCTGAATGTATGACTCAGGAGCGCTCCCGCAAGGTAACCCCCTCTGGAGAGCTTGTCTCCAAGGGAGTTATCTAATGTGGGGAGGAGCTGCCAGAGCCACCGAGGGACCCCAGAAGAGGATGTTAGAAGCCACTCTGCGCAAAACGAGCTGCACAGTAGAGCTAAGTATGATATGTTTGTTATTTAAAAAAAAATAGGAACCTTTAGTATCACTTTAAGGCAAAACAAATGTATTTAACTATAACTTTGAACAAGGATTCAGGGCTATTAACAGCTAAGTATATTTAGTTGAAAGCATAATAATGACCTTGTGGATATGCACAATGGAGACCTTGAGAACACCTACGAGAAAGCAGACCCTGCTGTAACAGAGAAAAGAATGGCATTGAAAAATGCTACTCTGGCCACCCGCATTCTGTCCTGAATAAACAGCAGTTATGAGCTCATATGTATATACAATGTATATATATATATATATATATATATATATATATATATATATATATATATATATATATTTTTTTTTTTTTTTTTCTTTAATGTTATGAACAATTCCTAATAGAAATATACCATTCCTATTTTGTGTGATGATTCATTGTACTAGTAAAGAATTCCAACCATATTCTTCACGTTCCTGGAAAGTTCAGGAATTGTAGGAGGTGCATGGGTAGCAATCACCCCTGAAAGAGTCACTATATAAATAAATAAAGTTGGCAGGCTATAGTAAACCACTTTTTTCCTTGCTGGCCAGCACACTGAAGCCCAAATCCGGATCTGGAACTCTCTGAACAAACTAAATCCAGGTAAAGGCGCCTGCACTATGCCCTTCATTGGCCACCCTGTTCCTCTTAAAGAGGATGTAGTGGGGATGGCTAATAGCCTCTCACTGACTCCTGTGGGGACCGCTGATCTCTTCCATTCCTCTTTAGTGGCTCAACAAAATCCACAACCACAGCATTCTTTCCAACAATTAGGCAGCAAGTTTAGTCTGTGACAGTGGCGATCTCAGGGAATGTCCTCTGCTGTGCCTCTCTCCATCCCTGATGCAGTGGTGAGCATTTTACTAGCAAGTAGCAACCAGATGGACACACTGTATGTCTCTCTCAATATCTTCCTCACATCTCTCTGAGCCCGGGAACAAGCCTTTTAATTTTTCTTCCCACAGAGCTCCAGTAAACTTGGGAAATGTAGTTCCTCTTCCCAGTCTACAAAATAGGCTTATAGCTAGATTCACGTAGGGTAGATACGCCGTTGTAACTCTGAATCTACGCCGTCGCAAATTTAAGCGTATTCTGGAAACCAGATACGCTTAAATTAGGCTAAGATACGAGCGGCGTAAGGCTCCTACGCCGTCGTATCTTAGCGTGCAATATTTACGCTGGCTGCTAGGTGGCGCTTCTGTTGAGTTTGGCGTAGAATATGCAAATGACTAGATACGTCGATTTAGAAACGTACGTGCGCCCGGCGCATTTTTTTACGTCATTTACGTATGGCTTTTTCCAGCGTAAAGTTAGTCGAACAAATAGCTGGTCTAGTCAATGTTAAGTATGGCCGTCGTTCCCGTGTCAAAATTTGAAAATTTTATGTTGTTTGCGTAAGTCGTCCGTGAATGGGGCTGGACGTAATTTACGTTCACGTCGAAACCAATACGTCCTTGCGGCGTACTTTGGAGAAATGCACACTGGGATATGTACACGGACGGCGCATGGTCACCAATCATTTACATAAAACACGCCCCCCTCATCCTCATTTGAATTAGGCGTGCTTACGCCGGCCCCATTTACGCTACGCCGCCGTAACTTAGGAGGCAAGTGCTTTGTGAATACAGCACTTGCCTCTCTGACTTAAGGCGGGGTAGCGTAAATACGATATGCTACGCCGCCTGAAAGATGCAGCAATCTACCTGAATCCAGCAGTGGCGTCACTAGGGTTGGTGTCACCTGGTGCGGTAAAATATGGTGTCACCCCCCCCCCCAATAACCTTATCCAAATACTTTTTACCCTACTGTGTGCTCTCTGTTCTCCTTTCTTCCCCTTTTCCCTCTCTCCCTATCCATCTTTCTTGTTCGTTCTATCCCTTCTTCTTTCTCTCCATTTTTCTTTGTCCCCTCCCCCCACCTCTCTTTCTCCAGGACCAGAATTCACATCTCAGGAGTCTATAGGCACTGGACTCTGAAGTGCCTCCCTCCCCCAAACAGCGTTGCCTGCCCCCTACAACTTTTTTTATACACTGAGAAAACATGAAAAATCTACTAACAGAATGCATTTCTTTGAGAACCTGAAATGACAGCGTGCTGCCTGACATTTTGGAGAACAAAATGTACATTATATACACTACAAAGTTTGTACAAAAAAAAAGAGGGGGAAGTATGATGCACCAAACTGTTAATCATATTGCCCCCTAGCAGCCTGCAATGCAGAGTGGCTGGAGTGTCAAATTGCTCCGGCTTCTCTTTGATTTCATGCTGATTTAGTGCCTAAAAGGCAGTATTGTACACAGTTGGATTCTGCCAGCAGGTCCCGGCCAATGATTCATGGCCGGGACCCGCTGATCGGCTATGTCCAATCGCAGCCCAGATTGTTGACAACCAACACAGGGCTCTGTACATAGGGAACGCTGTTTCTGTTTCTTATCCCTGCAAAGCAGGGTTTTTTTTCATTCATATAATAACACATAAAAAACCCAGTGGTGACCAAACACAGCCAAAAGAAAGCTCTATATGTGTGAAAGCAAATTAAACATATTTACTATAATAAGGTTTTTCTGTGCGTACAGTGAATATTTCCTAAATGGTGTTTAGGAGAAAGTCATACTGGATGCAACTGGCGATGTCACCGATGCATGCGCTCTAAGGCCCCTTTTACACGGGGCTGTCCGTTTTGACGGACACCGCTTGCTCAGCAGCGATTGGATCGATCTCCGCTAAGCAGGTGGATGATAGGTCTGTCTCCGCTCACTGTGCAGAGACGGACCTGTCAGAGCCCCGCTCTACTCTATGAGAGATCGATTTGAAAATGGATCCGCCTGTCCATTTTTATCCGATTCCATACAATCCGCCAGAGAGGGTTTCCATCCATAGAGGTGTATGGAGCGTCCGATCAGGTTCGCCTGTCAGTTTTGCAGCTTGTGTGAAAGGGTCGTAAAGGTCCGGCATATCGTGCCGTACCTTCAGAGCTCCGTACCAGACCAGAAGGCTCCCATGTGCCTGCTGGGGAGTGACATCATCACACACTGCCACTTCTACAGCCGGAGCCCAGGAACCCGGCGAAGATGGAAGCCCTGTCAGCTGGGACAGTGCACCGCTATTTATTATGTGCTAGTATGCAATGCATACTAGCACACTATGCCATTGTCTTGCATGGGATTTTTCTTTTAAATGCTTCTGTTTACTACCGCTTTAAGATTCAACCTAAACATAAGTGTAACGTACTTTTTATTTTTTATTTTTTGGAGGAAACGAAATTCTATTTTCTGTAGTACTAGCAATCACCCTCCTGGAACATTCTCCCATTTTTTATCTTTTTGTGCACATTCTGGCATTTTATTTCAGTCAGGTAAAATTATGTATTACATGCTCAAAATTTTAATTCAAGGCCAGAAAGAAATCTCTCTATCTGATATTTTATAATATACTAAAATAAAGAAAATGTGTCTATTTGGAATGAGAAGCGAGCAGAAATCTCCACAAAGTGAGAGGTCAGGGAATCTTCTAGGAATACGTGTCCCTATTCTAAGATTTACCCCCTGGTGAAAATGTTAAATGTTTAGATTGTAAGGCCCTGTACACACGGCCGGGAATCCCGTCAGGGAAAAAACTTTGGTGTTCCTGACGGGATTCCTGGCAAGCTTGTCTTGCAAAGCCGTGCATACAGACGGCCATTCAAAAGAATCGCCGTTCTTTTGAATGGCAAGAACGCGGTGACGTCATCGACTACGACGAGCCGGCGCTCGTCACATTCAAAGCCGTCGCCGCCATCTTGCTACACCCCACACTAAGCTTGTATGCTACCGCTCATGCGTCAAACTCTTATCGAGCATGCACGGGTTTACCTGGGATAGGTAAGCATACAGACGACCGGTTTTCCCGACAGGAAACACTCTGCCAGGAAACTTGACAGGAAAATAGAGAGCAGGGTTCTCTATTTTCCTGTCGGGATACTCGGCTGTTTTCCTGACAGGAAAACTGCTAGGGAGCATACACACGTCCAGGATCCCTGGCCAAATGCTCTCCTGGCAGTTTTCCCACTGGGAAAAACGGTTGTGTGTACGAGGCTTTAGAGATGTTTATAGGAGGGTGAATCTCCCCAGCAGATCTAGCACAAAATTTGGCTATACAAAAAAAAGTATATATACAGTATACGGTATATATTATATACTATATACACTCACTGGCCACTTTATTAGGTACACCTTGCTAGTACTGTGTTGGACCCCCTTTTGCCTTTAGAACTGCCTTAATTATTTGTGGCTTAGATTCAAAAAGGTGTTGGAAACATTCCTTAGAGATTTTGGTCCATATTAACATGATGGCATCATGCAGTTGCTGCAGATTTGCACATCCATGATGCAAATCTCACATTCCAATTTATCACTAAGGTGCTCTACTGCAGTGGTCATCAACCCTGTCCTGCAGGGCCCACTAACAGGCCAGGTTTTATGTATTACCTTGGGGAGATGCAGACTAGAATACTGCAATCACTGAGGAGCAAATGATATCAGCTGTGATGTATTTCAGTTATCTTGCAAACCTGGCCTGTTAGTGGGCCCTGCAGGACAAGGTTGATGACCACTGATACTGGATTGAGATCTGGGGACTGTGGAGGCCATGGAAGTACAGTGAACTCATTGTCATTGTGACAGACCAAACTGGGACAGAGGCTTTTGGAGGGGACTAGGGACAAGCCTACTATCCATTGATTATGGCCCATGGAGAGAGAAGCTCATTCTCTAATGATGGACAACAACGTGATGAACGCTGAGAGCGAGGCTTGCATTAGTTTCTCTGAATAAGGACAATAAAGCTTTCCTTCTGGAGTGGATGGAAAAGTGTAATATTAATCTTGTACAGGTTATTGGTCATATGGTGGCCCTCCTGCACACTGGGTTGGAGAAGCTCCTTCACTTGGGACAGAAATATTTATCAACAAGAGAGCTATGAAGATAAATGAATTCCACCTTTTCAGACTGTTGAAATGAGTTTGTCTCATAGACTGTTGTAGACTGGTGCTGGAGAGTATGAGATGAGGTGGGATTCCTGATTAATCAAAAAACGGTCTGGGCACCTAGGCTTGTTTAAGTGAATAGTTGTTAATTAGTTGATATTAATTAGATCACTGTCAGCTATTAGTTGCTAGATGTGGATTAGCATTATGTTTATGTTAGCTGATCCTTAGCAATGTTTCTTATATTTCTGTATACGGCTTGTAATGTGTCTAGACATGTGCAGGATGAAAAAAATTGTTTTGTTTCATTTCATTTTGATTCGTTATTTAATTACATTTGTTTAGTTAAGTTTGTTGCATTCATTACATTCGTTTTCGGGATTCATTTCGTATTCGAACAAATTCTACCGCATTCGAAAAAACTCTACCGCATTCAAAATAATTCTAACGCATTCGAAAACAAATCTACCGAATTCTAAAAAAACGATCAAATTCGAAATAATGCTACCACATTTAGGTGTCCGTTTATGAAGCAGTGAAATCGATCCACTGCTTCGTTCTCCGGCATTCACGGAGGAGATTTTTCTCCTCTATGTGCCAGTTTATGAAGCCGAGTAGATCGCTTCACCCTTGGAGGAGTGAAGTGATCTACCAACGCTTTTTATTCCCCAAAATGGTTCAGAATAGTTCAAATATCTAACCCGCGGGGCTTTTGTCGAAAACGGTCCAAAATCTAAACCCCCAATTTTATTCCCCAAAATGGTTCAGAATGGTCCAAATATCAAACCCGCGGGGCTTCTGTCAAAAATGGTCCAAAATCTAACCCCCCAATTTTATTCCCCAAAATGGTTCAGAATGGTCCAAATATCAAACCCCCGCGGGGCTTTTGTCAAAAACGGTTCAAAATGTAAACCCCCAATTTTATTCCCCAAAATGGTTCAGAATGGTCCAAATTTCTAACCCGCGGGGCTTCTGTCAAAAACGGTCCAAAATCTAACCCTCCAATTTTATTCCCCAAAATGGTTCAGAATAGTCCAAAAATCTAACCCGCGGGGCTTCTGTCAAAAACGGTCCAAAATCTAACCCCCCAATTTAATTCCCCAAAATGGTTCAGAATGGTCCAAATATCAAACCCGCGGGGCTTCTGTCAAAAACGGTCCAAAATCTAAGCCCCCAATTTAATTCCCCAAAATGGTTCAGAATGGTCCAAATATCTAACCCGCGGGGCTTTTGTCAAAAACGGTCCAAAATCTAAACCCCCAATTTTATTCCCCAAAATGGTTCAGAATGGTCCAAATATCTAACCCGCGGGGCTTCTGTCAAAAACGGTCCAAAATCTAACCCTCCAATTTTATTCCCCAAAATGGTTCAGAATGGTCCAAATATCAAACCCGCGGGGCTTTTGTCAAAAACGGTCCAAAATCTAACCCCCCAATTTTATTCCCCAAAATGGTTCAGAATGGTCCAAATATCTAACCCGCTGGGCTTTTGTCAAAATCGGTCCAAAATCTAACCCCCCAATTTAATTCCCCAAAATGGTTCAGAATGGTCCAAATATCTAACCCGCGGGGCTTTTGTCAAAATCAAAAACGTTTTTTGTCAAAAACGGTCCAAAATCTAACCGCCCAATTTTATTCCCCAAAATGGTTCAGAATGGTCCAAATATCTAACCCGCGGGGCTTTTATCAAAAATGGTCCAAAATCTAACCCCCCAATTTTATTCCCAAAATGGTTCAGAATGGTCCAAATATCTAACCCGCGGGGGTTTTGTCAAAATCGGTCCAAAATCTAACCCCCCAATTTAATTCCCCAAAATGGTTCAGAATGGTCCAAATATCTAACCCGCGGGGCTTCTGTCAAAAACGGTCCAAAATCTAACCCCCCAATTTTATTCCCCAAAATGGTTCAGAATGGTCCAAATATCTAACCCGCGGGGCTTTTGTCAAAAACGATCCAAAATCTAACCCCCCAATTTTATTCCCCAAAATGGTTCAGAATGGTCCAAATATCTAACCCGCGGGGCTTTTGTCAAAATCGGTCCAAAATCTAACCCCACAATTTAATTCCCCAAAATGGTTCAGAATGGTCCAAATATCTAACCCGCGGGGCTTTTGTCAAAAACGGTCCAAAATCTAAGTCCCCAATTTTATTCCCCAAAATGGTTCAGAATGGTCCAAATATCTAACCCATTGGGCTTTTGTCAAAAACGGTCCAAAATCTAACCCCCCAATTTTATTCCCCAAAATGGTTCAGAATTGTCCAAATATCTAACCCGCGGGGCTTTTGTCAAAATCAAAAAAGTTTTTTGTCAAAAACGGTCCAAAATCTAACCCCCCAATTTTATTCCCCAAAATGGTTCAGAATGGTCCAAATATCTAACCCGCGGTGCTTTTGTCAAAAATGGTCCAAAATCTAACCCCCCAATTTTATTCCCAAAATGGTTCAGAATGGTCCAAATATCTAACCCGTGGGGGTTTTGTCAAAATCGGTCCAAAATCTAACCCCCCAATTTAATTCCCCAAAATGGTTCAGAATGGTCCAAATATCTAACCCGCGGGGGTTTTGTCAAAATCGGTCCAAAATCTAACCCCCCAATTTAATTCCCCAAAATGGTTCAGAATGGTCCAAATATCTAACCCGCGGGGGTTTTGTCAAAAACGGTCCAAAATCTAACCCCCCAATTTTATTCAGCAGAATGGTCCAAATATCTAACCTGCGGGGCTTTTGTCAAAAATGGTCCAAAATCTAACCCCCAATTTTTTTCCCCAAAATGTTTCAGAATGGTCCAAATATCTAACCCGCGGGGCTTTTGTCCAAAACGGTCCAAAATCGAACCCCCCAATTTTATTCCCCAAAATGGTTCAGAATGGTCCAAATATCTAACCCGCGGGGCTTTTGTCAAAATCGGTCCAAAATCTAACCCCCCAATTTTATTCCCCAAAATGGTTCAGAATGGTCCAAATATCTAACCCGCGGGGCTTTTGTCAAAAACGGTCCAAAATCTAACCCTCCAATTTTATTCCCCAAAATGGTTCAGAATGGTCCAAATATCTAACCCGCGGGGCTTCTGTCAAAAACGGTCCAAAATCTAACCCCCCAATTTTATTCCCCAAAATGGTTCAGAATAGTCCAAATATCTAACCCGCTGGGATTTTGTCAAAATCGGTCCAAAATCTAACCCCCCAATTTAATTCCCCAAAATGGTTCAGAATGGTCCAAATATCTAACCCGCGGGGCTTTTGTCAAAAACGGTCCAAAATCGAACCTCCAATTTTATTCAACAAAATGGTTCAGAATGGTTCAAATATCTAACCCGCAGGGCTTTTGTCAAAAATGGTCCAAAATCTAACCCCCCAATTTTATTCCCCAAAATGGATCAGAATGGTCCAAATATCTAACCCGCGGGGCTTTTGTCAAAAACGGTCCAAAATCTAACCCCCCAATTTAATTCCCCAAAATGGTTCAGAATGGTCCAAATATCTAACCCGCGGGGCTTTTGTCAAAAACGGTCCAAAATCTAAGTCCCCAATTTTATTCCCCAAAATGGTTCAGAATGGTCCAAATATCTAACCCATGGGGCTTTTGTCAAAAACGGTCCAAAATCTAACCCCCCAATTTTATTCCCCAAAATGGTTCAGAATTGTCCAAATATCTAACCCGCGGGGCTTTTGTCAAAATCAAAAAAGTTTTTTGTCAAAAACGGTCCAAAATCTAACCCCCCAATTTTATTCCCCAAAATGGTTCAGAATGGTCCAAATATCTAACCCGCGGGGCTTTTGTCAAAAATGGTCCAAAATCTAACCCCCCAATTTTATTCCCAAAATGGTTCAGAATGGTCCAAATATCTAACCCGCGGGGGTTTTGTCAAAAACGGTCCAAAATCTAACCCCCCAATTTTAATCAGCAGAATGGTCCAAATATCTAACCTGCGGGGCTTTTGTCAAAAATGGTCCAAAATCTAACCCCCAATTTTTTTTCCCAAAATGTTTCAGAATGGTCCAAATATCTAACCCGCGGGGCTTTTGTCCAAAATGGTCCAAAATCGAACCCCCCAATTTTATTCCCCAAAATGGTTCTGAATGGTCCAAATATCTAACCCGCGGGGCTTTTGTCAAAATCGGTCCAAAGTCTAACCCCCCAATTTAATTCCCCAAAATGGTTCAGAATGGTCCAAATATCTAACCCGCGGGGCTTTTGTCAAAAACGGTCCAAAATCTAAGTCCCCAATTTTATTCCCCAAAATGGTTCAGAATGGTCCAAATATCTAACCCATGGGGCTTTTGTCAAAAACGGTCCAAAATCTAACCCCCCAATTTTATTCCCCAAAATGGTTCAGAATTGTCCAAATATCTAACCCGCGGGGCTTTTGTCAAAATCAAAAACGTTTTTTGTCAAAAACGGTCCAAAATCTAACCGCCCAATTTTATTCCCCAAAATGGTTCAGAATGGTCCAAATATCTAACCCGCGGGGCTTTTGTCAAAAATGGTCCAAAATCTAACCCCCCAATTTTATTCCCAAAATGGTTCAGAATGGTCCAAATATCTAACCCGTGGGGGTTTTGTCAAAATCGGTCCAAAATCTAACCCCCCAATTTAATTCCCCAAAATGGTTCAGAATGGTCCAAATATCTAACCCGCGGGGCTTTTGTCAAAAACGGTCCAAAATCTAACCCCCCAATTTTATTCCCCAAAATGGTTCAGAATGGTCCAAATATCTAACCCGCGGGTGTTTTGTCAAAATTGGTCCAAAATCTAACCCCCCAATTTAATTCCCCAAAATGGTTCAGAATGGTCCAAATATCTAACCCGCGGGGGTTTTGTCAAAAACGGTCCAAAATCTAACCCCCCAATTTTATTCAGCAGAATGGTCCAAATATCTAACCTGCGGGGCTTTTGTCCAAAACGGTCCAAAATCTAACCCCCCAATTTTATTCCCCAAAATGGTTCAGAATGGTCCAAATATCAAACCCGCGGGGCTTCTGTCAAAAACGGTCCAAAATCTAACCCCCCAATTTAATTCCCCAAAATGGTCCAGAATGGTCCAAATATCTAACCCGCGGGGCTGGAATCTTGTGAGACTTTACGAGATTACAGTACCAGAAATTCACAGAAATACAGAGATGTCAGTTTATTGAGCAGTGATAAATTATCACCGCTTAGTACACTGACAGACGGCGTGGTTAATGTAACTAAAATAACGAGTCCCCCTGCATAATATATATATGTATACACACACATACATTATATATACATGTATATACACACACATACATTATATATACATGTATATACACACACATAATATATATATATACATGTACACATTATATATATGTATGTACCGTATTTATCGGGGTATTGCGCGCTCCGGCGTATAGCGCGCACCCCTAAAGTGGACCCGCATTCCTGTGGAAAAAAGATTTACTTTTTGGTGTCTTGCGCGGCGTCCATCGGCGGCCTCGTTGGGTCCGGCGTCCGTCTGCGGCTTCGGGTGTCCTCTTCGTCGGGTCCGGCGTCCTTCCCGCTTGATCCCCGCTTTTCTGCGCCGAGTTTCCAGCACGTGAGCGCGAGAGGAGCCGAGCCTGCCCGACTATACACGAGTGTACTGCGCTAGGTATATGAAGGGAGCACGGGTATCGGCGTATATCGCACACCCACGATTTTGCCCTGATTTTCAGGGCAAAAAAGTGCGCGGTATATGCCGATAAATACGGTATATATATATGTATACACATAAATATTACAAGGGGACATGGTTACAGTGTTGAAATTCAAATTCATTCTATACTAAATTCGAATTTGGGAAAATGGTTATATATATAGATATAAAACCATTTTCCGAAATTCGAATTTCGTATAGAATGATAGTTCATTTCATATAGAATGATATTCGTATAGAATGATTTTGAATTAGAATAGAAAAGATTAGAATAGGATAGAAAATAGAAAATAATAGAATAGAATTGGACAACAATAGAACAGAATAGAATAAAATATCATATGTTTTTCTAGTTTATTATTTTCTATTATTTTCTATTCTAATCTTTTGTATTCAAATTCATTGTATACGAAATTAGAATTTTGGAAGATGGTATATACACACACACACACATTTTCTGTTCTGTTTTATTGTTTTTTATGCTATTCTTTTCTATTATATTCTAATCGTTTCTATTCAAATTCGATTTCATTCTATACGAAATTCAAATTTCAGAAGGTGTTATACATATATATATATATTTTTTTTAGATTATATATTTTTCTGTTCTGTTCTAGTGTTTTTCTATTCTTTTCTATTCAAATTCTAATTCATTCTATACAAAATTCGAACTTCTGAAGCCATCTTCCGAAATTCATATGATCATATGTGATATAAAGCATGTGTTTGTGCATTGAAATAGGCATTTCATTATCTTAGTTTGACTATTTTTATCACATCCACTACAGCACCCCCCTTGAAATGTCTATTTTAATCTATTTTAATCTGTCCCTGTTTTAATCTAAGTTTCCCCACCCCAAGGCGCGCGGAGTCTAAGGTCCAGCAGGTTTTCCCCAGAGCCTCTAGTGGTGAGGATGGCTTTCGCTGCAGCTGGACCCAGGTCGCGGCCTCAAGGCTCCTACCCTATCTGTCCCTGTCATCCTGCCTATTCATGATGTGAGACTGGGAATGTCTGTAGTGGAATGTGCGGTTCTTCGTACTCATCTTCCTCGAGCCCTATGTCTTGGTTCACGAACGTAGGGATTCCTTGTTCTACTGCTTTCTCTATACATTTCTTTAAACAAGGGAGTATGCAACAAATTATCAGAGCGAGGAGAAATAGAAAGATTAGTATGGTTACTCCTATTTGGGTTAAAATTCTCTGCCACCCGTTCATCCAACTGAAGTATTGGTCCCATGGATCTGTGATGCCTGAATTTTTCTTTAGTTCAACTGACAGATTCTTCAACTTTTTAAGGGCTACAGTGACTTGGCCATTCGGGCCGGTGTTGTCTGGAATATATGTACAGCAAGTGGTGCTGGTCATCTTGTCTATCACAGTACAAACCCCTCCTTTCTCTGCAAATATCATATCCAGAGCCATCCGGTTCTGGAAAGTCATTTGAGAGTCGGCCTCCAACTGTTCGGCTATTCCCTGGAATGCGTCTCTCGTGTAATTGACAAACCTTTGCTGATTGTAATATATATAATTTATCCAGTCTACATTTTTGCTAACAGTTATTATGGGGATTAGGGCCTCTAAACCTGCTTTTACCTGGTCTCGGGCCTTGAATTCATCAGGGACCCCCCTCGGAACTCCAATGGCATCTAAATACACATGAGGGTCAAAACTTCCCGGAAGGGCTTCCCTTTTTGTCCTCTTACCCTGTGTGTTGTGAGTACCTTCCGTTAGGGTTAGGATGTGCAGAGGCATGATGGCCTTTGCAAGGGCACATTCTCCCCTCCATTGTCCTTCCAATCTGGACCTCACTTGCATGTCTCCACATATCCAATACACATCCCCCAAGGATTGACTTTGATTCTGTATTAAGTTGGCCGGGACATGACTGTAAGAAGCACAGTAACCTTTGGAGAAGTTACCTAGGTTTTTACCCCTCCCTTCATGGTGAGCATAACAAGTGTAGTTTCCAGGGTATAAGGTGATAGCTATCTTAGGTATTGAAGCACTGGTGTCTATGGGATATTCCTTTTTCCATTTTTCACATGTTAATTGGTTGGTGGAAATGTTAGCGTAGAGGCTTAGGAAGCACTCTTCCTCTTTTTTAGGTATAACTAATGGGACTGTACCCAAATGTGGCCTAGCACTACCACAGACATAGCAGTTGGTTTTATTATGTCTGCTGGCGCTATATCTCATCCATTCTAGCCAGAGATTGATTTCTGAAAGGCCGGTCTCAACCTCCATTGTATCCTTGAAGGTAGGATCTGCTATTGCAACCATGTCCTCCAGGGTCTGTACATGGGGCTTTAAGGGGTTTGGTGGGGGCGGCAGGTTCTTGATTGGCTGCCATTCATTGTTGTTGTACATATCTTCTAGGCGGAAAGACCCTCTATGACCCCAGTGACCACCTCCGAACCACCACCCCAACACATACTCTCCCTTATCGGATGGGCTCGGATTCCGTATGTTTAGGACAAGTGTCATACTGGGCCCTGGCTTGGTGAGGGTAAGACGGGTTAGCAAGGGCTCCCCCTGGCTGTCTTTACTGTCATAGGCTGGCAGAGGGTTATATCCCCAGGGTGTCCCTGTGTTCCAAGCTGCTGCTCCCCAACTGTCACAATTTTTTCCCCATGACCCTTTAGTGACACATATATATCCCTCTCCGTCACCTTTTTCATACCGTTCTGACCTGCTGTCATGCTCAGGACATGGGAGTATCTTACACGGGTGGAAGTCAAACGTGGCTATATGGGTATCAGATGAATTATACCAAAAAATGACCTTCCCATCTTTCTTAGTAATAGCTGCATGCTGTGCCCCAGTCAACCCACACAGACAAAGGATATATATGATCATGATTTATCTTTATCCGTTTCCTTGGGTATGATGACCTTCTTGCAGTGGGAGGCGTGTATCCAGGTATTCTTCCCTGCAACTTTCACAGATGTAGCTGTTATTAGGAGGACCTGGAAGGGACCGTCATATCTTGGTTCAAGAGGGTGTTTTCGCACAAATTTCTTCACCAGAACCCAATCACCGGGGACCAGCTTGTGTGTTCCTGTATCTAACTCAGGATCTGGAATGGAAGAGAAAACCTTTGCATGGATTCGGGTTAATTCACGAGATAAAGCAGTCACATAATCAGTTAATACATCGGATTGTAACTGTAACTGTTGTGGATAATAACACCCTAATCTCGGGGCTGAACCAAACAGTATTTCATAAGGTGATAAACCATGGCTCTCTTTAGGAGTGTATCTCACACTGAACAGGGCGATGGGTAGACTATCTGGCCAGCTCATCCCTGTCTCCTGAGACATTTTCAACATTCGGGATTTTATTGTGCCATTCAATCTTTCTACCTTCCCACTGCTCTGAGGGTGATACGGGGTGTGGAAAGCAAGTGTGACCCCTAGGGCTGTCCATATTTCTTTGGTTAACGAGGCCGTGAAAGCCGGCCCCTGATCACTCTCTATGACCTCTGGGACACCATATCTGCACACTATTTCCGTTAGAAGCTTCTTGGCTGTGGTCTTCGCTGTCATGTTGGTCACAGGGAACGCTTCGGGCCAGGAACTGAACATATCAACGATTACTAGAGCGTATTCATACCGGCCACTCTTCGGCATCTGAATATGATCAATCTGTATTCGTTGAAAGGGATATTGAGCTTTAGCTAGATGTTTCATGGGTGTCTTTTCCGTTCTGCCTGGGTTGCACTTGGCACAAATGACGCATGACTTACAGAAGTTGTTGGTAAGTGGGGTAATTCCTGGGGCCAGGTAGTATTTATTGATCAAAGCATTCATCAAGGTCTTCGACAGGTGAGAAGCACCATGAGCCCACTGCACCACAGCTGGGAACATGGACCGTGGTAAACATGGTCTCTTATTCACTTCCATGAGTCCATCCTTCAATATGGCTCCCTTCTTCGTCCATGTTCCTTTTTCCTCTTCACTTGCTGCCTCTTGCATTTCCTTCAAGCGTGCCCAATCCACAGGAGGGTTCTGCAAGATCATGGTGGCTTGTACTGTCTCTTGTGCTGGAATGTTTTGGACGTCCACTCTGCGTACAACTTCTCGCACACCTTTTGCGGCATGTTTTGCTGCAGTGTCCGCCAAGTGATTACCTTGTGCTTCTTGAGTGTTCAGTCTGCCATGTGCCTTTACCTTGAGAACTGCCACTTGGGTAGGAAGTAGCAGAGCATCAATCAGGTCCCTGACTGCTGCGCTGTGTTTTATAGGTGTACCCACTGCTGTCAGAAAACCCCTATTCTTCCACAGGACACCATAGTCACAGGCCACTCCAAGAGCGTATCTTGAGTCCGTATAAATGTTAGCCTTCTTCCCTTCCGCCAGCTTGCATGCCATGATTAGGGCCTGAAGTTCTGCTTCTTGTGCGGACTTAGAGGGGGGCAATGCAGAGGCATGGAGGATTGTATCTCTGGTAGTGACAGCATATCCGGTGTGGTACCTCCCTTCATGATCTGCATATCTTGATCCATCAACATAGATAGTCAGGTCAGGGTCGTCCAGAGGCACTCTGCTAACTGTTGGCAGGTGTGTAGTTTCCATCTTCATGATTTCAAGACAGTCGTGAGAGATATCGTAAGGGTCGTATCCCCCCTCGAAAAGCGGGAGCAGAGTGGACGGGTTGAGGGTGTTACATCTGAGGAGGGATATATTGTCCGGGAGGAGCAAAGTGCATTGTAGTCTGAGATGTCTTGCTGCTGACATATGTTTTGGTTGTACTTGGTTTAGCACGGCTGATATGTCATGCGGAGCTAGAAGGATGAGGAAGTGGCCCAACACGAGATCTGCAGTTTTGTCCAGAAGGGCTTGGGCTGCGAAAACAGCTCTGAGGCAGGAGGGTGCCCCCCTAGCTACTGGATCCAATCGACAGGAATAGTACCCGATAGGTCTAAGTCTGTTGTCACAAGATTGGGCCAGTACTCCTGTGGCGTGTCCTTCTCTCTCTGAGACAAATAGCTTGAAGCTCTTTTCATAGTCTGGTATGCCAAGGGCAGGGGCCGACGACAGGATCTGTTTCAGAATTTCAAAGTTTGTAAGGGCCTCTGGTGGCAGAGTGAAAGGATCAGTCTTTAGAGCATCATAGAGTGGTTGCATTAGCAGAGATGCTTCTGGAATCCATGAACGACAATAAGATATTAGGCCCAGAAAAGCATGGAGAGACTTGTGGCCAACTGGCACCGGAATTGCTTTGATCACAGCTATTCGTTCTTGAGTAAGATGTCTTACGCCTTGTGAGATACAATGTCCAAGGAAGACCACTGTTTGCTTGCACCACTGGATCTTCTGTTTTGATGCTTTACAGCCTTGTTCAGCCAGGTAACAAAGAAGGTCTTCAGAGTGGGTGGCAGCCTCATTTTGGGTATCTGCGCAAAGCAAGAGGTCATCCACATATTCGAGAAGCACAACGTCTGGGTGGAGTTTGATCCACGTGTCCAGAATGAATTTCATTGCCTTGGAGAATTGGGACGGGGAGTTCTGGGCACCTTGCGGCATTACAGTCCAGGTGTAGCTTTTCCTTTCGTGGATGAAACTGAATAAGAATTGACAACGCGGGTCTAGGGGGACACTGAAGTAGGCGTTTGCTAGGTCCACCACAGTAAAGTACTTGGCCGTGGGTGGTATTCCTGCCAGCAAGGTGTGTGGGTTGGGTACGATGGGTGTCTCCAGTATGGTGGCTTCATTCACTGCTCGCAGGTCCTGCACCATGCGATATTTCACAGGTTCTCCTTTTGGGGTTTTCTTCTTGACTGGGAAGAGTGGGGTGTTGCAGGGGCTTGTGCAGGGTATAAGAGCCCCATTCTGGAGGAGGGCCTCTATCTGGCGAGTGATTGCTGCTGACACGGAGGGCTTGAGGGGGTATTGGGGTTTTCTGGGGAAAGGGGCACCAGGCTTCATTCTGACCATGACAGGCGGGACTTTTAGATGACCGATGTCTTCTGGGCCTGTAGACCACAGGCAGGAAGGTATTCGGGTTAAAACCTCTTCCGGAATTCCAGTCTTGTCTTCTACATTTAGGGACAGCAAGAGCGGAATGGAGCATAATGCTGACGTGTCTTCATCAGTCAGTGGTGAGGTTACTCGGATACCACCATCAGGTTGGAAGGAGATTGAGGCCTGGAGTCTGGATAAGACGTCAGCCCCTAGTAAGTTCAAGGGACAGGTGTCGGAAACCACAAATCTTGTTAGCAGGTCAGGGATGTTGCCAACTTGTAGGGGGCGGGTTAGAGGACTTTTTCGGGGTGTTCCATCCACTCCAACGCACGTGATGTCATTGTCAGATAGGAAGGAGATATCGGGTAATTCTTTCGTTCGAATAACAGACCGGGCAGCACCTGTGTCGCAAATGAACTGTGTGGGCCGGCCCTCGATGCTGAGTGTTATCTTGGCTAGAGGTCCCCCTGAATCTTTGTGTGTTGCGATCATGGTTGGAGTGTATGACACAGGCTTGCCGAATTCCTATGGATCCATATGGCCAAACAGAGGAGGAGGAGGCCAATCATTGGGTGCTGAGTTGGGATTCCCCTGGACGTTTTGTCCTTGGTGTTGAGCATCTCCTCTTCTTTGGTCCCCTTGATCGGGCTGTCTTCGATCGGATCTCCACGGGCTTCGGCATTGTCTCCGAAAATGTCCGGGCTTTCCACAGTTGTAACAGCAGGCTCGCGGGTTTCGTGTTTGTGGTGGCGGGTATGGTGTGTCAGAAGTCAACATGAGAGGGACTGCCTTCCTATTACCCTGTGAGGACTCTATGCCCTTTGCTACCAGTAGTAGAGTGTCAAGAGGTAACACTCTGTACTCTGGCCGAGATAGTAGCAGGCCTTTCCAGATTGTGTCCCTGAGGCCTGTTACAAATGCAGAGGATAGCATCTGCGTATGTGCCTTGTTTTGTGTGCTGAATCCCAAATCGGTGAACACCTGTAACATCCTAGTATGGAATTTCTCAACTGATTCAGCCTTATCTTGTGTAATGTCTTGGATGTTTGTTGCTTGGTCTGCCAGGCGGTCACGTGCCCACTGTTGTAACTGCGTCACAAACTCACATCCCGAACCATATGTATTGTCAGGGATGCCACTGTCCACTTTGAAACACCTTAGCATTACTGGCCAGTAAGCATCCCCTGCTTTGATTTCACAGAGACTTACCAGGTCCCGCCAGGCACAGGAGTATGCCTTCTGGATCTGGGCAACTCTTCTGTAAAATGGCATGGGCTGTTTTTCAGGATCTGGTAGACTGGTTACAAGGGATGATGCTTGTTGAGGGCTAAAGGTCACATACATCAGGGGTGCGCCTAGTGGTGCAGGTGGCATTTCCCCCCTTGGTATGTGAGGTTGTGACCCACTGGGTGGAAGTCTCCAGTAATTTCCCTGTTGTGGTGGTTGGAGAGGTAGTCCCCTGTTTTGTGGGGGGGGGGCCATACTGTATGGTGTCATGTGAATCACCTGTGGGTCCTCCTGAGACATTCGCCGTGTCCTCAGAGAACGGTTGTGAATGAGGAGGGGAATACAATGGGAGTGAGAACCTAGCACCAACCCTGGTTGTTTGCGCTGCTCCCCACAGGCCTGCGGATGTAGGCCGTGCTGCTGTGGAAGTGGGATGGAGATGTGAGGATGTCACTCGGTCAGATTCCATACAGAATTCATGCAGCGCCCTGTGAGGTGACTGAAGGGGGGGATGTACTGGTTCATGGCCCTGGTATGGAAGTGTAGTTGTCTTGGTGTTCACATCCGACAGGCCTCCAGACACTATAATCTGAGCTGGGCCCTGGTCTTCATGACTGGCTGAACTGGGAGTGGTACCAGTTGGAGCGACGCCCCCCTTGGTCACTGACACTTCTTGGTGCTCAGGTGAGTGGCAGTGACTATCAATGCTTTCCTCTGCCTCATCCTCATCATCTTCTAACATCATTAAAGGGTTAACACCTTCCTTGTAATATGCTCCGGTCTGATCTAACACTGGGCATATAGGTATGGGTGTACCAATATGGCCGTCACAGGAAGCAGTCATGGGGAGTCTTCCTGTGTCACCAGTGTTGGGTGTTGCAAGATGGCCACTGCCCTTGGGAGGTGCCATGGGTGCTGAAGGAGGTGGTACCTTGGGACGGTGCCTGGTGGGAGGATCAAGTGAGGGGGCGGTTGCTGAGGGGCAGGGTTTCCTGTCCTGTGCTCGGACGCCATTATAGGGTGGTGGCCGTCCAGACTCAAATGTACATTCTGGTTTATGATACACATATACAATATATCCATGTTGGTTTGTCTCTTGCTCTGACCACCCCTCTACTTGGACAGCTTGCGATACTCTGTACCAGGCTTCAGCTGTAGCTAATAAGCCATGATCAGACAATAGACCTTTTTTCCGTTTTAACAACACCCTCCATTCTTCTGCCTGCAACCTCCCACCCATGTGCATGTTGATGTCACATACTTTTGCAAGTTCATTTATCCTCTTAACTGCTGTTTTTCCCTCCCTCTCTAAAACCAAGCTGTAAGCTAAGCTGCCTTCCCTCGGCTTTTCTAACTTCTGTCCCATTGCTATTTAATGGAGGGATACACGTTCAGATCTCTGGATTTTGTATTACAAGGCTGTCTAGGACACAAGTTTGAAGTTTTGGCTGCGTGCTCTTTTGAGATCTTTCTGCGCTGTCACTTCCTCTTTTTTAAAAGTACACTTTCTCCTTTTTTTTTTTTTTTTGAAATCGAAAGTGTCAGCCTGCTACAGACAGACGAGCTTAAACAATACAGCAGTTAAATACAGTGCGTTCCTTTAAATGTCATTTACGTCTCCCAGAGGCAAACCCAAACTTCTGACTCTGTCCTTTTCACCCTCCTCACACTTTTCTGGCTGTTCTGGCTGGAGTGGGCACCTAATAGGTAAGTATCCCCTCTCTCTAGCTTCACCTTCTATTGCTGGTAATGATGCACCGACTACAATTCTGACTGGGTAGTGCACGTTTAATCTGAACACCAACACATCTGGAAAATCTACCAACAAAGGTTTCAGGCCAAGAATTTCTTCCCTGTATCCTGGGGTTATCACTTTCACCAGCCCCCAGCCCTCTGAATGAATTCCTAACAGTAGCCCACAGACACATTCAGGACATGACATCCCTGGCTCATGTGATTAAAAGATGAGACCTCAGAACAACGTCACAGGATTTTCCCTGCACACCTTTGTGCACACCTGTGCAGTAGTACCTGATACCCTGAGCTGTGCGCACCTTCTCAGGTATACCTTACAACAACCCTGAGAGAAGTTTGACCACGTTATCACAGCCAGTTATCGCATCTGTGACTCTATTCCTTTCTGCCTGTCTCATCCAAACATCAGAGGCCAGCACATATAACAAAACACCAAGATATGTGACAACCGCAGTGAAATATAGGATTATTAGTCCTCACGGGATCCCCACGCAACTATGCGTTCTCCTGACGCCCCCTCCTGGTCATCCGTGCTTCACAGCACAATTATTTATTCCCCCAGGAGGAGTTTGACCACGTCAATTCTCATCCGTGATTATATAATTAATCCCCTTATTCCCAACAGCCGTCCCAAGCTTGACAGAACAAAACAAAAACAACAGGAAACAAAATACAGGCTGCAGATACCAATGCAGGTTCTTATAAATGACCCTCGGGCAAGCTATATTATCTGCCTGCTTTGCTGATCGAGGGCAAGCCGACACGGGAACAGGAACTCTAACCAACCACGGGCGGGATGAACAGTAGACAAAATTAAAAGTGTCTTACCGTTCTCAGAGGTGATCAGTCTCTGCACCCGTCCGCATTGGTCTCCGTCCCAGTCCCCTCTCGATCGGCTTGGCCCGAAATCAGAAAGCCCGAAGGCCCACGATGGGCGTCAATTGTCTTGGACCCGAGCCAAGTGCACGGAGTGTCTGATATCTGCTTCCTGAGCCAAATTAGATAAGAAGCGTTTGTACAAACTGAAGAACGTAAATAATCTACACTCAGACTTGTGTCTCAGGGTGAAGACCGTTACTTCTGCTTTTAACGGTTCTGATGTTTCCATTCGCTTTTCTCATGTTATGTATTTTTCTCATCAAACCCATGAATCCTACAGTGAAAGACATCCAGACTAAACCATAAGCCACAAAACAGTTATTCATAAAATGTATACATTATGCATTACGATTATATGTGATTATTCCTATAGCAATCAATAACCTATTTGCATACGTTATATATATATATGATCATATGTGGAAATTGGAATTTGAATAGAAAAGATTAGAATAGAATAGAAAAAAATAGCATAGAAAACCAATAGAACGGAATAAAAAAAATATATTTTATATGTATATATATAATATTTCTATGCCATTCTTTTCTGTTCTATTCTTTTGTATTCTTTTCGATTCTAATTCATTCTATATGAAATTCAAATTTTGGAAGATGGCTTCAGAAGTTCGAATTTCAAATAGAATGAATTTGAATTAGAATAGAAAAGATTTGAATAGAAAATAATATAAAAGAATAGACTAGAAAAACAATAGAACAAAAGCGAATAAAATATTATATTTTATTCTGTTCTATTGTTTTTCTAGTTTATTAACTTTTCTATTATATTCTATCCTATTCTAATCTTTTCTATTCCATTCTATATGAAATTCGAATTTTGGAAAATGGTTATATGTAAAAAAAATCGAATGTGGTGTTTTTTTCTAATTCGGATTTTTTTTTTTCAAATGCGGTAGATTTTTCTAATTCGGTAGATTTTTTTCAAATGTGGTAGAATTTTTTTCGAATGCAGTAGATTTTTTCTAATCTAATTAAAATTTTCAAATTTGATCGACTTTTTAGGAATTCGGTCAAAAAATTTTCAAATTCTAATATGAAACTAATCTTTTATAATCTTTTCTATTCAAATTCGATATTCGATTTTCGTATAAAATGAATTCAAATTTGAATAGAAAAGATTAGAATGGAATAGAAAAGAAAAACAAGAGAATATAATAAAATATAATATATATATATATATATATATATATATATATATATATATATATTATAATTGATTCTATTCTGTTCTATTGTTTTCCTATTCTTTTATATTTTAGTTTCCATAAATTTAAATTATTTTCCAATCTATTCTAGAATTCATATTTATACTATTCGAATTTCGGAAGACTGTCATGTTCTATTTTATTACATTCTATTAACTTCTATTCTTTTTGATTCTATTGCTTTATTGCTCCTTCACTTGGGACAGAAATATTTATCAACAATATTCCTCAAGAGAGCTATGAAGATAAATGAATTCCACCTTTTCAGACTGTTGGAATGAGTTTGTCTCATAGACTATTGTAGACTGGTGCTGGAGAGTATGAGATGAGGTGGGATTCCTGATTAATGAAAAAACGGTCTAGGCACCTACAGTAGGCTTGTTTAAGTGAATAGTTGTTAAAGCAGGGGTTCACCCTAAAACATCTACATACCATTACATCCAGCATACTGCTGACATCAACAGTATGCTGAATTTTTTATTTTTTGTCCGATGTACTTACATTTTTTCGTTGTTTTCACCGGCTTCCGCATAGATGATTGACGTGCGGTTAAAGCGCGTCATCGCCTTTCCGAAAATATCCGAGGGGGACTCAGCACTTTACGGCGCCTGCGCAGTCAGCTCTACACGGCAGGCGCAGGCGCCGTATAGCGCCGTAAAGAGCCGAGTCCCCGTCGGATATTTTCGGAAGGCGATGACGCGCTTTACCCGCACGTCAATCGTCTCCTGGGAGGATCAACACTCACTCCCAGGAGACATTGTGCAGAGCTCCCCGTCTGGGAAAAGGAGCGACACGCCCACTCCCCGCAAGGAAGAAGACCCGGAAGTGAGGCTGAAGACAGGTAAGTGTCCAGATTAAAAAAAAATTACAACGCTACAAGCCTTTATTAAGGCTGCAGATAGCATAGATAAAAAAAGTTAGTTTTGAGGGTGAACCTCCGCTTTAATTAGTTGATATTAATTAGATCACTGTCAGCTATTAGTTGCTAGATGTGGAATAGCATTATGTTTATGTTAGCTGATCCTTAGCAATATTTCTTATATTTCTGTATTGTATTGTGTCACATGCCTGGTAAGAGGCCGAAATGCAGAGAAGTGCAGTATACCCCTGAAGATGGTACAAAAAAAGGTGCACACCAAACACCCAGCGCATAGAAGCGAAGGTGTTGGTGTGCTACCTGACCATGCCCCTACCTATGGCTGGTTTAACAATAAGTAACACTGGAAAAAACGCATGTGTATATATGAAGATATCACAAAAGAAATACAGGAGTGGAAATATTCATGCCTTCCAAACCAAAACACCACCGAACTAAAAGCAGACCACATCAACCTGGGTCAGCTAGTCAATAAATGACAATGCAGAATTGACTGTCAATGGTAAATCTGTGGAGGCACTTTATTCCACTCCTGAAACGCATCTCCATCCCTAGATAATGTAAAAAAAAGGGGGATAAGGTTGGGACTTTACATGAGGGATATGATAAACAACCATAGGCCTCCACCCCTGTAAATGGATAGAGGGGGGGAAGGTTTTGGGACTTTAAATGAGATGCATTTTATATTTCATATATATATTTAATTCTTTCTGAATAATTGCATATTGCTAAAAACGCATCTCATTTAAAAATTCCTAAATAGCTTCCTTTACCTTAGTGCAGTCCTCCTTCACTTACCTCATCCTTCGATTTTGCTTTTAAATGAGAAATGCTCACTTCCTGTTCTCCTGCTTTCTCCCTGGTGTGGAGTGTCGTGCTCGCCCCCTCCCTTGGACAACAGGAGAGTCAGGACGCCCACTAACACACAGCTCCTTTCTCTATCTGCAACGTAGAGAGCATCCTGACTCTCCTATAATGGTATTTTCTTGCCACACTTTGGGCCCCTTAGTACCAATTAAGCATGGTTTAAATGCCACAACCTACCTGCGCATTGTTGCTGACCATGTCCATCCCTTTATGACTACAAGTGTACCCATCTTCTGATGGCTACTTCCAGTAGGATAATGCACCATGTCACAAAGCTCAAATCATTTCAAACTGGTTTCTTGAACATGACAATGAGTTCACTGCACTCCAAATGGCCTCCACAGTTACCAGATCTCAATCCAAGAGAGTACCTTTGGTGGAACGGGAGATTTTCATCATGCATGTGCAGCCCACATATCTCCAGTAACTGCGTGATGCTATCATGTCAATGTGGAACAAAATCTCTGAGGAATGTTTCCAACATCTTGTTGAATCTAAGCCACGAAGAATTAAGGCAGTTCTAAAGGTAAAAGGGGGCCCAACCCGATACTAACAAAGTGTACCTAATAGTGGCCGATGAGTGTATATACCTGTATATACCTAAAAGAAAAATGTAATATTAGATTATTCAGAGCCATCCTTTCTTTTTGAGATGTTTGACTGTTGGACATGTCTGCATTTGAAGTGGAACTGGCCATGTAATAAAAAAGATGGAAAAAAAAACAGCTTTCAGAACTATAAGCGACAGTAAAATTAGGTTTCATTCTCTATTTCAATGCATCAAACCCAGAGTTTGGATCTTCTTTCCAGGAATAGAATTAATTCACACTACTAGGAGCCCAAAGACATTGCTCTAACATTTGTGCAGATACCAGGAATGTAGGGATCACTGACCATGGGCAGAAAGCAGGGCTGGTGCAAGGACTTTTGACACCCTAGGCAAAACCTAATTTTGCCACCCCCATCTGCTCCTCCCCTGACTCCACCCCATTTGTCCTGCCCATGTGACAGGAGGTGGCACTATACAGGAAGCATCGGCTCTGCTTCCTCTAGCGCTGGCTCCAGTGCTGCACTGCACCTCTAATTACACTACAGGTCAGACGGAGCAGCTACCTGAGACTGAGTTAGTTACATACTGCAGCCTGCAGAGCATGCACACACGGAGGGAAACCAGTGACTGGGCGCCCCTAGGCAGCAGTGCGCCCTAGGCGGTTGCTCAGTGGTAGCACCGGTCCTGGGCAGAATCACACCAATAATGTAGTGAACTTTCCCAATCCAGAGTTTTACAGATGGACACAGGCTAGGTACTAGAATTTGATATTTGCAAAATACAGAAACAGGTAAAGGAACACAATAGAATGACAGACAATAGGTAGGTAGCCATATCTCTCTTAACATTTCACCTGGTGTTGTCTTCTTACTATAGTTGTGCTATAACTAGCTAATGGTCGAGCTCTAGATTTTACTGGATTGTTGACAACTCACATAAAATCCTACTCCTGCTGAAAGTTTCCAAAAGTTCTGATATAAAACACGAAATCAACAGCATGTACAGAGAAAATCTCTTCTTGCATTGAGCTTTCTGAATACTTGTCAGTGCATTGTGTAAAAAAAGGAAAAAAAGGTAAATAATTCATGCAATCAGGTAAGAGATACTTTTCCTCTCCACAGGCCATTATTTTTTCTCTGTTTCCGATGCACTGATAGTCCTAAAGTGTCAAAGTATAGCTTAATAAATACCATTTAACATTTACAATGGAGAACTGTCCACGTGGGCAGGTGCAACAATTTAAGGCCGATAGCTGCAAGTTTGATTTTCCCTTGTGATGTATAGATTGACTTGTATGGGAAAAAATCCATAAAATGACATTTACTTTTCTCTGTGTTATTCTGCCAGGTAACTAAATACTTTCCTTTTGCCTTTGGAGACATTTTTTGTAACATTTAAAGGGTGAGTTTATTTTTAATAAATGTTTTAAATCCTATTTTTCTTTTTTATCAAATTTTAAAATGAAAGCAAAGACCACAAATGTAGAAAAGTTGGACTTTTGTAATTGAGTCACTGTCAATTACAGATGGTCCTCGGCAGGGCTAGGTGAAAGTGAGCACCAACGTGTTACATACAGTGTAAATCTAAACTAACTGACCTGAGAGCAAGCTTACCTGATTATAGATTCTTCCTAACAATAGACTTCCACTGCTCTCCTTACAACCTGTTACTCCATTGTGCACCTTCCTTTTTTCCAAAAACCGGCATCTGTGCCTCCTGACCTCAGTTTTCATCCTTGTTTCTGCGGTTTCAGCCCTGTCCTTGGTTTGTGCCTTAAAATGCTGTTTTTACCCTTAGAGTGATGCTCGTTGTGTCTAGGGGAATCGGCTAGTTGTTTTAAAATCGAACCTGTACTTACCTTTTTAGAGAGCGATCTTCTCCGCCACTTCCGGGTATGGGCTGCGGGACTGGGCGTTCCTTCTTGATTGACAGTCTTCCGACAGGCTTCCGACGGTCGCATCCATCGCGTCACGATTTTCCGAAAGTAGCCGAACGTCGGTGCGCAGGCGCAGTATAGAGCCGCACCAACGTTCGGCTTCTTTCAGCTACTTGTGACGCGATGGATGCGACCGTCGGAAGCCTGTCGGAAGACTGTCAATCAAGAAGGAACGCCCAGTCCCAAAGACCCATACCCGGAAGTGGCGGAGAAGATCGCCCTCTACAATGGTAAGTACTGCTCGGGTTTTAAAAGAACTAGCCGATTCCCCTAGACACAACGAACTTCAATCTAAGGGAATCGAAGTTAAAAAAAACATTTATGGGAGAACTCCTGCTTTAAGATTGAACTCCAGGCAAGCAGCTAAAACACACAGGTGACCATAGCTCCCAACTGTCCCTGACTTCGAGGGACTGTTCCTGGTTTGGAGCAATGTCCCTCTTCCCCCCTCATTTTGGTCTGATCCATATAGTTGTATATAAAATGCACTTTTTATCTTTCAAAAAGGGTTTCCCAGTGCTAAACCTTTCATCCAATTTCTAAATTGCTGCATTTGTTAAACATGTGCATTCGTTTTCCTCTAAATGCATTTTCATCTGAATTTCGGGGATTTTCACATTCGTTTTAACAAACGATAACGAACGCGCAGAATCCCAAATTCCGAAAGATCCGACATAAAAATGCTTTATTTTCGTTTCGTTGTGACAACAGTTCGATATAGATAGAAGATTCGACATGACGGTCACAATAGCGATCTGTGTCTATCGAACCTGTGGTTGACTGTGCCTAACCTAAGACCGAGATTATTCAACATAGAGAGAAAAGATTCGACATAAAGAGAAAAGATTCGACATACAGAGAAAAGATTTGACATTATAGAGACATGAAGATTCGACGAAGCAGCTAAAAACATACGATCGCCGAATGCGGACAGTTATGGTCAAATGCCCTCCCCATAGGCTATAGAAGAATTCTACTGTTGGTTGACTAATAATAATAATTACTAAATACAATTATTACTAGTCATACAACATTAGAATTCTACCATAGCTTGTGGTTGGAGCATTAGACCGGAAATGTACGATTATAGCGTCGTACAGTTTAGCTGCTTCGTCGAATCTTCTTAGAACATCCGACAGACACCATGAGCCTTCAATGACAGATTCGACCTTAATTAATTTGTGTTTTCGGACAAATGCAGTTTTTTATGAAACAAACTAAATAGAAATGGATTTTGGAAGTAACTAAATAATTTAGTTTTTCGAACGAAAACTAAATTCCGAAACAAAATATTTCAATGTGCACATGTCTAGCATTTGTACATTTTACCAGCCAAAATAAAGGAATAGTAGTGGAAAAAAAAAAGACCTTGTGGATTTAATTAACCTTTTTTGGGGTTAATTCTCATTTAAGGGGGTGTGGCGGGGCGTGTCCTATGCCTACATACGTTTGTTAGTAGGTGTCCCTCATTCCCACTCAAAATGTTGGGAGGTATGCAGGTGACATACATATATAGGAGCTGTTTAACCTGCGAAAGTACTTGGATTTCTGCCCACCCATTCCTGAGGTTTCACACAGCTCTGCTACAGAACACAGCCTTGTCCGGCAGGGCAGGAGACCTAATTTTTCTCTTCTGCAGTTCACTTACATTTGACAGTGAAAAGAGAAGAAGACCGATGAGCTAATCCCTCTGTTACTCTGCTCTCTTCTCTTATGCTGCAAGTTTGAAAATGACTTGCTAATCTTTTGCTAGATCTGCCTGGCTTCAGGGCCATGGATTAGGGGGTACAACGGGTCCTCCTGTACAGGGCCCTGGCTAGCAGAGGGGCCCAAGCAGCAGGGTGAATTGGATGTGGGCAGGGAAGGTAAACGGTGTGGCAAAGCAATTACTGGAACCAATCTCTTGTATGTCTCTGTATGCAGCAGCTGAAAGCTGGCTTCTTCTCCTCTCCATCACATTGGCTGCTGCAGAGAAAGTCATACAGGTGATCAGTTCCAGTAATTGCCCCTCCCCACCCTCCCTGTGCACCATACATTTACCCTTGCTGCCCAGATCCCCCTGTGTACCCCCTATCCCCGGGTGTGCTTCTGGCTTTCCTCCTCTCCTGCCAACAGCTGTAAGCACACAATACGATACTTCAAGATAGAGAGTGGGGTAAGGATCTGGTAAATATAGTATTTACCAGCCTCTTCCTTTCCTGTATGAACACAGTGAGTTCGTTCATAACTGAAGCATTGGCTGTATGGGGCCCCGTGTCAGGTTGTCTGCACGGGGCCCTGCGGTTTCTAACAGCAGCCCTGCCAGGTTTCACAAGTTTGTTTCACAATTGCAGAACTCCAGATCAGCTTTCTTTGCAAACATTCTGCAAGTCTGCTGCCAGTTCTGGTTCAGTTATGTTGTGCAATAGTCATCCCACCACAGGGGTCACTGTGACTTGCAGAGCTCTTGCTGTAGACTCATTGTTGCAACTTTGCTCTTGTTGGAGACTTACCACCCACAATTTTCTACAAATTGGAAACGTGTAGCAGTGAAAATGTGCAGCAAGTTAAAGGTTTATTTTTTTTATTTTTTAAAATAACAAACATGTCAAACAGTTGCCCCAATCCTCCTCTTCTGGGGTCACTTCGTGGTGCTCCTGGCTCCTCCTCTTCTCGAGTGCCCCCACGGAGAAGCGCATTCCCTGGGGTCACTCTTGCTGTGTGCGCTCCTGAGTCCTGCTGCTGCGTCCATTGACACAGACAGCAGGACTCGGTCCCGTCCCCTGGCTCCCGTGTCACTGGATTTGATGGATAGCAGTGGGAGCCAATGGCTCCTGCTGCTACCAATCTATCCAATGAGGACCCCAGACAGCGGCTGGAGCTGCTGTGCTCATTCCCATCACTGGAAAGACCAGGTTCAGGTAAGTAAAAGGGGGGCTCTGGGGGGGTGCTGCACTACAGAAGGTTTTTCACCTTAATGCATAAAATGCATTAAGGTGAAAAACCTTGAGGGTTCATGTGAGGGATCTCGAATACCCCAGGTGGGCACATCCGCCAGACCTGTGTCTCCTGTCCTCCAAACGCACCCGCAGCCTGCCGATTCGCCATAACCAGCCCTTAACCCCTCAATCACAAGACAATCCACACAGGTGTTGAGGGTTAAACACGCAGAGCACACTGTTTATTAAATACAAAACATACACCTTTACACACAGTTAGGGACACTCCCCTTAGCCTTGTCATAGAGGGGAGGGGGTAGGGGAAAGGGAGCAACCAATGGGAACTGAGCACTTGTACATTGAAACAGAAACTGCAGAAAAACATAAAGGGATTATGGTAAGCAGGCAGCCTCTCAATACACATCCCCTGCGGAGAGATGTCTCCAGTCCAGACCAGTGTCTATGTGCCCTGACCCAACACAGACACAACAACAAGAGGGGGGGTGGGGTGAGAAGGGATGTAGCATTACATTACATTATCTCAATGCCAGCTTGTCCCCAGGTCTACAGTCTCTTCTGGGCCATAATCTGTGGGTAGGAGGCCAGCCCACAGTCTCTTCCAAAACAGACAGTGACAGTGGGTTCTGTCACAGTTTACAACCCCCTTATTGGACTTACAATTCAACACTGCCACAAATTTGTGGCAAGTTATCCTTGCTATCTGGATACATTTGTGACATTTATATCTGTCTAAACTGGAGATCAGCTTAAAGAAGAACTACAGTCTGCTTTTTGTAATAAAAATATCTTTGCCATTCTGAAGCTTCCCTCCAACCACTTTTCATATTATTTTATATATACTGTGATTCTGTACTTGCCAAGTATGCTGCAGAAATCTTCCTCCACGGAGTCTGGCTGCATCCTTTTAAACTGTGGGCAGCTGAAGCTGCTGCCTGTTCACTTCCTGGATTTACACACACACACATACACATATATACACACACACACTTATACTCATATATACAGACACACACACATAGACAGACAGACACCACCACTGCTTGTCTGCACATTTCTCTTCTCTGGGTGAATAAACATGGATCTCTGCAGTCTCCTGTTATCTCCGCCTTCATCCAGCCCCCTCCAGCTCTGCAGCTCCCCTTGGGTCTCATATGATTTATGCCTTCTCCACTCTCCTACAGAGAGCTGTGCATGATGTCATAAGCCTAGGCTAATCACCAGACAAGAAACAGGAAGTGGGCTGTATAAGGTATTTACTGTAAGGTGCCCTTTTCCCCTTTATGCTTTATGTATGACTCATGCTCCTATGTAAATGGTTAGTTACATATATCTGTACCCTCTCATTTTATGTTCCCATTCCATCCATGTTCCCACCTCTTTTTATCCCCTATTTTATAGTCTTTATGTTATTTCCAACCCAATGCATTGTACTGAACTGTATTATTCCTTGTCTTCCAAATAAAACCTTTTTTGAAAACAAAGATAAGGTATTTACTGGCAGAAAAAAATGTTTTACTATCCAAAGTTTAAAAAAAATGACTGAAGGTCTGCCTTAAATTCCTACTCTTTGCTGTCTGTCCTGTCATGCCTCTTTCTACCTTACTGTCCCATCTCCAGGCAACCCTGTATTGGCTAGGAATTTATTTGTATCTCTATGTTCAACAATCCCCAGGTACAGGACAGTGAGAAATGAACTCTCTGCTTGCAGCTTTTCTTGTTAGCGTGTGAACAACAGCTTGCTTGTCTAACAGCATGCCTGCAGATTACATTACAACAAGTTCAACAGCAACTACTATACTATTCCATATTATACTATACTATACCATACACAGCCAATTCAATCAGAAGCAATGTTAAACGCACTTGAAAAAAAACAAAAAGCTATGTAGAGGTAAAGAAAATGATAAATGCATTGCAGTGCTTAACCACTTCAGACCCGCGCTATAGCCGAATGACGGCTTCAGCGCGGATCTGAATATCCAACAGGCCGTCAATTGACGGGCGCCCCTTTGGGCGTTCCCCGCGCGCGCTCCAGAGCGCGCTGCGGGGAAAGTCTGTGCTGGCCGTGTCACTTGGACACAGCCAATCACAGATCGCTGCGAACGGCCAATCAGAGTGGCTGTTTGCGATGCGATCTGTGCGGCCAATGAGAGATGATCTCATATGTAAACATATGAGATCATTTCTCATTGCCGGCTCACACAGAGACAGCGGTGCTGTCTCTGGAGAGGAGACCGATCTGTGTCCCTTGTACATAGGGACATAGATCGGTCACCCCCCCCAGTCACCCCCCCTCCCCCACAGTTAGAACACTAAGCAGTATACACATTTAACCCCTTCCTCACCCCCTAGTGTTAACCCCTTCCCTGCCAGTCACATTTATACAGTAATTAGTGCATATTTATAGCACTGATCGCAGTATAAATGTGAATGGCGCCAAAAATGTTTCAAAAGTGTCCGATGTGTCCGCCATAACGTCGCAGTCGCAATAAAAATCGCAGATCGACCGCCATTTCTAGTAAAATAAATAAAATAAAAAAATAATAATTCTGTCCCCTATATTGTAGGCGCTATAACTTTTGCGCAAACCAGTCGCTTATTGCGATTTTTTTTTTTTTTTACCAAAAATATGTAGAAGAATACGTATCGCCCTAAACTGAGAAAAAAAATGTGTTTTATTTTTAAAAACTGGGATATTTATTATAGCAACAAGTAAAAAATATTGTATTTTTTTTCAAAATTGTCGCTCTTTTTTGTTTATAGCGCACAAAATAAAAACCGCACAGGCGATCAAATACCACCAAAAGAAAGCTCTATTTGTGGGGAAAAAAGGACGCCAATTTTGTTTGGGAGCCATGTCGCACGACAGCGCAATTGTCAGTTAAAGCGACGCAGTGCCGGAAGCTGAAATTTCACCTGGGCAGGAGGGGGGTATATGTGCCCGGTAAGCAAGTGGTTAAAGGGTAACACCATGTTTTCATGCAAACTTGATATTTTAAGAAATAACAGCAAATCTGTGCTGTTGGGAGTACAATTGTATATGATTGCAAAGGATAAAACTTTATTAAAAAAAAAACATTTAATACTTATCTGCATTGTGCAATGGTTTTGCGCAGAGCAGCCCTGATCCTCTGCTTATTGGGTCCCTCTCTGGTGTACCTGCCCCCTTATCCCCGCCGAGTGCCCACCATAGCAAGCCGCTTGCTATGATGGGCACCCCTGTGTGCTTGCTCCAGAGCCCTGTATGGTTATTGACACACAGAGCCGACTCGACTCCACCCCCGCTCCCTCCTCACTGGCTGTAATTGACAGCAGCGGGAGCCATTGGCCCCTGCTTCTGAGCCAGTAAGCAGGGATAGAGCCGATGCACATCACTGGATCTGGATCAGGCTCAGGTAACCATTTCTGGACCAGAGATGTTGATGTTTTGGTTTTGATGCTTGGTGTTTTGAATGCTTTTAAGTGCAGACTGCAGAGGAGGGATTTGGGGTCTTCTAGGCCCTAGAACTCTCCATAAAAAGCGCCTGTCTCATGCCTATTGCTGTCACAAAGATGTTAACATTCTTTGTGACAGCAATATAAGTGCTAAAAAAAAATAAAAAATGAAAGCAACAGTGTAAAAATAAAAATAATTAAATAAATGAATAATTGAAAAAAAAATGTAAATGCCCCAGCCCCCCTGTGCTCGCGCACGTGTGCATCAGTCGTGCACGCAAACAGCAATTATGCCCACATATGTGCGGTATCACCACGAACATCAGATAATGGGCAGTAATTCTAACACTAGACTTCCTCTGTAAATCTAAAGTGGTAACCTATAAAGGCTTTTTAAGCATTTCCAATGGATAATAAAATGTACATCGTTTGTCGCCTTTGCACGGGCATGCGCCAATTTAAAGTGTGATATGTTTGGTAACTATTTACTCAGCGTAACATCACATTTTTTATTTTGCAAAAAATTGTGTTATATTGTGTTTTTTTTTTTTTTTGCATTAAATTTCAAAAGTGTATATTCCTCAAACAAAATTGCATTTGAAAAACGCTGTGCAAATACCGCGTGACATAAAAAATGGCAAAACCCACCGATTTATTCTCTAGGGCCTCTGCTTTAAAAATATATAATGTTTGGGGAATTTAAATGAACGCTTTATTACCAAAAGTATTGCGACACCTTCCTTTACACGCACATGAACTTTAATGGCATCCCAGTACCTTTGGGATGAATAAGGCCCCATACACACAATAGAATCCATCCGCAGATAAATCCCAGCAAATGGGTTTCTGCGGATAGATCCTATGGTGTGTACACGCCAGCGGATCTGTTTCCGCGGAGAAATCTCCTCTGGGATGGATTCCAGCAGATCGGATATTTGCTGACATGCACAACAAATCCATCTGCTGGAATCCATTCCAACGGATGGATCCGCTCGTCTGTACAGACTTACCGGATCCATCCGTCCAAAGGGATTCCCCGCACGCGTCGTAATGATTTGACGCATGCGTGGAATTCCTTATATGACAGCGTCGCGCCGTCGCCGCGTCATAATCGCGGCGACGGCGCGACACGTCATCGCCAGAGGATTTCCGCGCGTATTTCAATGCGATGGTGTGTACACTCCATCGCATAGAAATCTGCGGAAATCTTTGAGAGGATTTATCCGTGGAAACGGTCCGCTGGACCGTATCCGCGGATAAATTCTCTCGTGTGTATGGGGCCTTAGAGGGAACACTGCAAACCAGGCCTTCTTGTCCACACAAGTGCCAGGCCTTAGAAATGCGCTTCTGGAAGAATGGTCAAACATTCCCATGGACATACAACTAAACAATGTGGACAGCCTAAAGTGATGGTGTGTATGTGGCATAAGGCTGCAGGACTCCAGACCCTCTGTCTGGACAATGATGATTTGCCCCATGCTGATAACATGCACTCTCCCAATCACAAAAAAATACTTCTCTAGCATACCTCACAACATTTTGAGATGGGAATGAGGGACACCTACTAGCAAATATATGTAGGCACAGGACACGCCCTTGCCACACCCCCTTAAAGGGGAATTAACAGAAAAAAGGTTAATTGAATCCACAAGGGACTTTTTTTTACCACTACTATTCATTTATATTGGCCTTTAAAAAGTATAAATACAGCAATTTATAATTTGAATGAAATGTTTAGCGCTGGGAAACACCTTTTGAAAGATAAAAAGTGCATTTTATATACAACTACCGTATTTATTGGGGTATAGCGCGCTCCCGCGTATAGCGTGCACCCCTAAAGTTGCCCCCGACGGCTTCGGGTGTCCTCTTCGTCGGGTCCGGCGTCCTTCTACGGCGTCCTCGCATCCTCCCCACTCATTTCCCGCGCCGAGTTTGAATACTGCGCCTACATATACAGAGCGCAGTACACTCGTGTATTGTCGGGCAGGCTCGGCTACTCTCACGCAGACGTCCTGTACGTCCAGGACGTCAGCGCGAGAGGAGCCGAGACTGCCCGACAATACACGAGTATACTGCGCTCGGTATATGTCGGCGCAGTATTCAAACTCGGCGCGGGAAAGCGGGTATCGGCGTATACCGCGCACCCACGATTTTGCCCTGATTTTCAGAGCAAAAAAGTGCGCGGTATACGCCGATAAATACGGTATATCGATCAGACCAAACTGAGGGACAAATGAGGAAAGAGGGACAGAGGGACATTGCTCCAAATCAGGGACAGTCCCTCCAAATCATGGACAGTTGCGAGATATGCTCTAGCAATACACAGCAAACTGAGCATGTGCAGCCTGACTCCAAAAGCTCTGTCCTATCCGGACTTGTTCTGGAGTCAGTGGAAGAAGAGGAGGATCTGTGCATACAAGATCAAGCAGCTTTTTTACACAATGCAGAGGAGTAACCCCTTAGGTTTCACAGTAAGTATAACAAGCATGCTTTACTGCATATACAGACTGATTTTACTGTTGTGGGTTTAGTAACACTTTAAAAAGTTCATGTGCTTGTAAAGGCAGGCGTCCCAATACTTTTGGAAATATAGTGTATAAGCGGCGACTGTCAAAAGGGTTATTTAAAAAAAAAAAATCTGCCTCAAAATCTGAGGGTTTAATATAACTTTAACTCTTTCTAACAACATAGATTTCCAGAGATGAAAACTGGGAAAGGGTTAATCCAATAGGATTCTGAGCCTCATTGCAGTCGATTAGTAGCAAAGAGTGTTTAATTGTCACGGGAACAGAAAGTGTGAATATCAGACTTTGCCATATGGAGACAGCAAAATGAAACTTGAATGAATGGCAGCTCAAACCTGCAGTGCACTCATTAAATCCAGAAGCAGAACTCAGATTGATGTGTCAGCCTCCTACTGCTCTCTGCTACAGACTGGCAGACACATAGGCACGCACAAACACCGCCACTGCCCCATGCACTTCACAGAAAAAGTATCGTTTTCAGGGAAGGCATATAGCACAGAGAAAATAGGAAGATTACAGGTGTTCGGCAAATAATGAACTAGTAGGAGATAAAGGATGGAATAAAAACTCAGTAAGGAGAGGGGTTAGGGAGGAAGAAAAGAAAACAAAGCATGCGGAGGGAGCCTGAGAAGGGACAAGATGACAGGAAGTGATTGAAAGTAGAGAAAAGGGAATGATTGATGAAAGGACATTGTGAACATACTGTACCGGCACTACAGAAACAGACGAAAAAGAAAAAAAACATATCAACCATCTGAAGGAGGGAAGGAAGAAAGATTGAAGGTCTTGATGCAAAACCCATAAATAACATGATTAATTGGACTAAGTACAGAATATCATTGGTAAATATTGAAACTCCCCAATTCTTTGACATTAATAAATCAGAACTAATTCTGTATATTTTGCCATTAAACAAAACTTTGGCTATAGAAGCTGCCATTGCTGACCTCTCCTTCTGAAAACGTTGGTCACTTGGTTGTTATGATGATACGGTGACTTTAGTGAGGCACTGGTCCAAGGCCGTATTCATACATCATACTTCAGAAATAAAGCCCTATTCAACAAGTTTCGCCTCTTGTGTGATTTGCGATTATTTTAGTAAAAACTATTGCTAGATTGTGCTACTGGAGGCAGCATAGCGTGTATGTAATATTCAGAGCTCATTTTAAATGGACAGACCTCCAGATAAGTAAAAGGATGAATATTTTCGCTTTTTGTGAACTGTGAAGAACCTTCTGACTTTACTCAGCATCCCTTAATCCCAGTTTCTGCTACAGCTCTGTGGCTGAACAGAATAAGGAAAACGTAACCTCAAAATATGTAAACTTTGAGACTTGCTGATACCCTCTCTAACCCTGCTGGCCAAGATACTGTCCCAGGAGTGCCTGATTGTACATACAGGTGAAACTCAAAAAATTAGAATATTGTGTAAAAGTTCCTTTATTTCACTAATGCAACTTAAAAGGTGAAACTAATATATGAGATAGACTCATTACATGCAAAGCAAGATAGTTCAAGCCCTGATTTGTCATAATGTGATGATTATGGCTTACAGCTCATGAAAACCCCAAATCCACAATCTCAGAAAATTTTAATATTGTGAAAAGGTGCAATATTCTAGGCTCAAAGTGTCGCACTCTAATCAGCTAATTAAGCCATAACACCTGCAAAGGGTTCCTGACCCTTTAAATGGTCTCTCAGTCTGGTTCAGTAGGAATCACAATAATGGAAAAGACTTCTGACCTGACAGTTATGCAGAAAACTATCATTGACACCCTCCATAAGGAGGGAAAGCCTCAAAAAGGTAATTTCAAAATAAGTTGGATGTTCCCAAAGTGCTGTATCAAAACACATTAATAGAAAGTTATGTGGAAGGGAAAAGTGTGGAAGAAAATGATGCTCAAGCAGCAGGGATGACCGCAGCCTGGAGAGGATTGTCGGGAAAAGGCCATTCAAAAGTGTTGAGGACTTTCACAAAAAGTGGGCTGAGGCTGGAGTCAGTGCATCAAGAGCCACCACACACAGACGAATCCTGGACATGGGCTTCAAATGTTGTATTTCTCTTGTCACCCCACTCCTGAACAACAAACAACGTCAGAAGCGTCTTACCTGGGCTAAAGAAAAAAACACCTGGGGCCAGATTCACAAAGAGATACGACGGTGTATCTACAGATACACCATCGTATCTCTGACGTAAACTGGTCCTATCTATGCGCCTGATTCATAGAATCAGATACGCATAGATATGGCTAGATCCGACAGTGTTACACTGTGTTACACTGTCGGATCTATTTTTAAATTTAAAAATGGCGCCGGGGGCGTTCCCGCTGATTTACAAGAAATAATATGTAAATCAGCGAGATACGCAAATTCACGAACGTACGCGGACCCGACGCAGTCTTCTTACGACGTTTCCGTAGCGGCGTACCCGTCGTATACTTACCCTTTCTTTTATCAGGCGCAGCCAATGTTAAGTATAGCCGGCGTTCCCGCGTCGAATTTGAATTTTTTAACGTCGTTTGCGTCGTTTGCGTAAGTCGTTCTCGAATACGGACGGACGTCGTTTACGTAAGCGTCGCAACCACTGACGTCCTAGCGACGTCAGTGGGAGCAATGCACGCCGGGAAATTTCACGGACGGCGCCTGCGCATTTAAATCGGCGCGGGAACGCGCCTGATTTAAATATGACACTCCCCTAGCCGCGGAATTTGAATTCCGCTGGGGGATTTAGGATCCACCGTCGCAAGTTTGGAGGTAAGTGGTTTGTGAATTAGCCACTTGCCTCCTAAACTTGCGGGAGCGGATCTTAATTCACGTAGATCGAGCGGATCTATAGTTGCTCAGTGGTCCAAAGTCCTCTTTTCTGATGAGAGCAAATTTTGCATCTCATTTGGAAACCAAGGACCCAGAGTATGGAGGAAGAATAGAGAGGCACACACCACAAGATGCTTGAAGTCCAGTGTGAAGTTTACACAGTTTGTGTTGATTTGGGGAGCCGTGTCATCTGCTGGTGTTGGTCCACTGTGCTTCATTAAGTCCGGGGTCAACGCAGCCGTCTACCAGGAGACTTTGGAGCACTTCATGCTTCCTTCCGCAGACGAGCTCTATGGGGATGCTGACTTAATTTTCCAGCAGGACTTGGCACCTGTCCACACTGCCAAGAGCCCCAAAACCTGGTTCAATCACCGTGGGATTACTGTGCTTGATTGGCCAGCAAACTTACCTGACCTGAACCCCATAAAGAATCTATGGGGCATTGCCAAGAGAAAGATAAGACATGAGATCGAACAATGCAGAAGAACTGAAGGCCGCTATTGAAGCATCCTGGTCTTCCATAACACCTCCGCAGTGCCACAGGCTGATCGCTTCCATGCCACGCCGCATTGAGGCAGTAATTGCTGCAAAAGGGGCCCAAACTAAGTACTGAGTACATATGCATGCTTATACTTTTCAGAGGTCCGATATTGTTCTATGTACAATCCTTGTTTTATTGATTGCATGTAATATTCTAATTTTCTGAGATTGTGGATTTGGGGTTTTCATGAGCTGTAAGCCATAATCATCACAATTATGACAAATCTTGAATTGAACTATCTTGCTTTGCATGTATTGAGTCTTCCCTTATATATTAGTTTCTCCTTTTAAAGTGGAGGTTCACCCGAAAAATACATTTTTAACATTAGATTGAGGCTAATTACTGGAGGCAGAATCCGGTGTTTTGTTTAAAATCAATGCAGTACTTACCGTTTTAGGGATAGATGTTCTCTGCCGATTCCGGGTATGGGCTGCGGGACTGGGCGTTCCTATTTGATTGACAGCCTTCCGACCGTCGCATACAGCGCGTCACCAGTTTCCGAAAGTAGCCGAACGTCGGTGCACAGGCGCCATATAGAGCCGCACTATCGACTGCTGGGTGAGATGACGTAGATCTACGTGATCTCGCCCAGCAGAGCCGACCTGGTCGGCAAGCAGTTAATCTACAGTTGCTGTTGCACTGAAAAAATTACTTTCCTTTTAGGCTACAGATCAGCTTTGATCAAAAATTATACTTTGATCAAAAATTATACTTTCTACATTTTAAAAGTAAACTATACTTATAGTAACCTAATCCTTCAATTATCTATCCTCGTCACCCCTCCACACATTTACACACACTAGGGTTGCCACCTTTTCATTAAGCCAAACCCGAACACTTTAGCTGCGCACAGCAATTTTTTTTTTCCAATATACACTATAGGATTGTAAAAGACTTGGGACGCCCCGAGAGGAGCAGTAATGCGGTGCCGTGATGAACAGTAGGTGTGGCCTGATGGTTGGTTTTCCCCCCAGTATAAACCCCCCCCCCCCCCCCCCCCCCCCGGTCAGTCTGTTACCTAGTACATCCTCCTCAAGTCAGGAATAGGTGAGGGGTGATAGGAGGGAACATTTCTAACCCCCCCCCCCCCCTTGGTAGATAGAGACCACCTGTCAGGAAGAATACAGACATTTGCCCCCTCCTCCCTCTTAAAAAGGTGAATGACAGTTTAGTGTATGAAGATATTCAGAGTTACACTCACAACAGCTCTGGTCACAGTGCAGAGGGGGAGGGGGTGAATCACCGTAGCAGATAAGGAGGAAATCCCTATACAGCTGCAATGTTTGTGAAGGAGATCTGGGCGGGCTGCCTGTCACTGCTGCTTTTACTCCTCTTTCTGTCCCCTGCGCTGCTGACACTCTCACTCTCAGCATTGGCCGCGAGGATTCACAGGCTGCCCGACTGACGGGGGGAGGAGGATGGATAGCAGGCAAGTTGCGGGGGAAAAGCAAAGTGAGTGAGACGGTCGGGACTGCAGCAGGTATACTGTTGTGTCCGGGTTAGAAGAGGACAGAAACCTGGGCACAAGTCTCAAAAACCAGACTGTCCGGGTCATTCTCGTACGGGTGGCAACCCTAACACACATACACACACACCTATACCTTTTTTCTTACATTAATGGATGATGGGCATGTGTTGCTGTTCTCTATAGGCCCTAATCATAATGCCATCTACTTGCAAGCCTCCTTCATGATGGACTTATGACTACACATCAGCAGAAACCCACCAGCTCAGTATAAAATCAAAGTGCTGACCATACAATAGGTCATAGCATGGCTTAGAAAATTTCATACAGTAAAACCATGGTTTGCGAGCATACTTTGTTCCAGAAAAATGCTTGTAATCCAAAGCACTTGTATATCAAAGCATTTTTTTTACAGGGTATAAAAGAGAAGAGAGGCGCCTCTAAGTGTAGCAATAAGTTGCTAAATGTTGTACCTTCATTAAATGTAACCATATTGCTACACTTAGAGGCTCCTCTCTTCTTCTTTATACTCAATTGTGACATGACGCTACTCTTATATGAAGACATTGCTTGTATATCAAGGCAAAATTTATTAAAACATTTTGCTTGTCTTGCAAAACGCTCTCAAACCAAGTTACTCTCAAACCAAGGTTTCACTGTATTTCTTACATGTGCTACCTGTTCTATTATAGTGCTCTCTTTATTTTCTTCTTTCGATATATTTACCGTATTCTTAATCTTTTCATGCATTTTACTGGGTTCTCCTAGCACCTTAAAGATTTTCATATTTTATTGGTTGCCAGGGCTAATATGTTCACATAGTACAATACATACAGTACAAAAAAACAATGGGCCAGATTCACAGAAGAGATACGACGGCGTATCTCTGAAACGCTGTGGTATCTCTCAGAGTATCTATGCGACTGATTCATAGAATCAGTTCCGCATAGATAGCCCTAAGACCAGACAGGTGTAATTGACTTACACCGTCGGATCTTAGGATGCAGTACCTCGGCCGCCGCTGGGTGGAGTTCGCGTCGTATTCCAGCGTCGGGTATGCAAATTAGCAGTTACGGCGATCCACGAAGGTTTTTCCCGTCGTTACATCGGTGCAAGTCTTAGTCTCCCGTCGCAAAGTAAGGGGTGCTATTAACATGGTGTAAAATTACTCCACCATGTTAAAGTATGCCCATCGTTCCTGCGTCGCTTTTGAATTTTTTTTTCCCGGCGTAAGTACGTTACGCACGTCGCGATTCACAAACACGTCGGGCCGCCGTAAGTTCACGCAAAGCACGTCGGGAAAATAGCGAACGGAGCATGCGCAATATGTCCGGCGCGGGAGTGCGCCTAATTTAAATGGTACCCGCCCCATTTGAATTTACAGGTAAGTGCTTTGTGGATCGGGCACTTACACTGAAAACTACACTGAAAACTTGCGGTGGTGTAACGTAAGCGGGTTACGTTACACGGCCGCAATTCTACGTGAATCTGGCCCAATGTTCTCTATTCAGTCTCCTACTTTATGTTGCATCGTGCAACTCACAGCAACCTTAAAGGGATTATAAAGGTTTGTTTTTTATTTTCTAAATAGTTTCCTTTAAGCTAGTGTATTGTTGGTTCACTTACCTTTTCCTTCAATTTCCCTTCTAAATGTTTGTTTTCTTTGTTTGTTTGTTTTTGTCTGAATATCTCACTTCCTGTTCCTCCTTAGTAAACTGTTCTGGCTGACTAACCCCCATCCAGAACGGCTCAGATGATGGGGGCAAGCTTACTGAGGAGAAACAGGAAGTGAGAAATTCAGACAAAGGAAAAAAACATTTAGTAAGGAAATCGAAGGAAAAGGTAAGTAAACCAACAATGCACTAGCTTAAAGGAACCTATTTAGAAAATAAAAAAAAAACCTTTACAACCCCTTCAAGCTCTAGTAGGGCATGCTGCGAAGTCCAAAGATCAGCTTTTAGGACCTATTCACACTAGTGTGGTGGCTGACGTCTTTCTACACTGGAAGAATGCCAGTCACCGCTAGGACACATAGACAAAAGAACAACAAAAGTAAAAAAAAATAGAATTATGTGATGCGCTTAAATGTACATCACACCGCCCCCTCACCACAGCAGAAACAGACAGCTGCCCGCACACTAAACCGCTCTGGTTTAGTGTACGGGCAGTGTGAACGGGTCCTTAATGATTTGTATATGAAATAACAATCCTCACCCACACAAAGCCAGAATCAATAATTAAAATAATAAAATATAATGAAGGTTATTGCATATAGGAAATATAGTTGAGTAACTTTTCCATTCGTATTGGTATTTTTTATTTTTTTTACTGTTCTGGATTAAGTCATTTCTTTTTGTAACAACCAGTGTTCTTTGCCATTCAGTGACTAATATTCAAACTTTAGGAGCACAGCATCTGCCAGCAGGGGCTCTACATTATGTATGTGATTTTATTCCAGATATTCTGGATGCTTTGAAAGATTGTGAATTTGAGGAAGCAAATGTAAATATCCACAGAACAGCTAAAGCCAAACTCCAGACAAATAAATGCAGTTACATGTCTATTAACCACTTCAGCCCCGGAAGGAGGATTTACCGACTCCCTGACCAGGCTATTGTCAAAAAAAAAAAAAAGCAATATTTTTTTTCTTTTTGTTATAATAAATATCCCCCAAAACGATACATGTATATGTATATGTATATGTATGTATATATATATATATATATATATATATATATATATATATATATATATATATATATATACACATACATATATATATATATATATATATATATATCAAAATCGTCCTCAGTTTAGACTGATATGTAATCTTCTACATATTTTTTGTAGAAAAATCGCAATAAGCGTATATTGATTGGTTTACGCGTCTACAAAATAGGGGATAGATTTGTGATATTTTTATTACAAAATAGTAATGGCTGCAATCTGCAATTTTTATCAGGACTGCGACATTGCGGCGGACAGATCGGACACTTTTGACACTATTTTGGGACATTTATTCAGCGATCAGAGCTAAATATAGCCACTGATTACTGTAAATTGTCACTGGCAGGGGAGGGGTTAACACTAGGGGGCGATCAAGGGGTTAAATGTGTTCCCTCAGTGTATTTCTAACTGTGGGGGGGTAGGACTTCCTGGGGGAGGAGACCGGTCGCTGCTCCTAAGTACTAGGAGCAGACTATCTGTTTCTACTCCCCTGACAGAACGGAGATCTGTCGGTTTACATTGACATATCTCCATTCTGTCCTTTTCAGGAGCAAACGCATGTAGGCACATCAGGAAAATAGTTTTTTAATAATAAATTTCATATAAATAAATGTGTATCCTTGATAACCTCAAACTTATTGATTTGTACTACTGGACTATTTATGCTTCCCTGAGTAAAAACTCAGGGAAGCATAAAGAGTTACACTCACAAAGTGCACAAAACACACCCACCCAAAATCCATTGAATATTATTAATCTGTCAACATACTCCCTAACACAGGAGGAAACAAATGTTCTAAGTAAAGGCCTCACTTTCTGTCCAGTAGTACAAATCAATAAGTTCGATGGTATCAAGGATACACATTAGTTTATATGAAATTTATTATTAAAAGGTCTAAAAATGAATGATGTAGGCATCACATTTACACAAAAAGAACTAGAAGCTATTGACAATTTAACAGCACTGCTTGAAGAAAATTATCCAGATGACTTAATTTACACTATGGATCTTGAGGCCATTCTGGCTGAGGTTGACTGTGTCAGAAGTGAGCCCCCACCGCTGATGACGGCCAAAGTTGGTCTCCAGAAAAATTATATCACTTTATATCCGGCACCAAGTTCGAAATCTAATGCAGCAGCATTTCTGATATTAGTATCAAAGTAAATCTAAGAATTTAAAATCGCCCAAAATTTTAAAAGTAATCTGTCACAAAATGAACTGAAGGCCTTACAATCTCTTATGCACAATCGATAACGATAAAACCATCAGACAAAGGTGGCAATATAGTTGTACAGGATAATGTGCACTACATACGTATGTGCACAAACATCCTGAAAAAATCTGAATGCTATTGTTCATAACCTGAATCTCTAATTGACAGTTATATAAAGGAATTTGACCCCTTATTAATGGTGCTTATCAATGTAATGTTATCGATAAAAAAACATAGTAATTCATTAGAACGACCGATTAATGGGAAGCCACCTTTTATGGATATGATTCGATTCGATTTACGGATATGATTCATCTCCTGCAGATGCTGGATGGCCTCCATGTTGATGGCCATACCATTCTGGTTGTAATTGACATGGAGGCCCTGTAGAGCTCTATACCCCATGACAGGAGCTCATCTGCCTTCCAAGAAACCCTCCTTCAAAGGGGCCAGCATGGGCACCAACTTGTTGGGTTTATTCTGGCATCCTTATGCCGCCTACACACAGTCGGAATTTCCGACAAGAAAAGTTTGATGTGAGCTTTTGGTCAGAAATTCCGACTGTGTGTAAGCCCCATCGGACTTTTTCTGACGGAATTTCCGACAGCAAAAATTTGAGAGCTGGTTCTCAAATTTTCAGACAGGAAAAGTTCTTGTCGGAAATTTAGATCGTCTGTATGCAATTCCAACGCACAAAAAAACATGCATGCTCTGAATCAATTTGACGCAATCATTAGACTTAATTTTTCTTGGCTCGTTGTAGTGTTGTACGTCATTGTGTTCTTGACGGTTGGAATTTCAGATATTTGTGTGACCGTGTGTATGCAACACAAGTTTGAGCCAAAATTCCATCTGAAAGTTCAGATCGTGTGTACACAGCATTAGAATTTATTTCACTTTCCATAACTACCACTACCTCCAGATACAGGGAGTAGCCATGGGCACTTGTTGCGCCCCCTCTTATACCAACTTATACCTGGGGAATGGGAGAGACTCTTGTTTTCTGACAAGACCACATCTATGTATACGAGCCATGCTCTTGCATTGCATCGATACATAGATGATATTCGAATTTTATTTGATGGACCTGTAACACTCTTGGACCAATTTATGAATTCCATCAATCAGTAAAATTTAACTGAAAATTGACTATGTCTCATAGTTCACCTACTATCACGTTTCTAGATCTGACCATACATAAACATCCTGATGGCCATTTGTATAGTGAATTGTTTAGAAAACCCACAGCAGGGAACACCATACTAGAAGCTTCTAGCTTCCATCCCATACCTCTTTTGGTCCCTGTACGGGCCAGATGCAATTGCTCGGACGATGGTCTATTTGAGATGGGCCTGTTTTTTTACCATTTCTCATATTGCCCATTTTATATTTGTGATCACTTTTATTGTATCTGCCGGTTTTATTCTAATAAAACCCCAAAATCTTTTTTGACCTGCACCATTGGAGTTGTGTTTTCCTTCTCTCCCCCATATATTGTTTGGAGTCTTCCATTCCACTCTACTTACCCCTCAAGGGGTTCACCATTATCCCTCCCATCTACCATTGAGCGGACATCTTGGGATAATAAGGACATCCATCCGGGACATCGTGCATCCATGGCCCTCCACTGATGACCTTTCCATCTGTGATACAGTCTGAGGAAGCCGAGCCGAGTACGCCCCGCGAGTGTCCATGCCTGATAGATCTACTGTCGCTGACAGGTAGATCCACGCTTTCTGGTAAGCGCAATTACATCTCCATTTTTGAAAGTGACCTGTTTTCTGTGAGGATCCATGTTGTCATTTCACTATCCATTCATCTCCACCGTTTTTGGATGGACTTTCTAGTGTTATATTATTTTTTAATAGTGTTTTCTCCTACACCAGTTTATTAATTTATTATTGGTATTTGTGTGTTTTTTGGCACCACATCACTGTTTGAGTACAGTGATTATTGATTTATATTTTCCAAGAGAAATCATTGTCTCTATGGTATCACAGTGCTACATTTTCTTTTTCACATCACTGTTCAATATTTGTCATATTGTAGTATGGCTGCTTTAGTTATAATTGTTTCTGGTTAGCGCAATATTTCCCCCTTTTTTTGCTATTTGAGAAAGAGGCCCCAACACATAGAATTTGTTTACGTGAGAGGAAATATTCAAACAATGCCCTTAAGAAAGCCTACAAAAGAGCAAAAAGCAGGTCAGGTAATGAGTTGCTATTTTCACATAAAAAAGTGAAAAAGAAAATACCGACCAGAATTATAACCAAATATTGTCATCCACATAAACAGATTCTAGAAAAATTGGCACCTTCTTAATATGGATCCTAACCTGGCCCCCTTTGTTTCTGATCACCTACAAAGGGCTCCATCCTTACGCGACAAACTCGTGCATGGAAAGTATAAAAATGAAAGGGATAATAGAAACAAAATCACAGGAACATTTCTCAGTAGTAATTGTGGGTACTAACAACATAAGGATAATTGCAAATGTATCACACTACCCAATGGAGAGAGTTTCAAATCGAGACATTATGTTACTTGCCGTACTTCGAGCATAGTTTATCTATTGTCATATGAGTTATTATGTTGGCAAAACTAAATTGGAGTTTTTGCATCAAAATTTACCGACACTTGCCCTTTGGATGGCATAGTTTGCTAGTACATGGCAATGCCATCCAATGGATCAAATTCCTGGCTTTGGATATTTATGCTAAACTCGAGGGGGAGACTTCAATAAACTATTACTACAGATCGAACTAAGATGGATAGTCCATTTAAAAGCTACTAGGCCACCACGTCTCAATAAGGGGTTACATTTTAAAACTTGTCTTGCAGGTTTCAAATCAGAGTGTGTGAATTGGACTTGTAATGGTTATCCTACCACATACTTACATTAATTTCAATTTTATTTTCATTTATCTATTTTTTTATTTATTTTTTATTTTTATTTTTATTTTTTTACTTTTTTTTTCGTATTCTTATATTTGTTTTCTGTCATCATATATCTCTTTATATGATATCATTTCAAGTGGATTATGTTGTATGATTTTTTTATTACTATGTTTGTGATCAAATTACATCACTGGTTGAGTGTAATTCCCAATATTTCTACTAGAGGTCATTCTCTACATGTATACCACCCCAAGTGGCTTGGTACTGGTTGGCTTGATGTCCCCGGTCCAGGCTTGCATAGTTGCCCTATGGGAGCCATTTTTCATTGGCGGCACAGCCTGGCACACGTGGGTCCTTTCCAGCACCCGCTTTCCCCATGTGGCTGCTCTGGATTCTTATCCAGCCTTTTATTTTCATCTATTTATTTTGTATTTATTTATTTATTTTTCCTTATTTTTTTCTCCTTATTTTTTATTCTTTTATTTGTCTTCTGACATCATATATATCTTTATATGATATCATTTCCAATGGGTTATTTTGTATGATTTTTTAATACTATATTTGTGATCATATGGTTACATCACTGGTTGGGTGTAATTCCCTATATTTCCACTAGAGGTCATTCTCTACATGTATACCCCCACAAGTGGCTTGGTACTAGTTGGTCTGATGTCCCTGGTCCGGGCTTACCCAGTTGCCCTATGGAAGCCATTTTAAATTTCTAGGGAGGTGTCACCCCGGCAGGAAACAGCCCGGCGCGCATGGGTCCTTTGTGGCACCCGCTCTCCCCATGTGGGGGCTGCTCTGGACTCTTTTCTAGCCTGGGGATACACGGTAAGTTCCATGATTTCCCTTCCTGCTTGTGCTCCAGTTTGAAGCACAGGCAATGGCCATACACATGTCGGCGGCCTGATGATGCGGGATGTGACTTCTCCCATCCTGGTCAAGTTCGCGGCACACACCATGGCGCAGAGGGGCCCGTGATGACCTTTTTCTTGGTGCAGTGTATATACCTGCAAGGGCTCAACAAACAGCATACTAGCTCATTATGTATTACTTACCTCGGAACGAAGCCCCTTGCAGCTGTCCTTGTACGCCGCTCCGGCGGCTGACATCTCTCCCGGGGGTTACTTTCATGTATCGCGGCTCTGGCGCTGTGATTGACCGGAGCCGCGATAAGTTTGCCCCAGTGCGCATGTGACAATGGCATCGACACATGCAGGGGACATGGGATATCCTGGGTAGCTACTGGTAAGCCTTATTATAGGTCTATAAAGGTTTACAACCACTTTAATGCGGAGCTCCACCCACTGCACTGTCTCCATTGTAGGGGCCCCAGAGCATTACTTTGCCCAGGGGCCCATGATGCTATTAAGATGGCCCTGACTATAAGCTTACTATCTGTTTATATATGATGTACTTTTGGTGCAGTGTATATACCTACAAGTCCATCTTACTATCTGTTTATATATACAGATCGACATGTACCATCACCCACCTATCTGAACACATGTAGACCCTTGAGCTGCCAGACATTTATCAGCAGGAGTTTACACTCCATAGCTGTAGGATCCTTGTCTGTGAAGTTGGAGTGCCTCATCTCCCTCATTTTGTTTGGCTTACCCTTCTGGGACATTTCCTCTGTGCATTGTTCCGGCTGTGGGACCGCTGATCATCAAGCTGCCAGCCTTATGATACACCAGTGGGAGTTTTCACTTACCAGCCACGTGCAATAACCATCTGTGCAGTTTTGTAAGTAAAGACCATGCAATCCTTACTAACTACATGTGAAGTAACATAAATAAATGTATCTATTGTTTCTTGTTTTTTATGTTACTATGATACTAATATTGTATATTTACATCGTAGAATCTATTACCCATATGACCTAAAAACCTCTGAAGAAGGAGCTAATGGTCTGAAACATGTAAGATGTCCACGCCTCTGTGCGCTTAGGCTAGCCCATTAGCTCTATGAGGCAGCCACTCTCTGACATACATGACGTGTCGCAATTGCATTTGATTTTATCTGATGTTACACTATATATGTCTTTTTTGGCACTGTTTGTCATTTATCTTTATGATGTCTCAATAAAATTTGTACTTTTTTATTCACCTGGTCTGTCCATTTAACTGGTTTCGGACCATTTATTCCAATTGGCTCTGCTGAACGCTTATGTGATATACAATGCTTCAGGACAAACTTCATCATCACAGCCATGGGTCAAGTCCTGGGAAAAAAAGTGTGGGAACTCACCCAAGATCCACTCACCTCAAAAATAAAAAAGTGTGTGTGCGTGTATATACTGTATATATATATATATATATATATATATATATATATATATATATACATATATATGTATAAATGTGACTGACAGGGAAGGGGTTAACACTAGGGGGTAAGAAAGGGGTTAAATGTATTCCCTGGGTGTGTTCTAACTGTGTGTGGAGGGGGACTGACTGGGGGAGGTGACCGATCTGTGTCCCTATGTACAAGGAACACAGCATCGGTCTCCTCTCTCCCTGACAGGACGTGGAGCTCTGTGTTTACACACAGAGCTCCATGTCCCTGCTGTCACCGCCGATCGCGGGTACCTGGCGGACATCGCGGCCGCCAGGCACACGCATCGGCATCTCAGCGATGTGCCAGGCACAGTGCTTCTCCGCTGCACGCCCCCAGCGGCGCTCGCGGGAAATGCACACCCGGCAGTTGAGAGCCGCGCTGTGGACGTCTTTCGTCTATAGCGCAGCTCTCAAGTGGTTAACCACTTGCTTACTGGGCACATAAACCCCCCTCCTGCCCAGGTGAAATTTCAGCTTCCGGCACTGCGTCGCTTTAACTGACAATTGCGCGGTCGTGCGACGTGGCTCCCAAACAAAATGTACGTCCTTTTTTCCCCACAAGAAGAGCTTTCTTTCAGTGGTATTTGATCGCCTGTGCGGTTTTTATTTTTTGCGCTATAAACAAAAAAGAGTGACAATTTTGAAAAAAAATACAATATTTTTTACTTGTTGCTATAATAAATATCCCAATTAAAAAAAAAAAATTCTCAGTTTAGGCCGATATGTATTCTACATATTTTTGGTAAAAAAAAAAAAAATCGCAATAAGCGACTGGTTTGCGTAAAAGTTATAGCACCTACAAAATAGGGGACAGAATTTTGTTTTTGTTTTTTTACTAGTAATGGCGGAGACCTGCGATTTTTATTGGGACGGCGACATTATGGCGGACACATCGGACACATTTTTGGTGCCATTCACATTTTTACTGCGATCAGTGCTATAAATATGCACTAATGTTTACATTTGAGATCATCTCTCATTGGCTGCACAGATCGCATAGCAAACGGCCACTCTGATTGGCCGTTCGCCGCGATCTGTGATTGGTTGTGTCAAAGGGACGGCCAACACAGAGTTTCCCTGCTGCGCGCTCGGGAGCACACGCTGGGAACGCCAAAAGGGGCGGACGTCAATTGACGTCCGCTTGGATTTTCAGGTCCGCGCTGTAGCCGTCATTCAGGTATAGCGCGGGCGCCAGGCGGTTAAAGGAGTTGTATACCCCTCTTTCACATTTTTACCTACAGGCAGAGCTTTTTTTCTCAGAAAATAGGTGCAGGAACTCAACCACGACCCGGTCATATTTCACAAACAGTAGAAGGGTCTTAAAGGGGCATTAAATACGAGGATTGCATTACATACAGAGGCCCATATTCTCGTAGATCGGCGCATATTTAGTGAGGCGGAGCGGATCTCCGATGCGCACCGCCGGCTTAACTTGGCGAGAGCCGAACCATATTCCCGAACCACCTGAGTCCTACGCTGCGCTCGCGTAACTTAAATGTGTTGGCGTAAGTAGGCGCAAGTGACGGTAGGAGGGATGTGGGCGTGAAGCATTATAATGATCCGTGACCCCATGCAAATGATGTCCAGACCGAACGGCGCATGCGCCGGACGTGCTCCGCCCTCTGCGCATGCGCACAATGACAATAGGCGTAAATCCATGCTGAGTTGGGCCGGCCCAGTGTATAAAAGCTTCAAGCATCCGCCCAGCTAGTGCAAAGTGACTCCCTTGTATTTCCCTATTGGAGTTTTCACTTTGCTGCTGCTGCTATGCCAAGGAAAGACCGCAGGAAAAAAAACTTCAGCCCTGCTGAGAGGGAAGTTATTATCTCAGCAATGGAGCGCTTTGATGCCAGGCTCCATGGTGCTGAGAGTGGCAATACCAGCAAATTAAAAAAGGAAGAAATCTTACGCAAAGTGACGGCACAGTGACGGCACAGGGGGCCATGAGGTGAGGACCCCCCAGGACATCATGAAAAAAATGAATAACCTGCGGGGGGTGGTCAGAAATAAAATGGCCACCATTGCCAAACATGCCAGGGGCACTGGAGGTGGGCCACCCTGTCCGATCCGGCTGTCAGAGGAGGAGGAAATTATTGCCAGATGCCTGCGGAGGGAGCAGGTGGAGGGCCTGGAGGGCCATGACTCCAGTGACCCACCCATGAGGACAGGTAAGTGTGTTTTATCTTCTATATGGTGTGTAGCATGTTTGGGGGGGGGACATGTGACAAGTGTGTGGGTCCACCAACATGGGATTTTTTTGTGTCATCCACAGGTGTGCAGGAGGGAGCTGGGCCGTCTTCTGCTGTCCGTCCAACACCATCCCCCCAGCAGCCTGCTACAGTGGCTGACCCCCTGGGAAGCCTACAGGCTTTTTTGGAGGGGAGTGGCCAGTCCTCCGCACAGGAGGTGGTTGAGGAGGACATTGCCCATGAGGAGGTGGTGGGCAATGAAGAGGAGGTGGTCCAGAGTGTGCAGGAGGTCATTTTATTTCTTGACGACTCACATGAGATGCCCGGAACATCACACCACCACCGAATCTCCAGCCCCTCAGGGTCTTCCATCACCCTCTCCAGCCCCTCCCGTCCCATGCCCCTCACCACCAGCCCCTCACGGCCCTCCCCCTCTTCCAGGGCCCCAGGCACTCCTGGCCCAAGGAAGGCCACTCATAAAAGCAGGGGTGTGTCAGGAGTCCTGCATGAAAAGCTGGCCAGGCAGCAGGACCAGCAGAGCCGCCATATGGGGGACATTTTGGAGGAGTTGAGGCGGCTCAATAATAGCCTGTCCTCCTCTGGAGCAGTGCCCGACGCTCTGCAGGATGTGGCAGGAAACTCTGCAGCCACCATTACAAGTCTGGGTGAGCTGCAAACCACCACAGCCGAACTTGTGGGGGAGGTCAGGGGCCTGCGGATGGCTGTGCAGGCCCAGACTGCATGCCAGGAGGCCCTGCTGAGCCGTATAGCAGTGGCTCTAGAGGGCAGACAGCCAGCCAGGGAGGCACCTGGGGATGTTAATCCACCGAGGGAGGCTCCTCCACCTGATGCCCCACCACCCCCAAATGAGGCTCCCCCCAGACAAGTGAGGGCCAGGAACCTGGGCACCAGGCGGAGTCCGCGCCGGGGCCAGTGATTTATTTGGGCTTCTTTATGCTCTAAGTAAGAGCTGTTGTATTTTTTTATTTATGCTCTAAGTAAGCGCTGTTGTATTTTTTGTGCTGCACAAAGTAGTGCATAGCACAGTGTGAATGGTGTGTGAATGTGGGGGGGGTGACACTCCTGCCAGTAAGGGGTGTCACCCTTGGTCGCTGGGGATAAGTTCTCCCCAGGTCCGTGTGAAAGGTGTATGAATGGACAGCAACATCATTGGAGCCTTGACGCGGCGTTGCTGCTCCTTAGTACCGTGCGGTGTACTTCGGTCTAATCCAATGGGATGTGCATGTGGGGTGTGTGTGCTAGGGACCACAGTGGTGTGCATGCGTGCATTCTCATTGTGTAATGTTTAATGTGTACTTTTAACGTTCAAAGATTCGTTCCACTAGATATCTCCTGATTGCTGATCCCTCAGAAGACGGAGTACCCTCGGTTAGGGGGGTAATGTCTGGTTGGGGGGTCAGGTCATCACGTAGATCAATCTCCAGGCCCTTTCTCACTGCAAAGTTGTGCAGCACGCAACATGCAGCGATGATCTGGCACACGAAATTTGGGGAATACAGCAGGGTACCCCCAGTCTTATCCAGGCATCGGAAACGTGACTTGAGGAGGCCAAATGTGCGCTCCACCACTGCACGGGTGAGTATGTGTGCAGCATTGTAGTTTTCCTCTCCTGGGGTTTGGGGGTTCCGGAATGGGGTCATCATGTGAGGTCCCAGGGCATATGCAGAGTCACCTGGAAGGGAAAAGACAGGAGGATGTTAGTCATGCATGTGCCCCTCGTGATGTCTGCATCATGGGGGGGGACAGTCATACCTGACACCCATGTCACTCACCAACCAGCCAGCTGTCCCCATACACGTTCTCTTCAAATTGTCTTGGGATGTCGCTTTGACGGTAGATGAAGCTGTCATGGCTGGATCCTGGGTGTTTGGCACGGACGTGCCATATGAGGCCATGGGCATCCACGATCACCTGGACATTGATGAAATGCCAGTGCTTCCTATTCACATAAATGTGCTGTGTCTCATGGGGGGCCTGTATTGCCACATGGGTGCAATCAATGGCCCTGATGGTGCGTGGGAATCCAGCAATTTGGCAGAACTCACGCATTACCTTCGCCTGCTGGACCTCCTGGGTGGGTCTGATGATGTGGTGGGACATGCGTCTGAGGATTGCGGGGACAACCTGGTGCACACATCTGCTCATGCTGGTTTGTGATATCCTAATCACGTCTCCACTTGTTCTTTGAAAAGAACCAGTGGCCAGGAAATGCAATGTTGCCAGGACCTTCACCAGTGGCTGCACTGCATGTGAGCGTTGTGTTGGGCTGGTGATGTCATCCTGCAGGGCTCTGGTAATTTCCAGGATGGCATCAGGGCTGAATCTGTAACGCCGATACACCTCCACATCAGCCATGCCAAAGAGGCTAATGCGCTGTGGGTATACCCTCTCACGTGCCCTCCTACGTGCCCTCCTCCTTCTACGCGCCTCTTCCTCTTCCTCTGCATACACTAGTAGTGCTAAGACCTCGCCTGCCCCTGGCATGTTGGCATACGAATGTGTTGTCCTAAGTGTGGTTGCTCAGCTCGTCCGGGATGGTGCTGCTGTATTTGCTTTCAAGCTGACTTACTCAGGTCTGGAGCAAAGTTAACCGAGCTTTATGAGGGGTAACTTTCCGCCGGCCATTCGTCTTACGCGCACAGCGCGTAGCCTACGCCGATCGTGCGTAGGTTTGGGAATCTGCTTATGTACAATATTTGCATATTTGAATACTAATTCTATGGCCGCATAGGATGCCTTCAGCAGAAATATGCGCCTACGCCGCGTACACTTAAACGAGTTAAGACAGACGAGAGCAGCCTTGTTTCTGGCGGATCTGGTTCTGTGACTGCGGCGCATAGATAGGACGGCGCATCTTTACACTTCCGCCGCTCATCTCTATATACGCCGGCGTAACTTGTTTAAGAATATGGGCCAGAGTGCAGAGTTCAGGAGGGTTACACACAGAGTGCAGAGCTGTCATTTGTGAACACAGAAACCAGGCTTCTGTGTTTACAAGTGATTGTGGTGAGCAGGCACCAAAGGGTCTGAGCCAGAGGTGGAGGAACTGAGTTCCCCCAAGTTCCCCCTGAAAAAAAGCCCTGCCTACAGGTAAGCCTATAATAAGGTAAAATGAATATTTCCTAAACCTATATGGTTTAGGAGATATTAACTTTTCATGCAGCCGCTGACGTCAGCGGCGCATGCGCTCTGAAGGTCTGGCGGTTGCTGCTGGGAAAAAAAGAGCTCCTTGCCAGAAAAATTACTCACACTCACAGCGCCGGAGCCGCAAACTCAGAAGAAACGCTGAGGGAGTGGGTCTCCCCACATAAAGCGACATTTAAAAGCTGTACAGTGGGGACTGCAACTAGAAGAGGAACAGTACCTGGCTGACACAGCACAGAAAATCAGTTAGGTAAGGGCAAAAAGAAAAAAGGTCAATTTCAGATCCTGTGAGCAGTGACGACAGAAAAAACAATGCAGGCAACTGGGTGGGGGCTTAAACTTATATAGCTAGATTCAGAAACACTTACGACGGCGTATCACTAGATACGCCGTCGTAAGTCTGAATCCGCGCCGTCATATCTTTAAGTGTATTCTCAAACTGAGATACGCTTAAATCTTGATAAGATACGACCGGCGTAAGTCTCCTACTCCGTTTTATCTTAGTTGCATATTTACGCTGGCCGCTAGGGGCGTGTACGTGGATTTACTCTGAGAATATGCAAATGAGCAAGATACGCCTATTCATGATCATACTTGCGCCTGATACGCTGTTTACGTAAGGCGTTTTTCTGGCGTAAAGATAAACCACCAAAAAGATGGCGCAGCCCATGCAAGGTATAGGCGACGGAACAGCTGTCGTATTTTACGTTGTTTGCGTAAGCGTACGTGAATGGGGCTGGGCGTAGGTTACGTTAACTTGTCTGGGGGGAGCCTCATTTGGGGGTGGTGGGGCATCAGGTGGAGGAGCCTCCCTCGGTGGATTAACATCCCCAGGTGCCTCCCTGGCTGGCTGTCTGCCCTCTAGAGCCACTGCTATACGGCTCAGCAGGGCCTCCTGGCATGCAGTCTGGGCCTGCACAGCCATCCGCAGGCCCCTGACCTCCCCCACAAGTTCGGCTGTGGTGGTTTGCAGCTCACCCAGACTTGTAATGGTGCCTGCAGAGTTTCCTGCCACATCCTGCAGAGCGTCGGGCACTGCTCCAGAGGAGGACAGGCTATTATTGAGCCGCCTCAACTCCTCCAAAATGTCCCCCATATGGCGGCTCTGCTGGTCCTGCTGCCTGGCCAGCTTTTCATGCAGGACTCCTGACACACCCCTGCTTTTATGAGTGGCCTTCCTTGGGCCAGGAGTGCCTGGGGCCCTGGAAGAGGGGGAGGGCCGTGAGGGGCTGGTGGTGAGGGGCATGGGACGGGAGGGGCTGGAGAGGGTGATGGAAGACCCTGAGGGGCTGGAGATTCGGTGGTGGTGTGATGTTCCGGGCATCTCATGTGAGTCGTCAAGAAATAAAATGACCTCCTGCACACTCTGGACCACCTCCTCTTCATTGCCCACCACCTCCTCATGGGCAATATCCTCCTCAACCACCTCCTGTGCGGAGGACTGGCCACTCCCCTCCAAAAAAGCCTGTAGGCTTCCCAGGAGGTCAGCCACTGTAGCAGGCTGCTGGGGGGACGGTGTTGGACGGACAGCAGAAGACGGCCCAGCTCCCTCCTGCACACCTGTGGATGACACAAAAAAATCCCATGTTGGTGGACCCACACACTTGTCACATGTCCCCCCCCCCCAAACATGCTACACACCATATAGAAGATATTATTTGAATTAGGCGGGGTTACGTCGGCACATTTACACTACGCCGCCGTAACTTAGGACGCAAGTTCTTTGTGAATACAGTACCTGCCTCTCTAAGTTACGGCGGCGTAGTGTATCTGAGATACGCTACGCCCACACAAACTTAAGCCAGTCTTTCTGAATCTGGCTAATAGAGTATTTGGTCTTGTGGGAAAGTGGAGGTGGTGCTTACCTTAGAGTATGCTGCCATGCTTGTCTTAGGAAATGTGTCTCGGTCCTCATTAAAGATATTTGTCTTTACTTCCTATCCCCTCTGACTCCCTGTAACTAATACAGGATGGTAAAAGAGATTGTGTCAAAAAGGAACTAAGACTACAAAAGCATTTTTTTTTTTAAAGCCTTCCTTACTATATGAAAATAAAAATAAAATAAATAAAAATTTGGCAATACATGCACTTACTTTCATTAACATACTATACTGTATATGAGGTCTTTTCCATTGGTGGTGTGGCTGTATTGGCCCGTACACACAATCCGAATATCGGATGAAAACAATCGTCCGAGGAAGAATCGTACGATTTTCGGATCGTGTGTACACTACTTTCGAGAGCCAATCACGACAGTTCATCCGATATAATTCGAACGGACAAGCACGAAAATTTTCCTCGTACGATGCCAGATCGTACGATTTTTGTTTAGTCAGTACAGTTGTCATCCGAAAATACAATACAAATACATGTAGCGCCCCTTTACCTTCAGAAAGGACGCTATGTTAAATTTAGTGGGGGAATGAGAGAGTTATGTTGCTCTCATTCTTAATTTTGTTCAATTTGGCTGTCGCCAAATCTGGATTGGTCTGTGGGTCAGTCTGTGTGTCCAGAGATACGGTTTAATCTCCGGAAGGCAGATGGCGCCAGAGGGATCCAGGCAGAGCCGCTTCTTCCCAGCAGCCAATGAGAGGAGTTGGACCTCGCTGTGCATGCTGGGGCGGGGTATTTCTGTGGCGGAGGCTGTTGTTCTGGGTTCTTCGCGGGTTCCTGGTTTCGGGTGCGGCACCCACCTTTAGGCTGTGCGCACATCGCAGGCCCCATCACTATGACCCTCCTGGCATGGGGTCACGTGCTACGCGGAGTTCCAGACTCTGGACCCTCCTGGCCTGGAGCAACTGATGCTACCAAGGGGCCCCAGTGGCTTACTGGGTCCCCACTTCTTTTGGAGAAGATCCCATGCTGTGTGCCATTCGTCGGGGGATCGGCTTGAGGAGAACCCGGAGGCAGGTTATCCAAAAGGGCTTGAACGAACCATTGGGGATCTGGTGACTGGACATTGACGGGTACACTCGCACTGTCAACCGGTGACCCTAACGTGATTTACTGGGAGGATTTACTCTATCTTTCAATTTAACTTTGCGCTAGGCCTGTGGCAGAGGTCCCAACATTCAATCAGAGTCAAGTCTGTGGCAAAGACTTGTTCCTCACAGAAACTTCGAGTGATGCTCTGGCTGCCAGGCCTGTGGCAGGGGTCTGTCCAGGGGCACTTCGCCCACTCCGACTGGAGTGGCGACATACTGACGCAACTACAAAAGGCAGGACTGCTTTCTTTATCCAAAGCCTGATACTGCAAAGTTATTCTATTTTCATCAACCTGTCCTGTCTACCTTAAAGCGGTGGTTCCCCCTAAAACAAATTTCTAACAATAGATTCGTAAGACCCGTTACACTGCGGGTAGGCTGGCTTTTTTTTTTTTTTTCCGTACATACCGAGATCTCCCCATCTCGTCCCTTGGCGGTGGGCGTTCCTAGTTGATTGACGTTCCTCGGACGGGCGCATACGTGACGTCATGACTTTCCGACAGAAGCCGAACGTCATTGCGCAGGCGCCGTATAGAGTCGGCTCTATACGGCGCATGCGCAGCGACGTTCGGCTTCTTTCGGAAAGTCGTGACGTCACGTACGCGCCCGTCCGAGGAACGTCAATCAACTAGGAACACCCACCAACAAGGGACGAGACGGGGAGATCTCGGTATGTACTAAAAAAAAAAAAAAAAAAAGCCAGCCTACCCGCAGTGTAACGGGTCTTACGAATCTATTGTTAGCAATGTGTTTTAGGGGGAACCACCCCTTTAAGTTGATGTGTTGGCCGTGTTGGACCAAGAAATAAAGCATTCAGAAAACTTCATCTACAGATTGGACATTCGATTACTGCTCTACTCACTATCTTCACCCCTAGGCAACTACATAGAGGTAACCTAATACGCCAATCCCAAATCAATCAGCGGCTCATGAGGGGGTAGCGCTACATACATTACAACACATGAAATCACTTTTTTGTCGTATGAGAATTTTCGTGACTTTAATAACCTATTAAATTTCTACTTGTGACTATTAAGCGAAAAAAGTCGTACGATATTCGGATCGTGTGTACGGGGGATATGGGTTGTGGATGCTGTCAGACAACAAGTGTTGGTTCATCAATTTGCAAGTCAGTTCTTTGCAATATTCTGCACTTTAGTACTGAGCTCTACCTTTCTAACTTTCTTTATTTTCATAACACCATTTACAGGTTGCCAGCCCCATGTTCTCAGCAGGATCTCTAAAGGTCAGAATATAAAGTACACTTGTGGGATCATCTTTAGCTTCCAGTCTAGAATCGTCTCTTCCCCCACTCAATGGCAGCTGTGCATTAATAAAGATTGGAAATATCAAGAAGTTTCCAGTCATAAAGAGAAGTTCTGAGAATATACAGCCTTCTGATCAATATGCGGCTGTCCTGTCTGTAATGTGTAAAGTGTGCTCTAATGGAGGAGACAGGGAACACCCTTCTCATTATGTTATCAAGCTAAAGTAATCTTTTTTTGTGCTAAAGAAAATACTGCTACACTGATTCTGTTAAGATGTTTTGCAAGAAATATCTGCATTAAAGTATATCTAAAGCCCAAACTTTTTTTGTTTTGGACAAAGTGGGGAACTTTTAGTGCCGGTTCACACTACCATGACTTAGGATCCGACTTGTGTCGCCCCAAGTCGCTTGACATGAGACATTTAATCAAAGTGAATGAGAGCCATCTTAATGTACACTACTAAAGTCGCTCCGACTTCAGAAAAGGTTCCTGTACTACTTCAAGGCGACTTCTAGGCAATTTGCACCCATAGATTTCAATGGAAGTCACCTCCAAGTCAGATCTCTGTCTTAACTGAAGCAACTTTACAGGAAGAAAAATTGTTTATTCAGGCAAACCCCTTCCTCCCACAGACCTGATTATTCTGTGATTGGCCAAAGTCGCCTGTCCTGGAGGCAACTTTAATTTGCGCTGTAAGTTGCTCCAAGATGAAGTCGTACTGAAGTTGCCCTGCAAAGTCGCGCTGTAAGTCGGGTTGCCCCTGTGTGAACCGACACTTACACAATAGGAAAATTAGGATATTTCTCCTAACGTCCTGGACCCACAACTAGAAGTAAAATTGAAATCTCTCTAAAATGAGGGGAAAGCCTCTATTAAGCAGTTTTCACTAAAAACGTTGATGTTCTATTGAAAGATTTTCCCTCACCTTCTGTTCAAAGACAACTGAAACATTTTCAACCACTTTCTGTCTCTGTAATAATGGTCATTAGTGAATAAAGAAAAGGTGAGTTTCTCCAAGGGGACACAAACAAAAACAAAATCCTGACATGATCTTTCCCTACTCTATCCAAAAAAAAAAAAATGTTTTAGCTGAACTGAATGAATGGCTAAAGACCAGGTGTAAGATAGAAGGATTTGGGTTAGAAGCTTTATTGCACACGGAAAACTATGATTTAATTTGTATTGCTGAATCTTGGCCTCATTCTTCTAAGGCCCCGTACACACGAGAGGATCTATCTGCTGGATATTTTTCCGCGGATATTTTTCCCCGCGATGGATTTCCAGCAGATCAAAATTTCTTAACATGCTAAGAAATCGATCCGCTGGAATCCAGTCCAGCGGATTGATCCGATGGTCTGTACAGACTCACCGGATCAATCCGTCCGAATCCATCCCTCGCATGCGTCGTAATGATTCGACGCATGCGTGGAAGTCCTTATATTACAGCGTCGCGCACGTCGCCGCGTCATCATCACGGCGACGGCGCGACACGTCACCGTGGAGGGAATTCCACAGGGATTTTGATCTCATGGTTAGTACAACCATGAGATCAAAATCCGCCAGAGGATTTATCCGCGGAAACGGACCTCCGGACCGTTTCCGCAGATCGATCCTCTCGTGTGTACTAGGCCTTACAATTGGGCTATTAATATTCCTGGATATGCTCTCTTCTGGAGAGACAGGGTAAAAAGGAAAGGTAGTTGTAATTGTCTCTATGTGAGAAGTGATCTAAAAGCAAGTGTAAAAGAGGACCTAGTTGATGGAGAGTGTGATGAGGCTGAAGCATTACGAGTGGAACTGCACAGGGGGGTACATACTACAAAGTTAATTATTAAAATTTGTTTTTAACCACCTAGTGTTAATGAGGAGGTGGAGACTCAGCTCTTTACACATATAGAAAGGGCTGCTATGGCTGGGACTGTGATAATAATGGGGGATTTTAACCACCCAGCAATTTACTGGAGCGATGGCACTGCAGGAACAGTTAAGGGCAAAAATGTATACACCTATTACACAACAATTAGAATCCTTGGAGTGTGGCTGTCCGATATATCCTTTGTTCTAAGTGCTACATGCACTGCCGGTGTCCTGTCGATATCCTATTGAGATGGTTCCGTGCCTGACTGCGCAGGTGCGGACGAAGCCTACGGAAATCTCCGAACCTCGGGCGGCATCCAGGCTCATTCCTTAACATCCCCGTGGATTTGAGAATGTTAAAAAAATAGCCAGGAGGCCGAGTGAGCGTAGCGAGCCGTCCGAGCAAAGCGAGGACGTGAGGCCAACTGGCCACTTACCTCAAATTCCACGTCACCCTGGAGGTTTGGTGATTTCCGTCGGCAAGGATTACGCCTGCGCAGTCAAGACAGGAACCATGTCAATGGGAGGAACCATATCATCAGATCACCGGCACCCTTGGTTCCTGAGTGAAAGACAACAGCCTATTAGACCTGCCTGGAGTGGCAATTTCTTTGTTCTCTATTACACATGTAGCGCCTGGTTACTTTAGGTACCAGTGCTATTTAAATTTAGAGGTAGAATAGAGTGTAGTTAAACTCTGATCCAAATTTGTTATGTTCAAAACAGGGGCCCGGATTCAGCTAGATTTGCGCATTTATTACAGAGGGCGCAGGGCAAAATCGTTGCCCTGCGCCCCCGCAATTTTTTTGCGCTGCCCTCGATTCACGGAGCAGAAGCTCCGTAAATTGCGCGGGCGCGCCGGCAAAATGATCCCGTAGGGGGCAGGAATCATTTAAATTAAGCGCGTTCCCGCGCCGATCGTAGAGCGCATGCTCCATCTGGAAACTTTCCTGACGTGCATTGCGGCAAATGACGTCGCAAGGACGTCATTTGCTTCAAAGTGAACGTGAATGGCGTCCAGCGCCATTCACGAATCACTTACGCAAAGTACGTAAAATTCAAATTTCGCGACGCGGGAACGACGGGTATGCGTAACATTGGCTGCCCCTGCTAATAGCAGGGGCAGCCTTACACAAAAACCGCCGTACGGAAACAACGTAAATTGTGTACGCAGGGCTCGCGCAACATTGTGAAACGGTGTTAGTATGCAATTTGCATACTATACGCTGAGCACAACGGGAACGCCACCTAGCGGCCATCGCAAGAATGCAGCCTAAGATATGCGGGCATAATAGCCTTATGCCACGCAGATCTTAGGCTGCAGTCGGCTTAACAAGGTTCCTGAATCAGGAGCACTTGTTACGCCAGGGCAAGTAAGCAATTGCGCTGTGTAACCTATGGTTACACAGGCGCAATTGCTTCTTGAATCCACCCCAGGGTCTCTGTCTCAGCTTGGCTGTGCTGTGGGCTCATTCTGTTGTGCTGGGGTGTTCTTCCAACCCCTGTGCAGTATGTGGCAGCAGTGGAGTCAAGGTTTGGGTGCTCTTCCCCAGCAGCCAATCAGGAGGGTTTAGCCTCGCTGTGCATGCTGGGGGAGGGTATTTATGGGGCAGACGCCATTAGTCTGGGTTCGTATTCTTCGCCATGTGTGGCACCCACCTTTAGGGTGGCCACATCATGGCGCCCCGGCGTTATGGCCTACCTGGCCAGGGCGTGCGTGCCACGTGGTGTTGCTGGTTCTGGGGCCATGTTGGCCCGGAGCGTTTGAGCAGCGAAAGGGGACCCAGTAAGTGACTGGGTTACCAATTTTGAGGATCCCAAGCTGTATCTGCTGTTCGGTGGGGAGTCCGTCTGAGGAGTGCCATTGAGAGGCTGGCGGTTCAATAGGATTTCAACAAACCACCAGGGATCAAGGTAGCCGGACACTGAAGGATTGATCACCTGTCAGTCGGTACCTAGGCGACGTAAAGAAGGAGATCCAGACGTGATTCACCTAAGGAGGATTGCCTCCGTAACTGCAATCAGAGAGGGCCTGTGGCAGAGGTGTCTCCCTGACGTTCACCAAGGAAGGTCTGTGGCAGAGACTTTTTCTCAAGTTCAAGTTCATTTAGGAGGGTCTGTGGCAGAGACTTTATCCTACAAATGCTCGAGTGATACTCCGGCTGCCAGGTCAGTGAGAGAGGCCTGTCCAGGTACACTAAACCCACTTAGGCAGGAGTGGTACGGAAAGTGTTACATATGGGAGCAAAATACTACGCCTGAATCTGCTGTTCTCCTTCTTCTTGAAAACTCTATCCCTTTCATGACCAGTTCATTGTTTTGGGTAATAAAAAGCACAGCAAAGACACTTGTTGCGGACATTCTTTTACTATTGCTATATGTACCATTCACCCCTAGAAATCCAGAAGAGCCACGAGGTAAATGTGCCACCCAAAACAACCAGCAGCTCCTCCGGGGGTAGTGCTACACGTGGGGGCTCGTCCATGGTAGCCTGTTACCTCGAATACCCGAATTCAGAAGTTTGATCCGCCATTAATACAAGGAATTGTCGTGTGTTAAACTGTGCCAGACAGGAAGAAGTTCACATCACCATTGAAGTTGGGCGGCATGTGGCGAAGCCACGTGCGCCTGCAACATGCGGGGAAAATAACTCAGGTAGGAGGAGTTACCCACCCCTGTGTAAGACGCAGGGCGAGTTTGGTGCCAAAGAACAGAGTGTTTGCCCGCCCATGAGAGAGAGTCGTGGAAGCATGTCTGTGCCATCAACACCATTTGGAAAGCTGGGAATGCCGGGAGTCAATGCGATGTCTGCTACTGCTGGAGTCCCCCTGACAGATACTGGAAACCGAATGCGGACTCAGGGGAAGTTTGTCCTGTTTTCCAGCGGTAGCGTGGAGGCCCTCAGACTGTCCTGCCCCCGCTGTTCGGAGCTGGCCATCCGGATTTTGCCCTTTGCTTGGTGCAAGAAGTTCCAAGTGGAGCCGCCGACTGAATCCCCCAGGGAGTACAAGGTGCAATGGATTACTGGGACAGTGACCGCGGAAGAAGAGGTCCCATGGCCGGAACCCTCTTCAACTACTGCGATTGCTGATTCAGAGATGGTGACTGTCTCATCAACGCTGACTCTGCCGGCGGCGTTACCCCGATCGTGTCACCGGAGGTAAGCGATGCTGAAGACGGAAAGTGTGTGCCTATTGTGGAAGCGGACTCTGCAACGGAGACAGCACTTACCAATGTGGTCTCTGTTTGGCATGCTGCCGAAAAGATGGGTCCTGTTGGAGTCTCCCACGGCTGTGGTCGAGACTCACTTGCCATTTCGCATGACAAAGTGAGTACCTTTGCTGGAGAGCGAGTGTGTTTGCCTGCTGAGGAGTATGACACTTCTGACCTGGACACATTATCTGATGCTGGGGATGATAAATGGTTAGAGCCGGAGTTTCCTGAGTCACAGCGGGGTAAAAACTCCCGGGCTGCCAAACCCTGCAAACACAAAAGACACTCCAGGAATGCCGCACCACATGCGGGTGTCCCACAGCTGACATGGGGAGTTGAGGTTCTGCTGCTGGGGTGTTCTTCCAACCCCTGTGCAGTAGGTGGCAGCAGTGGAGGGTTTAGCCTCGCTGTGCATGCTGGGGGAGGGTATTTATGTGGCAGACGCCATTAGTTTGGGTTCGTCTACTTCGCCACTTAACTTTATGCTAATTTTCCAAGGATGAGGGCTTCTCTTCAAGTCTTATGCCGCGTACACACAACCGTTTTTCAGGTTCTAAAAAATGACGTTTTTTAAATGTCATTGTAACGAAACCCCAAATGGGACAGGGGTTAAAGCCGTTTAAGATATTTCATTCCCGAACCCAAGACAGCTACCAACACTCCACAGTCAGGAAAACGAACCCCAATAACGAGACACACAGCTCTGTTTGAGGTTCCACACGAATAGCCCCTTTATTGAGAAAATCAGGCTCTTATATACAGTTAGGATCCTGCAGTAACCAAAATGAACAATGATCCAACTCCACCCACATCATCACACAATGGTTCCTAACGAGCTCCAATACACATCTTTTAGTAGACATTCTGGCTCCAGCTCTGACATAAATTACATGAGCTAATTAACTACAGCTGATGTCTCAGACACCTGATCTTTAGACTGTCTGTTAACTTGCAATACACATTTATCACAGGACTCCTTCACACAATACAGTGTCAATTAGCACAAGCCACAATGACAGATCCTCAGAAGCCATCCTAGATTCATTTACATCACAACAGACAATGAATGCAATCACAGCAAGCTTTATAGTACACTACAGCCAACACACAATTAGGTAGATTCAGGTAGAGTTAGGCCGACTTATCAGTAGATAAGTCGACCTAACTCAGAATCTACGCCGACTTATGTTTAAGCGTATGCTTGCGCCGTCCTATCTTAGATTGCAATATTTTGAATGGCCGTTAGGTGGCGCTTCCATTGCGGTTGGCGTAGAATATGTAAATGAGGAGATACGCCGATTCACAAACGTACGCCCGGCTGACGCAGAACTTTTACGCCGTTTGTGTAAGCGATAGGCCGCGTAAAGTTAGAGCTAGGCCCTAGTGGAATAGTAATGTTAAGTATGGCCGCCGTTCCCGCCGCGAAATTCGAAATTCGTCCGCGAATCGGGATTTACGTTGTTTACGTCCACGTCGAAATCAATAGGCCCGTGCGGCGTACTTAGCCGCAATGCACACTGGGAATTAGGCTACGCCGTCGTAACTTAGCAGGCAAGTACATTGAGAATCATGTACTTGCCTAGCTTACTTATGGCGGCGTAGCCTAAACACGCTAAGCTACGCCGCCGTAACTATAGGCTCTTCTACCTGAATCTACCTATATATAAATATAATATATACAATTAAATCTGACTAGCCCAGACCATAGTGGGGTTCTCATTCGCCCTGTGCCCTTATTAGAGACACAGGGTGATCAACACATAAGAGGCATCGGGGAGATTATGGGTCCCACAGGCCCTTCTGTTACATCTCTCCCCTTTCGGCAGGAGACTAACACAGGAGGAGACCCCAGACGGGTTGACTCCGAAGTTAGTCCATAGTTCCATTCCTCTAATGCCTGGACAACCCATTAGCATTGCCATTTTGCTTACCGGGTCGGTAGCTGATGGTGAAGTTGTAAGGTTGCAGAGTGAATAATGGAATTCAGTTCTGGAACAGTCACTTGCTTTGCTCTCTCAATGGCTCCCAAAACTTGTTGCTGATGCTCTTGGGAGAGATAAGGCACAACCTGGATGCAAATTCCATTTAACCTTTTGACAATTTCAGCCTGTTTGTGCATTTCAATGTTCAAGCCACGGGACATCTCATAATACATGACGTAGTGTCGTTGCATCTCCGATTTCTGACTGGCCAACTTGTCACATTCCAATTTTAGACTGTGATATTGTGCATGATTTAAGGTACATGTCGGGGAAGATAGTCTTACCCGGGTCTCAGCAGCAAGCATGTTGGTTTCAGCAGCACGGGTCTGGGCACAGGTAGTCACTGGGTTGGCTTCAGCGGGGCACATCGGGGGGGTAAGCAGAAACGAGGGGGTCCAAATCATTCCCCAGTAGTACATCCGCTGGCAAATCCTTCATCACCCCCACATTCACCTGTCCCGAACCAACCCCCCAATCCAGGTGAACACTGGCAATGGGTAGCCGGAAGACTGTGCCTTCCGCTACTCTTACGGCTACAGTGCCTCCGGTGTGCTGGCTCTCTGGGATGAGGTTCTTCTGTAGCAGGGTCATGGTGGCACCAGTATCACGTAGGCCATTGGCTACCTTTTCCCTGACCCAGACAGTCTGCCTGTGTTGCTACCTGTTGTCCTGGTTAGCTGTTTGCATTGGATCTGCCTCGTGCAGGACACCCCAGTGTTCTTCCTCCTCAACGCAGTGGGCCGCAGGCATGGATGTGTGGGGGTTTCCCCTTACTGGCTGTCTCCATGACTGTGACTGCCTGGGTGGATTCAACAGACAGTCTAGCTTTTTGTGCCCTAGCTATTTACACCCAAAACACTTGATGGGTTGTGAGTAGCCCTGGGAGTTGAACCTGGGCTGCTGAGGATAAGTGGCCGCTGTAGGTGGTGCTGTAGGGCAGTAAGGCTGGGGTTGGTAGGCAATAGCCGGAAGGGGTGCCGCCGATCGATAATCCACCCGAGCTGTTGTCTTGACCACAGAGTTATCCAGCTTGTGGGCGTCTGTGTATTCATCCGCCAGGCGAGCTGCTTCAGGCAAGAAGAAACGTTTTCGGTCCCAGAGCCACTCTCTAAATTCCAGGCACAGTTTGTCAAAGAAGTGCTCCAGCAGGAACACCTGCAGCACCTCTTCCTCGCATTCTGCTTGGCATCCATCGACCCAGTGGGATGCAGTGCGGTGTAGGTGGCATGCCCACTCGGTATATGAGTCTCCAGTCTGCTTGCTCGTCTCTCGGAACCGCCTCCGATATGCCTCTAGTGTGACGACATACCTGGCCAAAAGTGCTTCTTTTACCAGTCCATAGTTCATAATATCCTCGTCTGGGATGGCCCTGAACACTTCACTGGCCCGGCCGGACAATTTCCCAAACAGAATGGTAACCCATTCCTCTGTGGGCACCCGGTGTAGGGCACATTGCCACTCAGAATCAGCGAGGTACCCATCAATCTCCCCTTCAGTTTCAATGAAATTCTTAAAAGCAGCAAAACGTATCTTTCTCCTTTCAATTGGTGCTGCTGTGACTTCTGCTGCTGCAGAACCTTTTTGCTGTAGCCAATTTGCGTCCACAGCCGCTATAACTCGGTCTATGATCTCTGGTCGAGGGTTAGGACCATAATGTGCCAGTCTTAGTTTAACAGCCCGATCAAAACTTGCCTCCTCGGGTGTCCTGTCTGTTACACTAGGCCTTTCCGTTATGTCGGGTCTTTCAGCTCCATCCATTTCAAATCGTTCTGTGATAATGTTCCTCTTCTTACGGGTGTTGGCCACTCTGCCCCGGTTCCCCAGTAAGTCCTTGAGGGAAGAGAGCTTTAGCCATTCCTACTGTGTCTCCATTGTCCCGTGTCCTCTTGTAGCTGTTCTTCTGGCGGTGGGAATCATCCCACTGCTGCCACCAATTGTAACGGAACCCCAAATGGGACAGGGGTTGAAGCCGTTTAAGATATTCCATTTCCGAACCCAAGACAGCTACCGACACTCCACAGTCAGGCAAACGAACCCCAATAATGAGACACACAGTTCTGTTTGAGGTTCCACACGAATAGCCCCTTTATTGAGAAAATCAGGCTCTTATATACAGTTAGGATCCTGCAGTAACCAAAATGAACAATGATCCAACTCCACCCACATCATCACACAATGGTTCCTAACGAGCTCCAATACACATCTTTTAGTAGACATTCTGGCTCCATAATTTACATGAGCTAATTAACTACAGCTGATGTCTCAGACACCTGATCTTTAGACTGTCTGTTACTTGCAATACACATGTATCACAGGACTCCTTCGCACAATACAGTGTCAATTAGCACAAGCCACAATGACAGATCCTCAGAAGCCATCCTAGATTCATTTACATCACAACAGACAATAGAATGCAATCACAGCAAGCTTTATAGTACACTACAGCCAACACACAATATATATAATATATACAATTAAATCTGACTAGCCCAGACCATAGTGTGGTTCTCATTCACCTTGTGCCCTTATTAGAGACATAGGGTGATCTACACATAAGAGGCATCGGGGAGCTTCTGGGTCCCACGGGCCCTTCCGTTACATCGATCGTGTGTGGGCTTCAGAACATGCTCTATTTTTTCACAAGGTTTTTAACGTTGTCGTTTTTTGGGTTGTAAAAAATGGTCGTGTGTGGGATTTAACAACGTGAAAAATCTGCGCATTCTCAGAGGCAAGTTATGAGACAGGAGCGCTCGTTCTGGTAAAACTACCGTTCGTAATCGAGTAAGCACGTTCATCACGCTGTAACAGACAGAAAAGTGCAAATCATCTTTTACTAACACAAAATCATCTAAAGCAGCCCAAATGGTGGCGTCATCCGAATGGAACTTCCCCTTTATAGTGCCGTTGTACGTGTTATACGTCACCGCGCTTTGCTAGAGCATTTTTTTTTCACGATCGTGTGTAGGCAAGACCGTTTTAATGATCAAGTTGAAAAAAACGTGTTTTTTTCTAGAGCCTGAAAAACGTTGTTTTTTACAACCCGAAAAATGATTGTGTGTACGCGGCATTAGACTGGGGAGGAATATTGGCATTGATGAACACAAAACAGAAATGGGAATTCTTAAAAAAAGACTGTATGTGAACTCACTTTATTGTATACTCCTAATAATTTTAACAGGCTAAAAATAAAACCTACTTGGCTCACAGCCAAAGTTAAAAAAGCTATAAATAATAGGAAAAGAGCTTTGAAAAAAATATTAAAATAAAGGAACACTATCATCATTTTAATGTTACACAGAGAATAATGTTACACGGTCGTTTTTTTGTGATGAAAAAAATTGTAATTTTTTAGCATGAAAAAAAAAACAATTTTTTTAAACTTCATTTTAAAAAACGACGTAGCATGCACACCATCGTTTTTTCAAAAAGCTCTAGCAAAGCGCGGTTACGTTCAGGACGTACGGCGGCACTCTGTTCCATTCAAGCTTGCGTCCTAACTTGCTTCTGAGCATGCGCAAGTTTAAAAACGTCATTTTAAACGTCGTTTTAGCTACACACGGTCATTTTTTAGGACACAAAAAACGACATAAAAAATTGAAGCATGCTCGAATTTTTTTTTTTTACATTTTTCAGAAGACAACGTTTTCCCCACACACGGTCATTTTAATTGACGTTTTTAAAAATGTCGTTTTTTTTCATCACAAAAAACGATTATTTGAACATTAAATCAAGGCTGCAAACTTTAAAAACTAAACAGATTGCAAAAGATAGTATGACAAACCCTCAAGAAGTCTTTAAATACATTCATAGTAATATATATATATATATATATATATATATATATATATATATATATATATATATATATATTATTATTATTATTATACAGGATTTATATAGCGCCAACAGTTTACGCAGCACTTTACAATATAAAGGGAGACAAAACAGTTACAATACAATAAAATACAAGAGGGCCCTGCTCAGAAGAGCTTACAATCATATATATATATATATATATATATATATATATATATATATATATATATATATATATATATATATATATATATATTAATAATAGATTAATAGTATAGTAATATATTAATAGTAAAAATGTCAGGTCTGAGCATGTAGGCCCTTTACAAAATAATCTAGAGGGGGTGATTGGGGACAAAGATAAGGCAAATTTATTAACCACTTTAGCCCCAAAAGGATTTACCCCCTTTCTGACCAGAGCATTTTTTGTGATTCTGTACTGTGTCAATTTAGCTGACAATTGTGCGGTCGTGTGACATTGTACCCAAACAAACTTGACATTATTTTTTTTCCACAAATAGAGCTTTCTTTTGGTGGTATTTGATCAACTCTGTGGTTTTTATTTTTTGCGCTATAAACAAAAAAAGAGCGCCAATTTTAAAAAAAAAGCAATATTTTTTACTTTTTGCTATAATAATTACCCCCAAGAATTATATAAAACAAGTCTTTCACAGTTTAGGCCCATATTTTTTCTTCTACATATTTTTTTGTAAAAAAAAAATCGCAATAAATGTATATTGATTGGTTTGCGCAAAAGTTATAGCGTCTACAAAATAGGGGATAGATTTATGTCATTTTTATTATTTCTTTTTTTTTCTAGTAATGGCGGCGATCTGCGATTTTTATCGGGACTGCGACATTTTGGCAGACACATCAGACACTTTTGACACTATTTTGGGACCATTGTCATTTATACAGCGATCAAAGCTACCGATAGCCACTGATTACTGTATAAATGACACTGGTAGGAAAGGGGTTAAACACTAGGGGGCGATCAAGGGGTTAAGTGTGTCCTAGGGATGTGTTCTAACTGTAGGAGGGATGGTCTCACTACAACATGACAGAGATCACTGCTCCCGATGACAGGGAGCAGTAGATCCCTGTCAAGTCGCTAGTTAGAACAGGGAAATGCCTTGTTTGCATCTCCCTATTCTGCCTCTCTGTGTCACGATTGCTGGCCACCGGCAAAAGTCAAGTCTGCTGGGTTGCACGGGCGTGCTCCCGCGACGCGGTGGCGTGCGTGTGCCCAATAGTCGGCGAATTCAAAGGGACGTACAGCTCTGTGTATACAAAAGCACATTATGGCCATATTGGTGATGATATTGACACAGCCCCAAATGATCCACTTTGGCTCAAAATGTATATGGTCCAGAAATATTTAGAGAAAATAAAGGTGGATAACACCCCTGGACCAGATGGCATACACCCTTGGATCCTAAAATAATTAAGCTCTGTCATTTCATTTGTTTCAAATTTTTAGTGACTCTTAATGACTGGAATGATACCATTGGATTGCTGTAAAGCCAATGTGGTGCCTATATTTAAAAAGGGATCAAAGTGTTTTACCAAATAACTATAGACCTATTAGTTTAACTTCTATAGTTGGGAAGATGCTGGAGAGTTTAAATAAGACCACATAGATGAGTTCTTGTTGGAAAAAATATTTTAAAGTGATACCAAAGTCTCATTTTTTTTCTTTAAAATGAATAAACATCTTATACTTACCTGCTCTGTGTAGTGGTTTTGCACAGAGCAGCCCAAATCCTCCTCTTGTCGAATCCCTCGCCGACCCCTCCCTCCTGTCCAGTGCCCAGACAGCAAGCAGCTTGCTTTGGGGGCCCCCTAGCCGAGCCACAGCTCTGTGTGTGTTTTGCACAGAGTGTCCCGATCATCCATTTCTGGGGTCCCCCAGCGGCTCCTTCCCGCGTCAGATAACCCCCTAGGAGAAGCGCTCTCCCGGGGGTTACCCTGCAGGCACGCTCCCAAGTCATTCATTTGGTGTCCATAACCACCGAATGTAAGACTTGGCCCCGCCCCCCAGCGCCCGCGTCATTGGATTTAATTTAACAGCAGCCAATGGCTGCGCTGCTACCAATCTATCCAATCAAGAGCCGGGACCCCGTGGAGAGAGGGACAGCGAGTCCCCACCGAGGGAAATTCATGGGCTCAGGTAAGTAAAGCGGCACTGTGGGCCGGTCACTGCAAGGTGTTTTTTCACTTTAATGCATAGGATGCATTAAGGTGGAAAAAACATGAGGGTTTACAACCCCTTTAAATTCTTTAAATTTGTCTTAAGGAAGCAAATATTTACATAAGCAAATAGTGTAAAAAGTATATCTTTATTAAGATTGTAACCCTTGCATTTGGAAAAAACATGAGAAATTGGTTCTGAAAAGCTAGAAAGGAACATCTGCGACGTTCAAGTACACTGAATTTGACACAAAAAGATGTAGCAAAAGCTGTGCAGTATGCATAATTATATGCACATGAAGTCAATAGAGGTCTATTAAATTAAATTGTTAAATTATAAACCAGTAAAGGGCTGGTTTATAACTCAGTATTGAATTCTCTTCAAAATGACGCAGAAAAGTCCCCTCTCAGCTGTGAAGAGTGTGGTTAAAAGAAAAACAAGAAAAAAAAGGGGGGCCTCCCTTAAAGCGGTGGTTCACCCTCCTTCACATCATTATACCATTACATTCGGCATCGTAGCGCGAGCTACGGTATGCCGGTCTTAAATTTTTAATCCCCGTACTCACTGTGCTATCGATCATTGAAGAATCCGACTCCCGCGCGGAATGGGCGTGCCTATGGAGAGGGAGGATAATTGACGGCCGGCTCTGGCACGTCACGCTCCCTGAAGACAGCCGGAGTAGGTCTCGGCTCTTCACGGCGCCTGCGCACAGGCTATGCGCAGGCGCCGTGAAGAGCCAACCCTATTTCGGCTATTTCCGGAGAAGCGTGACGTGCCAGGGCCGGCCGTCAATCACCTTCTCTCACCATAGGAACGCCCATTCCCCGGAATCTTCAATGAGCCATAGCACAGTGAGTACGGGGATAAAAAATGTAAGACCGGCATACCGTAGCTCGCGCTACGATGCCGAATGTAATGGTATAATAAAAAAAAACATTTTTTTTTTTTTTTAACAGGGTGAACCCCCGCTTTAACATACCACCCAGACACTTTTCCAGGCATGCAGTCTGGGGGCAAGGAAATAGAAAATGGAAGGCAGTAAGAGTGAAATTCTCTTCCTGTACCATACCAGGCCACATGCTTTTCAATGCCAAAGACCACAACCACCCTCCCCCCCCCCCCCCCATTTTGGGAATACATCGCTCCTCCACCGATCCTGCCCATTAAAATAAATGGGCAGCGTGGCCGAACCATGGTGCTTTGAAGGTGGTTGTAATCCTTTTTCCGGCCGCTAGCGGGGGTTAAAAGCACCCCGCTAGTGGCATAATACCTCTGCAAAAACGACGATAAAGCACTGCTAAAAATACCGCCGATGCCACCTGCTTCCCAGTGTGAAAGCACCCTTGTGAAATAAATAAATTAATGGATGAAGTAAATAGGTTGTGGCCCAGGCATGAGGTATTTAAGGATTATAGAAATATAATAGCCAATTTGGAGGAGTATTCTGCCTTTTTGGATCAGTTTCTCAACAGTAATGCATAGAAACCATAATGGAAAAACACAATTATCAGGGATGATTTACTTAAAGTATGCAGTCATTTTTTGTTCAGCTTTGGATAAAGTGGGAATGGATTGATTAGGTCTCCTGTCAGGTTTTTATTGCCGTCTTTTCCCCCTTTAGGGAGATTCACCCTCTCTATTTGTCCTGTTTACCATTATCATTGAAAGTATAAGAAAATCCCAAATTTTGGGTTGTCCCCAGAAAAGTAACAGAAGGAAAATCTGACAGCGTGAACGCTGGTGACCTGTGGGGGAGGGGGCAAAGAATTATTTTAACTTGTAGGCATTTCCTCTCACTTCCTGTTATGGCTATGGGACAGAATCTCAATGACAAAGCTGTCTTTTTTTTATGGTAGAAAAACTATATTTATATATGTGTGTGATTTTTAAAACTGTTTTCATTCAATATTTGACATATATAAAGATATTTTTCTTTTGTATTAAGGCTGGGTTCACACTGGTGTGACACGACAGCCGTCCTACTTAGAAACTGACTTTGCCCTGAGACTTAAAGCCGACATACATCCGACTTTCAATGAACGAGGATCCGTTCAATTTTCATAAAGAACGAATGCTGTATTTTAGAAGTGTTTTTGTGAATTGTCGATTCAGATTTCAAGAGTAAAATAACTCTTTTTGAATTGAGCCCAATGACACTGTTGTGGCCTGGTGGCTGAAAATTTAGAGGTGTATTATGGATGACATGTTTGGTATGGACCTGAGGTATCAGCCTTAATCAGCCTCATTGGCAGCATGGCCCTGCCCAGAACATTTGAGGAAAATCCACACTCACTACTGGTTGCTGTAGTTCTTCTTGTTTTGATTGTGGTACCAGGATAAAAGCTTACATTTTCTAAACTGCTTTAAATGTTTTTTTTTTTCAAAGAGAAATGTGTGGGAATTAGATCACCAATGGGAACCCTAGAGCGAGGGAGAGCACAGATTCAGCGAAACAGGAAAAGCCAAGGCATGCGTTTGCCATAATGTATAAATAAGCCCACACCCTCACCCCAAAACACAGACATACACATATTAAAGGGGTTGTAACCCCTCGTGTTTTTTTTCACCTTAATGTATTTTATGCATTAAAGTGGATGTAAACAATGATGTCACAATGTAGAGTATAAGATTCCCTATCATCTGTGCCCAGTCTTGCCACACAGAGTTAATCCAGCGCTGAGCAATCCTCTTTTAATGTTCAGTGAAAATTAACAGAATTCCAGATAAAAACTTGCCAAATTATAAAGTCTGTTTCTCTGTTCTTGCTTTATGTTACAGGTTATTTACATATCTAGAGCTTGGACATGTTTATCATATGTTATGTTATGTTTATCATAATATGAGGTGATCCAAAGTTCATTGTATATTACCAGGATATGTAAAGTTTTTATCTGGATTTCTGTTAATTTTCACTGAACATTAAAAGAGGATTGCTCAGCGCTGGATTAACTCTGTGTGGCAAGACTGGGCACAGATGATAGGAAATCTTATACTCTACATTGTGACATCAAAAAACAAAAACATTTTTTGGGGTTTACATCCACTTTAAGGTGAAACAACACCTTGCTGTGCCTGGCCCACCCGAGCCCCCGTTTCACTTACCTGAGCCCCGAATTTCCATGGGCGCGATCCCGCATCGTTTTCCCACAGCTTTTAATTGGATAGATTGATAGCAGCGCAGCCATTGGCTCCCACCCTGCCACTCTGTGCAAAACGAGCTGCACAGTGGAGGTAAGTATGAAATGTTTGTTATTTAAAAGAAATAAAAACTGAACCTTTAGTACCACTTTAAGTTCTACTTCAAGTGTGCAATCCATAGACTTTGTGAACTTAAATGTAACTAATAAAATATTCACGTCTATTCTTCAAAGCAACAGTTAACTAAATAACAAACCACAGCCTCAGATCAGTCAAGGTGTTATGTTTGTGCTGAATAAGGGTGTTCTATGTATTGAGGGAATAGTGATGGAAAGCTTAGCATTGTTTTCTTATAGAAAGCTCAGACACCATAGTGACATCCAGTTCCAATGTCTGAACTCCACTTGTATTGACTGTTTTTTTTCCCTCTCTACTTTCCAATTTTTTATGCCACCTTGCCTCTATCACCAGCTTTTCCGAGTCTATAACCCCCTCTTTTAAAACAAATCTGTTCCTGCAGCTATGTGTTCTCATTTTGTCAACTCCATTGTTTTGATTGTCCTTACAGCTGTCAGCAAAATGCCATGTTGAAAGCAGGGTCACATTAACCACTTCCGGACCGCCGCATGACTATATACGTTGGCACTTTGAAGAGGGATATCTTGGTCTGGCTGCAGCTGCTGCTTATCGGAGCCGTCGTTAGTGGCCGAGGCAATCGGGTCCTTCTCGTTGCTTAATATGGATAGGAATGAGGGCAAGATGGCCCCCACCCATCTCCATACCATAGCAGGGCGGAAGCAACGTCAACAGTCACTTCCGCCCAGGGCCATTTTTTTTATTATTATTGCATTTTATTCTAAATATGAGATCTGAGGTCTTTTTGACCCCAGATCTCATATTTAAGAGGACCTGTTACATTCCTTGTAATAGGAATAAAAGTGACCCAATTTTTTCTCTCCATAAAACAGTGTAAAAATACATAAAATAAAGTAAATAGTTTAAAGCGCCCCATCCCGACGAGCTTGTGCACAGAAGCAAACGCATACGTGAGCAGCGCCCCGCATATGAAAACGGTGTTCAAACCACACATGTGAGGTATCGCCGTCATTGTTAGAGCAAAAGCAATAATTCTAGCCCCAAACCTCCGCTGTAACTCAAAAGATGCAACATGTATAACTTTTTTAAACGTTGCCTATGGTGATTTTTAAGGGTAAATGTTTTTTACCATTCCACGAGTGGGCGCAAATTTGAAGTGTGACATGTTGGGTATCAATTTACTCGGCGTAACATTATCAATATACAGTAAAAAAAATTGGGGTAACTTAACTTCTGTCTTATTTTTTAATTAAAAATTTTTTATTTTTTCCCAAAAAAGTGCACTTGTAAGACCAATGCGCAAATACGGTGTGACAAAAAGTATTGAAATGACCGCCATTTTATTCTCTAGGGCAGGGGTCTCCAAACTATTCAAACAAAGGGCCAGTTTATTGTCCTTCAGACTTTAGGAGGGCCGGATTGTGGCTAGCGGGGGGTAGAAATGTACAGAGCCTGGCATCAGTAAGAATAAATATGGCCTTTAGGGTTGGTTGGTCAATAGGAGGAGTAGTGCCCCTCTTAGTAGGAGGAATAGTATCCCATCATTGGTATAAGTGGAAAAAATAGTGCCCCATTGTTTGTGTCCGTGGGAGGAATAGTGCCCAAGTGCCGGATAAAGGCTAAAAAAGGGCCATATCTGGCCCTTAGGCCACAGTTTGGAGACCCCTGCTCTAGGGTGTTAGAAAAAAAATATAATGCTAGGGGGTTCTATGTAATTTTCTAGCAAACACAACATCTAAAAAAGAGGCTTGGTCCTTAAGTGGTTAACAATAGATGTACAACATAGAAGAAGCAGTGTTCCCCCGGGCCCACCAGTCCAGGGGACTACTCAGAAAATGAGAGAATGTTCCGTTGGGCACCTTTATCTATTCTCTGCAGCCTGAGTCTTTAGCAAGTAAAGGGTCGCACACACTATAATAAAATTGGGCAAACATTTTCATCCGAATAATGATCGTACGATTTTCTGATAGTGTGTACACAACTTTCAACAGCCGATTCCGACCTTCCAAACAAAAATTTCTGAAGGGACAAACTCCAAAATGTTTTCCGTACAGGAACAGAACTAATGATTTTCGTTTAATCTGCATTGTTTTAGTACAATTTTCATACAAGAAAAATCAGATACAAAGGACTGCTCATGAGCAGAAACAATAAACAACAGAAAAAAAGCCTTTGTCATACGAGAACTTTCATACATTATTTCCTTCCTCAGTTCCGACTTGCTGTGAAACAGGAAAAAGAGAAGAGCAGATCTTTCCTTGGATCAGACAGTGAATGCACATTTCCTTTCATATTTGCTAGTGCTCCAGTCATTTAATTGTATAATATGTCTAAATACCAGAATACAGGAGTAGAGGGGAGGATTTTTCTTCACTTCCTAGGGGTGCTCAATATTGTCATTTACTAAGCCTGGCGTAAGGCTGCATTCACACCTTTGCGTAGGTGATTTGCGGCGTATTATAGGCATTTAGTCATTATAGGCATATAGGCAATTTTTTGTCCCGCGATTTGCGGCCACAAAACGCATCGTTTTTAGCCTTGTTTTTTGCTGGAGGGGTGATTTTAACATTGTCGGCTATGCCCGAACGCCGAAGCCGCCCGAAAAAAAGGGTCCGGGACTTGTTTTGAGCTTCAGGCATTTCGGCGTTCGGCGTGGAGATGTGAACCATCTCCATAGCCGACCATGTAAAATCACCCCTCCAGCGTATTGCAGGCTGCAATAGCGGCGGGCGTCTGGCGTGAAAACGCCTAGGTGTGAATGCAGCCTAAATGATCATATGTCATTTGCTCCTCTCATGTCTTTTCCCTTCTCTGTTTGTAATAAGTGGTCCTTGTGTACATTACAGACCATTCAGAAGATGTTACATTGATGGTATTCTTACCTAAATGATACAGCTAGTGCATGGAGCGATTTTTTTTTTTAGCTGAACTGAGGGGAGTTTTCAATTATTTAAATTTTTTCCTAATTTCACCTTCCAGTGCTTAGTAGGGCAAAAAACTAGTGAGTAAATGTGCCAAAATATTGTCATCTATGAACCCACTGCCTCTTCTGTTTAAAGGGGAGGTTCACCCTATAAAACATTTCTAACACTACATCCAGCCCAGTTCTGCATATAAAATTACACTGACCTTTTTTTTTTTTTTTTTGCCATAGATAGCGTTTAGCCTTAGAATTTACCGCGGCTTCCAGGTAGGGAATCCCACGGGAGTGGGCGTTCCTATTCACCCGGAGGCCGCGGTGAATTCTAAGGCTAAACGCTATCTACGGCAAAAAAAAAAAAAGGTCAGTGTAATTTTATTTGCAGAACTGGGCTGGATGTAGTGTTAGAATTTTTTTATAGGGTGAACCTCCCCTTTAACTATCCTCTGCTCAGGAGTCAGGAGCACCCTCCACTATGAACCTTGGCAACACCCACCTTAAAAATAGAAACTTTGGACAACTAACTGGACAGTCAAGAAGCTGCAGCACAGTGAAGAGTCACCTCTCTGCTCTCTCCTCCTTAAACTATGTTCCCACTGCAAAGTGTGACTGGATTCTATTGCCAATCTTGTTTCTACATTCTACTGTGTAGACAGGGTTATATTAGAGTGATACTAAAGTCTTGTTTTTCTTCTTAAAAAGTAATAAACATGTCATACTTACCTGCTCTGTGAAATGATTTTACACAGAGCAGTCTGGATCATCCTCTTCTAGGGTCCCTCTTCGGTGCTCCTGGCCCCTCCCTCCTTTCGAGTGCCCCCACAGGAAGCAGCTTGCTATGGGGGAACTCAAACCGAGCTGTAGCTCTGTGTGTCCATTCACAGAGTTGTGGTTTGGCTCCACCCCCTCGCTCTCCCGATTGGCTTACTGACTTTGATTGACAGCAGTGGGAGCCACTGGCACTGCTGCTGTGTCTTAGCTGATCGGAAGGGGAGTCCTGGACAGCCGATGCACTTGTGGAGATCGCTGGACAGAGATGGGGCTCAGATAAGTATTAGGGGGTTTGAGGGGGGGCTACCAAAAGCAGTCATAAAAACTTGTAGCTAAGTATGATACTGGTATAAAAATGTGTACAACGATACCACTGCTGAATCCAGATGAGGAGAGGTTAACATCAGTCCGTCGGCATGTAGATGTCCCATGAAGGGAACTATCACAACTTCCAGTGGATGGTTGTAGAATCCCAGGTTGATAAAGGTAAGTGATAGAGGGAAGTGTAACAGCCCTTGCGTGTGGCAGATAGTAAGGTCCCGCCAGCATGCAGATATGAAGGCACAGCAAAGGAGCCCTTCAGATGGACACGGCAGGCCCCGCCGGTGTCCGTGATGTTACTGGATCTCCGACGGAACTCCCTGAAGGCCGGGAAGCCGGCGGAGAGGTGAGTACCAATCAAAAGAATTGTAATCGATCAAAAAGATTTTGATCGATCAAAAAAATTAAAGATTAATCGATTAATTAAAAGTTAATTTGCACAGCCCTAATTATTTTCTATGATTTTCTATTCTATTCTAGTCTTTTCTATTCAAATTCATTCTATGCGACATTCGAATTTCGGAAAATGGTTATATATATATATATATATATATATATATATATATATATATATATATATATATATATATATATATATATATATATATATATATATATATATATGATATGTATATATGTATATATATATTATATTCTATTCTGTTCTACTGTATTCTCATATTTTTTTATTATATTATTTTCTATTATATTCTAATCTTTTCTATTCAAATTTGAATTTGAATTCATTCTATAAGAAATTAGAATTTCGGAAGATGGTTATATATATAAAAAAAATTCTACTATTGTTTTTCTATGCTATTCTTTTCTCGTATTCTCTATTCTATTCTAATTCATTCTATAGGAAATTCGAATTTCGGAATATGGTTTATATATATATATATATATATATATATATATATATATATATATATATATATATATATATATATATATATATATATATATATATTATATTATATTATATTTTATTCTATTCTATTCTGATCTTTTCTATTCAAATTTGAATTCATTCTATATGAAATTAGAATGTTGTATAGAATGAATTTAAAAAGAAAAAAATAGAATAGAATAGAAAATAATAGAAACAAAAATAAGAGACAATAGAATAAAAAAGAATAGAATAGGAAAACAATAGAAAATAATAGAATAAAATAGAAACAATATAATAAATAACCATCTTTACAATATAATGAATTTGAATTTGAATAGAAAAGATTATAATACAATTGAAAAGAAAAGAATAGAAAATAAGAGCATGAAATAGAAAAGAATACAATAAAAAAAATATAGAACAGAATGGAAGAAAATATAATATATAACAATTTCCTGAAATTCAAATTTAAAATGAATGACTTTTAATTTAGAATAAAATGAATTTTAATTTGACGAAAAAGATTATAATAGAAAATAAAAGAATAGAGAAAAATTAGAACAGAATAGAATAAAATAGTATAGAATAAAATAAATTAGAAAAAATATAACATTATATTCTTTCTATGTTATTCTATTCTATATTAATTGTTTTTCTATTCTATTTTACTGCAGTATATTGAAGTGCATAAGGGCACCTTTACTGAAATATATTGAAGTGCATTAGTGCACTTTTACTGCAGTATATTGAAGTGTGTCAGTGGAGTGCGCTGTGTAGTCCTCAAATTAAAGTGCACCAAACACCACTTTCCATGAATTAAAGTGCATCGAAGTACACATTTCCCTGTCTCCATTGCATTTCAGTAAAAAGCCCCCCATTATGTGTGGGAGGCCAACAAGTAGAGGCAGACGTTCCCATGACACGGTGAGTGGGCCATCAGCTTATGTGTCTACTGGCAAAGGTGGTCCATCCTCAGGCAGGGCATCATTTCATGTGTTTATTGATGTTGCCCCTGCTATCCAGCCACAGCATGCCAAGGAGGTGGTGGACTGACTTACTAAACCACACTCATCCTCCTCATCCTCTATCACCAAAGCAGAGACTAGACCGCAGTTCACCACAACTGCCAGAGCGGCTTATCCTGCCTCCCTGTCCATAGCTATTCTTGCCCTAGCCCCAGCATCATGCATGTCAGCTGAGTTATTTGAACACAACATCAGCCACTTGCACCTTGATGATGCACAGGCATTACTTGATTCTGATGTTGGTCCTGAGGTTGCAGAAGGTAGGAACATGAGTCTACAGAAAAGGGAGAACACTGGTAAACAACAAATTAGCATTCATGTTCCCCCCAGCGGCAGCGTATTGCCAAGTTGGCTCCAGTGATGATGAGGATGGAGGGGTTGATGACAATAGGTCACTGACACGACTTGGGTGCCAGATAGAGCAGAGGAGGAAATTGAGTGTGAGGTACAACCCAAACGAGGAAGCCATCATGGAGAATAGGGAGCAGCCACCCTATTTAATCACATTGTGGAGCAGTTATCTCCTGGCCCACTTCCCACAGCTCAGCTGTGTGGGCCTTTTTTAGCACATGTGCAGCCGATTGTACTATTACAGTTTTGAAACTTTGCGTCAAGCAGATCAAGAGTGGCAAAAAAGCAAAAACACCAGCCATTTGGATACCACGTGCTTGACAAAGACATTTAAGCTCCCACCACTTGGCAAGAGCACCTGAAAGACACACAAAAGGGATGCAATTCTGCTTCTCCTCACTCCTCCTCGCCTTTCCGGCCTACCCCTGATATATCTCATGACCTTTCAGCACAGCAGCCTCAACTGACAGGGATGATGGTATAGCGAAAGGTGTCACAGGTCCTTGCAGCATGTCTGTCAGAAGCACACCACCAACTGTAGAGTATAGCAGGCAAATTTCTCTGCCCCTTCTTCTGCAGCAAAAATAAATAAAAATACAGTCACTGCCACCCACATGCTCAGCGTCCAAATTCCAGCTTGTCAACTCCTGCCTTTCCATCTGGTAATTTATTCCCCCTTCTGTGAACTTGCAGAATATGCTGTACCACAATGGCAGGTTCCCAGTTGCTATTCCTTTTCACGTAAGATCATGGAAGGCAATTTTGTGGCATCGATGGGCAAGGCATCAGCCGCAAGGTCCATGTTACTGCTGACACGTGGTGCAGCAAGCATGGTCAGGAATGATATATTTAGTTCACAGCACACTGGGTAACTCTGCTTGCAGCTTGGAAGGATGCAGGACAGGGCTCAGTGCTCTAGCTTGTTTTGCTGCCATGTCTCCATACAGCTGGTGGTGATGATACAAGATTTGTCAGCTCCACCCCCTCCTCATTCTGCATGCCCTCCTCTGCTGAATTGTCCTATGAACCACCAGTACCCCCTAAGTGTTTAAGGGGCTAGTCAATGAGTCAGGCTAAAAGATGCCATGCAGTGCTTCAGTTAGTCTGTCTAGGGGACAGGAGCCACACCGGAGAAGAGATCCTTTCAGCTCTGCAGGGGCAGGCCCAGAGTTGGTTCACGCCACACCAGCTTGAGCCAGGAATGGGGGTGTGCGATAATGACACTAACCTACTTCTCCCTCGACAAGGAAAGTTGACACATGTGTCATGCCTGGCACATGTCCTCAGTTTGGTGGTGCAGCATTTCTTACAGGTACCCAGAGTTGGAAGATCTGCTAAAGCATGCCAGAAGAGTCTGTAGCAATTTCAGGCTGTCATACACAGCCAGTGCTCAGGTGGCTGAACTTCAGTGGGATTTCCACCTGGCCGTAAACTTCCTGAATTGTGACATGCCTACCAGGTGAAACTCAACTTTGGCAATGCTACAGCAGCTGCACATTGAGTATTGGCGTGAGCATGGCACAAAAATAGGCTCAGGGCGGTTTGTCTTTTTTTCCCCACACCAATGGCTGCTGATAAAGGATGCATGCACTGTACTGTAACCATTTAAAGAGGCAACAAAGATGGTGAGCCATGAAAATGCATCCATTAGTTACACAATCCCTCTTGTGTTCCTGCTGGAGCAGAGACTGTCGTATTTTGGATAGGACACTCGAGGCAGAGCAGCAGGAGGAAGAGGAGGACTTCCTTTCTTCATAATGCTCACTTTATGCAGACACCATTCTTGTGACGCCACAGAACAAGACGAGAGGAAGGAGGATTCTGGCCATTTTTGAGGCATTTAAGCAGATGAACACATACGTCAAACCATAAGAGATGCATATCTGTCCCCAGAACCCTTGGGAGTAGTATGTGGCTGGGAGGAGGCAATTCCAGATACTGTAAGCCTCAGTGACCCATTACAAGGGTCATTTGTAACGGTGGACACCTTAAAGAGGAGTTTATGTAACGTCTTTCCAGACTCTGGTAGGTTACAGTGTCATGGAAAACCTGGTTTTGAGGCTTCTGTTGGTCAACATAGGAGCGGTGGAGAAGGGGCCGCCTCAGTGATGCATTTCAAAATGTTATTAGTACTCAGCGCACAGGGCTGTCAGCTTCCACATCCCATCTGCAGCATCTGCATCATATGGTGGGAAATTATCTAGGGGCAAAAACTGACATGGAGAGCTTTCCAGTTGACATTCTACTTGGTTACTGGGTCATGAGATTAGACCACTTGCCAGAACTTGCCCAGTATGCAATTGAGCTGCTGAGCTGTCCCTGCATCCAGTGTGCTTTCTAATTAGGCATTTAGTGCTGCCCGAGGTTTTGTAACAGATAAAAGAGTGCGTCTGTCCACAGACTCAGTTTGCCGGCTGAAATTTATCAAAATGAATCATTCATGGGTTAGCAGCAGCTATCAAGCCCCTGGTGCTTGCTGATTAAGTGTTTTTAGGATTTGGAATTTGTGAAAGACTATCTAGGCTGTCTAGCTTCGTGGGTGTTGATTGTATAATTAAGTTTTTATTTGGTTTCATAGGCACAATTAACACCCAAGGACAAATTTTTCTGCACCTGTTTGACAGGTGCATATCATTAACATTTTTGACAGCAAGACCAATTCTTGCTTTCATCAAGAGTACCTCTACAGGGTTACGGTGTGAAGGCACCACCAACACCCAAAGCCCAATTTTTCTGCACCTGTTACATCTATCTTAAGTCTGTGAAACAGACACCAGAATGTATCTAAAAAATCTCCAATCTTGTTGCCAATGTACTAAATTGTGGCCTCATCATACAGATTCGCTCCCAAAGCCATTGTATACAAAATAAAGAAAGCTTGCAGGGAAAATTTTATATTTTTGGCTTTATAAATGTTATTTTTGCTGAAGCAGGTTCTATACACTTTACACACAGACTAGGGGACTCCCAAGCACTATATTTAAAGGGATTTTTTTATTAATACTGTACATGTCCCTCAGGGCAGTACCCAGACCCCCATACCCATTGCATGATCAATAACTTGCATATAAGCCTTCAAATTGGGCACTTTTGATTTTTCCAGTTTGGATCCTATAGATTTCAATGGTGTTCGTTGATTGGCTGCAAACTGTTGTGATGTTCGACAATTCTGGCGCGAATCAGGGGGGTTTGGCTCATCTCTACTGGTAAAGTAAAAGTGGCCACACTGGCCAGTAAGGATGTTTCCCTGCACTAAAAATGCTCTCTTGGCTTTAGAAAAAAAATTGCCAGTAAAAGAATTTTCCCATGCGCTAAAATACTTAGATGACCTCTATAAGTAGTGTTGCTCTGATTTAATTACCATGCCAAGATACAAGCACAGCCCCTTTTCCCACAACATCCTGAGTTTCTGGACGTGTTCAGGAAAGATACGTTTCTCTGCCTCCCTCCCACAGCAGCTAAGATAGACCACACCTGATGAGGCAGTGGTAACTGGGGAAGTGGTCTACAGCCAGATGAGAGGCCCTCCACTGACAGAAATGGCATGTGGGCAGTCGGACCAGTGCCTAGTAGTACACAGCTTCTCAAAAAGCCCATCCCCATTTGCTACCAAAGTACTCTAATTTCAGTGGGGAGGTATTTTGGTCTTCACCGCGAGAGCCGGTTCACACAGGGGCGACTCGTCAGGCGACTCAGCCGCCTGACAAGTCGCGCTCCGCTGTGTTCAATGGGACCGTTCTAATAGGAGCGACTCAAGTCTTCAATACAGAAGTCATTTTGCAAGTTGCCTCTGAAGTCGTCTTGAGATCGCCTTGCCGAGTCGCCCCCAAAGTCGTGCCGCCCCTGTGTTAACTGGCTCTGAGGGATGCTGTTTTTGAGGATACTCACAAGTAGGTGTTTGTGTTTAAATAGTTTTACTGAAGTATTGATTCTCAACATGACCTCTGTTGTTATAGAGCCTTATTAGGAGTATGCTATACAGGCAAATTACACTGATTGAGCCAAAGAGCCATGTTTGTGCAGCTTTCATAAGTTGCTTTTCATCATTCTGCAGAGTGTTCATGTTCTTTGCTATCCAGAACCTGTTTTGCAATATTGATTCTAACTTTACACCTGTTTAGTAAACTGCAATATACAGTTACTCCCTGTCTGATCATTCGGCCGATTACTTATTCTGTTATAACATCACATCGCAGAAAAAAAAATATCTTGCTGTACAAACACTGTAAATTAAAAATGACTTCTGGGGCAGCCTCTATAGATAGAGATGGATCTTTGGAGCTACATTTGCTTTGGTCCTGCAGATCAGCCTTAAAGGTTGGACGTACCGTCCCTTTCTTCCCCAATGGCAATAGTCACCAGGGGAAATATAGTCAGATAGAATTTGACAGAGATTCCAACCCTTCTCAACTTATTATAAAAGAAAAAAAAAAGTTTGGGTTTAGTGATTACTTGCTATTGGTTTCTGCATGGTATGGTTGATTAATACAGTCATGTTATTTAAATTATTATTATTGTTATTAGAAAGCTGAATATATGTATATTTTAGAAACACATTTGGGATCTTCATTATTTCCTTTCCAATGTCAGCTGTTGCATTTATAATGATCTGTTGTTTTCATCTACACAAACATCCCAATACGGAACGCTGTTAAAGGTAAAATTTTAATCTTGTCTGTCCGCTCTGACATATCACTTATTATTTAGCGGCAGGGGTTAGTTTGGATTATTTTCATCCAAAACCCTTAGTGGCAAATGTGCTGGTATGGGCAAGCACAGTAGTTTTGATCTTTTATGTATGCCCCCGGCTGTCCCTGCTCTGGCTGAACAGCACACTGCATGGACCACACTGCCACTGTCTCCTAATCACTACTGAAAATGCAAAAGGTATACAGAGCACAAGAGGACAGCATCATGTTTAAACACAGCTGGGTGTCCATTATACAGAAACTTGTAAAACCACTGTTCCTAAATAATTGGTTCAGAGACTGAGCCTTACCAATGTAATTTGCTAGATATTCCTAAAAACGAAAAGCACTATACCTAGCATTTGCTGTTTCTGTTTACTTCCTTTGGAAATAATACCATGCACAAGTAATCATTAGGTGGGTGAGTGTGACTTTTTGCTAGGAAAATAAACACAAAGAAAAGTAGATTGTGGAAATGAAAATAGGTGAGTTTAAAGAGCACATAAATCACAGGTTTGCAATATTTGCATTTTGGTATATTTTACATGCAGCAGGAGGGCTTAGAAAAACACATTTTAAGCTGGCAATGCCATGGAAACATGGTCTTTATGCATGTTGCAAACTTTTATTATGGAGGCACAAAGAAAAGCAAGTTTGTAGCTTAAGACCTGCTATTTGTCAGCTATGGGTTAGCTCAGGTGTATACAGTATGCAGGTTATGAAATAGGATTTTATTATTTAGTTCTTGGAAGAATATGATGCTCATTATTTGGCAAAATACTTCTGCCACCTTCACATTGCAGGTATAGATATTTTTCTGTATATGTCACATGATTTCTCATACATATAAGTGATGAGCTAATAATGGGCCCCCCAAAAAAAGCATTGCACTTATTATTCATTTTTTCCCATACATTAAAGGATACATGCACTTTTGCATAAAAAAAATACCGTAATTACTGATCAGGCTATAAGATCTTGAAGAGGTGATACAAGTTGTCTGTGGCTCTTCACAAATTCTAACTGAAAACCTCTTGTTTGTGCTGCAGATGTGGAGAATCGGATGGCATGCTCTCCATATATTTTGGTCTTCTTAAACCCTTTTGCACAAGGGTGGGTGTCGGGGATACTGAAAGCAGGCATACAGCAGTAGGGATGACCAGATCTTTGTAGCTGCACTCAGGAAACTGAAACTGGACTGAATATAATAAAGTAAGTGTATTAATAGTGAAACAAAACACATCCATACAACAGCAAGCAGAATACACAGCAAACATGAAGATATAGGTGACAGAAACCCTCACTAACAAATTAACTAAGAGACAGAAAACCTCACTTGCAAATTAACTATAAAACAATATGTACAAAATAGGGAACACAGAAAAGGGTAAAATTGTATATGCAAGGAATAGCCAGGAAAGGGAACCAGGACAGGGAGCAGATAAGAGGCAGCAGAGTACTGGATATAGGTTCTGGGGGGGGGGGGGGAGCAGAATAAGGCAAGAAAAAGGTGCGGCATGAACCAGAAAGTGGTATTTGGCTTCAGTTTTTTACTTGCTAGCCAAATACCTCTTGCTGGCTCATCTCGTGCCTTATTCAGTCCCTTGTTTCAGAACAAGAGGGAACAGTAGAGAAGGGACTAAATACCCTCCCAGCAGCCAGCATCAAATGAAGACTGAATACTGGAATCACCTAGGTGCTGGGAGATAACCGCTGGTGGACACCAGATCTATAACCTTCTGGACAAAGACCACAGTGCTACTAGCAGGTAATCCAATTCCTGCCACAAAACCTGACACAAAAACTCCCAGTGAAGTGATCAGCAGTGGTCTGCATTCTGAAGGCTCAAAACATTAGACGCTTGTGGGGAGGTGGAGTGTGGTGCGGCGGCAGTAATTACACAGACTTCGGTTGCAAAGAACAGAACTTGTATAATGCAGAAATCAGTAATTCACAACAGACCTGGTGGGAACACTTATGGCAAATACCAGCAACGTGTAGCAGAGAAGGTCTCAGATGTGCAAACACCATGTCTTGAGAGGCAGAATGTGGCCTGGCTGGTGCAGACCCAAGTGGGGAGGGCTCCAGGTAGGCATGTCCCTATTCTTTCCTTGCTCACCAGAACCTCTCCATGCCACTAATCACTGTCCCTGTCAGACAGGTAACCTGTCTCTACACTACCCACACATGGGAGCCAGGGCCTCAAATAGGCTCTACCTGACCCATGATTGTTGCCAGAGTTACATGGGGCAGCAGCATATAATCAGATAGCTTCCCCAGTGACCCTGGAAACCATAGAGGAACCATGTTTCTCTTGACTTCCTCTCCTCCTTCAATGTCGCTGCGGTTGAGTGCCACCTGCAGTGGAGAAATTTGACTGCACCTGTCTACACGCACATTCCCAGCATCGCAGGAGCAAGCTAACCTCGGTGTCTAGACCTGCACTCATGCATTGTGATTTCCCTACCCAAGGCAGCAGTGGCTTCGGGTGATGAAAAGCACACTGTATATGCGCAGGTTTGAAGTGCGAAAGTTGCCTCACTTCTGTGGTGCAGGGAGCAGGCATTCAATTTTTGGACCCATTACAAAATGAGGGCAGGACAAGGCTGATCCCCTCAATGGGAGATTTTGTGGTAGATTTTGGGGATGTTGGTCACGGGTAAGCTATTTAAGCTGCACAGTGCTTTTAACACAATTGGGCCTATAGACAGCATTGTGTACTTTAGCAAAAAAAAAAAGGTGACCTTAGCCTTTAAAGAGAACAAGAATCTGAACGTTTAATTATTATTAGTATTCAACAGGCCTCCTTATAAGACATATACCTCCTTTTCTAACTTGAAAGCTTAACACCATGTTTTAGCGGGCTTTAAATAGCTTGTTTGGACCAAGTTGGTCCAAACAAACTATTTCCTTCACTGTCAGCACTGTATGTAGCCTCACCTACATACAGTATACAGCACTGTGAATTGGTAGTGGGATGAGGAATCACAGCAAGCATGTCTTCTGACACACCTGGAAGTGTCGGACACCAGCAGAGGCTATAGTTCTGCAAAAGTGCCAAGATTGCCCTCACCTCCACCATGTATATAATACTAATCTTCTTTTTCAGGATTCTTTTTATAAACATTTTTATTTTTTCATCTAGCAACATGATCAATGTATACATCACTCTAATTGCTGCAATCTTTGTTGTTTTTTTTTTTTTTTTTTTGTTCAGCTAGCACTCCGTTCAAACAAATGACATTGGCCCGGATTCACAAAGTACCAAATCGCTCGTCTGCAGGTCGTTCAAAATACGGCCGCCAGACTGGTGACTGGGAAAAAAACATGGGAATCAATCTCACCTTCGCTGAGAATCCTTCATTGGTTGCCAGTAAAGGACAGGATTGCTTTTAAAGCACTCTGTCTGACGCATAAGTGCATCCATGGAAAGGCCCCGCAATATCTATGCGAAAAGATAAAAGGCCACAACGCCAATCGCGTCTTGCGATCCACCGACCAAAATCTGGTCCAGATACCCAAAGCCAGATTCAAATCCAAGGGAGAAAGAAGGTTTGCGGTACAAGGTCCTAAACTATGGAACGCTTTACCAACCAGCATTCGGTTGGAGGAAAACCACCTGACCTTCAGAAAACGGATTAAAACTCTGCTTTTTTGATGCTCTGGAAAGACAGCAACAACTAGCGCCCAGAGGCGATTCAGTTCGCATGCGTCGCGCTATATAAGTTATTCATTCATTCATTCACTTGCGCCAACGTATCTCGAGATACGCCGCGTAAGTGCAAATATGCGCTGTCGTATCTATGCGCCGTGCCCACAAAACTAAGATATGCCTGAAAATAGGCTTTATCCGACCGACGTAACTTGCCTACGCCGGCGTAGAGTGGGCGCATATTTACGCTGGACGTATTTGGCGCTCCCAATGATTTTCTATTCAGATATGCAAATGAGGGAGATACACCGATTCACGAACATACGTCCGTCCGATGCAGTGCGCGTAAAGTCATACGTCCGTCGTAAAGTTATGACCCATAAAGGAGGTGTAACTCAACAGCATCCATGCAAAGGGCTGTACCAGGAAACACAAGCCAACGTATTTTACGACGTTTACGTAGGACGTGAATATGACTAGGCATAGGTTACGTTCACGCCGTAGGCAGTGATCCGACGTATCTTAGGCAGTTGTTCCGACGTGATTGTGAGCATGCGCACTGAGATGCGTCCACAGGACGGCGCATGCGCAGTTGGCGATACGTATCTGTCTGGCGCTCGGCCCATCATTTGCATGGGGTCACGCCTCATTAGCATGGCCCACTTCCACTTACGCCGACTTATGCCTTGGAAACCCAGCGCAGATTTGGAAGCACTGGCTTTGTGAATTCAGTGCTTGCCTCTCTGCGCTGCGTCGGCGTAGCGTAAAGGAGATATGCTACGGCGGCATACATATGCACCAGTGTCTGTGAATCTGGGCCATTGTATTCTGACAGCAGCACCCCCCACTAATCAACTGAAAATTTTCTGTCGAGTGAGGGATCCCACACACTGATTGCAATGTAAGTGGTCCCTGCCAGCCAAGTTTCAATCAGAGTATGGCCAACTTTAGAATGTATATTTGGATTCTTACATACGTCAAACCACAGACTATTGTATTTAAGCTGATCTGCTACTCTTGAGAGTAATGCCCTGTACACACGATCGGTTCGTCTGATGAAAATGAACCGATGGACCGTTTTCATTGGACGAACCGATCGTATGTGGGCCCCATCAGGTTTTTTCCCATCAGTAAAAAAAATAGAACCTGTTTTAAAATTTTCGTATGGTTGAAAAACCGATAGAAAAAAACGATCGTCTGTGGGGAAATCCATCGGTCAAAAATCCACGCACGCTTAGAATCCAGTCGACGCATGCTCGGAAGCTTTGAACTTCATTTTTCTTTGCACGTCGTTGTGTTTTACATCACCGCGTTGGACACGATCGGATTTTTAACTGATGGTGTGTAGGCAAGACTGATGAAAGTCAGCTTTATCGGATATCTGATGAAAAAAATCCATCGGTTCGTTTTCATCAGACGAACCGATCGTGTGTACAGGGCATTAGATGACCATACAATTGTACAATCTCCCTTTAGATCTGCCATTAATTATATACAGTGCGCATGCCTGCCTGATTTTATCCATATTCAATTGTTTAGGTGCATCCTCATATTACATAGTTATGGTAGGGGTAGGTCAAAATTAGATTGTAAAGAGATTGTATAACCAGATTGTACAGTGTATAGGAAGCTAAATATAAGTGTGGTGGTAAGTGACTACCCTAAACTTCTCATCTTTGATCATGTCACATCTTCATTGCATAGACCCTAGCAAGAAAATAAACAAGAAATCCAGGCTACTGTGTACGTCGTAGATCTTGTTGCACAGCTGTTGTGGAGGGACTCGAGTCTTCACTCAGCCACCTAATTAGTCCAGTGAATTGACAAACAACATGGTATAATAATGCAGCCACTTGGAAAGCAGACAGATATGAGATGTCACAAAGAATAGCACTGTTATCTTAGGTTTGCTAACATTTTGTTTTTTTACAAAGCTGCTTGTATAACAAGACCTTGTCACAGGGCGATCTATGAACTATTGTATTTGATGAGACAAAGTGGAAACCAGCATCTCTGCTCTGGATGGTACAGTAAATATGCTAGAATACTACTCGTAAAATGAGTTTTGCCTTTGATAAAGATAAATAAAACAATTTTGTATAGTGTAATGTTCTTACAGTGATCATTTTATACTGTAACACATTTGACCTTTAAAGTATATCTAAAGCCAATTTTTTTATTTTATTTCTGGAGGGTTAAAACCGTGTGTCTAAGACCCCTTTCACACTGGGTTTAAGCAGTGCTTTTCGGCTGCTAGTGGGGAGCTTTTAACCCCAAAGAAGGGGTTAAAATCTCCTGTGTTGCAGCACTTCCGAAGCTCTATTCAGTATTGTTGTTTTATCTGTTGATAATTAAAACGTGACATTAACCACTTGCTTACTGGGCACATATACCCCCTTCCTGACCATAGGACTTTTTGCGATTCGGCACTGCGTCGCTTTAACTGACAATTGCGCGGTCGTGCGACGTGGCTCCCAAACAAAATTGACGTCCTTTTTCCCCCCACAAATAGAGCTTTCTTTTGGTGGTATTTGATCACCTCTGCGGTTTTTATTTTTTGCGCTATAAACAAAAATAGAGCGACAATTTTGAAAAAAAAAATATATTTTTTACTTGTTGCTGTAATAAATAGCTCAATTTTTTTTTTCTCGGTCTAGGCCAATACGTATTCTACATTTTTGGTAAAAAAAAAATTGCAATAAGCGACTGGTTTGCGCAAAAGTTATAGCGCCTACAAAATAGGGGACAGAATTATTATTTTTTTTTTACTAGTAATGGCGGCGATCTGCGATTTTTATCGGTACTGCGACATTATGGCGGACACATTGGACACTTTGACACATTTTTGGCACCATTCACATTTATACTGCGATCAGTGCTATAAATATTCACTAATTACTGTATAAATGTGACTGGCATTGAAGGGGTTAACACTAGGGGGTGAGGAAGGGGTTAAATGTATTTCCTATATAGTGTTACTAACTGTGGGGGAAGGGGACTGACTGGGGGAGGTGACGATCTGTGTCCCTATGTACAAGAGACACAGATCGATCTCCTCTCTCCCTGACAGGACATGGATCTGTGTGTTTACACACACAGATCCATGTCCTTCTTTCTGTAACCGCCGATCGCGGGAGCCTGGCGGACATCGTGGCCGCCAGGCACGCGCATCGGCATCCCAGTGATGCGGCGGGCACGCGCGCCGCTGGTGCGCTCGCGCGCCCCCAGTGGCCAGGAGGAGCGGAGGCCGTAAAAACACGGCCTCCCAGAGATTTAGAGCCACCCCGCGGCCGTATAAAGTCGTACGGCGGTCGGGAAGTGGTTAACCACTTGCTTATTGAGCACATATACGCCCTTCCTGCCCAGGCGAAATTCGGCACTGTCACGCTTTAAATGAAAATTGCGTGGTCGTGCGACGTGGCTCCCAAACAAAATTTACGTATTTTTTTCCCACAAATAGCGCTTTCTTTTGGCGGCATTTGATCACCTCTGCGGTTTTAATTTTTTGCGCTATAAACAAAAAAAAGAGCGTCAATTTTGAAAAAAACTATATTTTTTACTTTTTGCTATAATAAATATCCAAAAAAACAAACAAACAAAAAAAAATCGCAATAGGCATATAGTGATTGGTTTGCGCACAAGTTATAGCGGCTACATAATAGGGGATAAAATTCTGCCATTTGTTTTTTTTTGTTTTTTTTTTACTAGTAATGGCGGCGATTTGCAATTTTTGTCAGGACTGCGATATTGCGGAGGACACATCGGACACTGAGGGTGGAGCCAAGTAACGCAAGTGGTGACGTCAGGCGCTGTCAGGAGCGGAGACATCCATCCTCGCAATCCTCGTAAACAGGGGAAGCAGCGTGCGGTAGGAGAATCTGCGGTTTACTGACACTGGGCTGATGCCTATTATTGTGATCAAAGCTGATTGATTTATGTTTCATGTGAGTGTACATCTGGATGGATGGAAGTGTTTTTTGATTAAAAGTTTTAAGCCTAGGTTCACACTGCTGCGAATTCAAAATCGCGGTAAAATGCGTGCCATTGCCGGCAAATGCCGCCGATTTGAGATGCGATTTGACATGTCAAATCGCATCTCAAATCGTTCCAAATCGTACCCAGTGTGAACCAGGGCTTAAACGGGCTTTACTCTATGTCCGCTCCCTCTTTCTTTATGGTAATCACTGAGTAACCAGCCTGGCTGATTAGGAGCGAATGGAGACACCTGCTGAGATCGCCTTTCTATTGATTACTATATGCTGTGGTTTGACCGCTCTGGGGTAAGAGTTTATACAAGAGGGGGTTCCTATCTACACACCCCCCCTTCTTCTTCTGTGAGCACACATGTGGAAGTGTTATCTTCTGTGTACAACAGGATTTCCTTACCTTCTGGGATTAAGAGGACTCTTTTACCTGATTTTATTTCCATCATTTTTGTACAAGTGTGATTTTACAATATGGACACTTATTAATCAGAGAGAAAGTATATGTTTTTAATATACATTTGCGCAAGCGCTGCCTGGGTTATATTTATATCTATATTTATATTTATAATTATTTATAATTAATTTTATTTATTTTTATTTACCTCTTTTTTTTTCATGTTTTGACTGGTTAGGAGAAAGCCTGTCTTTTAAGGTAGCAGCTGTAACCATTAATGTTGGCAATACGTTAGATCTTGTCTATTTTCCATGAGCGCTTGTTTTTTGTGTTTTTGAGACTAGGCGCAGGTCTCAAAGCCATTTTTTTCTGAATGGACATATCAATTAATGGTTCAAATTACCGCTATGAAGCATTCACGTCACCATGCAGTTCAGTGGGCAACTGAAAAAGAGCTGCCCCACTGTGTCAAAGGAAATAGAGAAGGCTTGGAATAGGGTGTCATGTCATCATGGGTTTTGGCAGGTACAGATTATATGTAAATCCTTACATATATCAAGCGAAGAGACTGGACGCAGCGATGAAACAAATTCTCCTGAATCCTGAGTCCAGAATTTATAAAGCTTGTCTGAGTTGTCAGAAAAAAAGGGGGTGGAGAGCTGAAGTTAAACTCTGCAGCGGTCAATGAGGAGAGCTCTGAGAGCTGATTAAAGGAAAGGGACACACCCCACACCACCACACAGCACACAGGAACAGACCTGAGGCTGTCAATAAGCTGGAGCTCCCTCCCCTGTCACCCTGTTTTGTTTTTTTTCTCTTGGTGTCAAGAAAACTTGTCAGAAAGTGATCAATGCTAATAGCAGAGGAACAAAGCAGCAAACAGAAATGACACTTAATGCTCTTAACCGAAACAAGCACACACTATAAAAGGGACAAGCTTTTTTTCATATTTCATGTCACAAGTGTTGTGGGAAGATAATATCAAGAGCTCATTTAGTTGTATTATGTATTCTATTTACCGTATTTTCCGGCGTATAAGACGACTTTTTGGATGCAAAAAAATGCATCCAAAGTCGGGGGTCGTCTTATACGCCAGTGACAGTCTCCGTCTGCTGCGGACGTCCATGATTTGAAAGCCGCGCCTTCTTCTCAGACTGTCCTGTGATAGGCAGAACACAAATTTTCCCAGCAGCGCCTCTGTTCTATGTTCCTTCTATCACGGATGCCTTCTCATCCTCGGATGAGAGGACATCCGTGATAGTCGGAACACAGAACAGAGGCGCTGCTAGGAAAATTTGTGTTCCGCCTAGGGTTGCCACCTTATCCCTTTAAAACAGAACACATATGAATTACACAGGTTCTGTGGCTGATTTAATTTAGATAAGGCTCCACTTGAGTTCAATTACCACCTTAATCAGACACAGAACCTGTGTAATTCATATGTGTTCTGTTTTAAAGGGATGAGGTGGCAACCCTAGTTCCGCCTATCACAGGACAGTCTGAGAAGAAGGCGCGGCTTTCAAATCATGGACGCTCGCAGCAGACGGAGACTGTGCTGCAAAACGTGAGTGATGGCCCAGTGGGGGGGGAAATGTTGGCACAGTGGGGGCACAGTGGGGGCAAGTGATGGCACAGTGGGGGCAAGTGATGGAACTGTGGGGGCAAGTGATGGCACTGTGGGGGCAAGTGATGGCACTGTGGGGGCATGTAATGTAATGGCACAGTGGGGCATGTAATGTAATGGCACAGTGGGGCATGTAATGTAATTGCACAGTGAGATTTGAAAAAAGCCTGTTTCTGTCAGTGGTTGTTTCTGTCAGCAGTTGTTCTGGCTACCCCTCAGCTTCCAGAAAGACTAGAAGGAAGGGGGTAGTCTTATATGGCGAGTATATCCCAAAACCAACATTTTTTCCTGGAAAATTTGTCTTATACGCCGGCAAATACGGTATTTTAATTTCTATAAACAATATTAATTTGAAAATTAAACATTTAATACTGGGCACAGAACATTATGGGTTTTCTAAAAAGTCGACAGAGGTTGTTTGGCTTCAGACCCACACTCTGAAACCCTATACAGCCCTATGTGAACAGAGGAAGGGGGAAGGTGGTAGTCCTCTGATACATTCGGCTCTATGTGCACCTTTGAGCTTTTAAAGCCGAGCTCCGCCGTTAAAAAAATATTAAAAGCCAGCAGCTACAAATACTGCAGCTGCTGACTTTTAATATATGGATACTTACCTGTCCAGGAGTCTAGCGACGTCTGCAGCAGAAGACGAGCAATCGCTCGTCTATCTGCTGCCCCCACCGCAATCCTCGGTGAGGGAACCAGGAAGTGAAGTGTTCCGGCTTCACTGCCCGATTCCCTACAGCGCATGTGCGAGTCGCGCCGTCCTCACTGGTCCCCGTTGTGTTCTGGGAGCCGATTGTTTCCCAGAACACAACGGTGTGGGAAGTGACTAACTACCCGCAAAATACCCGCAGGACGACTCCCAGAAGTGCGTGCAAATACCTGTCTTAGACAGGTATCTGCACCCCCTCCCCCCTGAAAGGTGTCAGGGAGGGGAGGAGGGTTCCGATGAGCAGAAGTTCCACTTTATAAATACCAGGCTTTTTTCAGTAAAGAAGTTACTATCATCGTCAAAAATTTTTAACTGAGCCTATATCTCCCCCTACTGACTGGAAATGAAACATGAACTTATTATGGGCTATATTTCATATTTTCTGTATCCAAAAAATATTCTTGAAAATTTTTATTTTTAGTCTTCACCATACTACATAAAAAGGAAAATAAATAGAAAATACAACAGTTTCCTTTCAAAGATGAATTTTTAATTCTTGAAAAGTGTGGAGGAATCAAAGGTCGTATTTTAATTGTGGTCTGTGTTCCCATCACTTCCTGTAAACACAGGAAATTATAGGAATCACTTCAATGGGGCCACAGATTACAAATATTTTTTAGGTAAAATGGGAAAGATTAGAATCAGAATCCCCTGTGAGGTGAAATTTCTCTAATCAGGTAATTTTTTTTCTTCACAATAAGGCCTCATGCATACTGGGCTTAAAATGCAGCTTTCAGAGAAATAGGCATTTACAGGTGTATTGGAGGAGGAGCATTTAATTTACAGGCTGAAAAAAAAAAAACACCTAAGGCGTATTCAAGAGAAGAGCCGAAGAGCAAAAAAAAATGCAAAACGTGCCTAAACGCACACACACACGTTTGAGAGTTAATGCATTTCATTTGGACAAATAAATGACTATCCTGGCCAATGGAATCCATTAATGCTCAAAAGCTTGACGTGACTAAATGTGCTTACTTGCATCTAAATGCATGTGCAATAAGCAGCTTTAGGTGCGCTTTTAACCACTTCAGCCCCGGACCATTTTGCTGGTCAAAGACCAGGCCACTTTTCGCGATTTGGCCCTGCATCGCTTTAACTGTCAATTGCGCGGTCGTGCAACGTGGTTCCCAAACAAAATTTACTTTCTTTTTTTCCCACAAATAGAGCTTTCTTTTGGTAGTATTTGATCACCTCTGCGTTTTTTATTGTTTTACTTTTTGCTACAATAAATATCGCCAAAAAATATATAATTATTTTTTCCCTCAGTTTAGGCCGATATGTATTCTTCTACATATTTTTGGTAAAAAAAATCGCAATAAGCGTTTATTGATTGGTTTGCGACTTTGCGCAAAAGTTATAGCGTCTACAAAATAAGTGGTCGTTTTATGGCATTTTTCCTAACAATTTTTTTTTACTGGAAATGGCAGCAATCAGCGATTTTTATCGTGACTGCAACATTATGACGGACACATCGAACACTTTTGACACATTTTTGGCACCATTGTAATTTTTACAGCGATCAGTGCTATAAAAATGCACTGATTACTGTGAAAATGACACTGGCAGTGAACAGGTTAACCAGTAGGTGGCACTGTAGGGTTAGGTGTTTCCTAGGGAGTGCTTCTTACTGTAGGGGGGATGGGCTGTGTGTGACACGTCACTGATCTCTGCTCCGATTACACAGACCGGAGATCAGTGTCATTGTCACTAGACAGAGCTTGTTTACATTAGCATCTCCCCGCTCTATCTCGGTGAGACGATCGCAGGCATCCCACGGCGATCGAATTTGCGGGACCCACGGTCGGACTCACGGAGATCGCGGCTGGGCCACGAGCGTGCCGCCGGCGGCGCGCACGCGACCACACGTCGGCATCTTAAAGAGGATGTACCTGTACGCCCTTATGCCTGTCCGTGCCATTCTGTCGACATAAATGGGCGTGCGCTGGTCCTTAAGCGGTTAAGCAGCTTCTCTCCTGCCAGGCGTTCTGGCATTTAGAGAGGCTATATAAACAGACGCATTGTGTGCATGAGGCCTAACTGTCACATTTGTAGCAATAATGTTCCCGATGACCACAATTATTTAGGGAGTATCTTCAGCTCTGTAAAACAGGTCACATCTGTACATGTTTACATTGAACATATTAGCCTTCTTATAAGAACATGTGGTTTAACTTAATCTGTCCTTTAGGATCCACATTTCTAAACAGTGTATGCCTTGTGTAAATTGACATTAAATATCACATTTCACAAGCTTTTAAACAGCTTAAAAAATATGGGAAGCATATCCCTGTAAATGATGGGAAAGCATTTTAAGATTCCACAGCCTTATGGCTCCTTGGGTCAGGAGGTAACCCTACACAGCGCGGGAAAATACTTAACGTTACAAAGAGATGCGCTAGAGGAGTGGCCTCAGTAATTCCCACGTGTTGTGTTCACAGTATGTACTGCCAAATACTGCAAAGGTCAGTGGGGTCTGTTATGGAAATGTTGCATCATTACTGAAGGATATTAAAAGAAAATGTGGCAGCATGGCCTGAAAATTTAAACACTCACAACGAAAAGAGGAGAGATACTGTAACTACATGATAATATATCAAGAATATAATAGCAATAATAGTCAAATATACATGTGCATGTGGGAATCAGTTACAACTAGTCTAAAGCAAGAATTTGAGTGCCCAATCTCAAAGCCCAACTATGACCAAAATTCTACTGCCTCGAATACATGACCATTTTTCTCGGCAGGAAAAAAAACAATGTTTTTCCCGACGTGATTCCTCTCCAGCCTGACTTGCATACACACGTTCATGCAAAAACCGCCTGACCAAAGTGCGGTGACGTACAACACGTACGACGGGACTATAAAGGGGAAGTTCCTTTCAAATGGTGCCACCCTTTGGGCTGCTTTTGGGCTGCATACTTGATTCTGAGCATGCACGTTTTTTCCCCTTGCAAAAGCATACACATGACCGTTTTTCGCAAACAGAAAAAAACTGCCGGGAAGCACGACAAGAAAAAAGAGAGCTGGTTTAAAAATGTTTGCTCCCATTTTTTTGTCGAGAAAACTGCTAGGGAGCATACACACGACCGGTATTCACGACCAAAATAAAAATGGCATTTCTTTCTTCGTGAAAACCGGTCGTGTGTACAAGGCATAACAGTTTACTTTTTGAGGTTCTTATTTATTTTCCAATCATTTTTTATTGAAAAGAGATTTAGACAAACAATAAAGTACTAAATTGTACACATGAAAATCAAGCAACGGTTTTACAATGGAGATTATCAAAGCCATTGTATTCTGATCATACCACGACTACACAATATTAAAGTGATGTCCACGGCCATCTCCACCCAGAGGGGTAAGATGGAGACATGCGAAAAGCACAAAGTGCAGTGATTGAGGTCTTCCATTCACTATTGGTATAGTAAATATGATACTCGTGTAGCGCTACCCCCGGAGGAGCCGCTTAAGTATGTTTGGTTCTCTGCCTCTCAACTCCAAGAACAGTCCCAGCCCCTCTGACACACCTAATATGCAGTATTCATGAAAAACATCCAGAGCGATGTGACCCTATGGTACTATCCCTAACAGACAGGGTACCTTTTCCTTCTCTACTTACTTGCAAAGAGCACACTAAACCCAGGGGAGAGGGTTCTAAATAGACTCTGCCACATCTAAGATGGACACCAGAGTCACGTGGGTGACCAGCATCCAATTGGATTGCTGCCTCAGTGACTCAGGAAACCATTGAGGAACCCTGTTCCCCATGACTTCCTCTCCCTCTGCATTGTCGCTGTGGTTAAGCTCCACCTGCAGTGGAAAGACTTCACCTGCCTACATATGCCTACATATGTAGTGGTGCCCCCGTGGGGTTGCTGCATGTAGTAGTTCCACACATCACCCTGCTAGGCCAGGCATTCACTTCAGACACACATTGCCAGTCAATGAACAGTCCTTTAGCTTGTTTTTGTTTTTTTTTATTAAGGGGATTTAACTTAGATTGGGGAAAGGGACATGGGATTCCCAAATAGTTGATTTGGATGAATTGGACAATCCTTTGGAAACTCTGTAAACTCTGCTTTCACTACTGTGCAATCCTAGTTTCCTGATACAGCTAGCACATGTTTAAGCCCTACTCTGAATAAGTCATAACAGTTGAAAAGCAACCAATAGCAATATGAAGAACACTTCTTGTGCTAGCTGCAATGCTCGGTGGACTACTGGTCCAGACAGTCCTGTGCAAATTATGCCAACCCTCCTGGCTGCAGAAACTTAACTCCAACACCAGTGACATCACACCCTATCCTTCGGCTTCACATCAACTCCTGGCATGTCTCTCCCAGATTTCTCCACTGTGCCTGTCACTCACAGACCCCAGAATGGATGCCTCCTAGTATGTTGCCCGCTGTCCTCTTCCTGTTCTTGTTCCAGACACCTCTCGATGACCGTGTATAGAGAGGTTCCTACCCAGCTCCCGAACTCCCAACCCAAATTCACTTGCCCAGAAAGGGGGTTCCCTCATGGGCCATGACAGCCTAACACTCCATCACTAGTTCTTCCACCCGACAACTCCTCCCACAGCAGGCTGACCCTATGCCAATCCAAGTTGGGGATTGGTCAGGGCTCCCAGATACAATCCATGCCACTCCCATCCTCTGCACTGCCTCTTTTCCAGAACCCTTTAAAAACAGAGGAGGCGACAGAAAATAAGTACATGTCAGTCACCTACTGCAATAGTTAAAAAACACTTTTATCACCCAGATTTAAAAAAAAAACAGTCCTGGCTCACAGCTAGGCCTGCCTAAATTTACAAGCACTGGTTGTAACAAAAGCACAACTACTCTAGCAACCTACCTACCTAAGGTAGAGGGTGCTACACATACACAATGTATATAGGTTCAAAAAATATGACACTTCCATTAGTGCAGTGTATTTAAGCATTTCTGAACCAAAGTAAGAGTTGAGCTATTTTTGGTCAATGGGCCCAGTAGCAGGTACAATCCCTGCTTTTTATGGTGCTAAACAATTTTTTCAGATAACATTTAAGTGCCTACTATAGAAGGGTAGAAATGTGTGTAGCCTAGGGTGACCACGTGTCCCGGATTGCCCGGGACAGTCCCGCATTTTGCAGGTCTAGCCCGGGGACCTTCATTCCAGGACAATACAGTGTCCTGAAATGAAATTGACACAGCCACCCCCCTGGGCCAAACTCATGCCCCCAAAAAAGGCCGCCACATCACCGCTTTACTCACTGACAGTATTTGTCCTGGCCGCGAATGCCTTGAGGAGCACAATTTTTTTTAAAACAAAATTATAAATTATAATATAATAAATAATTATAAATAATTATAACAGGTAATAATATAATTATAATAAAAATGATTCAATAATGTAATCAACTCAAAATCACTGAAATTTGTTCAGTTGCAGAATTGTCGCTGTCATTACTTTTATTTTTTTATGATGAATTTCCCCACAAATCGCTATCGCACAATTCTGCAAGTGATTATAATTTATTATCGCTGTTTTCTAGCTGCTCTAAAACCATTTTTGACATAAAAAGACACTTTTGGTTGCTATGGACAATCTACAGTTTGCAGGGAGAAAGAACAGTTTTTATTATATAAAAGAACATGTAGGACACTGGACAGACCACTAGGGACAAAGGGGGTGTGTATTTTTTACATACAGTACTGTAATCTATAAGATTACAGTATACTGTAAGATGTTTGTTTACCTTTTTGAATTTGGCGTCGTTCTCCGCCCCCGTGCGTCGTAACGTCGCAGGGAACGTAGATCGGCGGCACAGGAGGACACTGTGTGAATCGAGCAAGGTCCCGCTCGCTCACACAGCGTGGTGGCATCGCTGGATCCAGGGACAAGGTAAGTAACTTTGTCTGTGGCTGCAGTGAGGCGAGCCCGAGTCTGGCTCGGGGATACCGCTTTTGGTATAAAAATCTTACCCCGAGCCAGACTCGGTAATACCGCCAGGGAGGTTAAGAAAAGGGTTATTTTAAGTAAGTACATCTGTTATACTATAGTCAAGTCACTTGTAGTTATGCTGACTGGTTAAGAGCCCAGAAGTTTTAGAATGCCCTCTGCCAGCTGAGGCTTCTCCCCATGGTATTTTATGTTTTGATGAATTCCATTTAAACTTAAAAAAAAAAAGACTTAATCTGGAGGCAATATGAGCTAAAAGTCATCACTGCCACTGTCTGCCAAGCCTGACCTCTTCTTTCCTGACCCATACTGGAACAATAGCAACTAATATCTGATAGGTACAGCAAAACTTTTTCCCCTCTTCCTCATTTTTATTATTGCTCTCTAATAGCAGTCAGATTGCAAGCCACATTTTTCTTCGACACTAGAAACGATCTCTCACACTAATATAGAAAGAGAAAACCAAATTATTCAATCCTTCAATCCAGTGCTAAAGGCTTGCCCCATTTTTACAGACCTGAGATTTTGATAAATAACCATTAAGTGGACTGTATTTGAATTTAAATGCGATCACTCTATAAAGGCCACTGGGGCCCAGAAAACCTTGTTTCAAATCAGTGGGGGTTCCTATATGCCAGATTTATCTAAGCCAATAATAGACTCTCTGCCATAGACCCCCAGTGTGAGAGTTAGTGCTTAACCCTGCAGGCACTCTGTATGAATTTATACATCCTTTTCCCCGTGGGTTTAGCAGGTTTGTGCTGAAAACATAGTCCAGTGAACGTTATAAGCACAGCAATGGTTAAATAAAAGCCGGGACCTAGGCTGGATTGAATTAGGAGGGGATAAAAATATGCAACTGATATTCTTTCGGAGTCCAGAGTAATTCCACATGTCCAAGCAAATAAATTCCTCTATTTATAGCCTGAGAAGGTATCTTTATTTAAATAATGCCACTACATTCTCCTCTATGAGAAACGACCCCTTCCTTATTTTCAATATGGTTCTGTAAACAGTGAGACTTCTCAGAGGAAATTCTTCCCACACCAAAGAAAAAAAAAATAGATGAAATTATGAGACATATTTATCAAGCTGTAAGGAAATAGCAGTTAGGCCTATGAACTTTGATGAAATTTCGTTAGACTTTGAACAGCGTTTTTTTTTTTTTTTTTTTAGGCAATTTATAGAGCATCAAGATTTTTGCCAGTGAAGTAGTTCTGAGAAGCAAATGGAAAAACATTACTATTGATATAATGGCGGAATCTAGTTCAGTATTCATTTACCATATAGCAAAATACTGTATGTTGAATATTAAATACATTGAAAGAACGGTTTCCATGTCTTTCCACCATATCTTCTACAAGTAAAGATTTTTTTTTTCTTTTTAGTTTTGGATAAAATAGCGGATTGTAGCATTTGCAACAATACAGTTAGAGCCCATTCACACAGGGGCAACACGACTTTGGGAGGCAACTTGGACACGACTTGAGTATGAATCATCAGGCAACTTACAAGGCAACTTCGAATTGCCTCCAGGACAGTACAAGGCAACTTCAAGTCGCCTCCAGGACAGGAGGCTTTCCAGTGGCCAATCAAACAAAAATCAGCTCTGTGGGAGGGAGGGAGGGGGGAGGGAAGGGTTTGCCTGAGAAATGTGTGTTATCTTCCTGTATTGTTGCTTCAGTTAAGACAGTGATGCGACTTCTGAGGCGACTTCCATTGAAATCAATGGGTACAAGTTGCCTAGAAGTCGGATTGAAGTAGTACAGGACAGAGGCGTTGCTAGGGGGGTGCGGTCCGCACCCGGGTGACACCCGCTAGAGGGGTGACACCATCCCAACATTTGAGGATTTTTTTTTGCTGACATGTGTGGGGGGCGGGCACACTGGGGGGTGTCAGGCCGAGCGCCGCGGTACAAGAGGAGGGGGGGGTTGCAGGGTGACACCGCGGCACCATCAATCCCCTCCTCTCACAGCCACAGGCTGTTAGCGGTGCTCGGCACACAGGCACAGCCGAGTGAAGCTGCTGCCGCCTCCCCCTCCTCTCTGTTTGTGTGTACAGAGGGGGAGGGGCCGAGGGGACCTTCTGTCCATGTGCCGTTACCGTCGGCGTCGCTGCGATGATCTGAGGTACTGAATGGGGAGGGGGGGTGTCTGCACCTGGGGGGGTTTCACTGGGGGGGGTGTTTGCACCTAGGGGGGATTTCACTGAAGGGGGGGTGTTTGCACTGAGGGGGGGTTTGTACTAAGGGGGTGTTTCGGCTCCTGAGATGTGAATTCCGGTCCTGGAAAAAGAGAGGTGGGGGGGAGGGGACAAAGAAAAATGGAGAGAAAGAAGAAGGGATAGAACGAACAAGAAAGATGGATAGGGAGAGAGAGAAAAGGGGAAGAAAGGAGAACAGAGAGCAAACAGTAGGATAAAAAATATTTGGAAACTGTTATTGGGGGGGGGGGGGGTGACACCAACCCTAGTGACGCCACTGGGGACCTTTTCTGAAGTCGGAGCGACTTCAGTAGTGTACATTAAGACGGCTCCTATTCACTTCCATTCATTTTCTCAACCGCGCGACTTGGGGCAACTTGGGGCGACTTGAAGTCGGATCTCAGGTTGCTCCAGTGTGAACCGGCTCTAAAGTACTTGTTATATTTGTACTAACAATACATTTTTAAGGACAACATTTTCTTCTTAGTCCATGCAGGTTTAGCGGGATCAAGAAAAAAGATTTTATTCTGCGTGCTTTTTTCCCAGAGATTGCTCAAGGAGGAAGAAAAACACAGTAAGAAATAATTTAATGGAAAATAGGTTACAGGATTATTAAGTAGTGGACGTGTATGGATCTTTTTTTTGTAGAATAAGGATTTCATTTAATGTCACTTTATATTCTGCTAAACCTTTGTATATCAGTACTGCGTGGACTGAAAGGAAGGAGTTAAACCTCCAAAAGCTTGTTCAGAAGGCACTAAACTGCAAGCAGCTTGTCAAAAACGCACACGAGAGGTAGACTAGGAGAAAGAAAATGTGGGATGGTGACGTAATATAAGTCATCAACAAGAAGTGAGTACAGAAAGAGATGGAACGCACCAGTCACAATTTTTTTTTCCCGTCCTTTGAATGGATTGATGGAAGTTAAATAAAGAAGTAGGCTTTGTTGCTGTTTATTCGGTTCTTAACCACTTCAGCCCCTGAAGAATTTACCCCCTTAATGACCAGAGCATTTTTTTGCGATACAGCACTGCGTCGCTTTAACTGACAATTGCACGGTCGTGTGACGTTGCACCCAAACAAAATTTACGTAATTTTTTCCCACAAATAGAGCTTTCTTTTGGTGGTATTTGATCACCTCTGTGTATTTTTTTTTGGTGCGCTATAAACAAAAAAAAAAAAAATAATAATAATTTTTACTTTTTTCTATAATAAACATCCCCCAAAAATATATATAAAAAACAAATTTCTTCCTCAGTTTAGGCTGATATGCATTCTTCTACATATTTTTGATTAAAAAAAATTGCAATAAGTGTATATTGATTGGTTTGCACAAAAGTTATAGGCCCAGATTCACAGAGAGCAAGCCGCACATTACGCCGCCGTAGAGTAACCAATGTACGCTACGCCAACGCAGCGCAGAGAGGCAAGCAATGCATTCAGCAAGCCAGTGCTCCCAACGCTGCGCCAGCGTGGCGTGGGATTCGAAGGCGTACGCCGGCGTAGGTGGAAGTGGGCGTGACCCATGCAAATGAGTCGGCGGGGTGTAGCCTGGTTTTAGGCGCATATCTGTTTGTGGGTCTGGCGCACAGATACGACGGTGCACATTTGCACTTACGTTGGCGTAACTTGTTATACGTCGGCGTAAATGCTTTGTGAATCTGGGCCATAGTGTCTACAAAATAGGGAATATATTTTTTTTTTAGTAGTAATGGCAGTGATCTGCGATTTATATCGTGACTGCAACATTGCCATGGACAAATCGGACAATTTTGACACTATTTTGGGATCACTGACATTTATACAGCGATCAGAGCTAAAAATAGCCACTGATTACTGTATAAATGTCACTGGCAGGGAAGGGGTTAAACACTAGGGGGCGACCAAGGGGTTAAGTGTGTTTCCTCAGTGTGTTCTACCTGTCGGGGGGGTGAACTCACTAGAACACGAGAGAGATGACTGTTCCCGATCCCTGTCATGTCATTAGGCAGAACATGGAAATGCCTTGTTTACAAAGTTATCTCGCCATTCTGCCTCTCCGTGTCACGATTGCAGACCACCGGTGAACATCGAGTCCATGGGACCGCTAGCCTGCGGTGACGGAGGGACATATGGGTACGCCCATTTGCGCAGCTGCACCATTCTGCCGACGTACATCATCGTGCAGAGGTCGGCAAGCAGTTCATGTAAAAAAAATTGCGGCTCATTATTAACATTTTTGGAAAACAAAATGTTAAATACCGTAGTCCCAAAAAATATTAGTTTTATATGAGTTTAAAAAAGCAGGACTCTTGTAGTTATGGTGTGGTTTGACCCGTTTGTTGATGTGATGTGTACAGTACCTAGGAAGCTAGGAAAATATTGGCTGGTAATTGTTAGAGATAACAATGGGAGGGCATTGCCAAGCTGGTCCTTGGCAATGGGAGGGCATTGCCAAGGACCAGCTTCATTTGTTAATGTGTTTCTTATTTATGGATTTTTCTAATTAAACTTGGTGATAGTTAACCACTTCAGCTTCCTTGCTAAAATGATTTTATGTAGCATGTCTATTGAGAACGGGCTTAGATTGGATTTCACATTCGACGAGGTATTCCAATTACTCACTAGAATCAGCCATGGTGCACCCCTTCTCCCTAGTGGCCCTTCTCCACTGTAAATGGAAATCGGTCAAACCCCCACTCCAGCATAACTTACTACTCAGGGACACGGTCATAGCCTGGAGGGAATCCAGAAAACTCCTGGGTCTGTCCCCCTTCGTATCACGTCACCTTCTTATTCAAGGCAACCCCAGCTTCCCCGCAGGACTAGACCACAAGCCTTTTAAAATATGGCAGGAAAGGGGACTTACACTTTTCTCATCATTGTGTGACACCTCAACTGGCCTCCCTCTGTCTTTTACAAGAACTGCTGAGACGTTTGATCTACCCAAGGCTCACATCTTCCACTATTGGCAATGTGCCAACTACCTACGACTCTCGTGCACTGAGGCCTCGAAGCGCTTCCTCCCTACTTTCACTGACAGGCTGCTTCTGGAAGGCTCCTATAGGATCTCGGATATCTACAAACCCCTGCTCCTTAAAGCGCTACCTTCTCTATCGTCCACATCTGCTGCAAACTGGGGCAAAGACTTTCCTGACGAAAACCTGATATCCAAGTTATTACACGGCTTCAATACTGTCCAGAGGATTACACCAAATGAAATCTGGAAGGAAACCCAGTTAAAGATTCTTCACCGGACCCACATCCCTTTTCTACACTCCTCGCAGGACGTGAACGGCGCCTCCTGCCCCTTGTGCCAACACCCGAAACCCTCTTTATCTCACCGGTTCTGGTCTTGCTCATTTATTTCAGCGTTTTGGGATCAAGTCTTGGCCTACGTTTTTCAAATCACCCTACTGAAGTTACCCAAAGACCCTTTCCTCCTTATATTTGGATATTGGGACCCCCTGCTGCTACAAAGATCTCAGGTGTCCAAGACCTGGCCACTACTTTGTTTCCTTGTCGCACGAAGGGCTATTCTAAGAAACTGGATCTCTTCTCAACCCCCCTCCGCCAATCTGGTTGCACGAGACCTCCTTCTCCTCCTCTATAAGGAACGAGCCACCACGGACTTTCAGCGAGCCACGGAAAAATCCCGCTTTCTCTTAACCTGGCAACCTTTTATGTCTGCATCACTCTCCCAAGAGGACCTTAGCGCCTTCGATCAGTTTACTTTCTCGTATTTTAAGTCCCCTCCACCCACAACCTAGGGCGAAGATCCATCACCTAGCTCTCATACCACCGCTCCCGATTAATTTGTACTGAACTGCTTCTACAGGTCTGGATGTCACCTCCCCCCCTCCCCTCCCCCTCCCTCTTGGTGCTCTTCTAAACGGTGCTCTATACATGTTGCCCCCCCCCTCCTCACCTTATAGATTTCCTAGCTGTTAGAGCTCCCTGTATTCACTACTTAGATTCTTTGTTACCCATAACTGTTGACATCATTTTAGACTCATCCGGGTCGTATCCTCTGTTATTGTTCAGATCCCACCAGTTTCACTTACGTGTGGAGGTGGTGTCCTCTTAGGCATCCTCCTCCTTGTTTGGGGTTTGCGGACGGGGATCCCGCCTCTACCATGTCTCATACCTGACTATATGTCTGTTGGATTTATTGTTCCTGATCCGCTAGATACATTGCTCACGGTTACATGTAGATATTATACTGCTGGGGCTGCGTCCCCATTTGCTATGTTCTTTTTTCTACTCGGTATTGTGGATTCTATTTGCTGTATTTGTGAAAACTTAATAAATACTTTTTGAAAAAAAAATGATTTTATGTATTATGCAATCCATAGACAAAAAAAGGAAGAAAAACGAAAAAAAAAAAAAATACGCTTTTTTTACACTAATCAGTTTCTGTATACAAAGTTTGTTTTTCTTTGGACAAAGTATAACATTTATTTTATAATTTATCCTTTTTAAAACAACACTAAAATGATCATTGTGGTAAAACTTTGCCAAGATTTTTTCAAATGAAATAAAGGCTCTTTCATTTTCGATGTTGCACTTTTTTAATGCCAAAAATAAATAAATGAACAAAATGGATAAAAATGAAAAAAGTTGAAATATTAGGGCCCCATTCACCGCTGAGCAACACTGCTGCATCGTGTTTTTTACGTTTTTTGTGCGCGTTCTTATGGCATGTTTGGAACTTCACCATTCATTTTTAATGGGCCGCACTCCCTTCCAAAAACACGAGAAAGGCACTTTTTTTAACCCACATTTGCTGCGATTTTCGGGGGTTTTGTAACACAAAATTCACGCCAAAATTGGACCTTGTTTGGGATGCCAATAAGAATAAATAGCACCCAATGAACATTGCACATTTTGCAGCAATTTTACTGTGATTTGGAATTGCTTGAAAATGTGAACGGAACCTAAAGACCTGTACACAGGGGCCGAATGTCAGGAAGCATCGACCAGGTCAATAGAAACCCGCCAACATGTGTACTGCAGCCAATCCGACAGAGGCCAGCCTTTCAGCTGTCTGCTGTCGAAGGGGCGTGACCAAAAAAGTCTGCCAAACTGCTCCCATTGAGTGCTCTCAACCACTGGCTGAGAGCGCTGACCGTAGTGTTTTGGAGGCTGTCCCGCTGTTAGAACACAATAGAGCAGGAGGGATCGACGTACTAACACCGGATTGTTAGTACATTGGCTCTGACCTGAGCTGTCAGTTTTTTTTTTCATTCAGCTCGCTGAGTTGAACGAAAAAAAAAAACTAGCAGCGTGTACTAGGCTTAGCCCTGGTTCACACTGGGTACGATTTGGAACGATTTGAGATGCGATTTGACATGTCAAATCGCATCTCAAATCGGCGGCAATTGTCGGCAATGGCACTGTCCTAATCAGTGCGACGCCGCATCTGCGATTTCAAAAAGTAGTTCCTGTACTACTTTTTGCGATTTCAGGCCGCGTTTTACATTAAATTGCGGCCGAAATCGCGGCAAAATCGCGGCAAAATCGCAGTCGCGAAATCGCGGTAAAATCGCGCATTTTACCGCGATTTTGAATTTGCAGCAGTGTGAACCTAGGCTCAAAGGTCAGAAAAATAGAAACAATAGGAATTGCAAAAGTCAAATACTTACACTACGTGCTTAGAGCTGCTTAACTTTGGGTCTTTTATATCTGCTTAGAGTTCAGCTTTAAAATGAAGTCATAACAGATTTGAAAGTTCTCACATGTGGTCCACACTGTGGGAGCTATTATGTGTGTTTATTGGTAAAATGAATGCAAAACAACATAGAACACAATTTATGGACCTCCGTTAGGTTGGCCTTCAAGATTAAAATTTCAAACTTTTATGTTACACATAACTAAAAAACAAAATTTAAACTGTTTTTCTTTTTTTTTTGTTAATGACTGCGACATCTTGGGAAAGAATCGAGTTTAAAGACCACATGTCTTCTCAGCATGGGAAAAATACATTGCAGGTTTTCCCCTTTCTTCACCTTCAGTCCTACATATGCATTTTCCCACGAAGACACGTGCTAGAGGCTTATTTTCGTGACTGTAAACAGATGTTTTAGAAGGAGAGATGTGAGGTATATAAATGTCTACCAATTTAAAGTTTCAGCCACCAGAATGTTTCTTATATAAAATTTGCTGTTTCTCTCCAATAACCTTCCAGTCCAGAAAACTTACATAACACCATCAAAAACAGAAGGGCACCATATTAAATAAATATGCATTTAAACTGTGCTTTTAACTATTACATATTCAGATGTACATTTAAATGTTCCTTTATTTCATACTATACCAGTCATATTGGTAATTAAAGTGGACCTTGCATGAAAATGCTAGAACCGCTTACCTTGCAACCCCCTTAATAGTAATGCCAACTGAAAGCAATAGAAGGACAGAACATTGAAAAATGTATAAAATACTTACCAAAAATCCATACCAGACCCTCATCCGAGCACGCAATCTGGCAGGTTGCAGGAAAAGAGAAGGGGGGCAAGAAAGCGCCCCCCTCCTGAACCGTGCGAGGCCACATGACCTCAACATGGGGAGCATGCTTTGGGGTCCACAGCACCATGTCCCCTTGTTGATAGGGACAAGGGCCTCATCCCCACAACCTTTGCCAGGTGGTGGGGGTCTGCGGGCGGGGGGCTTATCGGAATCTTGGGTCAAAACATTGCTTTTTGAATAGAACAGGGAAGGGGTTGAACCTCTCCTGCCTATCAGAGATGTAAATAATTAAGTGATTATCCTGAAAAGGAAACACCAGGTTAACCTTTAAGGCACCCAACAAGTATATGTTTCTACAAATCACTAAAAATCAATAAAAACCAAATGTCACATACATTCAAAAAAATCCAGCATTAGTGCAGATCTCCTGATGCAGGGGCGTGGCAACAGGGATCGCAAATACGACCCAGCCCCATGCTCCGGGGGGCCCATGCAGCCCCCCATACACCTGGATAGGTGCAGCAGCAGCTGAAAGCCTGATTCTTCTCCTCTCCCTCCCACAGGCAATTAGCGGCTGCAGGAAGAAAGTAATGGGATCGGTTTCGCTATAGGCTGCCACCCCTCCTATCCAGCTTCCCTCTGCTTCCTCCTGCACTCTCTCCCTACCCCCGTGCTCTCGCTGCCGGGGATGGATCTAGGCGGGTGCTGTGCTGGGTTGCGCTCTCCCCACTCCTTTTAGAACAGCGATCCTCTAAACAGCAGTAGATATGGGATTTACTCTGACTCTGTACAATCTATAACTGCCACCTACTGACATTTCCTGCTAGACATGTGCAGAACAGAAAAAATTATTTCGTTTTGTTTCATTATTTACATACATTTGTTTTGTTAAATTTGTTTAATTAGTTTAATTTGCTTTCGGAATTTGTTTCATTTATTCAAATCAATTTGAATTTTTCACATTCTTATCAAATTCCATTCGAATTCCATTCAAAATCACACTTATTCTATTTAAAATTCAAATATATATTCTATTTTCATTCTATTCAAATCTATTCTATTCCAATGTATTCTATTCGAAATTCGAATTTCGGAAAACGGTTATATTGTTATATTCTTTCTATTCTTTTATATTGTTTACTCTATTCTATTTTAATTTATATGCTATTCTTTTTTTATTCAATTTGAATCTATACTATTTGAAATTCGAATTTCGGAACATGATTATTTTCTTTCTATTCTATTGTTTCTTTCTATTCTATTTTTTCTATTCTTGTCAATTCTATTATTTTATTTTCTATTCTGTTCTAATTTATTCTTTGTTGGAAAATGGTTATATTCTTTCTATTTTATTCTGTAGGATAGAAAATTTGAGGGGAAATTAGATGTGTGCTGGGGGTGATTTTTTTCTTTTTTTTTGGGGGGGGGGGAGATTCTTGCTAGGAGGGGGGATTGAGGGGGATTTGAGCTAAGATATGTGCTGAGAGGGGCATATGAACTAGGAGGAAGGGAATTTTTGCATTCAGGATGGAGAGTGGGGAATCATTTACTGGCCTCTTCCTTGTCTGAATGAATAGTCAGTGATCTGCACCACTGTCCCCCTCTGTCCTCCAGCCCCTACGCTGTCCCCCTCTGTCCTCCACCCACCACTGTGTCCTCCACCCCTCACGCTGTCCCCCTCTGTCAACCACCCCCCACGGTGTCCCCCTGTGTCCTCCACTTCCCATGGTGTCTTCCTCTGTCCTCCACCCCCCCCCCCCACAGTGTCCCCCTCTGTTATCCACCCCCCATGCTGTTCCCCTCTGTCCTCCACCCCCACGCTGTTCCCCTTTGTCTTTCACCCCCCTGTGTCTTCCACCCTGTGTAAGACACCAAAGGGGGGGTGTATATACTGGGAAGCTCAGTTCTGCTAATAAGAAAACCATTTTTATTTGTGTCTATGACTTCTGATGGATGGTTAGCTTCATTCCTTGTCTGAAAAATCATTGTCAGTAGGACAGGAAGTAATGCCGCGTACACACGGTCGTTTTTCGGCATGAAAAAAAAACGGCGTTTTTAAAAACATTTAAAATGATCGTGTGTGGGCTTCACATTGTTTTTCGGCTTCTGAAAATTTTTAATGTCGTTTTTTAAAATTTTGTTTTTCGGGTTGTAAATAATGATCGTGTGTGGGTTAAAACAAGCGAGTTATAAAACGGGAGCGCTCGTTCTGGTAAAACTACCATTCATAATGGAGTAAGCACATCCATCACGCTGTAACAGACAAAAAAGCGTGAATTGTCTTTTACTAACAAGGAATCAGCTAAAAGCAGCCCAAAGGCGATTAGAACTTCCCCGTCAGAGTGCCGTCGTACATGTTGTACGTCACCGCGCTTTGTTCATAATTTTTCAAAAACTATGGTGTGTGGGCAACATCGTTTTTAATGATGAAGTTGGAAAAACTTCGTTTTTTGGACATGCTAAAAAATTACGTATTTTTTTTCATGCCGAAAAACGACCGTGTGTACGCGGCATAAGGCTAAATCTCTCTAAAAGCCTTATAGGGATACTATGGAGTGTTTCTGGACACTTATTTAATAAATAACACTATTTCATATATCTCTGAGCCTACTGCATACATTGAAATATTTTTGCTTATCTACTATAAATACAAATTTCTTTAGTCAATATAGAATATAAAAAATGCCCCAGGAAATTACAATGTAGCCAACATATAGATACCATGAGAATAATAATGCCATCACACTTTTAAATTATATCTTCGTTGCCTGCTTCCAAGGAACATATCTATACTTCAGAAGTTGGGGACTATACTGGGGCTTCATGAATAAATGATTTTGCTGGCAGAACAATGCAGCTGATGTGCTCACGGTACACAGAAATGTGAATTTATTGTCTATAAACAGCTGGAGATTTTCTCACACAAAGAATTCCCATCATTTCCATGCAAAGGGCAGAATGTCTTGATTAGCACATGGCTGTGACAATTGAAAATAACAGGAGGGGTATACTGGGAGTTCCACAGGCAGCCATGGCATTGCATACATGCTGCGAAATGTGAGGCGATGCGTTCCTCTGTACAGCTGTGACATCACACAGCCCTCTGAGCATTTCCATATGTAGGGTCAGATGTATCGTATCGACCTACACAGCGCAGGCCGCGCTCCTATAACATAAACTGACGGCGTGAGAAGCAGGAAGTGACTTTGGGAAGGTTGCAGGGTGAACCCAGCACCACTTTTTAAATACAGGAATACTAGCAGTGGCTAGGGAATACCACAGGATAATTTTACTTCTGCGCTACTTAGCTACATCAGCCCAAGGGACTATTAATATTAAAGGCCACAACAATTATTTTTAGAACGTCTTTTCGAAGAGCTTTTATCTGTTTCTCATTTTTCCTAAGCATTTAAACCCATAACATAAATCATGTTCTCACAGTTTAATGAGAGACTTTAAAGTGCAGCTAAAACATGAAAAGTATGATTTTATGTATTTAGGGAGTCAAAGGATGTTTATTGTAGCTTGCCAAATAAAGTTTTTTTATATGTTTTCCCAATAAGGAGGTTCACAATTCCAAGGCAGAATTTAGAGCGGGGGCATTTGTTAAAAAAAGTTTAATCAGTTGCATTTGTGCAGCAGTTTGCAAATCTGTCACAGACATGCAAATGATTTATCATAATGCTGCGTTTCATGTAAATCTATCATACTGCTTTGTACTCTGTATTAAATTTTGCACTAATGTAGTACATTTGCCTCTTTTCTAACTGTAGAAATTACAAAGATAGCAGAAATGCATTTAAAACGCTGTTTTCGGATAATTGCTGTTTAACCACTTGCCGACCGCCGCACGCCTATGTACGTAGACAGAATGGAACAGGCAGGCAGATTGGCGTACAGGTACGTCCATTTGAATCTGCCGCCCAGCGAGGAGTCCCGCGATTGTGGTCGGCAAGAGCAGAACGGGGGAATGCCTTTGTAAACAAGGCATTCCCCTATTCTACCTAGTCACTGATGACTGTTCCCCGTGATCGGGAACGGTCATCAGTGACGTGTAGCCACGCCCCCCTAATAGTAAGAATCACTTCCTAGGGAACACTAACCCCTGCAGTGCCACATAGTGGTTAACCCATTCACTGCCAGTGTAATTTTTACTGTAATCAGTGCATTTTTATAGCAGTGATCGCTGTAAAAATGACAATGGTCCCAAAATGGTGTCAAAAATGTGTCCACCATAATGCCGCAGTCACGATAAAAAAAACGAGTAAAAAAAAAATATTATTAATAAAAATGCCATAAAACAGTCCCCTATTTTGTAGAAGCTATAACTTTTGCGCAAACCAATCAATAAACTTGTATTGTGATGTTTTTTTACCAAAAATATGTAGAATAATACGTATCGGCCTAAACTGTGGAAAAAAAATAGTTTTTTTATATTTTTTGGGGGGGATATTTATTATAGCAAAAAGTCGCTCTTTTTTTGTTTATAGCGCAAAAAATAAAAATCGCAGAGGTGATCAAATACCACCAAAAGAAAGCTCTATTTGTGGGAAAAAAAGGACTTACATTTTTGTCACATCGCACGGCCGCGCAATTGTCAGTTAAAGCGACGCAGCGGCGAATCGCAAAAAGTGGCCCGGTCTTTAACCACTTCAGCCCCGAACAATATTGCTGGTCAAAAACCAGAGCACTTTTTGCGATTCGGCACTGCGTCGCTTTAACTGACAATTGCGCGGTCGTGCGACGTGGCTCCCAAACAAAATTGGCGTCCTTTTTTTCCCACAAATAGAGCTTTATTTTGGTGGTATTTGATCACCTCTGCGGTTTTTAGTTTTTGCACTATAAACAAAAATAGAGCGACAATTTTGAAAAAAAATTATATTTTTTACTTTTTACCATAATAAATATCCCCCAAAAATATATAAAAACATTTTTTTTCCTCAGTTTAGGCCGATACGTATTCTTCTACATATTTTTTGTAAAAAAAAAAATCGCAATAAGTGTTTATTGATTGGTTTGCGCAAAATTTATAGCGTTTACAAAATAGGGGATAGTTTTATGGCATTTTTATTAATATTTTTTTTTACTAGTAATGGCGGCGATCAGCGATTTTTTCGGTACTGCGACATTATGGCGGACACTTCAGACACTTTTGACACATTTTTGGGACCGAAAAAAGAGAGGTGATGAGCGCAAAAATAATATAGAGTGTGCTCAATAGAGCCTATAAAATAATTAAAGTGATCAATGTGCTAAGCTTAGTGGTCAATTATCAAATACATGAATGACAAAAATCATAATAAAGTGCTTGGTGCAAACAACAATCAGGAATCCTATTAAATGATGAATGTGTTAAATGGGCAGAAATTGCCTATTAAATACATATATAACACAATCGTTATAAGGTGCTAGTGCAATGGACAAATGAGGTTCCTAGTAAATGATGTCTAGGAAATCCAGTGAATTATATGGATAAACAGTTCATATAATGATGCAATTCATTTGGCAGATAATCTTTCCAAAATAACTTCCTGGTAATGAGCTCACAGAGTGCTTACCTTAACCCAAAAGGGTAGTAGCTTAGAGCGGTGTGTGACTGGCCTCTCTGGATCAGCGTGGTAGCTGTGTGGACATCAGCTGGAAGTAGAGCTGGGCTTCACCAAGATGGTGGCGATGAGAACTGGCCCTTTATTCTTCCACACGAGGCACATAAAAAAGTGTGTGTGTGTGTGTGTGTGTGTGTGTGTGTGAACTCTGTACGATCCCTCAGCAGGAATAACAAAGTCAGAAGACACGTGGCCCTGGGATGATACGCATGGGACCATTGGCATTTTTATAGCGATCAGTGCTATAAAAATGCATTGATTACTATAAAAATGCCACTGGCAGGGAAGGGGTTAACACTAGGGGCGAGAAAGGGGTTAAGTATGTTCCCTGGGTGTGTTCTAACTGTAGGGGGGGTGGACTCACTAGGGGAAATGACTGATCGCTGTTCATACATTGTATGAACAGACGGTCAGGCATTTCTCCCCTGACAGGACCAGGAGCTGTGTGTTTACACACACAGCTCCCGGTTCTCGCTCTGTAACGAGCAATCGCGTGTGCCCATCGGTGATCGTGGGCACACGCGCGGTAGTCAGGGGCGCGCGCGCCCCTATTGGCTGCTTGACAAGATGACGTATAGCTACGTGATCTCGCCCAGCAGAGCAGTTAACCACCAAAATGATCCGGGGCTTAAGCGGTTAAAAAATGGTTCAAATCACTTCTTAAAATGATTGTAAACCTACTTTTTTTTTAATAATAAACATGTCATACTTACCGGTTTTGTACAAGGCTTTGTACAATGCTACAATGGTTTTGCACAGAGCAGCCCTGATCCTTTTCTTCTGTGCCCCACACCAATGCTCCTGGCTCTACCTCTAAGGGGAGTTCCCCCATAGTAAGCCTCAATGGCTCCCCGTTAGCCGGAAAGGAAGCAGCAGGGGGTGTACACCTAATGTGGCCACAATGTTTTGCTTCGAGGCAGGAATTATACCTTCTGTCGAGTTTGGCAGGCATTACCGCCAGCAGAATGCAACCCATTTAAGTAATTGGGGCTGTGCTGCAACTGTCCTTAAACCATGCACAATGCACATTATTGAGCTGCAGTAATCCAGCATTTGGGTGTTTAAAAAGGGAGATGTGGGGGTGATACATTCCCCCCTCACTGCCTGTCAATTGCTCAGAAAGCAGCACAAGTGCAAACTAGGCCAAAGACATAACATTTATAACAAATGTGAGAAAACAGGCAGACACTTGCAAAGTGTCGCAGGACTCATAGTTACTGGTGACATCCAGTGGGAGGGGTGAAACACATCAAGCTAAGGCGAACCTGTGAGGGCTGTTTGCACATCAAGGCAGCGCTTTACGCTTAAAAAATGGATGTCCAATCACTGTGAAAGCTTGGAAGAATCTAGTACATCTTAAATGCTTTTTAATACATATTGGTGGAAGATAGGAGTCGTCCCTATATAGCGGCAATACACACAAGCTCATTGAATATCCAGGCTTAAACTTACCGACCAATCAGCAACCAACCAAATTTACCTGTCTAACAGTGTGTGTTAAAAACAGAAGTTTAGTTGCACACATTTGCAAATGCATGTGTAAGCTGCAGGCCCCGTCAAGGCGCTCTGTATACTGCAGTCCTAACTATAACATTGCATTTTAAGTCTCCTCAGTAGGAGCACATGACTGCTGATGGATAGATAAGGGGCAGGTGACTGGAGGTAGCCCAGCCCTCATTAAAGGGGCAGGAGCACACTAAACACACAGCACATGGAAGCAAAGGTGCCAGTGTGCTGCCTGACCATAATGACATAAATACAACAAACAAAAGTCACTGCCCCTACCTATGACTGGTCTATGCAATAAGGAGCGCTGGAAAGGGCGCATATACATACAAAAACATTGAATATCCAGTCTCAAACTTACCGACCAATCAGCGACCAATCAGGAGCACATGACTGCTGATGGATAAATAAGGGGCAGGTGACTGGAGGTAGCCCAGCCCTAATTAAAGGGGCATTAGCACACTAAACACACAGCACATGGAAGCAAAGGTGCTAGTGCGCTGCCTGACCACAATGACATAAGTATGTATATGCGCCCTTTCCAGCGCTCCTTATTGTATAGACCAGTCATGGGTAGGGTCAGTGACTTTTGTTTGTTGTATTTATGTCATTGTGGTAAGGCAGTGCACTGGCACCTTTGCTTCCATGTGCTGTGTGTTTAGTGTGCTCCTGCCCCTTTAATGAGGGCTGGGCTACCTCCAGTCACCTGCCCCTTATCTATCCATCAGCAGTCATGTGCTCCTCCTGAGGAGACTTAAAATGCAATGTTATAGTTAGGACTGCAGTATACAGAGAGCCTGCAGCTTACACATGCATTTGCAAATGCGTGCAACTAAACCTCTGTTTTTAACGCACACTGTTAGACAGGTAAATTTAGTTGGTTGCTGATTGGTCGGTAAGTTTGAGCCTGGATATTCAATGTTTTTGTGTGTATATGCGCCCTTTCCAGTGCTCCTTATTGTATAGACCAGTCATAGCTAGGGGCAGTGACTTTTGTTTGTTGTATTTAATATACACCAGCTCCAACCAGAGACAGGAGATATTCCTTTAAATTTCATACCTGGGGGGTGTGTATATTATGCATGTAAAGTAGTGCATGTTTCCCATGTTTAGAACTATATTTGCACAAAATGTAATTTCTAAAGGAGAACAAAGTAATTTAAAACTACTCGTAGCTATTAATGAATTGTCGGTCTTAGCAATACAAATCAAGTCATTGAAAAAAACGGCAGGGATTACCCCCCCCCCCCCCCGTCCATTACCAGAAAAAAAAGCGAACCCCAAAAAAAAGCATGGGGGTCCCCCCCAAATTTCATATAAGGCCCTTCAGATCTGGTATGGATATTAAGGGGAACCCCGCGCCATTTAAAAAAAAATATGATGTGGGGTTCCCCCCAAAAATCCATACACCAAAATAAAAATAAAAATGCCATGGGGTTCCCCCAAAAGTCCATACCAGACCCTTATCCGAGCACGCAACCTGGCAGGCCGCAGGAAAAGAGGGGGGATGAGAGAGCGCCCCCCTCCTGACCCGTACCAGGTCAAATGCCCTCAGCATGGAGAGGATGTCCCCATGTTGATGGGGACAAGGGCCTCATCCCCACAACCCTTGCCCGGTGGTTGTGGGGGTCTGCGGGCGGGGGGCTTATCGGTATCTGGAAGCCCCTTTAACAAAGGGGAACTCCAGATCCCGCCCCCCTATGTAAATTGGTAGCGGGGTACATTGTACTCCTACCAGAAAGTGTAAAAAAAAATAAAAAACAAACAGACACAGCTTGGGACAAGTACTTTATTAAAAATAAAAAAAAATTAAAAAAATTTCAGCGATGTAATCCCGTCTCTCGATGTCCAACGATGATCCATTCTCCAGCGACGCTGCAGTCTCCACTCATTCTCCAGCGAGGAATGAAACCCCCATGACGCGTAAGAGAGGGTGGCGTCACCCATCCACGTCATTGGGTAATCCCCTCTTTTCCTGCGGCCTGCCAGTTTACGTGCTCATATAAGGGTCTGGTATGGATTTTTGGGGGGAACCCCACACCATTTAAAAAAAAATGGTTTGGGGTTCCCCTTAATATCCATACCAGACCTAAAGGGCCTGATATGGAATTTGGGGGGACTCCCACTCTTTTTTTGTGGTTCGTTTTTTTCAATGACTTTGATCTGTATTTCCAGGACCGACAATTCATTAATAGTCGCAAGTAGTTTTAAATTACTTTTTTTCCTTTTAGAAATTACATTTTGTGCAGGGACAGTTCTAATTATGGGAAACATGCACTACTTTACAGGCATACTATACACACCCCCCAGGTACAACATTTTAAGGAACATTTCACTTTTATTGTTTCACTTTAAGCATTATTAAAATCACTGCTCCCGAAAAAACAGACGTTTTTAAAACTTTTTTTTACATTGATACATGTCCCCTGGGGCAGGACCTGGGTACCCAAACATGTTTTATGACATTAACTTGCATATCAACCTTTAAAATGAGCACTTTTGATTTTTCATGTTCGTGTCCCATAGACTTTAACGGTGTTCGCGTGTTCGAACTGATTTTTTGCCTGTTCGCAAAACCGGGAAGTGTTCGGCTCATCCCTAGTCAGGATAACTGAACCACTGCCCGGCCGTCATTTTGCTATAGGCCGGGCGGGAAGTGGTTAAAGTGAATAACTCAACACCAAGTTCACTATATGGACCACTTATGTATTTATTGATCACATCCCCCCTTAATCTCCTCTTCTCCAGACAGAATAAATTACAGTTCTTCTAATCTTTCCTCATAGCTGATGCCTCTTATCAGTTTGGTACTCACAAACGTTCACCTGCAAAAGACAGAATATTAAATATTAGAATCATTTTTATACTTTTGCATGGTGAAATATTTGGAAATAGAGTGTAACTGTGTTCATAAATTTCCCCCACTATTTTGGGAAATGTAATAGATCTGATTATTACCTACTGTCGGGTTAACAGGCTCCTTTCACAAATATTTGCGCACATTTATGCAAATTACTTTCTAAATGGCACCCCAACACACATACACAGTATAAAACAAACACACTTTTTCATACAATGAGGCTTCTTAAGCTGAATGGGCGCCATAACTCAATGCACGAAAAAGCACATTGAGATTCATGTCTTTACGCACACATAAGGTATGAATGGAGAATTTTTTGCTGCAAAGGAATGTTTAAACACTGTTCAGGTGGGCATTTAAATGGCGTGCTTGACAGGATGTTTTGAAATCTGGGTCCAGTTTGGTATTGTTTACTGAACTAAACAGCTTAACACACATGTGGGGGGTCAGTGAGTGTTGAAGAATGATGCCCCAATCAGTGACCATTGCTACCGTATCTATTGATTCCCTGATAGCCAGGTGATGGGAGATTTATCTAAATGTAGACAGAATGACACCTGAAAATGATGTGTTCTGAATTTGAATCTGTATCTAGTGCCTTTTTGAACACTAAAGCCCCATACACACCATCAGATTATCTGCAGATTTTTGTCTTCAGATTTACCAAAACCATGTAGTACAAGGGCCTGCCTGATTGCATACAAATTGAAACTCTTAAGGTTTGACCTCATATTATATGGTTTTGGTAAATCTGAAGACAAAAATCTGCAGATAATCTGATGGTGTGTATGGGGCTTTAGGGTCTATTTATAAAAAAATAAATACATCAACAAATCTCTTTGTGAATGTCTCAACATTAGTACAAGTATAACAAATAACTATTTGTATGTAATATGTGAATAATAGTTTCCTTGTTGCCTTTCACTGGGTGAAATTACCTTACATTCAGTTCTAGTAGAAAAATAGCTATAAGAGCATTTGACCATGAGAGTTAACATTACATTTGCCTGGCAAAAAGCAACAAGAAAACTATTACACACACAGTATATTACAAACATTACAGGTATAATTTTTTACTTTTGCATGCATGTTGAGATATTCACTGTTGTAAGGAATAAAGGGCCAGATTCACAAAAGAGATACGACGGAGTATCTCAGATACTCCGTCGTATCTCTCAGAGTATCTATGCGACTGATTCATAGAATCAGTTACACATAGATAGCCAGAAGATCCGACAGGTGTAATGGACTTACACTGTCGGATCTTAGGATGCAATACCGCGGCCGCCGCTGGGGGGAGTTTGCGTCGTAAAGGCGTCGGGTATGCAAATTAGGAGTTACGGCGATCCACGAAGATTTTTCCCGTCGTTACGTCGTCGCAAGTGTTAGATTTCCGTCGCAAAGATAGTGCACCTTTAATATGGTGGAAAAGTACTCCACCATGTTAAAGTATGCCCCTCTTTCCCGCTTCGCTTTTAAATTTTTTTTTAATTTTTTCTTTTTCCCGGCGTAAGTCATTTGATCACGTCGCGATTCACAAAACGTTGGCGCGTCGTAATTTTGCGCAAAATGCATCGGGAAATTTGCGACGGGAGCATGCGCAGTATGTCCGGCGCGGGAGCGCGCCTAATTTAAATGGTACCCGCCCCATTTGAATTGGGCCGCCTTGCGCCGGACGTGTTTACGATACACCGCCGCAAATTTCCAGGTAAGTGCTTTGTGGATCGGGCATTAAATTGGAAAACTTGCGGCGGTGTAATGTAAACGGGTTACGTTACGCTGCGCCCAAGCTACATAAATCTGCCCCATAATTTCCGAGTTTTGGTACATACTAAGCTGATGCCTGTCCTGCTTTGTCCTGGAGGACAGGATGCCCCCTCCCCCTCAGGAATGTAATCTGTTAAACCCGACTCCGCAATGTTTGATATCCTTTTGATTAGCCCCTCCACGGACAAAAGGGAAGTGCAACTGTCAACATAATTGCAATGATCAAAGGGCCAGCGAACTATTGGAGATTATATGGCCAATATCGCCCCCAGAGGCCAGATATGGCAGGACAGTCAGTAACAAGGACGAGGGACCTGGAAGTGCAACAATTGGTCAAAAGGCAAATGGGCTGGCAATGGGAGGGAGTTTGAATGAGGTATGACTGAGGTCCTTTAAAACAGGACATTTGTGAATGAGAGAGCTCTCTGTTACATCTGAGAGCTCAGCCAGGAAGGACGCTGCCTCACAGAGAGAATAAGTATCCATTATTTTTATTGTTGTTATAGACTTTACAGATATCTGTTGTTAGAATATGATATTCCTACTTAAAGGAAATAAATATAACTTTACTCAAGTGCATCTGTCTTTATAATTTAACAGTAGAGCATTAGGCCTAGCATACTCTGATAGGTTAGACTAGCAAAAAAGGGACAACTACACATTAATACATTTATGCGATAGCTATATGTTATAGGGTAAAATAGTGTATATATATTATTGCATCGCGTTCGACATTCACAATGCATGTTTTTTTTTTTAAAGTGTTTATTATGTTTCAAAAAAAAGAAAAAGGAGTTAATACAAAAACAGTGCCAATTGGGCATACCCTGGCTTGATTTGCATACATAAAGACAAAAAGAAACAAAAGAAGAGGAATAATAACAGGTAGCTTCTTCAAGTTACTTTAAAGCTCAAGATGTCAAAAGGGAACAAACGGCTTAAATCAAACATGTATATAAGCATAAAATAACGCTATGATGAGCGTGTTAAACAGTGGGCAAGGAGAACTAGAGAGGGTAACAACAGTAGAGTAGTGAACATTGTGACATGTTTTGAGTACCGCACAGAGTCCTTTGCAGGTATTTGGTGCAAGGGGAAAGGGATGGTACAGGACCTGAGTGAGGATAGGTGGGAACTTGGGACAGTTTGAGAGGTAGGTGTAGGAGCCATATTTGGTCCGACGGCCCTAGGTCCAGTCTGTGTTATCTAACACAAGGGTGCGCTTCTATTGTCCGCGATCCACATTTCCCAGGTTTTGGTAAATCGTTTTGTGGACACAATGCATGTTTTTTAATAAATAGACCTAGGTGTAAGAATAAGTAATAAAGCTAAGATGATCTGACTCATTCAACAGTCACACTGATTAACGTATGTTAAACATGTTATGTTATGTTAAATATGTTGTGTAACTGTGTGTGAAAACTTGAAAACTTTGCACTGATCTTAATATGTAGACTAGCGTTGTCACTAATTACAGGAGGAAAATATTTATGAATTTAGTGATACTGTTTTATTGACAGTAGATATAACAACCCAACCTTTCCCAATCTCCAACCTACACTGCCAAGAATGTGTCATAATAACCTCCCATCTGCTGCAGTCTTCCCTCAGGTGCTAATATCTAACCACAGCATAGCTAATTCTGCAATTGCCAATGAATTGGGAGGTCATGTGAAATATCAAGCTTCACTACCCAAGGTATCAATTTAATTTTAAACATATTTAGATAAGATAACCCTCTAACCTCCTGCAAATGGAAATCCAGATCCATAAATGCTCTGTACATGGGCTAGTTTTATTGTATATTTCAAGGGACAGTTTTAGAAAAGAAATGGAACGAAGAGGGAACATTTACTAAATTTTCATACATTGATATGTAAACATCTGCCTGGCAATACTCATAACCCAGCAAATGATATACAGTATAATAATACAATGGTCATTTTATTTGTGGTCAGTGTAGTACCACCCCTATGCTTGTAGTGTGAGTTAGTGTAGTATCATACTTACATTGATGGCCAGTGTAGTACCACTGTTACAGTGGACAGTTTAGGGGCCTATTAGATTCTAGAAGGCCCCATATAACAAATCTGGGTTATATCTGCCCCCCAGATACTGCCACATTATGTGAATGAATAAGAAGTACATACTGTAGTACCACTAGTTCTTTAATTTAAAACATAATTGCTACAGAAGTAAATCTATCGTCAGTCATGTGATCCAGTGATGCAGAGTCACATCAATGAGCACAGTGCTTGGTAAAAGATAAAACATGGGGACAAGGTGTTTTGCCAGGGGGTACCCCCAGTCAAGGTACCCCCTTGTTTAATAGCTTTTTGCATTGGGCCTTCCCAAAAATCCACATGCCATGCCAAGGTCTCATCTTCAGCCTGGTGACTTCTGGGTATCGATCCTCAGCCAGGCTGAGGTTTAATTAGCCAGGCCAAGGTGATGTCACTCCCACGCATGCACAGGGATTCAGCCATCTGGATGTAGCACCCTGGAGTTTAGGCAGGGTTGCTCCTCACAAATTTACTTGCCAGGAATAATTTTCCTGGTTGATTGTTAGACATATTGATTTCTCCCTAAGTTTGGCCTTGTTGCACTTTTCTCTTCTACCACTAGGTGGCAGATACTTGGCTTTACTATATATGAGAAGGGCAACACAAGGTTAGGTTTTGGGTATATGGGGTATCTCAGCCATTGGGCAGGGGTTTTCTTGAATCCCTTGGCCTGCTGGGAGAGCCTATATATTTGGGTGGAGTCAGGTGATTTATGTTCTGTGCCACCTGGACGGCTGTCTGGGTGAACGTGTGTTGTACTGCCAGGGCTGCTAGGCGGGAGATGGGGCCTATCCCGGACACATCTGGCTGCTAGGCTGTCTGAGGGCCTATCCAGAACCAGAAGCAAGAGAGCAGCACAGGGTTGGGACTATGGCTTGCAGTCCAACCAAAAGTGACGGTTTTGCTGGCCAGAGAACCTGACATGGCCGGAAGCTGTCACCAGTAAGGGACTTGCTGGCCAGAGAACCTGACATGGCCAGAGGTAGAAGGGAAGCTGTCACCAGTAAGGGACTATCCACCTAATTACCAGGGACCACAGTGAGTAACTAAAGCAAGTCCCGGAGCAGCATTCTCACCAACCGGGGACAGTAAAGAATCAGGAAACTTCAGTGGGTATCAAGCCAAGGACCCAGCCAGTGGAGGTGCGGCTTGCAGAGCAGCCTTGTGTGTCAAGCCAGGGACTGAGCAGGGCAGTGGGGTGAAGCTTAAGAGGTATCTTGAGGGCCAAACTAGGAACCAAGCAGAGAGGCGGGGTTGACGCTTGAGGAAGATAGCACGTGAAGATTGAGGAGCTCCAGGGAATTTAGTGGCAGTGAATCAGTGGGTCCAGTGAAAGTGGGCTGAAGAACTACAAGGAGCGATTGTAGTGAATGTGAAAGAACTGTTACGCTTTGTGTTAGGAACTGTTAAAGACTGTTGCCATAGGAGACGGCATTCCTGCAGATGTGGCGTCTTGCTGGATGCCTTTCCCTGCATGGCTGTCCTTCTATTGAAGTCCCAGAGTCTGCCAATTAATCTTGCAACTACCTAAGGGTGTCTTGACCCTAACCCTCTCTCCCCCAAAAAGTTTGTTAAGATAAATAAATGTTCTTTTGCTTTCAAGAAGTGTCTGGCGCTCAATAACTTTAACTACTCTGCACCCACCGTGCCTCACAACCCACTACATACAGAAGGATGTCAGCTATCCTTGGCCCTGGAGGTTCTCATTAGAGTAAAGGTCATGGGACCTTGCTACATGGGTGTGAGCAGCTCAGTGTACAGTGTGGGTAGGTGGGTAAGTAACCTTATTGCAGAAAAGACATGGTATGTCTTTTTTTTTTAAGAACTCCATCCAGTGGTGGCTGGTGTTTTTTTTCTTTTGGGGGCGCCAACCACCCCCCCAGTCGGTCGGTGGCACCCCCCGCCAGGACGGTCAGGACATCAAAGCCCCACACTTACACCATCTAAGAATCGGAAGGGTGGGTAGCGTGTCCGGTGAGCAGCAGCTTTTTTTCTTTCTCCTCCTGTGCATTACGGCACATCTTCCGCCGAGCATCTCTCACCTCCACCGCCTAAGCGTCCAAAAGGATCGCCTGTCTGTTCAGCCAATTGGGAAACGAGTATCAGACCTGCTCTTTCCGTTTGGCGATTCAGTGTTAGAATAGTGAATATTCATTTGTTATTCTAACACACCTGAGTGGGCTCCGAGTGCAATGTACTGTGACGGGAGCCCACCCTATTTTGAAGCCTATGGTTCTAATCAGGTAATCTGTAATTTATGCGCCTGTCATCCGAAAAGGGGCCAGATGCTTGAATAGGGGATAGCAACAGGGATGGAAAGGGGAGGCAGAACCCGTGTGCCCTTAATGGACGAGCCGCCGCTGACTCCATCTAACAATTTTACAATTTTACAACAAAACAATTAACCAACTTTTGTTTTTGAGTTTAATACTGCTTTAAACTGGCATGGAAAAAAAAACACAGAACTACATAGAATGACTAGTATCTGTTGCTTGAGACCTGTACAATTCCTATGCAGCTTGCAGAGGGCATAGACATCGTTCCCAGTCCCTCCATAAAAGCTATATTGTTGCAGTCAGGAAGGCTGTACATGTGTGCCCTAATACTTAAGTATAGGGCATGTAGTATTTGTAAAACATATCCCCGAAGTAAGGCAGTGAAACAGAGCTAAATCCAAGTACCTTTTGCATTCTATATAGCAGTGTTTTTGTTTCCCCTACATGTTCACATCATATGTGTTGGACTGCATCAGGCATCTTTACCTAACACAGTCTCAACACATAGACAAGGCAGTTTGCTTATGTCCTATTAATTTAGTTTGCACCATTACTGCATTGAAAAACAGTAGGACATGCTGTACTTTTTTCAGCACAGTGTGTGCATAAAGATAAATAAATGTAATTTTGTGACATTTCAATAAAGTTACAAGAAAAAAAGTAATAATTTCCAATCCTTCACAGTGCACACCAGCAGCCGAGCAAGTATGCACATTGTTGTTGTGAATGGGCCCTAACTTCAACAGTTCTACAATGTTCTTGACCTTCTAAAATTTCTTATGACTGTCTGCTCCTAGCTGTCTAGAAAACTAAAGTATTTTTATGCAATGGCAGTTGGAAAAAGTACGTTTAGTGTCACCAGATGTTCTTCTCTCCGTTCCCACCAGCTACAAAAAATATTAACTTTAACTTGCAAAGTTTGTTTTTACTAATCTTTACTTTATGACCTGTTCCTTCGTAACTTGCTTTGCCTGAAAGAGCTGAAAGCAGGATTTGGGTTGAATTGTCCCACCTAAATGTCGGGGGAATTGAAAACAAGAACTTAATTAACCAAGAGGTAGACAAAGCACAGAATAAAATACGTCTGATATGTTTTAATTTCTTTCAGGGGGAATCAATAGAATTTTTCAATCTCCAAAGAAGGAAAACAAAGTTCCAAGACTTTTTCTTCTATCATTTTTAAATTAAATCTGAAAATACCCCACAGCTACAACCTAGAGTATCATGTCAGTTATTATTTCCAGCAAAGCAATTGTCTGTACCTCATTCTGATGTTTTCGCCAGAATTATTATTATTTACTTTGTAACTTATTGATGCAAATTGAAAGCACCGTTTTTACATAATAATGTAAAATGTCATTTATGTGTTAATAAGCATTTTTATTTTTATTTTAGCAGGATCTCTGTAACTTCCAAATTAAAGGAGTTGTAAATAAAAAAATGTTTTATTTGCTGAAATGACTGTTTACAGGGTATAGAGAAATAATTGTTAACTGATTCCTTTTAAAAACGATTAAAAATTGATAAAAATCAATCATATAATGTACCTGTAGTTTCTAGTTTCGTTTTCCCTCTTCCTACTATTTTATGGAGAAGTTGATAGGGGTAGGTCTTTGTTTGACAAATCAAGTAGAGCAGCTTAGGGTGACAACACTTATGCCACGTACACACGATCATTTTTCAGCATGAAAGAAAACTTTGTTTTTCAGCATGTCCAAAAAACAAAGTTTTTCCAACTTCATCATTAAAAACGACGTTGCCCACACACCATCGTTTTAAAAAAATGATGAACAAAGCGCAGTGACGTACAACACGTACAACGGCACTCTAAAGGGGAAGTTCAATTCGGCTTTGGGCTGCTTTAGCTGATTCCTTGTTAGTAAAAGACGGTTACTCTATTATGAACGGTAGTTTTATCAGAACGAGCGCTCCCATCTCATAACTTGCTTCTGAGCATGCGCGGGTTTAAAACGTAGTTTTAGCCCACACACGATCATTTTTTACAACCCGAAAAACGAAATTTTTTAAAACAACGTTAAAAAAATGCAGCATGTTCAAAAAAATTTTTTTCGTTTTTCAGAAACTGAAACACACGATCATTTTAAATGACGTTTTTTAAAAACAACGTTTTTTTCATGCTGAAAAATGATCGTGTTTACGCGGCATTATTCTACATGGATGGCAAGTGAGTGTTGTAACTCTAAGGCCCCATACTCACGACCAAACATGTCTGCTGAAACTGGTCCGCGGACCAGTTTCAGCGGACATGTTCGTTCGTGTGTAGGCAGTAACGGACAGGATTCCAGCAAACATTCGTCGGCCAGACCGTTTTCCAACGAACAACTGTTTCCTGGTCTTGCTTTAAAACAGTCTGCTGGAATCGTGTACGTCAGACATGTTCGGTCGTCTGTACACAAAAGCAGCGTACAAAAACCCCGCGCATGCTCAGTCCAAATGAGGAGACGGGAGCGCTCGTTCAGGTAAAACTCGCGTTTGTTTGGGATATGGCACATTCGTCATTAGAAACCTTTTATTCTAGCAAGAGAACAATGTCTTAAAAAGGCGCACTAAACCACAGTTTCTTGCCTCGTTTTATTAATTCTTCTCTTGCTATAATAACCCCGTTCTCTTGCTGATGCAATTTCAATAGAGTTGTCCCATACTGAAATGTCAATTTCTTGCTTGTGATGTAATCTTTTAATAATGTTTTCTATGCCAGACGTGTGTTTTGGTTGGTGGTCCTCCATAATTTATTGTAGTCATTTTTGTAAAGGAATGTGCATCTTTTTATTTTTTTCTGTTGTTTCTAGTTATGTCACCATTTTCTTTATTTTTTTTTTTTTTTGTTGTATTTTTTTTTTTTGTGTTTTCATTTGAGAATATTGAACCATGTTGGCACACCAAATGTCCCCCCCCCCCCAAGGAGTGTGTCCTTTGTAAATGACCCATTGTATATTTATTAAAGGTTTGCTGCCTAATAATCCCCACAGTATAACAAACAATAGACATGTTTTCAAATGAAAGCAAAAAGCCTTTTATTTAGGCAAATGTCATCACAAAAAATAAACAGAACGGCAGCACTAGAATAGATAGCAAACTATATGCAAACTTGCATTTCCAACATGGTGAAGGATAAACTTCCAAGCCTCAGGAGCCAAATCCAAAAATATGAAGCAGCAGCACAGAAACAAAGGAACCCAAACTGTTGTAGTCCAAACAATATGTCCTTTATGTGGAAGGAAATGGAAGGCAGAAAATCAACGTTTCCTCCTCTTTCCAACCTTCCCTCCAGGCAGCCTTACAGCGGATCTTACACGGGCTCTTGCAGGTGGGGTCGATGTGGCAGCAGGAGGATGGTGTTCCGCAAGCCGGGCCGGGTCACATAGCCCAGTCTCTGGGGTCAGCAGGCCCTTCTGCATCCACCAAAGGACCTGGTTCATCAGGGCCTTTGCCAGTCTTCTCTGGTCCTCCTCCCCTTCATTCAAATCATGTGCCAAGGAGGCACTGAAGGCCTCTGTGGGGTTGAGGGGGGCCCTCATGATGGCGCTTGCCTCCTGTATCATGCGGAGGCTTGCCTCCTCCACAGGCCTCAACTGCCTCCTTCGGCCTGATGGCCTCACCTGGGGGGGAGAAGACTGGCTGGTGGTGGTTCTCCTGGCCGGGGGGACCTGCTGCAGGCCACTGGGCCCAGCCTCCTCCTGGCTGCCACTGACCCCGGCCTCCTCCTGGCTGCCACTGACCCCGGCCTCCTCCTGGCTGACAGACACGTGAGGATCTGCCACCTCCTGGCTGATCTCTTCTTCCTGTGTGCAAAAAAAAGGACATTTTTTACAATTTCGCTAAATAAAACCACACTCATTTTCATGTTTTTCGTTTAGCATTTTCTGTTCATTATTACTTGAATAGACTCTACTTCTGACCCCTGCAGTTGTCATCCCTGACACCTATTTGTCTGTACACCTTTTTTTTTAGCTTTTTCCCAGCTTGGCTTTTCTTTTACAATATCAAATCATTAATCCACCAATAATTATTTACGCCAGAAATATAGAGGAAACTACTATACCTCCTCATCGAAGGGTGGCAGATCTGCATCTCTGTCAGCCAGGCCCTCTTCCTCCGACTCTGCAGGGCTGTGGTCATCTGGGGAATGTCCGCTGGAAGGTAGCATGGAGGAAAGGTTGGAAGAAAGACTAGACATCGTTTTCCTGCCTTCCATTTCGTCCCGCAAAAAAGCCATCTGTTTGTAATACCACAGTTTGGGTTCCTTTGCTTGTGTTGCTGCTGCTCCCGATTTTTTGCTTTTATTAGCTTTATATGCTCTTCTGTATGTGCTTCTCAGGTTGGCAAGTTTATCCTTCACCATGTTGGCAGTGCATCCTGGCACCCATGTTTGCATATAGTTTGCTAGCTCTTCTAGTGCTGCCGCTCGTACATCTTTATTGCAATATAACGCGTGTTTTGAATTCCACAGGATGGGCGTGTCCTGATATTTTTGTAGTAAGGCCTCTATAGATTCCTTAGTTTGTAGGAGGTCCATTTTCCGTTATGAAATATGATATTTCTTTTTGAGTCTATATTCGCAAAACATAAACCAAAGAAAAATAGATATTCAAAATGATCAGCGTTGACCTTGATATAATATGTGTCTTCAAATTTATTACCTATATCTAATTACAAACACAGTCTCTCTTGTTTAAACAATGATTGGCAGCTCGGCCGCATTGGTTGTACCAAACATTGATTTGCTAGATGCAGAGCCATTCTTAACATTGCAGTAACTATTTTTAATATAGAAAAATAAACAATGATTACAAATGACAGTATTCATCTAGGCACTCTTTCATGTGTAAAATATCATGCCCCTGACAATGGATGACATAAAAGACACTTCCTAATGACCTCTGTACAACCAACACTTGAACAATACTTTGCCTGATCAGAATACACCATTCAAAAACTTGTCAATGAGGTACAGCATTGTTCACATCTCTATTTTGTGAGGTGTCCAAAAGCATTTGGACACCAAAATAACATTGTGGTACCCCATAGACAGAATAGCTTAAAAAGGGTGCAACCAACAGCCCAAACCCCCATCCCATGTGTCTACATTTTCTAGGCCTCTGCTGATCCCATTTTTAATTTCCTTACCTTCCTGTCTCTCGCTCCTCGTTTCTCACGCTCGCCTAATTACCGCGTAAGATGCGTAATCACGGCGTGCACCTTTTAAACACTCCGCGTATTTATTAAACCCCGCCCTCGTCACCTTTGCTAGGCCCCTAATCAATGTGTTTAGGGAATATGGCGTTAACTGTGTATGTTCTGGATGCGCTCGAAGATTCTCCGCGTAACCTACGTAAACACGTTGTTTGCATTCTCTACACTCCGCGTATGTATTAAACGCCGCCCTCTTCTCCGCCCATGGCGTAACAATTCATCTTTTCCCCGCCCATAATCTCTGTGGGAAAGGAAAGATGGCGATGTCACACGAGCGGGCACGATGCTCTCATGCCACAAGTGAAGGGACAGAGGCAGGGACGTCCCGATCAAGGCAAAGAAGATATAAAGCCACTAATATGCGGTTCCAGGAAATGGTGGAGTTAGTTTACATCATGCGAAAGAAGGACTATGATGGTGAATTAGGGCCAAACAAGACCCCTAACCGCCGAAAGGCACATATTATGGACAAGGTGGCGAGGAGAATGCAGAGGATGTTTGGGATCACCAGGTCCAAGGAACAGCTGAGGAAACGCTGGTCAGATTTAAAATTGAGGGAGCCACATCAGATGAAGAAGATACTTAAAATTCTGCGTAAAAGTAAGTAAATATATTTTGGGGTTGGGGGGGGGGGGGGGGTTGATAGTCTGCAATAATGTGTTGCCATGTATATTTCACCATCTGCCTCCTTGGCCTGCTTGTAATTCTAAAGACATGTTGTCATTTATTTTTTATGACATAAATAACTACATATTTACAAATAGTGTTCTTAGTAAACCACGTAACATCACATAGTTTCTCAGAAAGGCTCGGTTATTCCAGGAACAACACACCTGGACATGGCTCACTGGCCAAAAACTTTGTTGGTAAACATTGTGTAAAAGCTAGTTATAAAAAAAAGAATTCGGAGAATGGGAAAGGCAAACAGGATTCATTCTAAAAACAGTGGTAATAAAGCAGATGTTTTCACATCTGCAATGCAGAGCACCTGTGTCTCCCCAAATCCAAAATGGGTTTTGGTAGGGTCTCCCAGAAATACAGTTTAGGGGGGACATCCATGTGTGTCACTTTGCTAAAAAGGGGCAGGATCAGAGCTTGCCATAGAAGTAATTCAAAAATGTAGTTTTGGTGAAAGATAAAAGTAAAGAAATGAAAGCCTCTTCTAAGCAATGTGTGCGATTTCTGCTCTCCAATATCTGTGTGCTGATGAGTATACATTTTTTTTGTTGTTATTTAGGGGAAAGAAGTCGCCAGCATTTGGAGGAGGCAGAGAGGGCCAGACAAGGCCAAAATCTTCCATCTCAACATGTGGAGGAGGAGGAGGATGTGGAAGGAGAAGAGGATGTGGTAGGAGAAGAGGATGTGGAAGGAGAAGAGGATGTGGAAGGAGAGGAGGAAGGAAGAAAGGAGGAAGAAGTAATTTTGGACTTAGAATTTATAGCAGATGAAGGGCAAGTGGCGGAAGAACAATTTGGCGAATTGAAAGAAGGTGGATTGATGGATGAAGGAGGAATCGAAGATGATGGGGAGGTGGTGGAAGAAGGAGGAGTGATAGAAGATGATGGGGAGGTGGTGGAAGAAGGAGGAGTGATAGAAGATGTCGAAGAGGTGGAAAGGAGAAGCCCATCAGGTCAGTGTCACCCTAGCTTGATTAAAAAAAAACATATGTAGATAGGCCTCATCAAATCAAAAATTTGAAAATGCCATTTTTTTTTATTTTTAGGTGAGGAGGATGGTGTGTCAATATTTTCACGTGCAAGTGCTGCTATAATTATTCAACAGGTAATGGAGTGCAGCACTGAAATGCACAATATGCGTGAAAGGATGGTTGTCATGGAACAGAATGTAACAAATGTCCTTTTGGAATGCAGCACGGAAATGGACAATATGCGGCAAAGAATGATGGTCATCGAATCTAATTTTAAAAATATTATTGACATGATGGGCCGTGTCAAAGACTGAAACACCCCCCGCCCATCCCCTGCCCCCACAAACATTTTTACTGTTTTAATAATGAATACGCCAAAATTTGAAGATACACACACAGTGTGCCAACATGTGCTATCTGCCATCACATAATATCTAGTGTTTGTGCTTTGTGGGTCCAACCCCCTCCTCGCTCCTCAAGTAGTTGAGAGGAAGGGTTTGCTCCCACAAAACACAGACATTGATCACCCATGATGTCAGATAGCACATGTGGCCATTTGTCTGTTGAACCAATGACATTTGGCGAGTTTGCACTGAATGTGTGTATTTTCAAATTTTGGCGTGTTCCAGTGTGAAAGCACACCATGACTGACTGCTGTTGTGATTTTTTATATTTTTATAATTTTTAAGTTCTGTTTTTGGTCAATGTTGTACATTTTTGGATACTATAAAGTTTAGACCATAAAGAATAAACACCCAAAAAAATGAAAGATATATATATATATATAGAATTATAAATCTCTATAATCACTGAATTTAGTGAAGTGGAGATTTGACTCCTAAATCTCCCCCACAAATATTCCTATTTAAAAACACACAAAAAAATGAAAAAAAAAAAGAAAACTAAAAAAAAAAAAAAAAAATCTGTTTTTGGGACTAAAAAATATGGCGAGAAGAAAAAATACAAAGGCGGTAAACACCCCACCAAAAATATTCTATATAGATATATATATATGTGTAAACAATAAATCGAACTATATTTGATAAACAAAACTGTGAACTTGTTAAAAAATGTATATTCTTGAAAATATTTTTTGTTTAATTACCTTAAAAAAAAATACACAAAGTCAAAAAAATATTGGAGACTCCTAAGTACAAAAGCAGGGAGTAATGAAAAAAAAGAAAAAAAATTTTGTGGTCATGAACAAGCAAAAATTAAAACACTTGACCTCAAAATGTACAAATGGAGTTGCTTCTTATTTCTAGACTCAATACCCTGTTTGTAGATGAGTGAATACTGTGCAAAATGTGGTTATTTACAAAAAGTGGAGAAATCAATTATGCACTAAAATTGCAGAAGTTAGTTAGAGAACCAGGAAGACAGATAAAAAGAGAAAAAGCATTAATGACAAACAACTGTATAAAGTCCAATGGTCTAATTATTTATTATTTTTGAGAATATTCCTTTCTTTGGGGGCCGAATTAGAAAGAAATATGATCTGGCATAGCAATGGCCCCCCGACCCATGAAGTACTCAACATATTTGTCGCGTACCTCACGAGCTGATTGGGGGGCCAAGCCAGCGCGACCAGTGTCCAGCCCGGGAAGGGGATCTGAGGGTAGTCTTGCCTCAGAACCGATGTCGGGTAGGTACGTCTGGGAGTGCCTGCGTAAAAAGTTGTGCAAAATGCAGCAGGCAAATACAACGGTGTCCAATTTATATTCCGCCAGATGTATCGATGTCCTGAACAGGCGGAACCGGTTGGTGAGTATCCCAAAGGCATTCTCGACTACCCTCCGAGCCCTGGCCAACCGAAAATTAAACACACTCCTCTCTGAGGTGAGGGTCCTCTGGGGAAAAGACCTCTCTGAGGTGAGGACCAAGCCCGAAAGCCTCGTCCGCTAGGAACACAAACGGAAGTCCTTCCACATTATCTTCATCTGGTGGCAATGCCAGACCACCAGTTTGGAGACGATCATAGAAATCAGTCCGTGCGAACACTCCCCCATCAGACATCCGGCCGTTCTTCCCCACGTCCACATATAGAAACTCATACTGTGCCGACACCACCGCCATCAACACAATACTATGATAACCCTTGTAATTATAATAGTAGGACCCCGAGTGGGGTGGGGGCACAATGCGGACGTGTTTCCCATCTATTGCTCCACCGCAGTTAGGAAAATCCCACCGCTGGGCAAATTGGGAAGCCACAGACTGCCATTCCTGTGGTGTGGAGGGTAGCTGTGGGGACAAACAAAAAAAGAGATTTAGTACTTTGGCACATAAACATCCTACAAGCATCCTTGTGAAACTTCACAGTATTAAAATTGCATTATAAAAAAGTGCATGGAGAAGTTGGGGAATGAAATATATAGGGCCACTTAATTAAGAGACTCCACAGCCCTCTGATGGGGACTAAAAAAGTTTAAAGGTGGAGGGGGGGGGGGGGACACAAAAACCAAAAAGTCGTGTTTTAAAAAATGGCAAGGTGGGTTTGTCACTAGGATAGCATGCTGGACAGGTTAATATTGGGTAAGGGACAAATATGCAGGTAGGTCAAGAAAAAAACATGTAAAGCTTATATCAACATGCATAGGGAGAAAAGGGAACGTTAGTTAAACACACAGCATATCTGGGAAATTAAAAATAAAGTTAGTTAGCAACATTATTACAGCCAGGAAACTTACCTTAATATACTCCTCATGCAGAACTTTGATGATGGCAGCACACGTGTCCGGTATGATGACCCCAAGCGCCTGCGGAGAGATGCCTGTCGAGAACTTGAGGTCCTGCAGGCTCCTCCCAGTCGCCAGGTACCGCAACATGGCAATAAGCCTCTGCTCGGCCGTGATGGCTTGGCGCATCACAGTGTCCTGGCTCGTGATATAGGGGGACAGAAGATCCAGCAGACTGTTGAATACGGGGTCCGTCATGCGGAGAAAATTCCTAAAGTCATTAGGATTATTCTCCTGGATTTCCCTAAGCAGAGGCATATGTGAGAACTGGTCACGCTGGTGCAACCAATTCTTGGTCCAGAAACGCCTCCGCCCCCTGTTTCTGGCCAAAGTACTGGAATAATGAACATATCCAGCAGCCATCCCATAAACAGCACCAACTCGCGAAAATTGACGCTGCTGCTCCATCATGGCTTCAAACCGGCCGGCTGGTCAGTCAAGAACACACTCAAACAGAAAGCACTCGCAAATCCAGCACTACCTGCGACGAACGCGTGACAAACAGATACGAGCGCACAGGATGCAACTGCAAAAGCAGAAACAACCTGCTAGCCTATAGCCGAATGACAACTACGATCCCGCAAGCACACGCACTGAACCCGTGAATACACGCTGTCAAAGCCTGGAGACCGAGAAGCGCGAATCAGCTCTAACCAAACCTTCACTAACACGAGCAAACCCGTAACTAGCAAAAGAGGAACAGAGGGCGGCGCCATTAAGTTTGGTCTTCCCCTTTATAGTGACGTCGTACGTGGTTTACGTGCACGCGTTCCGGTACGACGGGAATTTGGTCCGCTGGTGTGTACAAGCCAGCGGAACCAAACAAAAATCATCCTTGTACGCCGGAAACTGTCCGGCAGACAGTTTTCAGCGCACAGATCCGGTCGTGAGTACAAGGCCTAAAAGAGGCAGTATGTTAATGGCAAAGCAGCCTAAAAATAGAGGATAATAGGCTTAAAATTAAATGTAAGGACTAGTAATCTGCAATTTATATTTTTTTTGTACATGGGTTTAGATATGTTTTACCAATGCAGCTCCAGAAGGTTTTACACTGGTAAGACATAGGCTCCAACTTTGGAAGCACATGTTTCATTACAAGTGTAAATCAATGATTCCCTATGAGAGCCGTCTTAACTGGTCAGACTATCTTAATGTCAGAGCAAAATCTTTTTCTGGTTATTCAAGTCGGATGGAAGTAGGACCGATGTAGGACCAATGTTGCAGGGCAAAGTAGGATGACGGTTGTACAACAGTCGTGATATACCAGTGTGAACCCAGCCTTTGGCTAGGTTCATACTGGTACGACAAACACTCCGACATTGGGATCTCATGTCGCATTACGTTTAAAAATCAATGTTTCCCTATGGGAGCCATCTTAACTGGTCTGACACAAGTCGGTCTGACTTTGTAAATGCTTCCTTCACTACTTTGGCCTGACTTTGATCTTCCTTCAGCCCATTAAATATCACTGAAGTTGGCTCAAAGTCGGATCGCCGTCTTGACTGATCAGACTTTGGCATGCGACTTGTGTTCTGATGATCTTGAAGGGGAAATCCATGCCAAATTTGAAAAAAAAGGGCATGGGTTCCCCCTCCAAGAGCATACCAGGCCCTTTGGTCTAGTATGGATTTTAAGGGGAACCCCCATGCCTAAAAATAGCATAGGGGTACCCCCAAAATCCATGGCAGACCCTTATCTGAGAACACAGCCTGGCAGGGCAGGAAAGGGGGTGGGGACGAGCGAGGCGCCCCTCCAGAATTATACCAGGTCACATGCCTTTAACATGGGGGGGTGGGTGCTTTGGGGCAATATAAGTAGTGGCACACTGCGCACCTGGTATTAGAGCGGGAGAGCGTTGAGTCAACATCAGAAGAAGAACAGAGGGAGAAGACCCGGAAAAAGAGCGAGAAGACAGCAGAGAAGACCCGGCAGAGGCAGAAGACAGCCGACAGAGGGAGAAGAACGGGAGAGAGAGCAGAGAAAACCCGGAGAGGGGAGAAGAACCAGAGAGGGCTAGAAGACATCAGCGGAGGAGGTAGAAGACATCAGCAGATGAGGAAGAAGAGCCGGAGAGGGTAGAAGAAGTCGGAAGAGACGCTGCAGCTGCCTAATGAATCACTTTAAAAACCTGTGCACTGTGTTTTATTTTTGACACTTTGACTTTTAAGGGTCTGGTATGGATTTTGGGGGGACCCCAATATAGTTTTGTGGTGTGGGGGTTCCCCTTGAAATTCATACCAGACCAAAGGGCCTGGTATGCTCTTGAAGGGGGAACCAATGCCGTTTTTTTTTTTTGGCCATGGAGTTCCCCCTAAAAATTCATACCAGACACAGTGCCTGGTATTGTAGGGGATCAAAGTTGGATCCCCGTTCACTAAAGTCGGACGCATGATGGAATTCAAATCACAGGGCAAAATCAGATCCAAAGTGGTACGACTGTTGTGTCGTACCAGTGTGAACCTGATCTGAGGCCGGGTTTAGGCTGGGTTCATATTGATACTACATGACAGTCATATGACTGTCATCCTACTTTGCTCTGCAACATCAGTGCTACATCGGTCCTAGATCCATCTAAATTGAATGAACAGGATACTACTTTGATCCATCTTTGTGATAGTCTGACTTGTCCTTTCGACCAATCAAAACAATCCCAGTGTGACATAAATTCATTTTACTGCTGTTGCAATCACCATGTCGGATGTCACAAGTCGGATGGTAAGGACAAGGATCCTACTTTGATCTGACTTCAATTATATTTAGTGGGCTGAAATAGGACCAAAGACGGAACAAAGTAGTGCAGGAACCTTTTTCAAAGTCGGACTGACTTGTGTCGGACCAGTTAAGACAGCTTTTATAGGGAATCATTGATTTACAGTCCCTGACAAAAGTCTTGTCGCTTCTCTATGATGTAGAAACTCCTGCTATTAACTACTAGCCGACCAGCCGCCATCATTATAAGGCGGCAGGTCGGCTCTCCTGGGCGAGAGCCCGTAGCTATACGTCGGCTCTTCGAGCGCCCCCCGCTCACCCCCGACTCCTGTGCGTGTGCCCGGCGGGCTCGATCGCCGCCGGGCACCCGCGATTGCTCGTTACAGAGCGGGGACCGGGAGCTGTGTGTGTAAACACACAGCTCCCGGTCCTGTCAGGGGGGGAAATGCTGATCCTCTGTTCATACAATGTATGAACAGAGGATCAGTGTTTCCCCTAGTGAGGCCACCCCCCCACAGTAAGAACACACCCAGGGACATACTTAACCCCTTTCCCACCCCCTAGTGTTAACCCCTTCACTGCCAGTGGCATTTTTATAGTAATCCAATGCATTTTTATAGCACTGATCGCTATAAAAATGCCAATGGTCCCAAAAATGTGTCAAAAGTGTCCGAAGTGTCCGCCATAATGTCGCAGTACCGAAAAAAAATCGCTGATCGCCGCCATTACCAGTAAAAAAAATATATTAATAAAAATGATACCCCCAATTTTGTAAACGCTATAACTTTTGCACAAACCAATCAATAAACGTTTATTGCGATTTTTTTTTACGAAAAATATGTAGAAGAATACGTATTGTCCTAAACTGAGGAAAAATTTTTTTTTTTATATATTTTTGGGGGATATTTATTACAGCAAAAAGTAAAAAATATTCATTTTTTTCAAAATTGTCGCTCTATTTTTGTTTATATCGCAAGAAATAAAAACCGCAGAGGTGATCAAATAGCACCAAAAGAAAGCTCTATTTGTGGGAAAAAAAGGACGCCAATTTTGTTTGGGAGCCACGTCGCACGACCGCGCAATTGTCAGTTAAGGCGGCGCAGTCCCGAATCGCAAAAAGTGCTCTGGTCTTTGGGCAACAATATGGTCCGGGGGTTAAGTGGTTAACCTGACTTTTAATTAATCAATGTGGTGTTAGAAATAGCTCATATGAAAAGCTAAAGCCCTCCCAAATGATGTTTAATGCACTGAAATAAATTTGTTTCACTGAAAAAGATTTAGCATTTATTCAAGACAGAAAGGTAAAATTTTGGCAAGACAAAAGTTTTGTCGCCTATACAGAAATTGAACAACTTTACTGAAAATCCAAAAATATGTCAGCAAATTAAGTAGTGGTGCTGTGAGATCCAAATTTAATATCTTGTATGACTTCCATGAGCTTGAAGGACAGCATACATGCGGTTTGGCAAGGATTCATACAATTTATTGATGAAGTCATCAGGAATAGCAAAGAAAACTTGCATGCCTCCCAGAGTTCATCAATATTCTTTGGTTTCATCTACCATGCTTCCTCTTTCATCCTACACCACATATGCTCAATGATGTTCATGTCTGGTGACTGGGCTGGCCAATCCTGGAGCATCTCGATCTCCTTCGCCTCAAGGAACTTTGATGTGGAGATGGAAGTATGCGATGGAGCACTATCCTGCTGCAAAATTTGGCCTTTTTTATGGTTGGGAATATAAGAGGTAGCTAAGATTTCTTGGTATTTTAGACTATTGATGTTGCCTTCCACCCTGCAGATCCCTCGCACACCCCCATACTGGATGTAACCACAAACCATGATTTTGCCTCCACCAAACTTCACTGTTTTCTGGGTAAATCTCGGCTCCATGCGGGTTCCAGTAGGTCTCCTGCAATATTTGCGGCGACTGTGGTGTAATTCAACAGAAGATTCATCTGAAAAATCCACCTTCTGCCACTTTTCCAGAGTCCATCCTTTAAGCAGGCTGTGGCCCTTGGCAAATGCCACATGGTTTTTCAATTGTCTTTTGTTTAGTGCTGGCTTATGGGCATTGATTCGACCATGGAGGCCATTTCGAGACAGAATCCGAAAAATTGTTCTGGTTGACACAGGGACTTCAGGTGACCAGGTCTCGTGGAGCTCTGCTGCAGTGGAAAATGGGCTGGCCTTGGATTTTCGAGCCAACAAACGGTCCTCTTGAGCAGTTGTCTTGCGGGGTCGGCCTGACCTGGCCTTGTCCAAAACATCTCCAGTCTCTTCAAATCTTTTTTTTATCTTCTGAACTTGACACTGAGACACATTGAAGGTGTCTGCCACATCAGCAGTGGATCTGGTTTTCAGCCTCTTGATAATCAACACTTTAGTCTCCGGGTGAATCTTAGGCATGTTTGCAGAGGTCTAGTTGCAGTTGAGAAGGTCTAGTGTACTGGTGTTCTTTTTATACACACCTGAGACTAAGGGCCCTTTCACACGCACGGACAAACGGTCCGTTTATTACAAGTCAGTTTATGGACTTGTAATGTATCCCTATGGGATTGCAGACATTAGCGGATGATGCATCCGCTAACGTCCGCAACCATCCGCGTCCGCAAAGATCCGCTTTTGTGGATGGAAGAAAACCCTATTTTTCTTCCGTCCGGCGGAACGGATCGGATGAATACGGTCCGTATTCATCCGATTCCGCATAGGGGAGAGCGGAGGAGAGACAGGACGGTCTCTGCACTGTGTGCGGGGACCGCCCTGTCCGCCGACAGCTCAGCGGGGATTAACGGAGGAATCCCCGCTGAGCCAAACGGGCTAATGGAGCGGATCAATACGGATCCGCTCCGTGTGAAAGAGCCCTTAATTGATCCATTATTAGTCACAGGTGAAGCTCATATAACAAGGCGACAACACTTATGTCTTGGCAAAAATTTACTCAATGGGCTTTATCAAGCTGGAAATATTAGAATACTTTTTGTCAGTTTCGTTTTGCACAGAAACATTATTACAAAAGATGTTGGGATTAAAATGACCCATTTCTTGTAACAAAATCTTGATTAGAAACATATTTTAGCGGCACTTCAGGTCAATTTGTACACAAGCGACAAGACTTTTGTCAGGGACTGTACACATGTCATGCAACATGTGCTCCCAAAGTCAGAGCGTATGTCGTAACAGTGTGAACCCAGCCTTATTGTCAAAGCTTAATTGAGCAAGCTGAAGTTAGAAGCTGATTGGTTACTATACACAGCTGTACCAGATGCTGAGTGCATCGGTTTTAGTCAGGGCTTTATTTCTCAGAGAATAGGTGCAGGAACTCTCCCTCCCCAGCTAACTTCCCACCACCAACCACACCCAATCCCACCCCTAACCACACCCAGCCCCTCCCCCAACCACATCCAAACTGCACCCCAAACCACACCTTCCTTATGGTAGAGAAGTACAACGACACCAAATAATGGTAATAAGTAGAAATCCCTCTTTCCCAGTTTTCCTCTCTGCACAAATTTCCCACTTTCCCAGCTCTCCTCTCTGCATAAATCTCACCCTTTCCCACCTCTCCTCTCTGCACAAATCTCCCCCTTTCCTACCTCTCCTCTCTGCACAAATCTCCCCCTTTTCCAGCTCTTCTCTCTGCACAAATCTCCCCCTTTCCTACCTCTCCTCTCTGCACAAATCTCCCTGTTTCCCAGTTCTTCTCTCTGCATAGATCTCCCCCTTTCCCAGCTCTCTCTCTGCATAACTCTCCCCCTCCCCACCTCTCCTCTCTGCATAAATCTCCCCCTTTCCCACCTCTCCTCTCTGCACAAATCTCCTCCTTTTCCAGCTCTCTTCCCTGCACAAATCTCCCTCTTTCCCAGTTCTTCTCTCTGCACAGATCTCTATTACTGCACTCACCAACTCATGCTAATTCTAAAGTCAAACGCCCAATGCTCCAAATCACTGGGGCAGGTCCACTCATATAAATCGCACTCCCACATTACCTCCCTCACCCTCCTGCTTCTCCTATCCTCTGGTGATATCTCCCCAAACCCTGGACCTCCTTCATCCAACTGTGCTCAACGCACCCATTACCCTACACCCTCTGGGTGCAGCCGCAATGCACACAATCTAGTTCCCATTTCTCTTCTTCCCATGACCAGACTCCCTTTCTCCTGCGCCATTTTGAACACTCGCTCTGTCTGTAACAAACTCACATCCCTCCACGATCTCTTTATCGCAAACTCATTTCATCTACTCGCCATCACTGAAACCTGGCTTCACGAATCCGACACTGCTTCTTCTGCTGCTCTATCCCACGGTGGTCTTCTTTGGACTCACTCCCCCAGACCCAGTGGACGCAAAGGAGGGGGTGTTGGAATCCTTTTAGCCCCACATAGCACCTTTCAGGTACTTCACCCACCTCCCTCTCTGTCACTCTCCTCATTTGAGGCGCATTGCATTCGTCTCTTCTCCCCAGTTTCTCTAAGGATAGCTGTGATCTACCGCCCCCCCCGGTCCAGTATCCTCCTTTCTTGATGACTTCTCTGCCTGGCTACCCTACTTTCTCTCTTCTGAAATCCCCACAATTATTCTTGGCGACTTCAACATCCCTACTAATGCTAACACTCATGCAACTTCCAAACTTCTCAGTCTAACCTCCTCTTTTGAGCTGAAGCAATGGATACATGCGCCTACTCACTCTGAAGGCAATACCCTTGACCTTGTTTTTTCCCACCTATGCACTCCATGCAACCTCTCCATCGATCCTTACCCCCTCTCTGATCACCACCTTATTAATTTCACTCTCTCCCTCTCCTCCGTCTCCTCTCCCTCCAAATACCTAACAGTCACTCGTAGAAACCTTCAGCATATCAACCCTTCTCTTCTACACTCTGTGACTGACCACCTCTATGACAAAATTGCACCCCTGTCCTGCACCGACCTAGCCACTTCTGTCTACAACACTTCACTTCTAGCATCACTGGACAGACTGGCCCCCCTCACCACACGCAGAATAAGACCCCGCCCCCTTCAACCCTGGCAAACTGATGATACTAGAAGTCTGAAAAAACACAACCGTGCTCTCGAGCGCCAGTGGCGCAAGACTAAGTCCCAGGAAGACTTCGTCCAGTATAAATCTGCCCTCCAAAAATACAATTCCAGCCTCCTCGCTGCCAAGCAGACTTACTTCATCACCCTCATTAAAAACCTATCATCCCGTCCCCGTCAACTCTTCTCTGCCTTCAACTCTCTCCTTCGTCCTCCACTGCCTCCACCCACTAACTCAATCAACGCCCAGGAGATTGTCAATCACTTCAAACAGAAGATTGATACAATTCGCAAGGAGATCTCTACTGTTCAGACATCCTCCAAACCTCACACCTCATGCACACAGGTACAGTCACTACTTCCCTCGTTCAACCCCACCACTACAGAGGAGGTCGCTAAATTACTAACCAATGTCCATCTTACCACCTGCGCTCTGGATCCTGTTCCCTCACAAATGCTACGTTCACCCTCTTGCTCTATTCTACACTCTCTTACCCACATCTTCAATCTCTCCCTCTCTTCTGGCATCTTCCCTAACTCTTTGAAACATGCACTAGTCAGCCCCATACTTAAAAAGCCCTCACTGGACCCATCCAATCCTGACAACCTACGCCCCATCTCCTTGCTCCCCTTTTTATCCAAACTCCTTGAACGTCTAGTCTACAACCGACTGAGCGTCCACCTTGCTGACAATAACCTTCTTGATCCCCTTCAGTCTGGATTTCGTCCTCAACATTCCACTGAAACTGCTCTCCTAAAACTAACAAACGATATACTAACGGCCAAAACTAAAGGACACTATTCTGTGCTCCTACTCCTGGACCTCTCTGCCGCCTTCGATACGGTTGACCACCCACTCCTCCTCAAAAAAACTCCACACCTTTGGTCTCTGTGACTTTACTCTTCGCTGGTTCTCTACCTACTTATCCAACCGCACCTTCAGTGTTACTTACAACTCTACTTCCTCCTCTCCTCTACCATTCTCAGTTGGGGTCCCCCAAGGTTCTGTTCTTGGACCCCTCCTATTTTCAATCTACACCTCCTCCCTGGGTCAGCTGATAGCCTCCCATGGCTTCCAATACCACCTCTACGCTGATGACACTCAAATCTATTTCTCTGCCCCTCAACTCACTCCTTCATTTTCCTCACGTATCACTAATTTACTATCAGATATATCACTTTGGATGTCACGTCATTTCCTTAAACTCAACCTATCCAAAACCGAACTTATCATTTTCCCTCCCCCACGTGCCTCTTCCCCTGATCTCTCTGTCAAAATTGATGGCACAACTATCAGCCCATCCCCACATGCCAAGGTCTTAGGTGTAGTCCTGGACTCTGAACTCTCCTTTAAGCCTCACGTTCAATCACTGTCCAAATCTTGCCGCCTCAACCTCCGCAACATCTCCAAAATACGCCCCTTTCTAACCAATGACGCCACAAAGCTCTTAATTCACTCCCTGGTCATCTCTCGCCTTGATTACTGCAATTCCCTTCTCATTGGCTTACCGCTGCATACTCTAACCCCCCTTCAATCCATCATGAATGCCGCGGCCAGACTTATCCACCTTACCAACCGCTCTGTCTCTGCTACTCCTCTCTGTCAATCCCTCCACTGGCTTCCGCTCGCCCAACGAATTAAATTCAAAATACTAACTACAACCTACAAAGCCATCCACAATTCTGCCCCCTGCTACATCACTGACCTTGTCTCCAAATACCAACCTAATCGCTCTCTTCGTTCTTCTCAAGACCTCCTGCTCTCTAGCTCTCTCATCACCTCTTCCCATGCTCGTCTACAGGACTTTTCCAGAGCCTCTCCAAGCCTATGGAACTCCTTACCCCAAACTATCCGTCTATCTCCTTCTCTTTCAGCTTTTCGAGGATCCCTGAAAACCCTCCTCTTCAGAGAAGCCTATCCTACCCACATCTAACAACTGTATTTTAACTTTGCCCACCTGATCACCCCCCACATCTACTACCCTCTGTTCCACTTCACCCTCCCTTCTAGATTGTAAGCTCTAACGAGCAGGGCCCTCTGATCATTCCTGTATTAAATTGTACTGTAACTATAATGTCTTCCCTGATGTTGTAAAGCGCTGCGTAAACTGTTGGCGCTATATAAATCCTGTATAATAATAATAATAATAATCTCTCCCTTTCCCAGTTCTCCTTTCTGCACAAATCTTCTCCTTTCCCAGTTCTCCACTTTGCACAAATCTCCCCCTTTCCCAGTTCTCCTCTTTGCACAAATCTCCCCCCAGCTGCTCTCCTCTCTGCTAAATTTGCCCCCCCCCCAGCTCCCCTATCTGCACAAATCCCCCCTCTTTACACACTTTCCCAGTTCCCCTATTTGCAAAATCTCCCCCCAGCTTTGCTTTCTGCTTAAATCCCCACCACCCAGCTCTCCTCCCTACTAACCCGCCCCCAACTCTCCTCTCTACTAACCCCCTAGATCTCTCTCTGCACACATTATCCCCACCTCTCCTCTCTGCTAACCCCCCAGCTCTCCTCTCTGCTAAAATCCCCCCACCTCTCCTCTCTGCTAAAATCCCCCCAACCTCTCCTCTCTGCTAAAATCCCCCAACCTCTCTGCTAAAATTCCCCCATCTCTCCTCTGCGCTAAAATCCCTCCACCTCTCTGCTAAAATCCCCCATCTCTCCTTCCTGCTAAAATCTCCCCACCTCTCCTCTCTGCTAAACCCCCCCCCCCCACACCTCTCTGCTAAAATACTCCCCAGCTCTCTTCTCTGGAAAACTACCCCCCCCCCCCCCCGCACCACAGCGCTCCTCTCTGCTAAAATTTTCCCCTAGCTCACTTCATGCACAGACCCCCCCAGTTTACCTCTGTATAGATTCTACAAAACCCCACTTTCACTGTTCTCTCTGCACATGTTCACTCTTTCTTCCCCTCCCCCTTTCACAGCTCCCTTACCTCTTCTGGAAAGCCACCACTGCTGTATGGAATGCATTTGGCAGGAGATACACTTTGAGGGCACTCCTTGTTTCTATAATCTCCAGTTCAACTGCACTTTCTCTAGTGAATAAGAATAAACTAGCTGTTTTCTTAGGAATGATTTAGTGGATCCTAACCTATAAATATACAGTAGAGTTTTGTTCAAATGTATTACCACCTGCATAGTCACTGTTTAGCCAGACTTGTACTTTAGGGCAACATAGAAGATCAATAGTTAGCTGTGGCTATAGGGAGAAACCTTGCTGCTACAAAATGTTTATTTTGTTATACCAAGATTACACAATGATCACAGTGTAGACTTTAAAACAGAACCACAATACAAAATGTTTTGAACATGTAAAAAAAAAATGATTATAAGAATTAGTGTTTTCCACCATTTTTTGGAACTCTTGCCTTACTATGAAAATCAATATAACTATTTATTTCTCAAGTGACAATCCACAATGTACCCTAAATAATAAAATTGTATGCACAGTGCTAAGCAATACATTTTTTATTTCCCTACTTTGGGGTTACTTTTTTCTTTCACTGTATTTTATGAAACTTTTAGGATTGTTGGTACAATCCTACAAAGAACATTTTTGGATTTGTGCCCTCTGGAACTTTATTTTCTAACGTTTCTACAACTGTACTTGATTATTTCTTCGTGAAAAATGTCAATGCAATGTAAACGAGATAACATCTTGTGTAAAAATGAATTGGGTAAAATACTGCAAATTTCAGGATTCTGTAAAAAAAATGGGCTCAAATCCATAAAGTGAAATGGTTTGGGGTCCTATTTTAAATTTATGTTTTTCAAGTGATAGTTCATATCAACTTTTTAACTATTTCTATTAAATCCTTGGTGATTACATATAATTGGATACAGGGTGCACCCAAAGCACAAGATTTACAATAAACAACACAATTAGATGCAAATCAGGTTGCTTCTTCTTTACAATGATTTCCTGTATAATTATGACTCCTTTGCCTGGTATCTTGAGCAGTCAACTGCAACAGATTAACAAAGTCTTAGGCCTCGTACAGACGAGAGGATATCCGCTGGAAACGGTCCGCCGGACCGTTTCCAGCAGATAAATCCTCTGGCGGATTTGGATCTGATGGCTGTACACACCATCAGATCGAAATCCCCGCAGTGACGTGGCCGCGCCGTCGCCGCGACGATGACGCGGTGACGTGCGCGACCCTGGAAGGTAAATACTTCCACGCATGCGTCGAATCATTACGAATCATTACGACGCATGCGAGGGATGGGAGCGGACGGACTGATCCGGTGAGTCTGTACAGACGACCGGATCAGTCCGCTGGACTGGATTCCAGCGGATAGATTTCTTAGCATGCTAAGAAATTTTTATCAGCTGGGAATCCGTCGGCTGGATTTTTATCCGCTGGGAAATGTCCGCTCGGACGTACACACGACCGGATCTATCTGCTGGAACTGATCCGCGGATCAATCCCAGCGGATAGATCCGGTCGTGTGTACGGGGCCTTAGACAGATGTGGCACTGAAGATGATAATTCCCCTTGATGTCAGACAGCCTATTTAAAGGAGGTCTGGGCTCTTGTGCTTTGCTGACTGATCTTCAGCTGTGTTCCTGAATCCTGCTCTGATCCTGTGTGTCCTCCCAGTATTTAGACCCGGCTTGCTCTTGACCTTGGCTTTGTGTCATGTTCCTGTACTGATGCCCATCTCTGACCCGGCTCCGTTCCTGACTCTGGCTCTGTCTATGATTTGGTACCTCACTGCCCGCCTGCTGACGAACCTGGCTATCCCTGAGACCTTGCTCCTGTCTATGTTCCTGGTTGCTGTTAACTCTTGGTTACCTGCCTGGCTGTTACCTGTTCCTGCCAGGCCTCACAGTCTACTCCAGGCCGCTGAACCCTGCCAAGCTGTTCTCCCGGGACCTCCTGCTCCAGGCATTTGTGTCCCTCTTGTCCTTCGGCTTCCTCTGTCTCACCTTCAGCAGAGCCAGGACAGGAGATATAAGAGAGGCCAACCTCATCAAATCAGTCTCCCATCCGATCCCTGACACATACATCCCAGGAGTCTTCAAGGGGGGAGAACACCCTCCTGCCTGCATGCCTGAGCTAAGGGCAGGTGGATATGTTTTTGTTAAATAAAACATCCCCTTTAAAGCTGTTTGCCTTTAGATTATCTGAATAAGACTTCATACTGGTCATATTGAATAGAGAGGGCAGGGACAGAAAGAGCAGGTGGGCAATGTATCATTTTCCATTTAGTATAGATTGAGCTATTGCAACCTGTTACATTTTAAGGCCTTCCAATAACATTTTTTGTCAAAACAGATAAGCATAATTAGCCAAACTTATAAAAAGGAACTAAGAGCTCCACTTGCTGTAAAAATAATCATATTTATCTGACTCACAAAAGGAAATATGTTTAATATTTTTTTAGTTACGACCATAATAAATAAAGGGATTATATGCATACTAAAGCACTAGTCACATAATTAAAAAAATAAAATGCTTCTTATGAGAAGATACTCCTGTTATGAGAATCAGGTGACGTTTTCAGTTTGCATATTTTTTATATTTTCCGACACTTTTTGAATATTGTTCTGTTACAGCGTGAGCAATGGCCAGTCAGGAGTACAGCTTGTACATGGCCCTAGACAGACTTGAATATACAGCTTTATCTTATTACTGAAAGTGGCAGATTAATAAGAATCTTCAGAGACAAGGTCACCAGTTTTAATAGAACAACCTGTGGGTTACCTAATGGTGGACCTGACACTCCTCCAATTTAAAATGAGCCGTCTGTGATCTAAACCTTGTAATTTGTCCAGAAAAATACAGAAATAAATAATGTCAGAGTGTGTAAATCTCCAAAACCCATAAGTATGTGGATTAGTTTCCTTTTTCTCATGACCTTCTCCCTTTTTTTTCATCTGCCAAAGAGGAGAAAAAACTATGAGAATCACAATAAAGAATCAGAGTTGAGCAAGAATGGAATGGAAAAAATAAATAAGACGATAATACAGTGATTTAAAATAGGTCATGTTTGCCTGGGATTGATTTGTAAACAGTTTTACAGTACGTTTGGTCATTTGCTGTTGTATTTTCATCATTAAAGTTTATTGCACATTCCATGCAATGTTTCCTATGACTTAAGAGACATAGGAAAGCTGTTGACTAATGTACACTGGTGTAATTATAGACCTTAGAATCAGTTTGTAAAAATTGCATTCTTGGATCTAAAAGAATATGTATACCCACAACTTTTTTTTGTTTGTTTTGGGCAGAGAAGGAATGGGTTAAAAACCCTTCTTAAATATATTTTTTTCTAATTTTTTGGTGAAAACACAATAGGAAGTAATAGGAAATGTGAGAGGAATTCCCATCTGGTACAGTGGTCACCAGAATAGTTGTCCTACTTGGAAGATTTAATTCATCTCGTTCTTACTACAACTCTAAAATGTTAAATTTCTTCACTTTTTTGTCTCACTGACAATAGTCACCAGTAAGATTGAGTATTGGGTTTGGGCTGGCATTTGGCCAAGTGGAACCTACAGCTGCAGCAGGAAGTCATACATTTAGCATTGGTGTTATAAGTCGGCCAAAGCATCTCAGCAATCAGTGACTTATACCCAGCCCCATTCATCTGCATTCATCCCCAGAATCTTGACCAGCAGCCAAATGCATACAGAGACGCAGTGATGCTGTCTGACATCATCGACCACATACTGTCATGGACACTTTGTTTACAACAAGCAAGCTGTTGGCTCAGGGATCTGTCAGTTGTGGCTGGAAGTTCGACAGAAGCAGACTGAACAACATAATTGAGGATGAATTTACACTCTGGAACTTTTTTTTGTGCCAAATGTTTGTTTATCTATAGTATCATTTATCTTCTCCTAAAGAGTCCATATATTTTTAGATGGTCCTCATGCTTTAAAAAAAAAATTCAGCCGCAAAATGACTAGTGTCAACTTGCCAATTTGAGGTTTGGCATTATGCTATACAAAGGCTGTTATCTTGCAATGCAAGAAGCGGTGTGTCTATGATTGGTTCCACACCAAGATGGTATTAAAATAGAAGAGGGGCTTAGGGAGATACGTAATTTTTATGGCAGTCACTCTCCCAAGTCATGACAGTGGGTATTCTCCCAATTATGGGAGAGAGAATGGATGCCACTTAAAAGTGTAGTTGCTTCAGAGGTGAGCACAGCTATCATGGAATAAGGTCACGTTAAGTGCTTTGGACTTATGTTCATTTATTTCAATATTGGGAACTGGGAGGACTTGTCGCCCAAGTATTTATTGTAGGACCGAAGGAAATAATAGAGCGTGATCACCCATTTACAGAATCAAAAGGATAAGTGCATCCTCACATGTAGTGCACATGTGGATGCACGATAGTATCGCGTATGCCACGTCCTAAACAAAATTTTTAAAGAGAAAATGACCTAGGGGCTAGTCATGGACTTTAACGGCATAGTAGGTTGGTAAAGATAATAGTCACCACAAAAGGGGATTTTTATATATAAAAGGTTATTTATTACAAAAATATAATTTAAACAAATTTAAAATTTTTCTGGCCTCTTTCCTATCAAAATGCATGGTATATATTAGCGCTCACAATTATCCTATTTAAAATATATACAGATTTTTGTACATATTTACTTGCAAAACTACACACTACATACTCATGTTTTTGTCTCCATCATTTTAGCACATTGATCTAAATAGGTCCTTTGAAGAAGCGCATATTTGTAGCGCGAAACATGTCGGACCACAATCAATCCAGCGCTTATCCATTATTAAGATCTCCAGTTGATATAATATGCAGGCCGACTCCAGGAGTTACACTATCCCTTTATGGTTAAAAGCGGGTGTCCGCACCAGGATTTTGTTTATTATTTTTTCATATTTTTTCATTATTGAAATGTTTGAATTGGATATTTCACCATAACCATATGTAATCTTCTGTGACAAAACCTCCTTAATCACTGATAACGCTGTGTAATCTTGACATTATGTGCATATTCTTGGAGATCAATTTTTAAATTTGTTTAAATTATATTTTTGTAATAAATAACCTTTTATATATAAAAATCCCCTTTTGTGGTGACTATTATCTTTACCAACCTACTATGCAGTTAAAGTCCATGACTAGCCCCTAGGTCATTTTCTCTTTAAAAATACCCATTTACAGAAGTACAACTCCAGTGTTGTAGAAGATGAAAAAGGTAAGAGCAAGAGACTGAGTCAAAAGCCTTATGTAGATTTAGAGATAATAGTAAAAAAAAAATCCATGTACAGGACGTTAAATGAAGACTGCTCTGTATATTATCGCTGGCTTGGCGGATAGGTATGAACCCTACAGGATCTTTATTAGTCTTGTGGCTAGAATTTTTGCCAGTAGTATGATATTGAGTTTCAAAAGTGAGATCGGTCTACAGTTGGACCAGGTAGTGTGGCCAGTCTGAGGCTTAGGGATCATAGAAATAGACTCTAATGATGTTTCCAAACAGAAGCCATGACCTGTTATAATATGATTGAAAGCATTTGTGAGGAGAAGGGAAAGGAGGTCCAGGAGTTTCTTAAAATAAAAAGAGCTAATCTTTCTTACAATGGTCTATTTTACTTGCATGGACAGCTCCTTTGAACGCATGATGTAGGTTCACAGCAATAGATTCGAAATGCACATACCACACTTAGAATCAACTCCAGACCTTTTACCTGCTTAATTGATGAAGAAATAATAAAGGAGTAGCCCACACCTGGCCATGAAACAGCTTTTGATTTAATTGTCCAATTACTTTTGGTCCCTTGAAAAAGGGGGGATATACAGTGATCGGTACTATAAACGTGGCATGGTTGTTGGTGCCAGATGGGCTGGTCTCAGTATTTAAAAAACTGCTGATCTACTGGGATTTTCTTGCACAACCATTTCTAGGGTTTACAGAGAATGGTCCAAAAAAAGAGAAAATATCCAGTGAGCGACAGGTGTGTGTACAAAAATGCCTTGATGATGTCAGAGGTCAGAGAAAAATGGGCAGACTGGTTTGAGATGATAACTCAAATAATTAGTTGTTACAACCAAGGTATGCAGAATACCATCTCTGAATGCACAACACATCGAACCTTGAAGCAGATGGGCTACAACAGCAGAAGATCATATGGGGCGCCACTACTTGTCAGCTAAGAACAGGAAACTGAGGCTACAATTCAAACAGGCTCCCCAAAATTGGGCAATAGAAGATTGAGATAATGTTGCCTGGTCTGATGAGTATCGATTTCAGCAACAACATTCAGATGGTAGGATGGTAAACAACATGAAAGCATAGATCCATCCTGCCTTGTATCAATGGTTCAGGCAGGTGGTGGTGTAATGGTGTGGGGGATATTTTCTTAGTACACTTTGGGCCCCTTAGTACAAAGTGAGCATCGTTTATACGCCATGGCCTACTGAAGTATTGTTGCTGACCATTGTCCATCCCTTTATGACTACAGTGTAACCATCTTCTGATTATTCCAGCAGGATGATGCACCATGTCACAAAGCTCAAATCATCTCAAACTGGTTTCTTGAACATGACAATGAGTTCATTGTACTCCAATGACCTCCACAGTCACCAGACCTCAATACAATAGAGCCGACAAATCTGCAGCAACTGTGTGATGCTATCATGTCAATAATGGACCAAAATCTCTGAACAAAGTTTCCAACACCTTGTTGAATCTATGCCATGAATAATTAAGACAGTTCTGAAGGCAAAACGGGGTCCAATCCATTACTAGAAAGGTGTACCTAATGAAGTGGCCGGGAGTGTATATTACAGGGGGTGCATGGAAAAACAAAAACTTCTGCATAAATGCTAAGGAAAGACTGCAACATTATGTCATTTTTATTTAACCCATAGTTCCACTTTAAGGGCTCATTTACACTTCTCTGAAAACGATTTGCAGTGAATCACTTTTTAGATAAATTTGCTCAGTGGCAACCTGTCTCCTTATGGATGCATGTTGTAACCCTTGAAAACCAGTGTTACTATGCCACAGCACCACTCTGCACCAGCATGTATTAGAAATGGTTTCAGGGCAGATGCCAGATCAAACTTTCACTGGAGCGAGCTGTGGTATAATTTTTGCTGCGAGGCACTGCGGCAGTTTGTAGTACCATTACATAGCTAGTGGCCATGTTAATTTTCTGCTAGGTGGGCGGAGGGCAGTACAGTAAAACTGCAGTGCAACTGCCTAATTTTATTGCCTCAGGCGGCCATGTAAATGAGGCCTTTTAATCTGTGACCCATGCAAGGCCATGTTTTTACCTGCAGGCAATCCCATGTATATCGGGATACAGCCGCTGTACAGACACAGCCGCTGCTCCCAATGTGATATTGGGTCTGTAATTACATATTTAGCCACTATGACCATCTCTGCACCCAGACCTAACAGAGATAGTACAGTATTATCCTGTAAGCAATAATTATCGTGACCAAGGCTGTACAATGAATGTAATGTACAATGTTTATGATTTCTGTAGTCATAAGCCTGTAAAGTGTATTTAAACATGCTGGATGTAAAGTACTAGACTGACATGTACATGCCAGGGTATGATGCTTCTACATATGTGTTTGAGCGAGATCTACATGACTCGTATTTAAAGGGCTACTACATTATTAATGTCACAGGTGACAGCTGTCTGACAAAGCGTGAAATTGCTATTCTGCTGTCAAGATCTTTTGTGGCACTACAGAGAATTAGTTGACATAAGAAACACACAGTGTGGAGTTTTTAATTTGCAGAACGTTTGGATTTTTTTAGCAAGGTATCTGGTATTTCATGGTTTAAATAAAACCAGTCATGAGATAATAGGATTTTTTAATACAGCTTACCTGTAAAATCCTTTTCTTGGGAAATACATCACAGGACACAGAGACTTAATTACTTAGTGGGTTAGATAGTCACCATCAGGTGATTGGACACTGGCAACCTTAATTACAAGGCAAGTTCCTCCCCTATATAACCCCTCCCATATGTAGAGTACCTCAGTTTAGTAGCAAAGCAATAAGTGTCCCAACGTATGATCCCGAAGAGGGGTGGGAGCTTTGTGTCCTGTGATGTATTTCCCAAAAAAAGGATTTTACAGGTAAGCTGTATTAACCACTTAAGGACCGCTGCCCGACTATATACATAGACAGAATGGCACGGCTGGGCACATGGACGCATATATATGTCCCCTTTAAGAGCCCAGACATGGCTCACGACCCGGTCCCAAGCTCCGTGACCGCGCCCGCGGGACTCGCGGACCCGATCGCCGCCGGTGTCCGACGATCGGGTCACAGGAACTGAAGAACGGGGAGAGGTGAGTGTAAACAAACCTTCCCCGTTCTTCTCTGTGGCAGTGTCAGTGATCATCTGTTCCCTGATATAGGGAACGACGATCACTGACGTCACACGTCCAGCCCCATCCCCTACAGTAAGAAACACACATTAGGTCACACTTAACCCCTACAGCGCCCCCTAGCAGTTAACCCCTTCACTGCCATTGTCATTTTTACAGTATCAGTGCATTTTTATAGCACTTTTCGCTGTGAAAATGACAATGGTCCCAAAAATGTGTCAAAAGTGTCCGATGTGTTCACCGTAATGTTGCAGTCACGAAAAAAAACGCTGATCGCCACCATTAGTAGTAAAAAAAAATATTATTAATAAAAATGCCATAAAACTATCCCCTATTTTGTAAACGCTATAAATGTTGTGCTAACCAATCGATAAACGCTTATTGCGATAGGTAGAAGAATACGTATCGACCTAAACTGAGGAAAACATTTTTTTATATATATATCTTTTTTGGGGATATTTAAAATAGCAAAAAGTAAAAAAATATTGCAAAAAATAAAAACTGCAAAGGTGATCAAATACCACCAAAAGAAAGCTCTATTTGTGGGAAAAAAGGGACGCCAATTTTGTTTGGGAGCCACGTCGCATGACCGCGCAATTGTGAGTTAAAGCAACGCAGTGCCGAATGGCAAAAAGGGGCAAGGTCCTTAACCTGCATAATGGTCCGGGTCTTAACCGGTTAAAAACTCCTATTTTCCTGTTCATACATCACAGGACACAGAGACTTAATTACTTAGCGGGATGTCCCATAGCAATGTCCAAATTGAGGGGAGGGAGACGCAGATCGGAATAAACAGACGGCCATCGGACAAGAGGACCTAAATTGCTGCCTGCAGTACACTGCGCCCGAAGGCGGCATCCTCATTCCCTCTCACATCCACTTGGTAAAACTTAGTGAATGTATGGACTGAAGACCAAGTAGCAGCCCTGCGGATCGGAGCCATGGAGGCCTGATGATGCACTGCCCATGAAGCACTAACTGCTCTAGTCGAGTGCGCTTTAACCTGAAAAGGAGGAAACGTATGTGCTATATCATTTTATCATTCCAATTAAACTCATCTCTGATGGTAATGAAATTCCTTGCTCTGCTATGCTGGACTGTGGGGCTGGGTACTAATATCCAAACAAGAAATAAGTCTGCTCCTATCTATATGGAGATGGACGATGGTTTACCCTTAACTTCAGGACCTGTTACCCATGAGACAGTCCCTTTGGTACTGCAGTTTGAGGCAAATCATCATGAGACCATCAGTTTTCAGCTGATTACGTCACCCAAATTTCCTGTCATCCTGGGCATTCCTTGGTTTTCCACCCATTATCCCTTCATCAACTGGGAAGCAAGGATTATAAACTTTACACCCCCCCCCCCCCCATTGCAAGGAATTCTGTAGAGAACCTTGTCAAACAAGTTCTTTGCCGGTCAAGGAATCACAGGTGGATGTTGTTACTATGCAGTTATATGACAACCTGCCTCCACAATATCATGAGTTCCGGGATGTCTGTGATAAGAAGAATGTCAATCAGTTACCTCCTCATCGCCCATAAGATTGTCCCATTGAACTGTTCCCAGGGGCTGAAATACCTTTTGGTCGGCTTTTTAATCTTTCAGAACCTGAATTAAAGGTTCTCAGGGAATGGATTGATGATAACTTAGAAAAGGGCTTCATTAGACCCTCAACATCTCTTGTAGGGGTAGCCCTGTTCTTTGTTGAAAAGAAAGGAATTTGCTTTGCTATAGGGAAAAAGGCTGATTGGGCCCAATGTGGACATTTTCACTTAGGGGTGTACTCATTTTTGTTGCCAGCGGTTTAGACATTAATGGCTGTGTGTTGAGTTATTTTGAGGGGACAGCAAATGTACACTGTTATACAGGCTGTATGCACACTCACTACTTTACATTGTAGCAACGTGTCATTCCTTCAGTGTTGTCACATGAAAAGCTATAATAAAATATTTACAAAAATGTGAGGGTGTACTCACTGTAAGTCTAATCTTCTTCACCAGGTTACTTCTTTGAACTACAGAACCTCTCATGAGCAGGGGTGTGTTTTGAAGTCCTTGGGAAAATATGCTGTTCTTCCATATATTCAGTAACGTTGAGTGAGTGCTGTCACCCAAGCAAAATAAATATGTTATTGGCCCGGATCACTAGATTAAAATTTATATATATATATATATATATATATATATATATATATATATATATATATATATATATATATATATATTAAAAAAAAAAGCTTGAGAAATTAAAAAAAGAAAACAAATCCAGCCATAACCTTTACGGACTGGTAATCTGCAATATATAATACATATCTATTCTAGGGTTTAGGCGCACTGTAAGTCATCTCGCTGTAGATTACTACTCACTACTGCTTTTCCAGTCTTATTATATTAAATCATACTTTTTGCCAAAGCAAGAAACACCTGACCCCTATTTTAATTAGAAACATGCCTTTGACATCTCACTGACAAACACAATTATGTATTTATAAATGACTTTTTACAGCCTATATTTCTGGTTTGTATACACTCACTCATATTTAATATGTATTTGCCGAGGACACAGCTTGGGATCAATCTAGGATTTAGAATTGGACTCATTCACTTTAGTTTATTACTGAAAAGCAAACCAGCACAGACATTGCCATTTTGACTATTTTCAGGCTGTGCTTGATGCTCGTCACGGAGCATTGAGCTGCGGGGTAATTAAGGGTGAAGGCGAGGAAATCCATCCACAGCCCCTGACTATTGCAATTAATAAAGCTGGAGTCCCGTCCTGATTTATAGAGAGCTAAATCAAAGTAGTGACAAATGAAATTTCTTCCCTGTTCTGACAAGTTATTTTTAATCTTTCAGCGTTCGGTAATGAACACAGTGAAGATGCTGGACGTGAAATTTATGCACTCACGAGGGCATTCATGTCTTGGTAACTGAGCAAAGGACACAAAACTAGAAACCATCCTGCCAGCTATTAGTTGGTGTATGTAGAACACACTGAGGCTGGTATAAACTGTAACTGACAGAGGTGTTACCTATAACAACCAAATTCATTTTTATTCTTAGTTTTCCTTTAGGGTCCTTTCACACGAGCGGACCGTTCGTCCGTTCATTACAAGTCCGTTAACGGACTTGTAATGAATCCCTATGGGAACGCGTCCGTTAGCGGATGGAGCATCCGCTAGCGTCCGCGTCAGTCGGGATCCGCTTTTCCGAACGGAAAAAACCCTATTTTTCTTCCGTTCGGCGGAACGGACCGGATGCAGACAGACAGACGGTCCATCTGCATCCGGTCCCCCATAGGGGACAGCGGAGCAGAGACAGGGCGGTCCCTGCACTGTGTGCGGGGACCACCCTATCCGCCGACAGCTCAGCGGGGATCCCCGCTGAGCTTTGGCGGACACACGGAGTGGACCTAGAAACGGTTCGCTCCGTGTGAAAGAGCCCTAAGTCAGTTGGAGTGGACAGTAGTCATATTTTTTGCTTATTCTAGATTTTGTTAACCAGGTCAACTTACTACTTTTTAAATCTCAGTGCATTTTGGTGAACATTCCTTATATTCCAAAAAGTAATGGGACTGAGGGATGAAAATGTCTTTGTTAGCAAGAGCTATTTAAACAGTATCTCATTTGCAAATAAAATGGAACGGAGAGAAACTCAGACAAAATGTCTTTATCACGACCAGGTTTGGAGGATAGAAGTACCAACAACTCCACAACCATGCATCTGAAGCCATCGTTTTGTTTTTGTTAGGAGGATCGAGTCAAAAGTTGTACTTTTTGTGTCCTGTCATTCTGGTAGAAGGTAAGGGGGTTAATGTCAACTTGTAGTTTGCCTATACCGTGTAATTTAATAGGCTCACTTTACTGCAAGCATCCCAAGAGCATCTCAGACTAAATTGCCTGAAGGAGGTTAAATACAGGTCCAAAAAAGGGAAATGCAGGTCAAATGCACATGTCTATGAATTCTGAATGATCACACAAGCATCTTTATCTAATGCCATTGACACAAACTCAAAGCCTATTGACACATTGCCCTAAGAAGAGTGGAGTGAACAAATGACAAGTTGACTGTATTGCAGGGGCCCTAACATTTCTGGAGAATGTGCTATGTAGAGGCTTATTTTACTGCAGATGTCCTAAGAAGCATAGAGTTATATTCCCCATAGTAAAGCCAGAGTATAGGCTCATGTTGCCACAGGTGCCCTGTGTGTGACTTAATATATAATTGGATAAGAGAGAATGATCAACCTTCCACAGATAATGGGAAAATACAGGTTTATTTTACTGCAGGGACCCTAAGAAGCATGGGCTCACCTTTCCTGGTGAATGGACTATGTACTGGCTGTCTTTATTGTTGACGACCGAGAAAATTGAGTACTGTTTGTGATACTTTTTTTTATTTGCACTAACATACAATTTTTCAGGACAACCTTTCGGGGTTCCCTTCTTCAAGGTCCAAGCAGTTCCGTGAAGAAGAGGACATACCCTGAAAGCTTGTCCTCAAAAATTGTATGTTAGTGCAAATAAAAAAAGTATCACGGACAGTACTCAATTTTCTCTGTCACAATTGCACAATACGGCTACATTGCTGATGACCAAAAGAGCATAGATTTTCATTCCCCAGACTAAAGCCATAGTACAGCCTTAGTTACTGCAGGTGCCCTAAGGCGCATGTTTTAAACTTCCCCAGATTATGGGCCAGGTACATGATCACATTACTGCACAATTCCAAAGGAGTGTGTGCTTACCTTCCCAGAGTATAGGCAAAGTAAAGGCTCACTTTTCTGCAGGGAACCCAAGGAATGTGTATTTACATTCCCCAGAGTATGAACAAAGAACAGGCTAACTTACTGCAGACATCTTAAGGAGCATGTATTAATTTTACAGAGAGTATGGGCCAAATAAAGGCTCATTTTGTTGCAGGTACCCTAAGTGCATGTGCTTACCTTTCATGGAGTATATTTCCTTGGAGTATAAGCAAAGTACAGGCTCACCTTACTGCATACATCTTAAGAAACACCTACAGTGGGGAGAACAAGTATTTAATACACTGCCGATTTTGCAGGTTTTCCTACTTACAAAGCATGTAGAGGTCTGTCATTTTTATCATAGGTACTCTTCAACTGTGAGATACGGAATCTAAAAATCCAGAAAATCACATTGTATGATTTTTAAATAATTAATTTGCATTTTATTGCATGACATAAGTATTTGATCATTTACCAATCAGAAAGAAATCCAGCTCTCACAGACCTGTTATTTTTTCTTTAAGAAGCTCTCCTGTTCTCCACCCATTACCTGTATAAACCGCGCCCATTTGAACTTGTTACTTGTATAAAAGACACCTGTCCACACCCTCAATTAAACATACTCCAACCTCTCTGCAATGGCCAAGACCAGAGAGCTGTGAAAGGACATCAGGGATAAAATTGTAGAGCTGCACAAGGCTGACATGGGCTACTGGACAATAGGCAAGCAGCTTGGTGAGAAGGCAACAACTGTTGGGGCGATTATTAGAAAATGCAAGAAGTTCAAGATGACGGTCAATCTCCCTCGGTCTGGGGCTCCATGCAAGGTCTCACCTCGTGGGGCATCAATGTTCATGAGGAAGGTGAGGGATCAGCCCAGAACTACATGGCAGGACCTGGTCAATGACCTGAAAAGAGCAGGGACCACAGTCTCAAAGAAAACCATTAGTAACACACTATGCCGTCATGGATTAAAATCCTGCAGTGCACGCAAGGTACCCCTGCTCAAGCCAGCGCATGTCCAGGCCCGTCTGAAGTTTGACAATGACCATCTGGATGATCCAGAGGAGGAATGGGAGAAGGTCATGTAGTTCTTCAGCTCTGTGACCCTATCGTGGGACATCGGCGGACATCGAGTCCGCGGGTCCTGTGGGCACTTGCGCAAATATATTTGATTTGCCTGTTGGTGCCATTCTGCCAACGTATATCCATGTGAGCCGGTCCTTAAGTGGTTAAGCAAAATACAGGCTCTGTTTACTGCAGGTGCTCTTAGAAGATGTAAGATATGTAAAAAACAATATGCAAAAAAAAAGAACGAATTGATATAAATAATGAAATAATTTGTGCTAATGCTTAAAAATGTGCATGTAGGGGCAGCTATAATTGCTTATAGCTTATGCAGATTTTGCTTCTTTTGCAGTGGTGCAAAATTATTGCACTTTACTGATCTATCTCATAGTGCAAATCTATTAGCTGATTTACTGAAGGATTTGAGAATGTTCACATCATAAAATGTGTGAAGATTCACTTCAATTATCCAGCCATTTGAAAAGAAAATTCCAGTTTAGTTAATTCACTTGCACATTACTGAATGAATGAAGTAGATAGTCAATTTATTGTGTGAACACCTTTAAATCTGTGTTGTTGATATCTTATCTTAAGGCCCATCGCCAAGCAAAATCTAAAGTACCCTTATGACTGTAAAAATCAGACAAAGATTGCACAGAGACAATTAAAGCTCCCCCTTTTTGTTAATCTACAAATATCTAATACAACTGTAGCCCCTTATTTTTCGGGGAGGTTCTGTGAAATGGCCCTCCCAAGTAGCATAGTGCGCTAAACCTGTAGGTAGAGATTAGAACCAGAACCTTCACTAAGTGGAGGAATGAGTTTGACAAAAAAAAAGTTGGCAGTGCCTCCACCCAGGACAGGACCCCGGAACAGAGGAGGTTCCTCTTCTGGGAAATTAACTATAAGTATATAGATGTACAGCAGCATGGCAATATTACAAGCTTTGTATAAGAAAATATTATTAATAGTAAATACATCCAATGTGCAAATAGGTTTTATCGGCAAAGATCCAACAGGAGTCTTGGTGGAATTGTGCACATATAATCAGGTAGTTATTATTAGAGATACCTCCAGATAAATGTTGCTGCAAAGTTCAGTTGCCTATTACATATAGTAGGGATGAGCTCGATGTGCTAGTCGAATGTAAGTTTGACTCGAACATTGGGTGTTCACCCGTTTGCTGAACAGCAAAAAATATGGAGCATTCTCAGGAAATTTGAGCGCTGCAGAATGCCCCTAAACGCCCCTGATCGCAAGGGCGAGGCTGCAGAAGCACAGGAGGGTGGCTAGAGGGGGAGGACTGCCTGCCCCGTGTGCCTGTGAAAACAAACAAGCGGCTCAACAGCCGCTGTGATTGTTTTTATTTGAGACAGAATTACCAGCTGTAAAAAATTATATCTGAATGATGCCTGCAACTGCGTCATCATGACCACGGAGTTAGGATCTGCTAGGTCACTGGGCTGACAGCTGGCTCAGTCTCTCAACGGGCAGCTGAGAGCCTGAGATGGCTGCCCCCACCCTCTCCACAGCCGAGTGCTCCAGAGAGCGAAGAGGCAGCAGAGTAGAGAGGTGTGACTGTCAGTCTGAAGCTCTCTGCTCACGGAGCTCTGAGAACTGAGCGTATCAGTGTTCAATTGCTTGGTGCTCAGAGGCGCCGGGGGCTGCATCCGCCTAAGTAAGTATAATTCAGGAAAAAAACTAACAAACATACTTCTCTTTTAACCACTAGCCTACCGCCCACCGCCGTTCTACGTCGGCAAGTTGGCTCGGCTGGGCGAGAGCACGTAGTATAACGTCCTCTCTCCCAGCCGCCACTAGGGAGCGAGCTGGGAGCGGGCGCGATCGCCGCCGGGCACACGCGATCGCTCGTTACAGAGCGGGGACCGGGAGCTGTGTGTGTAAACACACAGCTCCCGGTCCTGTCAGCAGGGGAAATGCTGATCTTCGGTTCATACAATGTATGAACCGAGGATCAGTGTTTCCCCTAATGAGGCCACACCCCCCCCCCACAGTAAGAACACACCTAGGCATACTTAACCCCTACTTAATCCCCGACCCCTAGTGTTAACCCCTTCACTGCCAGTGGCATTTTTATAGTAATCCAATGCATTTTTATAGCACTGATCGCTATAAAAATGCCAATGGTCCCAAAAATGTGTCAAAAGTGTCCGAAGTGTCCGCCATAATGTCGCAATACCGAAAAAAAAAACGCTGATCGCCGCCATTACTAATAAAAAAAATATAATAAAAATGACATAAAAATACCCCCTATTTTGTAAACGCTATAACTTTTGCGCAAACCAATCAATAAACGCTTATTGCGATTTTTTTTTACGAAAAATATGTAGAAGAAAACGTATCGGCCTAAACTGAGGAAAAAAAATGTTTTTTTATATATTTTTGGGGGATATTTATTATAGCAAAATGTAAAAAATATTCATTTTTTTCAAAATTGTCTCTCTATTTTTGTTTATAGCGCAAAAACTAAAAACCGCAGAGGTGATCAAATACCACCAAAAGAAAGCTCTATTTGTGGGAAAAAAAGGACGCCAATTTTGTTTGGGAGCCACGTCGCACGACCGCGCAATTGTCTGTTAAAGCGACGCAGTCCCGAATCGCAAAAAGTACTCTGGTCTTTGGGCAGCAATATGGTCCGGGGGTTAAGTGGTTAATATAGCTGCAATATGCATTATATTGTGAGATGTGTTACAGTTAGAAGTTCTGTGTGATGGGTCACAGGTCACAAAAATATTTGATCTAGTACATAGTGATTTGTTTTGTTGCTGTCATGCTATTTAATTGTAGTTATTCTAAACATCCTTCTAAAAATCCAAATTTCTAATTGTTTTTCTCTTGTAAAAGAGAAATTGTCAGCCAAATTGCAGTTAAAAAGCACAGAAAAAAATCTAGTATTTTAAATGCTTACTTGCAGTGTTTTTGCTTTCCACAAATATGTCTTTAATTACTTGAAATGTGCCGTTGAACTTGCTAGAAAAATAGACTACTTCAGGATGCTTAATTACCTAGCGCAGCCTTGCATGTCATAGCCCTCTTATCTGAGTGTCTATTTACTGACTATGCTGGCCCAGCTCCTTTCACCTCCCTACAAAAACTTTTATGTAGCTGCCTGGAAAGATTTGAAAAGTAATACTATAGAACAACTTTTCTCAACCTTTTTAACATGGAGGCCCCTTTGAATGAGCTTTCAGGTTCAAGAGAACCCCTGCTAATATTTACTATGTCTACAGCTCACTATACATTAGTGTGATGGTCAGTGGGAAGAATGCTTTTGTGGCCATTGGGAAGCATTCCCCCTTACAGATAAATAAAAGGATGAATTGTATCAGTGGTTACTCATCTGAGAGGCAGAAGTTGCTTATTACTCAGGGATCCACTAGCAACCTCTGTAGGAACGATAGTTGAGAAAAACTGCTAAAGGATGACACTTGAGTAATATCTCTGAGTCTTCTCACTTTACATCCAATATGGCAGCACCAAGAAGCAGTCTGAGGGCTTTTGGATATCTACACGATGGAGGTTTTTACAGGTAAATAATACACATAAAATACATGAGGTGCACCTATAATGTTGTGGAAAGGTTGTTGTTGAAATTAAAGGTTCGGTAACCCCTAGCAAGGCAACCCCTCCTTTCCTTGCCTGCATGCCCAAATTAGGGTCTGGTATAGATTTGGGGGGGGGGGGGGCTCACACAATTATTATTATTATTTTTTTTGCATGAGATCCCCCAAAATCCCTATAAAACCCGAAGAGCTTGGTATAGATTGGGGGACCTTCATACTGTTTTATAAAAAAAAAATCAATGTTAGCAATTTTGTTTATATTTTACCTGAGACTCCTGGAATAAGTACCAGAATTAAGATGAGAGGCAGACAGTGCTGAGTATTTACATTGTTCTGAATGCGATTTTAAGAATTTGTTGATGTAAGCAGATTTTTATATTTAATAAAGATGTGTTTTTAAAAATACTACACAAAGAGAGGCACTTTTTATGTTTTACCCTAACATGCATATATATGCAAGTATGGCATCTTAAAGGCATCAATGCCCCAATTTGAATGGATCGTTTGGAAGGATAAGGAGAATATTGTCCAGCCCATTTGCTGGAGATTGATTATATGGCTTATTTAAGTTATAATTGAGGTGAGAGTTCTGTCATTAAGGTGAGCATGTTGGTGATCAGCAGAGGTGGAAGAGCACAGTTTACTTTAATATTACTTTAAACAGATTGAACTTTATCACTTTAGGTGGCCTGATTCACAGCCACACTTGGACACTTTATTATAATCATATATTATGTAATGGGTTTGATCCACTGTACATTATAATAACTGCACAGTGTTTTTGTCTTGCTTTATTTGATATATACAGTATATGCATTGAGTGAGAGAAATATTTTAATAAATGAGGAATATTACATATTATGTATGCCATAGCAACTACATGTTTCACACAACTTCTTCTGCTGGGTTAACCCTTCATGGTATCCTTCCATTCCTTACTCTTCTCCCCATATGGGCTTACAGGACATGTTTTACTAAACACGCCATGTACCTTCATGCACCATTTGAATAACTTCAGATTAGGCATGAAACGTTTGAACTGGCTTTACTGGACAACTCGTAAAATACAGTCCAACAGTGTATTGCAGTTCATTCCTGTCTCTCTAAACCCAGGATACCTGGAACTAATCTTCCCAGATGTAGGAGACCTTAGTGAAGTGTTAATTCTAATGTAAAATTTCATTTCGTTTTAGTCATAATTTTTTTACTAAAATGTTTAAATAAATGTGCAAAATCCAAGAACTATAAAGAGACAGAGATTGCCGCTCCAGGCAGGTCTTATTGGGTGCAATCTTCTTCTCAGGAACTGAGGGTGCTAGCAATGCACATGGCAAATAAGAACAAAATATGATCAGGACAGCCACACTCCAATCCAACGTAACTTTAATGTAAAAAACTGTAAACAGGCACTACAAGTCACAGCAACGGAACCTAGGACAACTGACACGTTTCACACTAACTTCAGTGTTTACTCATAGCTCATAGCCGGTCTTGTACTTATGTACAAGACCGGCTGGCTACATAAGGCTTTTTTTAAGGCCTGGAAGGCTGCTTCCGCGTCTGGGGTCCACTTAACCATGACCGAGTCTTTCCCCTTGGTCAGGTTGGTTAAGGGCACAGCCTGAGAGGCAAAGTGGGGAATAAATCGCCAATAATAACCAGCGATTCCCAGAAAGGCTCGTACCTGCTTCTTGCTGTTAGGATGTGGCCAATTCTGTATGGCCTCGACTTTATTGACTTGGGGTGTTATCACTCCCCTCCCAATGGTGTACCCAAGATATTTGGCCTCCTCCTGTCCAATGGTACACTTCTTTGGGTTGGCCGTAAACCCAGCTTCCCAGATAGAGTCTAGGACAGCTAGCACTTTTGGCAGATGTGAGGCCCAATCTGGGCTATGGATAACTAAATCATCCAGGTAAGCTGCAGAATACTTCTGATGAGGCCTCAGAATCTGGTCTATTTTCCGCTAAAAGGTTGCCGGGGCATTCTGTAACCCAAACGGCATTCTTTTATACTGGAATGCCCCGTCTGGGGTTACAAACGCGGTTTTCTCCTTGGCCGATTTAGCCAGGGGAATTTGTCAATACCCTTTTGTGAGATCGAGAGTTGTCATGTACCGGGCTGTTCCCAGCCGGTCGATTAACTCATAGATACGTGGCATGGGGTAGGTGTAAAATTTTGTAACTTTGTTCATTTGTCGAAAATTGTTACAAAAACACCAGCTCCCATCCAGTTTAGGCACTAAGACTATAGGACTGGACAATCACTTTGGGATTCCTCTATCACCCCCAACTTAAGCATTTTCTGTACTTCCTCCCGTATTGCCTCCCGTCTGGCCTCTGGGATGCGATAGGGTTTTAGCTTTACCCTTTCACCGGGCGATGTAATAATATAATGCTCTACCCCAGACGTTTGTCCCGGCAGCTCAGAGAAAACCTCTTTGTTGCAAAGCACAAACTCCTTAACCTTCTGTTGTTGGGGCTTTGACAAGGTGACTGCTATTCCAACCGTGCGACTAGGGATTCCCTATCCCTCCAGGCTTTCAACAGATTGATGTGATAGATCTGTTCAGGCTTTCGCCTTCCTGGTTGTCTGACCTTGTAATTCACTATGCTCACTTTTTCCAAAATCTCGTAGGGGCCTTGCCATTTGGCGAGGAACTTGCTTTCAACTGTAGGGATAAGTACCAATACCCTATCCCCCAGGGAGAAGGTACGGGTCTTGGCCCCACGGTTATACACTCTCTGTTGTGCCAACTGTGCTTGGGCCAAATGTTCCCTTACAATTGGCATTACCTGTGCAATTCTATCTTGCATCAAGGCGACATGCTCAATCACACTCCTGTGGGGAGAACTCTTACTTTCCCAAGTTTCCCTGGCGATATCCAACAGCCCTCTTGGGTGTCTCCCATAGAGCAACTCGAAGGGTGAGAAACCCGTAAAGCAGGGATATGCAATTAGCGGACCTCCAGCTGTTGCAGAACTACAAGTCCCATGAGGCATAGCAAAACTCTGCCAGCCACAAGCATGACACCCAGAGACAGAGGCATGATGGAACTTGTAGTTTTGCAACAGCTGGAGGTCCGCTAATTGCATATCCCTGCCGTAAAGGATTGGGGTACCTCCCTAATGGCAAACATTAAATAGGGAATAAGACAGTCCCAATCCTTTCCATCTTTATCCACCACCCTTTTTAACATTTGTTTAAGGGTTTTGTTGAATCTTTCAACCAACCCATCTGTTTGGGGGTGATACACAGATGTACGCAATTGTGTCAATTTGAACAACTTGCACAGTTCTTTCATAACCCGGGACATAAGGGGTATATCTTGGTCCGTAAGCAGTTCCTTACAAATACCCACGTGGCTAAAAACAAGAGATAGCTCTTTGGATATGGTTTTGGCCAAGGTATTTTGGAGAGGAATCGCCTCCGGATAACGGGTGGCATAGTCCAATATAACCAAAATGTACTGATGCCCCCTATCGGACTTCACTATTGGACCTACCAAATCCATGGTGATCCTCTCAAAGGGAACCTCAATGATGGGAAGGGGTACTAGCGGGTGGCATAGGTGACGACTTCTGACACACAGGGCAGGAGGAACAATAATTCTCTGTTTCCTTCATGACCCCAGGCCAGTAAAATCTCTGCAACACTCTCTCTCTGGTTTTCTCTGTCCCCAGATGACCTCCAAGAATGTGCCCATGGGCCAACTCTAACACCAACTTCCTGTAAGGTTTGGGCACCACAAGTTGCATAATGGTTTCTTCTGCCCTTTGAGCCACCCGTAGGAGTAGGTCCCTTTCCATGAAGTACGGGTAAGTGCAGGTCGTATCTGGGTTCACTAACTCGCCATCTATTTGCACTATATTTTCCCGTGCCTTTATTAGGGTGAGGCCCTTTAACTGTTCGGTTGCAAAGTTTTCCCTGTTAACCTCGAGATCAGAAAACTCTACAGACGACATGTTTTCGTCTGAGGATGTTGGCTCCTCCCCAGTTTCTTGAGTCTCTCCTGCCAATACCGACAAGGGAAATTCCTCACCACTCTCAGAGGAATTCTGGTTATCAGATTCCTAGTATGTAGAGGCACCAGTGGGGGGCTCAGGATAATCCCATAGTTCCCCGAACTTTGGAAAATCCCTTCCCACAATGGCATCATGTGGTAAGTGAGACACTAACACTACCGGATGAGAGAGGGTACCTTTGGAGGTCTCTAAACACACTGTAGTCACAGGATACTCTCGGGTGTCCCCATGCACACAAATAACAGCTACCTTGTTATTCCCAGAGACCCCTGTTGTAACTAATTCAGGCTTTATCAGTGTCACCAGGCTACCTGAATCCAGCAACACAACAACATTTTTACCATTAATATACATCTTGCATAAATGTTTCTCAGTTCCCCGAATAGCAGTGCATGCGACTGTCGCAAACAGCGACTGACGTCTGTCCCTTAGAAAGTCGCATTGCATGGGTTCATCCACAACCGGACAATTTGCTGCTATGTGCCCCTCTTGCCCGCAGCGGTAGCAAACAATCCTTTTTGCTGCCTCTTGAGGCCTTGACTTTCCGGGCTGTTCTCGCCAGACACTAGGGAGAACCCCCACCCTCTCACTCTCTCCACCCTCACCCCTTGGAATCATCTTACCCGCCACTGGGGATGGTCTGGTCTTGGGGTGGAAAGTCTGTGAGTCTCTGGAAGAGGCAGTCAGGTTTTCTGTAGCCAAGTACCTCTCAACAAGATCCACAAGCTTATCGGCCGTTTCTGGGTCTCCATGGCTTACCCACTTTTGGATGGGAGTAGGAAAAGCTCTCAGGAAGCGATCCATCACAACACGTTTCACAATCTTTGGTGCGGACAAAGATTGTCAGCCACTTCCCGCTCAGGTGAATGAGATCATACATTTGAGGTCTGGGGGGTTTTCCAAGCCGGAAAGTCCAGTTATGCACACGCTGAGCCCGGACAGCCAGGATGAAACCCAGACACGCCAATATTTCAGTTTTTAGCACCACATAGTGTTTTGCTTGGTCAGGCTCTAAGTCATAATAAGCCTTCTGCTATTCCCCAGGAGGAATGAGCTTCAAATTTGAGTCAAACTCATGTTCGACTCGAACATTGCCTGTTCGCCTGTTCGGTGAACAACGAACAATTAGGGATGTTCGCGGCAAATTCAAAAAGCCGCGGAACACCCTGTTAAAGTTCATGGGAGAAATCTAAAGTGCTAATTTTAAAGGCTAATATGCAATTTATTGTCCTAAAAAGTATTTGGAGACCTGGGTCCTGCCCCAGGGGACATGTATCAATGCAAAAAAAAGTTTTAAAAACGGCCATTTTTTCGGGAGCAGTGAAATTAATAATGCTAAAAGTGAAACAATAAAAGTGAAATATTACTTTAAATTTCGTACCTGGGGGGGTGTAAAGTTAGCATGTGAAATAGCACATGTTTCCCGTACATAGAACTGTCCCTGCACAAAGTGTATTTTCTGAAAGAGAAAAAGACATTTAAAACTGACTTGCGGCTATAATGAATTGTCGGCTCTGGCAATTCAGAGAGAATTCATTCATAAAAAAAAAAAAAAAATAGTGTGGGGGTCCCCCCAAATTCCATTACCAGGCCCTTCAGGTCTGGAATGGATATTAAGGGGAACCCTGCCATCAATTTAAAAAAAAAATGATGTGGGGTCCTCCCCAAATATCCATTCCAGACCCTTCAGGTCTGGTGTGGATTTTAAGGGGAACTCCACCCCAAATTAAAAAAAAATGGCGTGGAGTTCCCCCAAAAATTCACACCAGGCCCCTTATCCGAGCATGTTAACCTGGCCGGACGCAGAAAAAAGGGGGGGACAGAGTGCGGCCCCCCCTCTCCTGAACCGTACCAGGTCACATGCCCTCAACATGGGGAGGATGTCCCCATGTTGATGGGGACAAAGGCCTCATCCCCACAACCCTTGCCTGGTGGTTGTGGGGGTCTGCGGGCGGGGGGCTTATAAGAATCTGGATATAAGAATCTGGATATAATCTGACATTTCTTATATAGGGGAGGCGGGGCCACCCATCACGTGACCCCGCCCCCTCTGACGCAAGGGGGAAGACTGGGCTTCTCCAGTGACGTAGCAGAGGGTGCGTCAGAGGGGCATCCCCTATATAAGAAATGTCACAGCTTCAGCCGCGTCATTCGCTGGGCTGTGTCCAGCGGAGAGAGGAGGTTGGCGTGGCTGTGCTCTGAATGGATGGATCTTCTCATCGCTGGACCAGAGATCACCCGTCGCTGGATACAGACAACGTTGGAGCAGGGAGCTGGGACCGAGTAGATTATCACCGCTGGATTTTTTTCCTTTTTTTTTTATTAATAAAGGACTTTTTTCTACAGTGTGTGTGTGTGTGTTTTTTCCAACTATTTACGCTTCCTTTGTGAAATGGTAGGGGTACAATGTACCCTATTACCAATTCACATAGGGGGAGGCAGGATCTGGGGGTCCCCTTTGTTTAAGGGGTCTTCCAGATTCTGATAAGCCCCCCGCCCGCAGACCCCCACAACCACCGGGCAAGGGTTGTGGGGATGAGGCCCTTGTCCCCTTCAACATGGGAACATCCTCCCCATGTTGAGGGCACGTGGCCTGGTACGGTTCAGGAGAGGGTGGGGCCGCACTCTGTCCCTCCCCCTCTTTTCTGCGGCCGGCCAGGTTAACGTGCTCGGATAAGGGGTCTGGTGTGAATTTTTGGGGGAACTCCACGCCATTTTTTTTTTAAATTTGGGGTGGAGTTCCCCTTAAAATCCACACCAGACCTGAAGGGTCTGGAATGGATATTTGGGGGGAACCCCACGTCATTTTTTTTTTAATTGACGGCGGGGTTCCCCTTAATATCCATTCCAGACCTGAAGGGCCTGGTAATGGAATTTGGGGGGACCCCCAAACTATTTTTTATTTTATTTTATGAATGAATCCTCTCTGAATTGCCGGGAGCCGACAATTCATTATTGCCGCAAGTCAGTTTTAAATGTCTTTTTTTCCTTTCAGAAATGACACTTTGTGCAGGGATAGTTCTATGTACTGGAACCATGCGCTATTTCACATGCTAACTTTACACCCCCCCCCCCTAGGTACGAAATTTAAAGAAATATTTCACTTTTATTGTTTCACTTTTAGCATTATTAAAATCACTGCTCCCGAAAAAACTGCAGTTTTTAAAACTTGTTTTTGCATTGATACATGTCCCCTGGGACAGGACCCAGGTCCCCAAACACTTTTTAGGACAATAACTTGCATATTAGCCTTTAAAATAAGCACTTTAGATTTCAAATGTTCGAGTCCCATAGACTTTAACAGGGTTCTAAAGTTCACACGAACATTTGGTGTGTTCGCAAGTTCTGGTGCGAACCGAACAGGGGAGTGTTCGGCTCATCCCTATTCCCCAGTTAACAGAGGGGCCACCAGTCCAGCCCACTGATCCTTGGGCCATTTTTTCCTTTCAGCAGTCCTTTCAAATGTGGTCAAAAACACCTCTGGATAATCCTCTCCAGTCATTTTTGTCAGTAAATGACTCACCCCAAAGGATGCTGTATTAGCACAACCACTACCCCAGTTGCTAAACCGTCTAGAGAAATTTGGTCCCAGCCATCCACATGCTCAGCCTCTGAATGCTAGTTTGGCTAAATTGCTAGCACTCCAACTGCTGCCTTTTCCGCTGGTAGACTCTGCCCCCTTTCGAGAATTTGTGGAATGTGCGGTACCTCAGTGGCAGGTTCCCAAACGCCATTTTTGTTTCTCGGAAGGCCATTCCGGCTCTCTACCAGCATGTGGAAGGCAATGTCTTGGCCTCGTTGGACAGAGCGGTCAGTGGTAAGGTGCATATTATCGCTGACTCATGGTCCTGCAGGCATGGACAAGGACGTTACCTTTCTTTCATGACGCAATGGGTAACTCTGCTGGCAGCTGGGAAGGATGCATAACAGGATGCAGTATTGTTGGAGCTTGTTACGCCACCATGCCTCCAAATTGCTAGTAGTGGTGATTCTGCCACAGCTCTCTCCTCCACCCCTCCTCTTCTTCTTCCTCTATGGTCTCTCAAAATTTGCTATTACGAATATTCGCATTTTTTCAAATTTATTTTTAAAACAGATCACATCCTAGTGATCTCCATCGACGTCTAAAAGCATTGCTGGTATGATTAGGGACCCTGGGCCGAGTAGCTACGCTGAGGCGATCCTTTTATGTTGACGAATATTCGCTATCGCGAATATTCGTATTACGATTATTCGCGAATACTTTCTCCGCCCTTCTTTTGCATCAGAGCCAATCAGAGTTCTCCTACCACAGTTGTCAGAGGTTAACAACCTCCATAGCAACCAATAGGAACCTGCCTGCACGACCAGTATATAAGATCACTCCCAGCAGTATTTCAGTGCAGATTCACAAGGTGGCTAGAGAGAGTGGAGTGTTTCTGTGCGTTTTTCCAGTGTATCACATCTTCAAAGAATCTTCCATCTTTTGTCCCGTGTCATCATTTGCATTTCACCTCTTTAATGAGAATAATAACTGTTTAACATAAAGACATTTAAGAGATGTCAACCTAAACGGTTTACTTGGCTTTTTTTTAACTCAACAGAATCAGGGGCCACAGTGTGCGGTTGATCTTTACCTAACTCAATACAGGTCAGTGTAGAGGAGAGATCTGTATTTTCCAAATCTATGGTTATTCAATATTTATTAAACTAATCAATATACAAATTGGTCAAAGTAAACCCTCAAATCTATATAATAATGTATTTATTTTATTAATACCTTGTTGTTAGTTGCAGGGTCCATTACGTAAAACCACACTTTTTCCAAAGGGCAGGTGAAATTGAATGTTTCAGAATTTCGCAATCAATTTCGCATTCGCATTAGCGAAATTTCGCCAAAAATTTTTTTTTATAAAATATCACGAATATTCGATTTTAGAGAATATTTCACAAATATTCGTCTATATATTCGTGATATATCGCGAAATCGAATATGGCGTATTCCGCTCAACACTAGAATTGATCTGCTTAGGGGACAGGAGCCACACTGGGGAAGAGATTCTGTCAGTTCTGTATGGGCAGGCTCAGAGGTGGTTGACGCCATGCCAACTTCAGCCAGGAATGGTGGTTTGCGACAATGGCACCAACCTCCTCTCTGCCCTCCGACAGGGACACTTGACCCATGTTCCCTGTTTGGCTCAAGTCCTTAATTTGGTGGTGCAGCCGTTCTTGTGCAGGTTCCCGGGCTTACAGGATCTCCTGAGGCAGACCAGGAAAGTCTGTGGGCATTTCTGCCGGTCATATAATGCCAGTGCTCAGCTGGCTGACCTTCAAAAAGGATTGCAACCTGCCCAAGAACTCATCTGTGACATGCCCACCAGGTGGAACTCAACGTTGGCAACGCTGCAGCGACTGCACGCGCAGCAGAGGGCCATCAATGAGTACCTGTGTGAGTATGGCACCAAGACAGGGTCAGGGGAGCTTGGCTTTTTTTTGCCATGCCAATGGCTGCTAAACAAGGATGCATGCACTGTCCTGTCACCATTTGAGGAGGCCACGAGGATGGTGAGCAGTGACAGTGCATGCATCAGTGAGACTGTCCCTCTTGTCTTCCTGTTGTAGCACACGCTGCATGGAATAATGGACAGGGCACTTGAGGCAGAACAGAGGGAGGAAGAGGAGGACTTCCTTACCTCTCAAGGCCCCCTTTATCCAGACAGTATTCCTGCGGGCCCGCCGATCACACAGGAAGAGGAGGATTGTGTCAGCATGGAGGTGGAGCCTAGAACTCAGCATCAGCAGCAGTCTTCAAGGGATCATTTTCAGTCCCCAGAAACCCATGGACTTGTACATGGCTGGGAGGAGGTGGCTGCGGATCATGTCATCCTTAGTGACTCAGAGGACTCCGGATCGAATGCCTCAGCAAACCTATGCTGCATGGCCTCCATGATCCTGCAAAGCCTGCGAAAGGATCCTCGGATTTGTGGTATCAAGGAGAGGGATCGTTACTGGCTGGCAAACCTTCTTGATCCACGTTACAATGATAAGGTTGCGGAACTTATCCAGCCTTCACAGAGGGAGCAGATGATGAAAAATCTTCGAGAGGCCTTGGAGAAAGGTTTGTGCAAAGCGTTACCAGAGCCTGGGAGGTTACAATTTCCTGGTCCTCTTGGGCAACATGTTGCTGAGGCTTCGGTCAGTCACAGAAGCGGTGGAGAAGGTGGCCGTCTGACTGCTGCGTTCAGACAATTCTTTAATCCGCAGCCCCAAGGTCTGATCGGTTTCAGCAATACTTTGCAGCATTACTCAATACATTGCAGCATTTTCTAGCTTTCTGTCTGATTGTCTAATTGTGCATGGTTATCCTGCCATCAAGAGCCTTCCAGTCACAGGAACTACAGGGGGAGGTGGCAATACATAGAGCACCAGCAACCCTTTGGCAGTGAAAGATAGCATCTCCTTCTGTAGCATCATTTATTTATTTATTTATTTTTTTAACAGCCATGCAGTTGTAAAAGTAATACAGCCTGCCCAAAAGCCATCCTAGCCTGTGACTGGATAGTAAAGGAGCAGCAAAATATATATAGGGACAACCGTGTGCTCTCCCCTGCTATCAGCCAGCTCCTTGTGCACTGTGCAATATAGTAAAGCATTATTTACTTAGAATGCTGATCCTACCTTTTGAAGTCGGAATCATCTTGGGCAGGGAACAAATGAATACAGTAACTGAATTTAATGGGGGTATTTTATATCTGCCTACATTTCTGTTTTAGGGGATAGTTCAGTGTGAAATGCAGTCTAATTTCTGTGTCATTTTAACCACTTCAGCCTGGAAGATTTTACCTCCTTCTTGACCCGAGCACTTTTTACAATTTGACACTGTGCCATTTTAACTGACAATTGCGCGGTCGTGCGACGCTGTACCCAAAAGATATTTGCGTCCTTTTCCCCCCCAAAAATAGAGCTTTCTTTTGGTGGTATTTGAACACCTCTGCTTTTTTATTTTTTTGTGCTATAAACAAAAGAAAAACAACAATTTAGAAAAAAACACAATGGGGGTTAATTTACAAAAGTCAAATCCACTTTGCACTACAAGTGCAAACTACAAGTGCAAAGTTCACTTGAAATTGCACTGAAAGTGCACTTGCTGTAAATCTGAGGGGTAGATCTGAAATGAGGGGAAGCGCTGCTGATTTTATTACACAATCATGTGCAAGATAAAATGCTGTTTTTTATGTTCCTTGCATGTGCCCCTCAGATCTACAGTGACTGCACTTCCAAATGCACGTTTAGTGCAATTTCAAGTGCATTTCGCATTTGTAGTGAAAAGTGGATTTACTTTTAGTGAATAACCCCCAATATCTTTTACTTTTTGCTATAATAAATATCCCAAATTTTTTTCCCCCAATTTTTTTTTTCCTCAGTTTAGGCCCATGTGTATTCTTCTACATATTTTTATTAAAAAAAAAAAATTGCAATAAGCGTACATTGATTGGTTTGCACAAAAGTTATAGCGTCTACAAAATAGGGGGTAGTTTTATGGAATTGTTATTGTTATTTTTTTTTTTACTAGTAATGGCGGCGATCTGTGATTTTTACTGGGACTGGGAATGTGATATTGTGGCAGACAAATTGGACACTTTTGACACATTTTTGGGACCATTCACAGTTATACAGTGATTAGTGCTATTAAAATGCACTGATTAGAAGTGTGTCTTGCCTACAGTCAAGCATAGTGGTGGGAGTGTCATTGTCTGGGGCTGTATGAGTGCTGCTGACACTGGGGAGCTACAGTTTATTGGGGGAACCATGAATGCCAACATGTACTGTGAAATACTGAAGCAAAGCATGATCCCCTCCCTTTGGAGACTGGGCCACAGGGCAGTATTCCAACATGATAACGACCGCAAACACACCTCCAAGATGACCACTGCCTTGCTAAAGAAGCTGAGGGTAAAGGTGATGGACTGGCCAAGCATGTCTCCAGAGCTAAACCCTTTTGAGCATCTGTGGGACGTCCTCAAATGGAAGATGGAGGAGAGCAAGGTCTCTAATGATGTGATCATGGAGGAGTGGAAGAGGACTCCAGTGGCAACCTGTGAAGCTCTGGTGAACTCCAAGAGGGTTAAAGGGGTTGTAAAGACAAAAATAATTTCCTCTTAAATTAAAGTCTGACAGTAGCTGATAAAGTAAAAAGTAATGTTTTGCATTATAACTAGTTTGATACCTGTTGAAATCGAGCTGTTTTATTCACCTCCGTCACTCCTGAATCATTATTCTCACCGACTTCCTGCGCATTCATTCTTGCTACATCACGGCCTAATGGGAACTACAGTTCCCATTAGGCTTAGCCTCCATGCCTGTGAGGGATAAGAGAGCATCTTCATGCAGGGCTGTAGTCATAGGGAGGGGGTGAGCACATTCTGCTTTCCACCATGCAAAACGGCTCAGATGCTGGTGGAAAGCAAGAAGAGGAGTGACAGAAAATGGCATTTTCAAACCTGGATTACTGTATTTTGGAAGTCAAAAGGAAAAATGAGGTAAGTGATATTTAAATGCTCTAGCTTACAGCAATCAATTGATCTAATAAAAAACAAACCTTTAGTGTTCCTTTAAGACATTGCTGCAAAATAATGGTGGACACAAAATATTGACACTTTGGGCTCAATTTGGACATTTTCACGTAGGGGTGTACTCACTTTTGTTGCCAGCGGTTTAGACATGTGTTGAGTTATTTTGAGGGGGCAGCAAATTTAGACTGTTATACAATCTGTACACTTACGTGAAAAGATATAATAAAATATTTACAAAAATGTGAGGGGTGTAAACCAATGCTATTATTCTTGATGTATTTGTATATGTGATTTTGCATGTGTACTGGATTACTATGTGCAGCTGTTTTGTTTGATAATATCAGCGGCTCCAGCAGTGATGTCAAGTGCTGCCTGTTATTTCTCATCCGATCTCAAAGGGACACTGTTATATGTGCTGATGATTTAAAGGGGTTGTAAAGGTAAAACATTTTTCCTAAATAGCTTCCTTTACCTTAGTGCAGTCCTCCACTTACCTCATCCTTCGATTTTGCTTTTAAATGTCCTTATTTCTTCTGAGAAATCCTCACTTCCTGTTCTTCTGTCTTTAACTCCACACAGTAATGTGAGGCTTTCTCCCTGGTGTGGAGTGTCGTGCTCGCCCCCTCCCTTGGACTACAGGAGAGTCAGGATGCCCACTAACACACAGCTCTTTTCTCTATCTGCAACGTAGAGAGCGTCCCGACTCTCCTGTAGTCCAAGGGAGGGGGCGAGCACAACACTCCACACCAGGGAGAAAGCCTTGCATTACTGTGTGGAGTTACAGACAGAAGAACAGAAAGTGAGGATTTCTCAGAAGAAATAAGGACATTTAAAAGCAAAATGGAAGGATGAGGTAAGTGAAGGAGGACTGCACTAAGGTGAAGGAAGCTCTTTAGGAAAGAAAAAATTGTACCTTTACAACCCCTTTAATCTGGTGAGTTTTAGGGGAGCAGTTCTCACGTGGTAAAGTGCTGGTGGATGCTTTACAACACTTCAGAGAAGGAGCCAAAGGATGTTTCACATCAGAGACTATCAGTTATACATGGTCGACTGGTGTATACATATAAATATGATCACGGAGATTATTACACACATATATACGAATAGTGTGTTGTTGTAGAGACTGAGTCCTGCTATTGTTTTTGGCTAATATATTGTTAATGACATAATGTTTGATGAATTGAATTTAGGCTTACGGTAGCTACATAAGTTATATTTTTTTTCAGTATATGGTTATGAGAAATGGCTTATTATTACTGCAATGGGGCACTAAGTAAGAGGGATCCCATTATTGGTGATACTTTTTAGAGGGATAAGTCATGATACTGAACTACTAAAGCCCATTTGACTTTGTTTTTCATTTCTCTTCTCCATTGGCACATATTGCACATCATATGCTTTGAATAGACACGATTTTTGCACTTTTCAACTTACAAGCATGAATAATTGGTGACACAGATGATGAAATTGTATTATTACACTCAGCTATCTAATGACACTGTTATCATGTTAACTGCAATTCATTTTTTCAGATGAAATTCAGCTTAAAAATGAAACTTAAAGAGAGACCTAACCTTTTCACCACAAGTTTAATTATGTGCAGTTATCTGTCTAGGTTTGATTTGTGGGGAGTTTGTCTAATTCTGTTTAAAGTCCACGTAAACACTATTGAAGTTTACATTTTGGCCATTTTCAAGGATCATGGGAAGCTGGCCCTGAGGGACAATAAATAAAAAAAAAGTAGTGTTTTTCAATAAAACAGCTGGGAGAGGGTCCATTAAGTTACTTGCTATATGTCTTTAAGCTATGCATGGTATTATGGAACAGACTGTCATACTTTTTTTATTTTTTTATCTAGAGGTAATAAGCTTGGATTGACAAGTAGAAGTATCTTCCACAACAGATTTAAATGCTGAGATAGGTGAGATTTTACTAAAAAAAAACAAATCTAAAATTCCTACAGTTTCATAGTATATTTTGACGGCTTCTTTTTTTTTTTTTTATACAGTACCACACTGCATTCTCTTATTTGAAAAGACTCAAGTTACACAAAATTGGATATTCATAAGTTTGCACTGTTTGCACTTTGTTTTGCAAAGGCCTGGCTCACAGTCTCTGCTCTAATTCATCCCAAAGTTGTTTTATTGGGTGGAGGTCAGGACTCTATGTAGGCCAGTCAAGTTCCCCCACCCCAAACTCGCTCATCCATGTCTTTATGTACCTTGTTTGTGCACTGGTGCGCAGTCATGTTGGAACAGGAAGGGTCCATCCCCAAACTGCTCCCACAAAGTAGGGAACATGAAATTGTCCAAAATGTCTTGGATGCTGATGCTTTAAGAGTTCTCTTTACTGGAACTAAGGGGCCAAGCCCAACCCCTGAAAAACAACCCCGCACCATAATTCCTCCTCCACCAAATTATTTGGACCAGTGAACAAAGCAAGGTCCATCAAGACATGTGTAACAGGCGCTCCTCGCGCCCATTCTAACTGTAATGCATTCTGCGCTGGAATGCATTACGGCGACCGCACGATTACGTCATCGCGCGGCGCCCTGTGCTTTCCACTGTGGAACGTGGAAGTGCGCCGCAATATACGTCGCTTCTTTTCAAATCACTGCGAATGCACTACAGCTGTCTGGTACCTGTCTCCTGCCTATAAAGGCATTCACTTGATACACAGACAGCGTTATATTATTGTCAGCCGTAGCTTGGCCACGCTACTGATATTGGTGCCATTGCTCCCCATGCTGCAACACTGCTCCAGCTGCAACGACTACTTTAGTGCTGCTACATCTACTGCAACAGAGAGCCATTGCTGGGGACAACCTTGAGGCCTTCCTTGCTGTACACCTTACACTATGGAATCCCTGCTTACTACACTGAAGCCTGCACATGGATAAGTAGCTATTGTGTCACTTGTAGTGCCATAGGAAATCTGCTGCTTGTGTTCCATCTAATACTATTACTATTACTTATTATGCCTTGTGGATGTCAACATACTACTTGGGATATATTGTTATGCTAAGGACTGTTTGCTAAGAAATACCTTAAAGGGCCATCTAACTCCAAATTACCTAAGCTATATTTGCCTCTCATATGCAACTATAATTGCCTAGGCTATATTGCCTCTCATATGCAATTATAATTACCTAAGCTATATTGCCTCTCATATGCAACTATAATGACCTAAGCTATATTGCCTCTTATATGCAACTACTATTACCTGGGCTATATTGCCTCTCATACGCAACTATTAGTTGTCACTACAACTCCTATTTACTACGAGCTTGACATAAGTACAAATCGCTTATAGGCCTTGTCCTAAATTATTGAACATGTTCACTCTAACTTTGCTATGCTAAGGGTTGATGGTATTTCATACCAACTCCCTTAGTGGCCTAATATATCCCTATATGTTTAAAGTGATATAATGTAGAGAACCCCCAAACTCCTGTTTGTGTGGAGTGACGCCTGGGGCCCAATACTGAGTTCTCACATAAAGAAGCGCATTGAAATCCCTGCTAACCGCAGTTGTGGTTCACTCCATTCACCAGTGCTGTTACAGAATAATAGAACCATATCATGAACCCAGCGGAACTTGCAAACCATGTTGTCACCCTTACTCAAAGAGTAGACGCTCTCGCTCAAACTGTACAATATCTACAAGCAGAAAATCAGGCCTTGCAAGATTTAGTTGCCCTTACCCCAAATTTACCTTGTCTCCCCCCTGAACCTAAGGTTAACCCACCTCCTCCTTTTTCTGGTGATCGAAAGACCTATAGAGAGTTCATTAATGCGTGTAAATTAATGTTTGAACTCTGCCCTCGCACTTTTCCCAATGAAAGGATTAAGGTGCTTACCCTTATATCCTATTTACATTATGAACCTCGTGCTTGGGCAAATACCTACCTAGAAAACGTAGCTCAACGCCTTTCTTTATGTGGGAGAGAGAGATGATGTAGAGATCTGTTTGAGTGGAGTGACGCCTGGGGCCCAATACTGAGTTCTCACATAAAGAAGCGCATTGAAATCCCTGCTAACCGCAGTTGTGGTTCACTACGTTCATCAGTGCTGTTACAACATGGAAGAGTGAGTTTGACTGCCTTCATCAGGCCAGAAGGATCGTGGCCACTTTAGGTTGTCATACCTGGCCATTGCCCGGCAAAATGAAGCACCAAATCAGATGCCTGCCAGGCAGGTTACTGAATGAATAGCTGAAAGAGGAAACAAACAATCATAGGCTGTCTGTCTTTCTACAACTCAGAGGGAAGAACAGGCAGCAACAAATGAAGGGGGAGAATTCTATGGCAAGGGGGAAGGCTGGTGAAGTTTTAGGATGAGGGGGTGCCAGACCCCACCCTTCCTTAATGACACATCACACTTCTCATAAGCCCAACCACTTATAGAATCCACCCACTTTGTCCTCTGTATTCAACTTGCTTCCATGCATAATGCCAGGAGTATACAGCTCAGAATTACAGGACAGAGTATACAGATCAGCACCACAGATAGTATATAGCAGCCATCACCATGGATAGTATATAGCAGTCAGCACCACAGATAGTATATAGCAGCCAGAACCACGGATAGTATATAGCAGCCAGAACCACGGATAGTATATAGTAGCCAGAACAACAGATAGTATATAGTAGCCAGAATCACAGATATTATATAGTAGTCAGAACCACGGATAATATATAGTAGCCTGCTCCTCTGCCCCCCCTGTACAGAGTATAAACAACCTTTCCCAGACCCCTATTTACCTTTAATCTGACTCTCATAGTCTGCAGTTCTCTCCCTCCTTGGTTTCCCATGTTGTGAGGGCCATCCTTCTGATCTGCTGTTAGTGCCAACTCGTAGTAAACAGCAGCTGAGAATAGCGGTGGGTGCAGCTAGCAGGGTCTCATCCACACTAACAGTCCTCTGGCTATGCTGCTTCTGGGGTGGTCAGGTGCCATTTGGCTAGGACAGTGCAGGCTTGTGGGGGGGGGGGTGTCCCTGGAGGAGATAGTGCTGCTGGGCAATCTGACCTGGTGGGGCTCCATATAGAGGCAGTGCTGCATGCAGTAATTCCCCCGGGGGAAAGGAGTTGTCAGTGCACTAAGTGCAGTACAGATCGGTCAGTACGGGTAGAGTAGAGACTGGAGAGAATGTAAGAAAAGGGGGGAAAACGGTTTCAATCCCCCCTTTCCTCATGGGATGGCAGCAGGACTAAGAAACAAGTCAGTGGCAGTTTCAAGTTCCCCTATCTCTGGGGGAGCTAGGCAGGTTTAGTCTGCACCTGGGGCTCACGTGTACTTTGGAGTAAGTACACGTGAGTTTCCCGGTCTTTTTTGAGGGGTGACTGCATAGCTGGTAATATCCAGTTCTAGCCAGCTGTTTTTAGGGCTATATAAGTCAGGCTCGGAGTGACCGGAATCAATTCGCCTCAGAGGATAGGAGCTGTGGTGTTCTAGAGGTTTTCCTCACTGAACAAACAGAATCCTCTGAGGCCAGAAGATGTCCCTTCTCCGTCGGCTGATCGAAAGAGCGGGTGAAGACGGCGGAGAAGACTGGGTCAGGGAATGCCTGAATTTACCCTGGACATCGGGTCAAGAAGCTCCGGTGGGAGCTGCATCGTCGGTGGTGGAAGCGGTCCGGTCGTCAGCGGAGAGCATCTCGGCAGCGGGCGGCATCTGCGACTGTGAGCCTGTACTGCGTCCGGAAGAAGATGGAGTCGTTCCGCCGGAAGACGAATCGGATTGGGGGAGGAGCGTCAGCAGCAGGTCCGGTGACCGGAGCACGTCAGTGAAGAGGCGGCGCATGCCGTTGTTGCGGCTCTCCCCGTCCCCACCACGACCGACGGTATCCAAAGCTGCTGGGAAGAAGGCAAAAGGGCGCGGAAGAGGATCCGGAGCGGCGGTGAGCGGCAGAGCGGGCGCAAAGGCCGGTGCACGGGTAAGGTATGACTCGGCTGGTTACCCAGCTGGAGGTGCCCACGGCAGTGGTGCGGGAGCGGTGGAGAGGAGTCCTGTGTTTCCCCAGATGACCGAGCCGGAAGATTGGCGTCAGGTGTCCAGGCAAGAAGAAGATGCCCTCAGTCTGGGAGCAATCGATGACGGCGCTTCCTTCAGCATGGAGGTCCAGCGGAATGCGGAGGCTGTGTCAGCACAGGCCGGTTCGCAGAGACAAATGCAAGGCCAGGGTGAGTCTGTCAATGTGACATTATTGTCTAACATGTCTGAACTGTTGGCTAACCTGGTAAAGGATGTCCAAATTTTAAAAAACAAACAAGTTTTGCCGTCACAAGATGCTGCTCTGGAGATTTGGGCACCATCTTGTGGTCAAATTGCAAATGACAATGTAAAAACTGCTGGAATCAATGTCTCATCTTCTTTCCAATCTGCACGGCTTCAGAATTTGCCTGAAACTTGCTTGAAAGTCCCAATACAGTGTGAGGTATCCCCCTTGGGATACCATTTGGCTGTAGCAATAAAAGAGAAAATATGGAACGAAGAATTTATAGACATGTTATCATTGCTTCCTTCATCTAAGGAATTCATGTGTAAAGATAAGAAAGAAGACGATGACAGACGTAGACCGGTTACTAAATCTTTTAACAATTGGTTGCAGTCATTTTGCATATTTTCAGGAGTTCTCTGTGAAAAATTTCCGAATAAAAGTACAGGTTTGTTTCAACACCTCGAAATAATTCTGGAAGCTTTTAAAAATTTTGGTGGCACCGCCTGGTACGCATATGACGAGGCGTTCCGCCAGAAATTGTCTGTACATCCGTCATTGAAATGGGGAGTAAAAGATGTCGGCTTATGGCTGAATCTTTTTCTCCCCCAAAAATCTACTTATGCCAGACAAGGTACGTCAGGATCACAGCCCTCACCAGCAGTATATAAAAAAGGCATTTGCTTTAACTTTAATGATGGACAATGCAAATGGCCAAATTCTTGTAGATACCGACACGAGTGTGCCTTTTGTTCAGGAACACACTCGGTGTCCAAGTGTTTCAAGAAAATGGCTGCAGCTAACCAGTCCACAGGACCCAATGTTCACAAAAGCAATCACACCAGTGAATTGTCAAAGTATGCTCCCATGGCTACGAATGTACCCAGACAGGGAGATGGCTCAGCTGTTAATTAACGGTTTCCTAGAAGGTTTTTTATTGCCTTCTTTTTTAGGCTCTGGCTGTAAGGTGAGTGACAATTTAAAATCTATTGAGTTATACCCTTCCATTGTTGAAGAAAAAATTGCGAAATAAATTTTAGAAGGTAGGGTGGGGGGTCCGTTTCAGTCCCATCCTTTCCCTTATTTTAGGATTTCACCTTTGGGAATTGTCCCTAAGAAGGAGAAGAATTTGTTTCGGTTAATACACCATCTATTAGGGTTGTCCCGATACCGATACTAGTATCGGTATCGGGACCGATTCCGAGTTTTTTCGGCGGTACTCAGACGCCGATACCCCGCCCCGATACACAAATAGAATACTTAACTCCCCCCGCGCCGCCGCATTCCGTCCACCGCGATCCGCCGCCGTTACGCCGCTGACTGTGTAATACGGGCGGGAACATTACAGCTTTGAATAGCTGTAATGATTTGCGCCACGCATAGACACTCCCCCTTGCTCGGGTGAACTGTCCAATCCCGAGCGAGGGGGAGTGTCTATACACGCAGCGCGGCGCCAATCATTACAAAGCTATTCAAAGCTGTAATGTTCCTGGCCGGCCGTAGTACTTTACACAGTCGGCGGTAGCAGGTAAGCGGGCCATGGCTGCATATGGGGGGGACACATGGCTGGATGGGGGGAGACACACATGGCTGGATGGGGGGAGACACACATGGCTGGATGGGGGGAGACACACATGGCTGGATGGGGGGAGACACACATGGCTGGATGGGGGGAGACACACATGGCTGCATGGGGGGAGACACACATGGCTGCATGGGGGGAGACAATGGCTGGATGGGGGGAGACACACATGGCTGGATGGGGGGAGACACACATGGCTGCATGGGGGGTGACAATGGCTGCATGGGGGGTGACAATGGCTGCATGGGGGGTGACAATGGCTGGATTGGGGGTGACAATGGCTGGATGGGGGGAGACAATGGCTGGATGGGGGGAGACAATGGCTGGATGGGGGGATACATTGCCTGCATGGGGGGTGACAATGGCTGCATGGGGGGTGACAATGGCTGCATGGGGGGTGACAATGGCTGCATGGGGGGTGACAATGGCTGGATGGGGGGTGACAATGGCTGGATGGGGGGAGACAATGGCTGGATGGGGGGTGACAATGGCTGGATGGGGGGATACATTGCTGGATGGGGGGTGACAATGGCTGCATGGGGGGTGACAATGGCTGCATGGGGGGTGACAATGGCTGGATGGGGGGAGACAATGGCTGGATGGGGGGTGACAATGGCTGGATGGGGGGAGACAATGGCTGGATGGGGGGGATACATTGCTGGATGGGGGGTGACAATGGCTGGATGGGGGGATACATTGCTGCATGGGGGGAGACAATGGCTGGATGGGGGGGAGACAATGGCTGGATGGGGGGATACATGGCTGCATGGGGGGATACATTGCTGCATGGGGGGAGACAATGGCTGGATGGGGGGATACATTGCTGCATGGGGGGATACATTGCTGCATGGGGGGAGAGAATGGCTGGATGGGGGGATACATTGCTGCATGGGGGGACAATGGCTGGATGGGGGGAGACAATGGCTGGATGGGGGGAGACATGGCTGCATGGGGGGAGACAATGGCTGGATGGGGGGATACATGGCTGGATGGGGGGATACATTGCTGCATGGGGGGAGACAATGGCTGGATGGGGGGAGACAATGGCTGGATGGGGGGAGACAATGGCTGGATGGGGGGATACATTGCTGCATGGGGGGAGACAATGGCTGGATGGGGGGATACATTGCTGCATGGGGGGACAATGGCTGGATGGGGGGGAGACAATGGCTAGATGGGGGGGGACAATGGCTGGATGGGGGGGAGACAATGGCTGGATGGGGGGGAGACAATGGCTGAATGGGGGGGGAGACAATGGCTGCATGGGGGGGGAGACAATGGCTGCATGGGGGGGAGACAATGGCTGGATGGGGGGGAGACAATGGCTGGATGGGGGGGAGACAATGGCTGGATGGGGGGAGACAATGGCTGGATGGGGGGAGACAATGGCTGGATGGGGGGAGACAATGGCTGGATGGGGGGAGACAATGGCTGCATCTGTGGGGGGACATCGCTGCATTTGGGGACACATTTTAAAAAAAGTATCGGTATTCGGTATCGGCGACTACTTGAAAAAAAGTATCGGTACTTGTACTCAGTCCTAAAAAAGTGGTATCGGGACAACCCTACCATCTATGATTCCCTAAGAATGATTAATTAAATGACCAAATAGATGAGGACATCTCGTCTGTCAGGTATTCCTCTTTTGAGGATGCTTTGGTCCTGCTCAGGAATTTAGGTCATAATGCGTTATTGGCAAAAGCAGATATCAAGTCTGCTTTTCGCCTTCTCCCAATTCATCCCTCCCGTTTCAATTCGTTAGGTTTTTTCTTCCAAAACAAATTTTATTTTGATAAATGTCTCCCCATGGGGTGCTCTTTATCATGTTTTTATTTTGAAACTTTTTCTACATTTTTGGAATGGGTAGTGCGTAAGGAGTCAGGTTCCCAATTTATAATTCACTATCTAGACGACTTCCTGTTCTTGGGTAAAGCTGATTCGGACGATTGTTATGGATCTTTACAGAAATTTTTTGAAATTTGTAATTTTTTCGGGGTTCCTTTAGCACTTGAAAAGACAGCTTTGCCATCTACTTGTCTGGAGTTTTTAGGTATAACAATTGACTCAGAGCTAATGGAATTTCGGTTACCAGAAGCAAAATTGGATAAGTTGAACGGTTTGCTGGTAGCAGTGCTCAGAAAAAAGAAGGTTTGTCTAAAAGATATGCAGTCGTTGTTAGGATCTTTAGCTTTTGCTACTAGAATAATGCCGATGGGTAAGGTATTTTCGAGGAAGTTATACCTTGCCATTTCAGGTTTAAAATCCCCCTTTTCACATATACGGGTTACGTCTGACATGAAGGAGGACATCCTGGTCTGGTTAGAATTTTTGCAACATTTTAATGGAAAGATGGTTTGGCAAAATGATTTTATTTCCAACAGGGAGCTTCTTCTGTTTACGGATGCTGCCGGTTCTTGCGGCTTTGGCGCTATATGGAGAAGCCATTGGTGTGCTGAACGATGGCACTGCAGCTGGAAACAGAAGGGTATCTTGAAAAATATAGTTTTCTTGGAACTGTTCCCCATAGTTGTGGCTCTTGAGCTGTGGGGGGCGGTTTTTAAGAATAAAAGAATCATTATTAGAACGGATAACAAGGGGGTCATGTTCGCGATAAATTGCTTGTCTTCCAAATCTCCGCCGGTCATTATTTTGCTCCGCCACGTTATTTTCAAATGCTTAAGTCTAAATATATGGTTGAAAGTGGTGCATGTGGCGGGGAAAGATAATGATTTGGCGGATGCTTTATCTCGCCAACAAATGGACCGTTTTTTTCGGCTTTTTCCGGAAGCGGATCTGACAGGTCTACATTGCCCTCCTCAGTTATGGGAATTAGTCTGAAACCTGTGTCTGAGTATATCGTTAATTCTGTGGCTCACTCAACCTGGGTTGGATACCGATCGGCCTGGTTGATGTGGTTAGCCTTTTTGAACTCTTTACCACAGCCGGCTGGCATGTTCTCGGAATATTTAGTTTTGATGTTTGTGCAATCATTATTTGAAAAAGAGTATTCTTGGGCTTATGTTAATAAAACTTTAGCGGGAGTGTCTTTCTTTTTCAAACTGAATGGTTTACCATCCTGTCTGAGTTTCTTTTCCGAGCTTCAAGCCTTAAAAGGTTACAAGAAAGGAAATTTTACGCCGGATCGTCGGATGCCCGTGACACCGGCGCTTCTGAATAGCTTATGCGCGGTAACAGGACAGGTTTGTTTTTCTAGTTTTGAGGCAATACTTTTCCAAGCTGTTTTTTCTTTAATGTTCTACGCAGCGCTTCGGGTGTCAGAATTAGACATTATTCAAGTATCAGATGTCTTTCTTTCTGACTCGGCGGTCCGTTTATTTCTTCGGCGGTCAAAAACAGACCAGTTGGGTAAGGGCTGTTGTGTCAATTTGGCGGCTTGTGAAAGCTCGTTTTCATGTCCAGTTAAATTATTGCGTAATTATATTAATATAAGACCTGTTTTACCTCAGAAATTATTTATTCATGAGTCCGGTCGGCCTTTGACCAAATTTCAGTTTCATAGTGTGTTCCGCAAGTGTCTGAAGGCTCTTAATTTAAATACGGAGGTTTTATCTTCGCATTCCTTTAGAATAGGGGCAGCAACGAAGCTGCCAGGTTGGGTTTAGATTCCAATATAATTAAACAGGTTGGTAGGTGGAAGTCTGATCGATATCTGTTGTACGTTCGTCCTAACCAATCTTTTTAATTCATTACAGGTAACGTCCGAACGATTTGGATCGTTGGGCATTCCTTCATTTTTTGGGCTCATCAGAGAGCGGTTGATCGAATCTACACTAGCAATCTGGGCTTGGACCCGACACGTTTTAAAGTTATTTGGTTCGGTAGGAGGGGCATGCTATGGTCGGGTTTATTTTGGGAAATCAGTCAAATTCTGCGGCGTTTTTCTCCTCCAGATGTTTTCATTATACATCTGGGGGGGAATGACGTTGGGAAACAGAGGACATTGGACATCATCTTTAAAGTTAGAGATGATCTCCATAGGCTGCAATTGTCTTTCCCTCGCACAGTTTTTGTTTTTTCAGAGATTGTGCAGAGGTTGAAATGGCTCTCCTTTCCCCCTCTGCGCCCTTTGGAGAAAATTAGGCGTCGCATAAACAGAGCGTTGTTGAAGTTACTTTCTCCTCTGGGTATTATTTGTTAAAGACACACGGAATTAGAGGGGTTTATCCCTGGCCTTTTTCGGGCCGATGGGATTCACCTATCCGACATTGGATTGGATGTGTTCAATACAGGTTTGGGTTCCTGTATTGAATTGGCCGCGGTTGTGGGTGTTGGTGATAGGTGGGCCTGAAGTCCCCCCTGTCTTATGGATGTTTTTAATTCTTATGATAAATGCAGCCTGAGCCGTAGTGGTTAGGTTGTTTTAAGTTAAATTTTGGAATAAAGTTCAATGATTTGTATAAATTGTAATGTTAAAACCTATAATAAAGCAGCCGCGGCCGTAATACCCCAGAGGAGTGTCTGTTATTTATTTATTTAAATTATTTAAGTTATTTATTTATTTTATGGTCAAATGTTCCGGCTTGCTATCCCATGTAAGAAAAGGGGGGAAAACGGTTTCAATCCCCCCTTTCCTCATGGGATGGCAGCAGGACTAAGAAACAAGTCAGTGGCAGTTTCAAGTTCCCCTATCTCTGGGGGAGCTAGGCAGGTTTAGTCTGGATGTTTTTAATTCTTATGATAAATGCAGCCTGAGCCGTAGTGGTTAGGTTGTTTTAAGTTAAATTTTGGAATAAAGTTCAATGATTTGTATAAATTGTAATGTTAAAACCTATAATAAAGCCATAATTGGGCCAACATTATCAATTGCAGCTAAAACATGTAAGAACCCAAAATTTTCTTCAAATCTTTCTCCCATTTTCCCTGTACTAGGAAATCCAGGATTTATACCAGGGACGGTGGGAGCAATATTTAATAAACTAACAGAGAGGGGTAAGGTACAGGTATCCCATTTTTTACAAACAGACAACTGGCCATCAACCGAAGAGTTGACAAAGATAGGAGGTGGTTATGAGCTGAGTATCTGGCAAGCATTACAAATCAGACATTTTTTAAGATCTCTGGGAAAACCGTCTGTATATAGGCGACAGTTAACAAAATTTGAAAAATATTGTGATGAAGAGGAGCCAATACAGCGAGTGAGTTCAAAAATGTACAAAATATTAAACTCCCCTCAGGAAGATGTGGAGCTACCAGGAATTACCAAATGGGAAAGAGACCTAGGGAGGAACTTTACACAGACCCAACGGAAACATGTAGTGTATCTAGCATTAAACTCCTCAATTTCTACACGGACACAGGAATGTAACTATAAATTACTGTCCCAATGGTATTATACTCCAGTAAAGTTACATAAACTGTCTAGAGAGAATTCAGAGTACTGCTGGAGATGTGGAATGGAGCAGGGAACCTTGCTGCACATCTTTTGGGCCTGTGTAAAGCTTCAAGGTTATTGGAAGGAAGTTCGGAGAATAGCTCAAAAATTAACGACGTTCCAGATTCCGGACGATCCAGCCCTATTTTTACTTCATAGCTCACAAATCCCAGTAGGAGAATATAAAAAGTCGATACTACGGCATCTGATAAATGCGGCTAGAATGGGAATAACACTTCAGTGGAGAGATAGTAGACCACCATCTATTGCAAGATGGCTTAATAGAGTCAGAGAGATTGGAGGTATGGAGGACTTAATCCTTTTTTCTAAGAACAAAAGAGAGCGGTATGTGGAAACATGGACAGAATGGAACCAGTTTATAAAAACGGAAGAAGGGAAGAGGTTAATGGAGGAGTAGGGAGTTGAGGGGGGAGCCCAGCCGACCGGAAAGGGATAAGAGGTATATGAATGAAACATAGGGGAGTGAGCCCCGATGTAGGACGAGAGGAGATGGGAACTTAGAAGGGGGTTTTTGTTTTTTTCCCCCCTTTTTTTATTTTTTTATTTGTTGTGTTTTTTTTTTTTTTTGTTTGTTTGTCTGTTTCTGCTTTGGGGATGCTCTTGATGTGTTGAATAAATGGGAGGGGGTGGGAAGGGGGTAGGGAATATAGGAGGATTAAGGATCAGAAGGGAGCATAAACCAGGATTCCGTGGACTCCCGGAGAGGATTAGCCACTAATTAGAAGTTTCGAGGAGAAATATATATGTGTAACTTTATGTTTAAGTTATGAACAGGCTAAATGTAATGTTAATTTTGAATAATTCTGATCCTAAACGAAAAGAAAAATAAAGTATATAAATATGAAAAGAAAAAAAAAAAAAAAACCTATAATAAAGCAGCCGCGGCCGTAATACCCCAGAGGAGTGTCTGTTATTTATTTAAATTATTTAAGTTATTTATTTATTTTATGGTCAAATGTTCCGGCTTGCTATCCCATGACTAAGACTGAGCAGAGAAGCGCAGGGAAGTGTGTGCAGAGCAGAGTAGAGGGGCAGCTGTCAGTGTCAGAGTCTAAGAGAGAAAGACGGAGTGCAGACTGAGTCTGCAGCACAAGCAGTTAAGTTACCCTTAGCCGCCGTTCAAGCCCTCCAACCACATGTCGCATGGTCCACAGCACAATGAGCAGTGCCTGGAAACCAGAAGTGGTGCCGAAAAAAGCCGTCCTCTGATCATCACCAATCAAAACAACACAGGAGGCTAAAGAGTCAAATAATTGTAGAGTGGGAGTGTTCGGGGTGCACGACTTGCACCCTGAACATGCCCTAAGCACAGACGAATCAGCTTCCCAGTTGCAATCAGCTGATTGCAAGCTGGGAAAGGTTCCCATAGGCAGCTGTGTGTCCGTCCCCCGGACACTCTTAAAGTGATTTTTTTTAAACACTAGCTTGGGGGAGGGGCGGCCCCTATGGACGGGCCGCCACTGGGGGAAGGTTAGGTAGCAGCAAAAATTAAACACAGAATCCTGCAGTTTTAGGCTGGCAAAAAAAAGGCAGGCAAGCCTAAAAGGAGGGGCACTGGTACTGTCAGTGGAGGTACAAGGTGATCAGCTCTGCTAATGTGACCTCTTCCTCCTCCTTCACCTCCTCCTCGCTAATCCTCCTTCATTTCCTCCTTCAATTCTTCATCCTCTACCTCCTTCTATGCAAGTAAAGACACGTGGGGAAGCAGGAAGCTGCAAATATTAGGCATTAAATCCTACAGCCATAGGCTTCCCACCATTCTCCACAGTAAAGCCTTGAAACGCAGCATTTGCCAACACATACACCCACCATATCCAGTAACAACCTTTCCATGCCAGGAAGAGGAAGTAAATAAAATGACCTCAAACTTCCCACACATCTAGTCCACTGCATGCTAGCTTGGCACTTTCAACTGCTAAACGCAGCCCCCTTACTTCATGGCCTGGGCAGTCTCAAATTAACAGTTTCCTCTTGTTTATCACTATTTTTGTATTACTTTTATTTTTTAACTATTATTTACAGATTTCCTTTTTTACACTTTTTTTCTGTCATAGGGCTGTTGTCCCTGCCCTTGTCAAGTAAACAGGGGCAGCAATGGCAAGATTGTAGAAAAAAAAATCTTACAAGCAATCATATGATGGACTACTGGGTGTTCGTGGCCCAGTATGAGCTGGAGGTACTAGCCTGCCCTGCTGCATGTCTTGACATAAAGGGACTGTAGTGCAGCGGGGAGGGGGGATTGTGACTGAGAAGCTTACTCTCAATAAAATCAATTAGGCTTGGATCACAAAGGATTGCCCTGAGTGACATTCAGCCTGAAGTGGAGACAACCATGCAGTACTTGCTAGGGAATGGGATATTTAATATATTGTTTTTTTTTTACATGAATCCTATAAACTAGTTATGTCAGACTCTGAGTTCTGGAAAAGTTGAAAATGTACTGACTATTTAAAAGTCAACCAAGGATAAAACTGGTCTTTGAACGGGCAATATTGAATATTCAGTAATTGTTTGTGTAATAAAAAGAGCATTGATAATGTACAATAACACAGATCATGCTGTTAAGAAAATAATTAAGGGATCTAGCAGAAATGAGAATACAGAATGTAAATTAAGATTCTCAATAGAAAAACTTGCATAACATCAGGTGATTAGAGAGCACAGATGAATGCTCTGAGAGAGAAAAGAGCTGTTTAGAGAAAATGTTATGAACATTCTGAACTCAGAAAGGATATTGAAACATGCAAATGTATAGAGCAGTCCGTGGCTATATACACAAATAAATGAACTCGATAATGTTAGTTTTTATTGAGTTTATGTAATTACACTGAAAGTGAACCTGTCCTCTACACACAATACATGAAGTGAACAAAAAATACAGACTGCTCTAAATGATAATGTTAGTATAGTTGTATATGGTGGATATTTCTAGATCTCCAAGCTGTGATTGGTAAGTAGTGATGGACGAACATCTGACAGGGTGGTTCGCGAACGCTAACCGAAAACTTTCTGAAATGTTCGCGAACCGCAAGTTCGCGGCGGGCCCCATTGACTTTAATGGCAGGCGAACATTAAAAACCTGCAGGTCATATTTGCAGCCACAAAATACTTACTAGCTGTGCATAAATAGTCCCACAACACTGACCTACCAGAAGTATTAAGTGAAAAACCGGCGGATACAGAAGTGTCGGCCATTACAGGCCCCAAAAATTAGCCGACAGGCGTTCACCTGACAGCAAACAACTTTGTATTCTGTGGCCGGTGGTACATTAGGCATTCACCGGATACAGTAGTAAGTGCTGCCCATTACAGGCCCCAAAAATTAGCCCACAGACGTTCACCTGACAGCAAACAACTTTGCATTCTGTGGCTGGAGGTACATTAGGCAATCACAGGATAAATAAGTGCAGGCCCTAAAAATTAGGCATTCAACGGACATAAAAGGACTTTTATGCCGCTGTATTAATCTAATACAGGGACCATGAATTGTTATGGGTGGTGGTAGATATTTGTGGCCTGTCATGAGGAATTTGAATCAAACATGGTCTACTGGTCACATGTGTTGAATTCCTCCGAGATCCATGCCTCATTCATTTTTAGAAATGTGAGGTAGTCAACACTGTCGTGAGCTAGGCGAGTGCGCTTATCGGTCACAACCCCCCTGCTGCACTGAACGTTCTTTCGGACAGGACACTGGACGAGGGGCAAGCCAACAGTTCCATTGCAAATTGTGCAAGCTCTGGCCAGAGGTCAAGCCTGCCCACCCAGTAGTCCAGTAGTCCAGTGCATCCACATCAGCCGTTAACCCGATGTAGTCGGACACCTGACGGTCTAGGCGTTCTCTGATGCTGGATCCAGAGGACAGCTGTCGATGGGTCGGCTGAAAGAATGATCTCATATCATTAGTGACCAACACATCTTCAAACTGCCCTCTTCTTGCAGGCGCTGTTGGATTGGTACCCACAACTGTTTCTCTGTGAGTGGAAATTCCTCTGCCAGCGCACGCAAAAGCAGAATGCAGCATTTCTCGAAGCAAGGCCTGGAAGTGCTGCATCCTGATAGCCCACTGTGATGGTGGTAACATTTCCGCTATTTTTTGTTTGTACCGGGGGTCTAAGTACATTGCCACCCAGTACTGGTCCTTGCTCTTTATGCTTTTTATATGGGGGTCCCTCTTAAAACACTGGAGCATGAAGGCCCCCATTTGCACTAAACTGGAAGCGGTGTAGTGGCCTGGCTCTTGCTCATCATCCAGGATAATGTCTTTCTCGTTCTCCTACCCCCATCCACGGACAACACCAGGGATCCCAGAAAGGTTTAAAGCATGCTCTTCTTGCTCCTCCTCATCCGCCCTGGCACCATCCTCCTCTGACTCCTCTTCAGACTCCCATTGTTGACTTGTCATCCAGCATTGCAACTTCCTCATCTTCCTGCTCCTCGATGGCTTGATCAATGACACAACGCAATCCACGCTCCAGAAAGAAGGCGTAAGGCACGATTTCATTGATGATGCCCTGGCTGCGACTGAGCAGTTTGGGGATCTCATCAAATGGCCGCAGAAGTCTGCATGAGTCGCGCATGAGCAGCCACTGGCGCGGTGAAAAAAAACCAAGCTCCTCAGAACCTGTCCTGCCGCAGAGTTCGTACAGGTAGTCGTTAGGCTGCTCCAGCAGAAACGTGCAGTTATCAAGCATATACAAGGTTAAGTTTCCCGTCGCGTCGGGCAGTCACAAATAAGATGTCTGATGGGCAGGTTGTGTCGCCGCTGAATGTCAGCAAGGTGAGCCATGGCCGTGTAAGATCTTCTGAAATGGCCCGAGATTTTTCTGGCCTGCCGTTAGACGTCCTGGACCCCAGGGTATTTGGCAACGAATCGCTGCACAACCAAGTTCAGGACGTGTGCCATGCATGGCACATGTGTAATTTTCCCCTGTTTCAGTGCGTTCAGCAGATTGGCATCGTTGTCGCACACCACTTTTACCAACTGTCAAATTGAGCGGTGTTAGCCACTGATCTCCCTGTGAACGCAAAGCTGAAAGGAGTGCAGGGCCAGTGTGGCTCTTGTCTTCCAGGCACAACAGACGCAGCACAGCATGGAAACGTCTCACCTAGCATGTCGAATAGGTTCTGGGGATCTTGGGTGGCGCAGCGGAAGAGACGGTAGCATCGGAAAAGGAGGAGTCAGCCGAGGAGGAGAGGGAGGATGGAGTAGGAGAAGGAGGAGAAGAATAGCACAATAGCACAATAGAAGAAAAGTATCTAAAGGGTGTATCTCACACGTACAGATATGGTGGAAACACTGCAAATGTTTTATTTGTTTGCCCTAAATGGATGTTTTTTGAATAGCACAATAGAAGAAAAGTATCTAAAGGGTGTATCTCACAGTAACAAATGCAGTGCTGGTGTAATTTGATTTCTGAAGCAGGACTGACTCCTATATATTTCTCTCCCTACAAGCAAAACCAGGAACCTTTCCCTAAAGTATCTAATGCAGAGTGCTATGTAGATCGCTGAGTAATTTGATTTCTGAAGCAGCCTTTCCCTACCCTATCTAAAGCAGAGTGACGAGCTGTGCTATGTGCCTCTAGCTTATATAGAGGCTGGGTCACATGCTGGGTCACATGCTGCACTGGCCAATCACAGCCATGCCATTAGTAGGCATGGCTGTGATGGCTTCTAGGTCACACGAGTAAAACAAATGTTGATTGGCGCGCCATTACATTGCTGAACCCGAACTTACAGTAAATTGTTTGGGTTCGGGTACCAAAAACCCAAACTTTACAGTTTGGGTTCGCTCAACCCTACTTCTGATGGATCGGAAAATAATTCCTGTGACTCAAGCGGAGTGTATATGGTGGTGGTGGTATTGGTGGTGAGCCACTCAACCAAGTCTGGTGCGTCCTTTGACGAACGCACCTTGTGCCACTTCCCACTTTGGCTCTGGCCTGGTGCTCCTGCCCTACCACCCCTGTGGCCTGCCTCTTCCTCTGCATGTCATTTTTTAAATGACCCTGTGACAAATGTCTCTAGAGAAGCGCAGTATATGTGGAAGAAGGTATATAATACCCCGCTTCAATCTGTTGTTTTGGGGGGCCACTGGTTTATCGCACCAGTTATAAAACTTTTTTTCAGTAAATTTTGTCACTGTGTGTAGCAGAGGTAACACAGCAAAATAGGCAAAAATTCTGCAGTACCCAAATACACTATTATGAAAGTATATTTTTATATAACACCCGCTTCAATCTGTCGTTTTGGGAGGCCACTGGTTTATCGCACCAGTTCTAAAACTTATTTTTTTCAGTAAATGTTGTCACTGTGTGTAGCAGAGGTAACACAGCGAAAGAGGCAAAAATTCTGCAGTACCCAAATACACTATTATGAAAGTATATTTTTATATAACACCCCGCTTCAATCTGTCGTTTTGGGGGGCCACTGGTTTTTCGCACCAGTTCTAAAACTTTTTTTTTCAGTAAATGTTGTCACTGTGTGTAGCAGAGGTAACACAGCGAAAGAGGCAAAAATTCTGCAGTACCCAAATACACTATTATGAAAGTATATTTTTATATAACACCCCGCTTTAATCTGTCGTTTTGGGGGGCCACTGGTTTATCGCACCAGTTATACAACTTTTTTTCCAGTAACGTTTGTCACTGTGTGTAGCAGAGGTAATGCAGCAAAACAGAAAAGAAAATTCTGCAGTACCCAAATACACCACCAGTCGCAATGCTGCACAATACAAATCCACTATAATATGCTTTCTATATTAGAAAGTATATTATAAGTGTATTACACCCCTATATACTGCACACCAAACAATAGTACACCTATACCAGTCCTTAAAAGGACTTTTGTGGACCTGTTAGCTAACGATTTGTGTCACTACCAGTGGCGGCCCGCCCATAAAGGGCGCCCGGGCGCCGCCCCCCCTCCCCCAGTCATTAAAAAAAAAAAAAAATAAAAAATAATAATTTTTTTTATTTAAACATGTCCCTTTAAGGAAAAAAAAAATCCAAAAAAGGTTCTTATGTGCACGGAGTCCGGGCATCGGGCGCCGGGAACAGCGCGGTATGGGTAGCGCCACGTCTGTGCAATCACGGGATTGCAGACGTGGCGCTACATTGGCAGCCCAAAAATGCCTTTGTGGCGCGGTCCATCGCGTCACTTGCTTCCGGCGCGATGGACTGCATTGTTATGGCTGGGCGGGTGCATCCACTATTTGTGCTCGTTCCGTCCCGACGTCCCTGGAAGAACAGGAAGTGACGTCGGGACTCGGGGCGCTCAGTGCGAGTACAGGTAAGCTAAGCTGAGCTATGCCGCCTGCCTCTGCCCCTCTGTAATGGACTGTTTTCTTTGTAAAGTTTGGCGGCAGCAGGAGCGGTCCACCCCCCTTCTTTAAAGATTACCTTTTTTGCAATTTTTATAGTGAATATTCGGCCGAAATCGCGGCACCCCGGGGTTGGGTTTTGTCCGCGATTTCGGCCGAATATTCACTATAAAAAAAAAATGTGGAACATTTGGAATTTTTTTTTTTAGTGCACATTTGGCCGAAATCGCGGCACCCCCATCCCCCCCGCAGGGGGGGGGGGGGGTGGGGGTGCCGCGATTTCGGCCGAATGTTCACTAGACATGGTGAGCAATTAACCCAGTGCAGATGTAGGCTCATTGCAAGGGTGGATTTTTTTTAACATTTTCATGGAGTTGGGCTTTAATAAATGATTTTTAATGTTCAATGCAATGCATATTATGGGTGAAATGCCAGCCGTCAGCAGCCTGAGCCCAGGAGAAGATGGGGAGCTACAAGTCCCAGCAGGTTATAATATAAGGCTCCTAGGTGGATGGGAGTCTTATATTATAACCTGCTGGGACTTGTAGTTCCCCATCTTCTCCTGGGCTCAGGTGCATGCAATCCACCATCTATGGGACTACAAGTCCCAGCAGTGAGAAAAACTGGACAAAGATGGTGGATTGCATGCACCTGAGCCCCAGGAGACGATGGAGAACTACAAGTCCCAGCAGGTTATAATATAAAGCTCCGAGGTGGATGGATGACTGGACAGTGACACAGTGGGGACAATTGGCACAGTGGCTGTGTTTGATGGCATGGTACAGTGGCTGCATTTGATGGCATGGCACAGTGGTGACAATTGATGGCACAGTGACCACAATTGATGGCATGGCACAGTGGCTGCATTTGATGGCATGGTACAGTGGCTGCATTTGATGGCATGGTACAGTGGCTGCATTTGATGGCATGGCACAGTGGCTGCATTTGATGGCATGGCACAGTGGTGACAATTGATGGCACAGTGACCACAATTGATGGCATGGTACAGTGGTTGCATTTGATGGCATGGCACAGTGGCTGCGTTTGATGGCATGGTACAGTGGCTGCATTTGATGGCATGGTACAGTGGTGACAATTGATGGCACAGTGACCACAATTGATGGCATGGTACAGTGGCTGCATTTGATGGCATGGTACAGTGGCTGCATTTGATGGCATGGTACAGTGGCTGCATTTGATGGCATGGCACAGTGGTGACAATTGATGGCACAGTGACCACAATTGATGGCATGGCACAGTGGCTGCGTTTGATGGCATGGTACAGTGGTGACAATTGATGGCGCAGTGAGTGCGTTTGATGGCATGGTACAGTGGTGACAATTGATGGCACAGTGACTGCGTTTGATGGCATGGCACAGTGGCTGCGTTTGATGGCACAGTGACTGCGTTTGATGGCATGGCACAGTGGCTGCGTTTGATGGCATGACACAGTGGCTGCGTTTGATGGCATGGCACAGTGGTGCGAATTGATGGAACAGTGGCTGCATTTGATGGGCACAGTGAGGCTGCGATTTTTTTTCTTCTTCGTTTGCGCCCCCACAAAAATTTTGAGCACCAGCCGCCACTGGTCACTACAGTCTGTCCCTGCTCCTTGCAGCAACCTCTCCCTACACTGACAAAAAGCAGAATGTATCACACCAGTTATAAAACTGTTTTTCCAGTATCGTTTTGTCACTGTGTGTAGCAAGAGGTAAAGCAGCAAAACAGAAAAAAATTCTGCAGTACCCAAATACACCAGTCACAATGCTGCACAGTGCACAATACAAATCCACTATAATATGCTTTCTATGTTAGAAAGTATATTATAAGTGTATTACACCCCTATATACTGCACACCAAACAATAGTACACCTATACCAGTCCTTAAAACGACTTTTTGTGGACCTTTTTTAGCTAGCGATTTGTTTCAATACAGCCTGTCCCTGCTTCACACAGCAACCTCTCCCTACACTGACAAAAAGCAGAATGTAAAATGGCCACCAGATCAGGTCTATTTATAAGGTAGGGGGTATGTCCATGTGGTGAAATGTCTCAATTGGCTGTCCTGTACCACCTGATGTATGTGTCATGGGTCAAAGTTGTTCTCAATGTAAAATTGTGGACGGGCGCGAATATCGCCAGATGTCCGCCTGTTCGGCGAACCGCGAACGAGCAAAGTTCACCGCAAACCGACCGCCGGGCGAACCGCCAGGCCATCTCTATTGGTAAGGTATAACACTAGAAAAAAAAACAATTGAATTTGTTTTAATGGAGTGGAAAATGTTGAGAGGCTATATCAAGTTTGTTATTGCCAATGTCCCTACACACATTTTTTTAGGGAAGGGTTAGAACTTATGTTTTTTATTGCTGTCTCTCTGTCCTTATGACAACCACATACTGTACCCTAGTACATTAAAAAAAAATGGGGCCACAGGCTAAAATAAAAAACGTAAAGCTCAATTCTTCATGGAGTAGGGTGACCAGACATCCCTGGTTTATGGGGACAGTCCCCAGATTGAGGATACTGTCCCCAGACCAAGTCTGTCCCCAGGGGCTGGGGCAATTTTAACCACTTGACACCCGCACGCCGTCATATGACGTCCAAAACGGGGACCTGTAAACCTGGGTGGACGTCATATGACGTCCTGGGCTTTGCGGGGGGGATATCTCAATGATGCCTGCACCCGGAGGCATCATTGAGATATCATTTTTTAGCGGCGGCGATCCTGCGCACCGTAAGAACGATCATAGCGGCGGTTCCGCCGCTAGATCTTTCTTACAGGCGGCGGGAGGGGACGTCCCCCCCCTCCCGCCGCCATCCGGTGCTTCTCCGGGCTCTCCCGTCCCACCGGGGGCCCGGAGAGATGATCGCCGTCCGCCGGATGTTTGCCATAGAGAAGACTGGTGACCATCTGGTCACCAGTCATCTCTATGACCGTCGGAGGCCCGGGCGCGATGTGATGACGTCACGCCCGGGTCCCCGTAAGTAAACAAACCGCAATTGCGGCTAGTTTGAATGAGATCTGTGAATTTTTTTCACGATCTCATTCTTTCCAGCCTGCAGGAGAGATGTGGGGTCTTATTGACCCCGCATCTCTCCTTAAAGAGGACCTGTCACACACATTCCTATTACAAGGGATGTTTACATTCCTTGTAATAGGAATAAAAGCGATTGAAAAAAAAAAAAATGTAAAAAAATGTGTAAAAAATAAAGAAATAAGTAAAAGAAAAAAGAAAAAATAATAATAAAAAAATTAAAATGCCCCTGTCCCCGGTAGCTCGCGCTCAGAAGCGTACGCACACGTAAGTCCCGCCCACGTATGTAAACGTCGTTCAAACCACACATGTGAGGTGTCGCCGCGTGCGTTAGAGCCTGTGCAACAATTCTAGCACTAGACCTCCTCTGTAACTCTAAACTGGCAACCTGTTAAAAAAATTTAAGTGTCGCCTATGGAGATTTTTAAGTAACGAAGTTTGGCGCCATTCCATGAGTGTACGCAATTTTAAAGCGTGACATGTTAGGTATCTAATTACTCGGCGTAACATCATCTTTCATATTTTACCAAAAAATTGGGCTAACGTTACTGTTTTGTTATTTTTTAATTTATGAAACCATTTTTTTTACAAAAAAAAGCCGTTTGAAAAATTATTGCGCAAATACGGTGCAAGATAAAAAGTTGCAATGACCGCCATTTTATTCCCTAGGGTGTCTGCTAAAAAAACATATATAATGTTTGTGGGTTCTGAGTAATTTTCTAGCAAAATAATGAGGATTTGTACATGTAGGAAAGAAGTGCCAGAATAGGCCCGGGAAGGAGGTGGGTTTTAAAGCCCGGTATTGAAGTGGTTAAAGACAGTCAGTGCAGAATTAATAAATACAAATTCTGAATACACCCCCCGCTACTACTAGCTTAGGGGGTGTATTTTTTTCCATTATCTGTGCCTCTTTTTGATGATCATGTGCTGGCCGAAGCGGAGGGAACATTTCTTCAGTTTCGAGTGTATGTCGATTGAGCGCTGCTCGCATGTTCTTCTGCCTTGGCTCAAGTCCCAGCCAGCTGTCTGCCTGCTTATCTCCTTCCCTGGCAGAGTGATCTTCCTCCTTCGTTTTAAAAATCTGGTTACCTTACCAAGGAGGTCTTCAGTATTTTATGCTTTCATTAATTAATTTACCTTTTCCAGTTTTTTTCCAGGCCATGAACATGATGACCAGGTTTGCCATTAGAAAACACAGCCTACTTTACAGCTTCAGCCACAAACATAACATAACTTACAAATGTCCTGTTAAATCTGAAAGATAAAACTGTACTGAGTTAACAAATAAAGTTATGTGTGTAAATGAGGTCTTGAGGCTCATTCACATGGGCTGTACGGTGTTAAATAGTGTTTTATTTTTTATTTTTATATCAAAATGTGGCTATTGCTCCCAGGTTGAAGATGACAAACTGCACCCCTCTACCCTAAGTGTGAAAATCCTGTCTCAGCATAAAATCAACCCCCCCCCCCTCAAAAAATAATCTGCACTAATCAGCACATTTACCCAGTAAGCATAAATTCTGCCAAGGTACTCTGCCAATTTTTTTTCTAATTTCTCTCTTAGTGTATGATTAAAAGCCACAGGGATATTCCATATTATTAATGTAGATTGGTACGATAGTGGTAGGTAATGCTTACAATCTATTAAATCTGTTATAATTAATAAGGAAGAATACAGATGGTAGATGGGCTTACACTTTATTATAGATAAAAGGAGGTGGAATAGCTTACAATCTATTAGGGTATGGAAGGATACAAAAAAATGAAAATCTTACAATCTATTAGTTAATAAGTGAGGGATACAGGAGGTGGAAGAGCTTGCAAGCTATTATGGTATAAATGAGAAACAAAGACTAGGGGGGGCACACCCTAACTATGCATCACATTAACCCTCCTGGCGATATTCCCGAGTCTGACTCAGGGTTACATTTCTGTGCTGCGATCGGTAACCCCGAGTCAGACTCGGGCTCGCCTTGCTGAATCCACAGGCATGGTTTACTTACCTTGTCCCTGGATCCATCGATGCCACTGCGCTGTGTGAGCGAGCAGGTGCTCTCTCGATTCACACAGTGTCTCTGTGTGCCTGCCGACGTTACGACTCACGGGGGCGGAGAACGGAGCCAAATTCAAAAACGTAAACCAACACATTACATACAGTATACTGTAATCTTCTAGATTAAGGTACTGTATGTAAAAAATACACACCCCCCTTGTCCCTAGTGGTCTGCCCAGTGTCCTACATGTACTTTTATATAATAAAAAATGTTCTTTCTCCCTGTAAACTGTAGATTGTTCATAGCAACCAAAAGTGTCCCTTTATGTCAAAAGTGGTTTTTAGAGCAGCTAGAAAACAGCGATAATGAATTATAATCACTTGCGGAATTGTGCGATAGCGATTTGTGGGGAAATTCGTCATAAAAAAATAAAAGTAATGACAGTGACAATTCTGCAACTGAGCAAATTTCAGTGTTTTTGAGTTGATTACATTATTGAATAATTTTTATTAGAATTATATTATTATTTGTTATAATTATTTATAATTATTTATTATATAATAATTTATCATTTTGTTTTTAAAAAAAAAATCATACCCGGGATGCCTACTAGACTCTTGTTTGGTCAGATTTAAGTGAGTTATTCCTAAAAATGACAGGCCTACAGTATAAAACGCCAAAATTCCTTGCAAATAATGGTACCGCTTTCAGCACCTAAAATCTGAAATAATCATACCGCTAGGGAGGTTAAAGATGGTGCTGCTATAAGACCATACAAACAGAACAAAAGATTATAGCGCATACATAAAAAAATGTTATTTAAATCCTACAAGGCTATTTAAAGCACCTGAACATAATAAGCAAATATGGGGATTTGGTCACACCATATGGCCATACAGTGCTTGACCCCACTGCTGCATCAAAGTACCCCATTATCAGTGGAACCTACACTAATGAATTATTATTATTTATTTTTTTTTGGCTTCACAATTACAACATTTTAGTGGATGGACAACAGTATCAGAATCTGATCCTATACAAACCTGCTACTATCAATTTATGAAGTATGATCCATTGATTTCTTTATTAGAGTCGAGAAATCAATTGCGCGATAAAGGATTCCATACGGGTAAATTGTTTGGCAGGAAATAAGGAAAATTACTGAAATAAAGGGATATACCTCATATACTCAAATCTGGAAAAATAGTAGTTATGTGGAACTGGTAAAATTGGAAGGGTTTGACATTTGGAGGCAGAAGGGACTAATGCCACGTACACACAACCATTTTTATTGGTCTACAAAAAAACAAAGTTTTTTTCAACCCGATTATTGTTAAGCCTGCCTTGCCTACACACGATCGTGAAAAAAAAATGCTCTAGAAAAGCGCAGTGACGTACAACACGTACGACGGCACTATAAAGGGGAAGTTCCATTCGGATGGCTCCACCCTTGGGGCTGCTTTTGCTGATTCGCGCTTTTCAGTCTTTGTGCTTTTCAGTCTTTTACAGCGTGATGAATGTGCTATCTCCATTACGAACGCTATTTTTACCAGAACCCATCTCATAACTTGCTTCTGAGCATGCGCGTTACTTTTTACGTCGCTAAAGCCCACACACGACCATTTTTTTACGACGTTAAAAATGACAACGTTAAAAACGACGCGAAAATTTAGAGCATGTTCTACATTTTAAATGGCCATTTTTAACGCCGCAAAACATGCTTTGGAGCCCACACACACAATCGTTTTTAATGACATTAAGAAAAAATCATTTTTCACATTGCGAAAAACGGTTGTGTGTACGCGGCATCAGGTATATGGCACAGTTATTTTTTTAGGAAGACGTGATGAAACCCTTCAGTGAATTAAGAGGAGAATACAATATTCCAAATAAAAAAAAATTAAATTTTTACAGCCCAGGCATGCATTAAAAACACTGGGGCTGATTTACCAAGTGTTTACTCCATGACTCATGGAGTAAAAGCAGGAGTAGCAGCCGTTTTGCCATTTACTAAAGAAATACGCTGCTAGTGCAGTGTATTTCCCTAGTTACTAATGTACTCCGTGCGCCCAGGAGAGGGTGCATTGTGCACCAGTACAGACCTGGCGCACGGCACATTGAAATGTAAATTGCGGGGGTTTGGGCGGGAGTTTATTAGGGGGGGAGGTGGGGGGATGCAGGGGAAGTGAAGTGACATGTGTTTGAAAGTGTTTGGCGGGCCGAATTGAAAGTGAAAGTGTTTTTTGAAAACAGATCCCCGTACGCTTGCACAGTGCGCCTGAACCTCGGGAGGTTCATTTGCATACTGGGCATGCGCAGAGAGAAATTTCGGCGCTTCCCGTGCGCCTTGTCAGTACGCCGTGAAAATCTTGGTAAATACCAAGCGGCGTACCCGTGAATGCGCTGCGTGACGCGGCGCACGGGAATCTCCGAGCTGTGTTCAGCCATGAAGGGGAACTCCGCGCCAAATTTCAAACTTGAAATCGGCGCGGGTCCCCCTTCAGGGCTACATTAGGCTCTTAGGCTTGGTCCGGAACGTGAGGGTTAAACCCGCGCAGATTCGGCGCGGGGGTCCCCCCCCCAGATCCAAACCAAGCCCTCATCCCAAGCACGCAGTCTGGCCCGGACAGGAATGGGGGTGGGGACGAGCGAGCGCCCCCCCCTCCTGAGCTGTACCAGACCGGATGCCCTCAACATGGGGGAGTGTGTGCTGTGGGGGAGGGGGGCACTGCCCCCCCACCCCACAGCACTCTTGCCCCCATGTCGATAGGGACAAGAGCCTCTTCCCGACAACCCTTGCCATTGGTTGTCGGGGTATGCGGGCGGGGCTAATCGCAATCTGCGAGCTCCCTTTAATAAGGGGGCCCCCAGATTCCGGCCCCCCACCCTATGTGAATGAGTATGGGGTACATCGTACCTCTACCCATTCACATGGGGGAAAGTGTAAAGTAAAATAAAACACCACACAATAAAATATTTTATTAACCTGCTCCAGAGCCCCCCCTTTCTTCTTTAGCTCTCTTACAAGGGGGGGTTTCTTCTCTCCCGATCTTCTGCCGGGACCCTGGGCTTCGGTGATTTCTGCCGGGGGAGGGCGCCATCCCTCGGTCCTCTCCGGAGCCTTCCGCCGGATGCCCCCACCCCATTTAAGCTCTTTTACATTAGGGGGGGGCATCCGGACTTCGGGGTCTTCTGCCGGGGGATGGCGCCTATCCCCCGGTCTTTCCGGTGCCTTCCGCCAGGGTTCCGGTCTTCCTGGTCTTCTGCCGGTGGTGCGCCAACTCCCTGGTCTTTTCTCTTCTGTCTTCTCTGCTCCCTCTTCTGCCTGGCTCCCCCGCGGAGCCAGGGCTTTCTTCCGTCTTCTTTCTTCTCTCTTCCTTCTTCTGCCTGTCTCCTCCGGGAGCCCAGGGCTTGTCTGCGCTGTCTTCTTCCTTCTCTTCCATAGGATGTTGACACGACGAGGTTCCGCGCTGACATGCCGTGTCAGCGGCGGGCATGGACTTATATAGGGCAATGCCACCATTTGACCTCAACCCATGTGACATCACATTCCCTGGGCATGATGGGAATGTGATGTCACATGGGTTGAGGTCACATGGTGGCATTGCCCTATATAAGTCCATGCCCGCTGCTCAGACGGCATTCCAGCGCCGGACCTCGTTGTGTCAACATCGAATGGAAGAGAAGGGAGAAGACAGCGGAGACAAGCCCTGTGCTCCGCGGAGGAGACAGGCAGAAGCGGAAGGCATCGCAGAAGCCCGCGGGTGTCGCCCCCCGGCGGAAAACACCGTAGAAGCCCGGGACCCTCCCCCAAAGGCAGGAGCCTCACTGGTGAAGGGGGTCCCGGTGAATTACGGCGCTGAAGACGGGGGTGGGGTGCACCCCCCCCCCCCGCAGAAACCGTCGAAGCCCGGGACCCTCCCCCAAAGGCAGGAGCCTCACTGGTGAAGGGGGTTTCGGCAGAAGATGGCGAAGCCCGGGGCCTAATGGGGTGGTGGTGGGGGGCCCCGGCAGAAGACCCCCGGCAGAAGACCCCCGGCTGACTAATAAATTAATTTTTAAATGTGTGTGGTGTATTATTTTTTTCCATTTTTTTCCCCCCAGGTGAATGGGTAGGGGTACAATGTACCCCATACTCATTCACATAGGGAGGGGGGCCGGAATCTGGGGGCCCCTTTATTAAAGGGGCATCTCAGATTCTGATAAGCCCTCCGCCCGCATACCCCGACAACCAACGGCCAGGGTTGTCGGGAAGAGGCTCTTGTCCCTATCGACATGGGGACAAGAGTGCTTTGGGGTGGGGGGGCAGTGCCCCCCTCCCCCACAGCACATACTACCCCATGTTGAGGGCATGTGGTCTGGTACGGCTCAGGAGGGGGGGGGCGCTCGCTCGTCCCCACCCCCATTCCTGTCTGGCCAGACTGAGTGCCTGGGATAAGGGCTTGGTTTGGATCTTGGGGGGGACCCCACGCTGTTTTTTTTGCGTGGGTTTAACCCCTTATGTTCCAGACCAAGCCTAAGAGCCTGGTATGCACCTGGAGGGAACCCACGTTATTTTTTTTTTGGGGTCTGGAGTTCCCCTTCATGAACAGCGATCTGTCATTTACACATGTCAGTCCCACCCCCCCTTCAGTTAGAACACACCCAGGGAACATATTTAACCCCTCCCTCGCACCTAGTGTTAACCCCTTCCCTGCCAGTGGCATTTTTATAGTAAGCAATGCATTTTTACAGCACTGATCGCTAGAAAAATGCCAATGGTTCCAAAAAAGTGTTCGATGTGTCCGCCATAATGTCGCAGTACCGATAAAAATCGCTGATCGCCGCAATAACTAGTTAAAACAAAAAAAAGCCATATTTTGTAGACGCTATAACTTTTGCCAAAACCAAACACTAAACGCTATTTGCGATTTTTTGGAACCAAAAAGATGTAGAATACGTATCGGCCTAAACTGAGGTTTTTTTTATTTTTTAGAATATATATTTTTGGGGATATTTATTATAGCAAAAAGTAAAAATAATTCTTTATTTTTTAAAATTGTCGCTCTATTTTTGGTTAGAGCTCTAAAAAAAAACAAAAAAAACGCAGAAGTGATCAAATACCACCAAAATAAAGCTCTCTTTGTGGGGAAAAAAAAAGGTTGCCAATTTTGTTTGGGAGCCACGTCGCACGACTGCGCAATTGTCAGTTAAAGCGACGCCGTGCCGAATCACAAAAACTGGCCCGGTCATTGACCAGCAATATGGTCCGGGGCTCAAGTGGTTAAAAATTAACAAAACACTAAAGTTAGCCCAATTTTTGGGGATAATGTGAAAGATGATGTTACACCGATTAAATAGATACCTTACACGTCACGCTTTACTATTGGAAACACTCCTGCAATGGGGCCAAAATTCATTCCGTGAATATCCCCATAGGCGACCTTTTTCTTTTTTTTCCAGGTTACCAGTTTATAGTTACAAAGAAGGTCTAGTGCTAAAAGTATTGCTCTCGCTCTAACGCACGTGTCAATACCTCACATGTGTGGTTTGAACGGTGTTTACATATGTGGGCGGGACTTACGCAAGTCCCGCCCACATATATAAACATCGTTCAAACCACACATGTGAGGTATTGACGCGTGCGTTAGAGCAAGAGCAATACTTTTACCACTAGACCTTCTTTGTAACTATAAACTGGTAACCTGGAAAAAAAAAGAAAAAGGTCGCCTATGGGGATATTCACGGAATTATTTTGGCCCCATTGCAGGAGTGTTTCCAATAGTAAAGCGTGACATGTAAGGTATCTATTTACTCGGTGTAACATCATCTTTCACATTATCCCCAAAAATTGGGCTAACTTTTGTGTTTTGTTAATTTTTAACCACTTGAGCCCTGGACCATATTGCTGGTCAATGACCGGGCCAGGCTGGAAAGCATGAGATCAGGGGGAAAAAAAAAAAAACTCTCATGCCATTGCAGCTTGGTTCCTACATGTGTGATGAACTGAGTCTGCTCAAACACTTGGATGGTCATAGAGCGTGGGTTGGGTTAACCAGGTGTAAGCTCACCCACACTAGAGACTGCAATTTGTTCATGTGATTTCAATTGCTTCATTACTAGCACATGTTATAAAAACCGTGCATCGATCAGTCCTCAGCTGCCCTCATAGGGGCAGGCAGAAATGCTGTTGTGGAACACAAATGTGGTTTGTTGCATGGGTTTTTATTTTGCCAATGGTTTTTGTTTATTTTTAAATGATGTTCACTTTGATGTATTTGTCTCTGCTGCCTTATTTTATGAAAAAATTGTGAAGATGTTGCGACTTTAAATCTGTTTATTTTGAGTTTTGAAACGTATTTTTGTTTGTGTGTGTTTGTTTTTTTTTTTCTTTCCTTGTTTTGTTGACCAATAAAAATTACTTTAAAATTTTGAAGTTTGTTTTTTGTTACTTTTTCATGCAACATATTTTGACAGCTGCAGCTGAAATAGGTTTGGGCCTAACAAATTATGTGTGATTTTTGTCTAAGCTTCTTTCCTGGTGTGTTATCATGAAATGTTTGCCATGTTTATTCCCCATGACTTTAAAGCCAAACTGGTAAGTATTTTCTTTTAACTGTAGTGGTCCTCAGCCCTCAAGTACCCCCGACAGGACATGTTTTGTGGATTTCTCTTATCAAGAATTGCTGTCCAGACTGTCTTTTAAAGCACATGTGCAAGATGAAGGAAAACCTGCAAACATGGCCTGTGGGGGGGGGGGGGGGGTTGCTATTGGTGGACAGGCTTGAAGTGCTGATTTACAGCACTGTGCTTAAATCTAGGGCAAGGCAATCCTATTCTAATTGTGGGTGTTTGAGGGAAGCCAAGTGAGTGTTAGAACCCCTGCTTGTGTTTTTTTTTTTGGGTTGAGCTTTGTGTCCCTTTTCTTAAAATTGGCTTCACTTCCTGTCACACAGCTGAACAGGAAGTGAGGTTAAAACCCTACCAGTGTCTTTTCTTGGGGACACAGGTCAATCTAACTAGTGTCCCCATTAAGCAAATTGCACTCCAGCACTGCTGTGTACACCCCAAATCATGGGTCTTCAAACTACGGCCCTCCAGTTGTTCAGGAACTACAATTCCCATCATGCCTAGTCATGTCTGTGAATGTCAGTGCATTACAAGGCATCATGGGATGTGTAGTTCTACAACAGCTGGAGGGCCGTAGTTTGAGGATCCCTGCCCCAAATGATTATTTAGTTTGGGGTTTAGTAAAGGCAAAGCCACTCTGCAGTACAAGCATAGTTGCTGAAAATCAGAGAGGAAGCACTGCTGGTTTTAACATCCAATCCTGTAGAAGCAAAGTTGTTTTGTTTTCTTCCTTGCTTTGCACTTGTAGGAGTGGATTTGCCTTTAGTAAATGGACCCCAAAGTCCAAGCTCCCTAATAATTTGGGGTGTACACAGCAAAATGCTAGAGTGCAATTTACATAATGGGAAACTATTTAGATTGATCTCTGTGCCCCCAAGAAAAGATATTAGTAAGGTTTTACCCTCACTTCCTGTTTGGCTATGTGACAGGAAGTGAATGAATTTGAATGGGTGAAGACACCTCACAAATGTTCTCACTATGAGGGGTGCAGACATCCCCAAAAAATGAGCAGATGATACTTATTTGCAAATTAATAATTTTTTAGTTAACATTGGGTGGGGTGCTCTAACACACACATTCATACATATTAGCCACGCTGTATCCTGGCCTATTGGCATGGTTATATTTTCTTAGGCCTCTCAATAAAACTCTATGAAATTTGTGCTTAAACTAGAACCAGGGGCGGACTGACAACTCATGGGGCCCCCGGGCAATAGAAGAGTATGGGGCCCCTCTGGCTTACAGATGGCCACCACGCCAGGAGATAGTGCAGAGGCGGGCAGCTAAAATCTTGGGATATTCACATTAAAAGCATGTCATTTTCGGACATATCAGGGACAGATCTAAAAAAAACAGATTTTTACATACTGTCCCTGGTTTTACTGAGCCTGGCAACCCGGATGGGGCCCCCTAGTGGCATGGGGCCCTCGGGCAGTGCCCGAGTGACTCAATGGTCAGTACGCCCCTGACTAGAACTATAATCAACACTTTTTATTTTCTTTAATTTTGGATAGAGTGAGGGAGGGTTATAGGCCCTGTCAGTTTATTTTGTATTATCTGTGTCCAATTGGGGAGATTTGCCTTCACTTCCTGCCCCATAGCCAAACAGGAAGTGAGAGAAAAACTATGCAAATTAACCACTTCCCGCCCAGCCTATGGCCGATTTACGTCCGGGAAGTGGTTACACAATCCTGACAGGACGTCCTGCAGGATTTCATGCCGCGCGCGCCTGTGGCACCCTGCATCTCCGATCTCGGTAAAGAGTCTCTCACGGAGACGGAGACTCTTTACCACGTGATCAGCCGTGTCCAATCACGGCTGATCACGATGTAAACAGGAAGAGCCATCGATGGCTCTTCCTCACTCGCGTCTGACAGACGCGAGTATAGGAGAGCCGATCGGCGGCTCTCCTGACAGGGGGCGTTCGCGCTGATTGTTTATCAGCGCAGCCCCCCCTCGGATGACCACACTGGACCACCAGGGATGCCCACCCTGGACCACCAGGATGGGCAAAAAAAAAAAAGAATATGAAAAAAAAAAAAAAAAAAAAGCATTAAAAAAAGATGCCAATCAGTGCCCACAAATGGGCACTGACTGGCAACCTGGGAAAATCAGTGCCACCCCACAGTGTCCATCAGTGCCACCTCACAGTGTCCATCAGTGCCACCCCACAGTGCCCATCCATGCACAGTGCCCACCTATCAGTGCCCACCTGTGCCACCCATAAGTATCCATCAGTGCCACCCATAAGTGCCGCCCATGAGTGCCCATCTGTGCCGCCCATGAGTGCCCATCAGTGCCGCCTATGAGTGCCCATCAGTGCCGCATACCAGCGCCGCCAATCAATGCCACCTCATCTGTGCCCGTCAGTACTACCTCATCGATGTCCATCAGTGCCATCTCATCGGTGCCCATCAGTGCCGCCATATCAGTGCCCGTAATTGAAAGAGAAAAACTTATTTACAAAAAAATTAACATAAAAAAATAAAAACGTTTTTTTTTCAAAATTTTCAGTCTTTTTTTAGTTGTTGCGCAAAAAAATAAATCGCAGAGGTGATCAAATACCAACAAAAGAAAGCTCTATTTGTGGGGGAAAAAGGACGCCAATTTTGGGTACAGTGTTGTATGACCGCGCAATTGCCATTCAAAGTGCGACAGTGCTGAAAGCTGAAAATTGGCTTGGGCGGGAAGGTGCGTAAGTGCCTGGTATGGAAGTGGTTAAGGGAATCCAGTGCCCCCCCTCCCCCCAGAACTAGTGTGTGGGTCCCCTGAAAATTCCTGGGCGGGTCATACAAAAACAGGGTGTGACCTTGACAGGAAGGGGTGGGTCATTTTTCTATTAGGAGGTGCAGATATGTAGTCAGGCCTAGGGCAGAACAAAACCTAAATATACTACTGCATATTAGGGCTTATTTAGACCGGATCCGATTTACAGTGTGTTTTTATATTGTGGGAGGAAACCCACGGAGGCACAGGGAGAACATGCAAACTCCATGCAGATGGTGTCACGGGCTGGATTCGAACCAGCGACCCTTTTGCTGCTAGGTCAAAGTGCTATACACTACACCACTGTGCTGAACGAACATGATTGCAGCTGAAAGCATGAGATCTTTTTTTTCAATACCATGCTTTCCAGCCTTATTGACCCCGCCTCTCTCCATAAAGAGGACCTGTCACACACTAGTCCTATTACAAGGGATGTTTACATTCATTGTAATAGGAAGAAAAGTGATCCAAAATCAAAAAAAGTGACAAAAAAGTGCAAGAAGAAAAATATGAGGTAAAAAAACAAACAAAAAAATTAAATAACGCCCCTGTCCCTAGAAGCTCGCACTCAGAAGCGAATATGCATGTAAGTCCCGCCCACATATGTAAACACCATTCAAACCACACATGTGAGGTATTGACGCGTGCGTTAGAGCGAGAGCAATAATTCTAGCCCTAGACCTCCTCTGTAACTCTGAACTGGTCACCTGTAAAAAAAAAAACAAGCATCGCCTATGGATATTTTTATGTCCCGAAGTTTGGCGCTATTCCATGAGTGTGTGCAATATTAAAGCGTGACAAGTTAGGTATCTATTTACTCGGTGTAACATCATCTTTAACATTATCCATAAAAATTGGGCTAACTTTACTGTTTTTTATTTTTTTAATTCATGAACCGTGTTTTTTTTTTGGGCCAAAAAAAAAAGGCGTTAGAAAAATTATTGCGCAAATACCGTTGGAAATCAAATAAAAAATGACCGCCACTTTATTCCCTAGGGTGTCTGCTAAAAAATTATATATAATGTTTGGGGGTCCTGAGTAATTTCCCAGGAACAAAATATAATTTTTACATGAAGGAGAGAAGTGCCAGAATAGGCGCGGTATGGAAGTGGTTAAAGTGAAATAATAAAAGTGAAATATTCCTTTAAATTTCATACAGGGGGGGGGGGGTACACGCATGTTTCCCGTGCTTAGAACTGTCCCTGTACAAGATGTCATTTCTGAAGTGAAACAAAAAAAAGGAAGTTTAAAGTACTCATGGCTATAAAGAATACAGTCATTGCTCATTAAAAATAATAATAAAAAAAAAAAAAAAAAATGGGGGTCCCTCCAAATTAAATTACCAGGCCCTTCAGGTCTGGAATGGATATTAAGGGGAACCCCGCCGTAAAACCCCCCCCAAAAAAATGGCGTGGGGTCCCCCCAAATATCCATACCAGACCCTTCAGGTCTGGTGTGGATTTTAAGGGGAACTCCACCCCAAATTGAAAAAAAATGGCGTGGAGTCCCCCTAAAAATCCACACCAGACCCTTATCCGAGCACGTTGACCTGGCCGGCCGCAGAAAAGAGGGGGGGACAGAGTGCGGCCCCCTCTCCTGAACCGCACCAGGCCACATGCCCTCAACATGGGGAGGATGTCCCCATGTTGATGGGGACAAGGGCCTCATCCCCACAACCCTTGCCCGGTGGTTGTGGGGGTCTGCGGGCGGGGGGCTTATCAGAATCTGGAAGACCCCTTTAACAAAGGGGACCCCCAGATCCTGCCCCCCCCTATGTGAAATGGTAATGGGGTACATTGTCCCTCTACCATTTCACCCCCAAAAAAATGTCAAAAGTGTTAAAAATGACAGTAGCCGGTTTTTGACAAATTTTTAATAAAATCTTCTTTTCTTCTTTCCTTCGGGTTTCTTCCGCTGCTTCTTTCTTGGGTCTTCTCGTCCACATCTTGCCCGTTGTCTTCTCCTGTCTTCTTCTCCGTCCGTCCGCCAGCCTTCTCGTCCACATCTTTTTCTTCCCCGGACCCAGCGTTTGAATTTGATTTGGCCGCCGTGTTCCCGCTCCTGGGACCCGCCCCCCTCTGACGCCACAGGTAAACTCATATGAAAGTCCGCGTGTGGCATATGTGCGTCAGAGGGGGGCGGGGTCACATGAGTGTGACACGGCGGGAACTTCAATTGGAAGCGGCGGCATCTTCTTCTCCGGGCGGCGCGCTGGAAATTGAATTCCCCCGCCGTGTGACGCTCTGTGACCCCGCCCCCCTCTGACGCACATGACCTTCTAAGGAGTTTACTTGTGGCGTCAGAGGGGGGCGGGTCCCAGGAGCGCAACACGGCGGCCAAATCAAATTCAAACGCTGGGTCCGGGGAAGAAAAAGATGTGGACGAGAAGGCTGGCGGAGGGACGGAGAAGAAGACAGGAGAAGACAACGGGCAAGATGCGGGACCAGAAGGCTGAAGGACGGACGGAGAAGATAGAAGAACACGTCGGGCAAGATGTGGACGAGAAGACCCAAGAAAGAAGCAGCGGAAGAAACCCGAAGGAAAGAAGAAAAGAAGATTTTATTAAAAGATTTGTCAAAAACCAGCTGCTGTAATTTTTAACACTTTTGACATTTTTTTTGGGGTGAAATGGTAGAGGTACAATGTACCCCATTACCATTTCACATAGGGGGGGCAGGATCTGGGGGTCCCCTTTGTTAAAGGGGTCTTCCAGATTCTGATAAGCCCCCCGCCCGCAGACCCCCACAACCACCGGGCAAGGGTTGTGGGGATGAGGCCCTTGTCCCCATCAACATGGGGACATCCTCCCCATGTTGAGGGCATGTGGCCTGGTGCGGTTCAGGAGAGGGGGGGGCTGCACTCTGTCACCCCCTCTTTTCTGCGGCCGGCCAGGTCAACGTGCTCGGATAAGGGTCTGGTGTGGATTTTTAGGGGGACTCCACGCCTTTTTTTTTTTTTAATTTGGGGTGGAGTTCCCCTTAAAATCCACACCAGACCTGAAGGGCCTGGAATGGATATTTGCCGGGAACCACACGTCTTTTTTTTTTTTGGTTTTTACGGCGGGGTTCCCCTTAATATCCATTCCAGACCTGAAGGGCCTGGTAATTTAATTTGGGGGAACCCCTACACATTTTTTGTTTTTGTTTTATGAATGAATCCCTTTAGAATTGTCAGAGCCGACAATTCATTATAGCCGCGTGTGAATTTTTAAATGACTTTTTTCCTTCTGAATGTCATTTTGTGCAGGAGCAGTTCTAAGTGCGGGAAAAATGCGCTATTTCACATGCTGACATTACACCCCCCCAGGTACGAAATTTAAAGGAATATTTCACTTTTATTGTTTCACTTTAAGAATTATTCATTTCACTGCTCCCAAAAAAACGGCCGTTTTAAAAAATAAAAAAAGCATTGATACATGTTCCCTGGGGCAGGACTGAGGTCCCAAAACTTGCAGATTAGCCTTTAAAATGAACACTTTTGATTTCTCCCATAGACTTCTATAGGGAGTTCGGTGCGGCTTTACATATTACTTTCAATGCGCCGGCTGCTACGCTGGTTCATGCGCCTAATTAAGCCTCCACCCGGCGCACTAATTAAGGCATGAACCAGCGCAGCGCACAGAGCATAGTAAATCAGCCCCATAGTGTCGTTCACAGGAATTGAAGTTTAATAAGTCAGTGGTAATAGCCTTGTTAGATAAGATTGGGGAAAAAAAGGGTCTGATATCACTATTATATGATATATTGTTTGATAAATAAATACCAGCAAGATCAGTCTGGTCGGGTAATATAGGACCAATTTCAGATGAACAGTGGGCACAGGCATTATCGGCAATACCTCAGTCCTCTCTATCTCCAACACAAAATTTAACACCATTATCTATCCTCCACCAGGTACACTATACACCAGAGAAATTATTCAAATGGAAATGTAGAGATATAGACCAATGGGAGAGTAGCTAATTCAATACACATGCTATGGAGGACCTAAACTCCATCGCTTTTGGTCTGGGGTGGTATCTATGATCAATAGTGTACTTGATGTAGGGTTGTTTATTGAGCCTGGGGGATGTCTTCTGGGTATACTGGATGAATCAAGAATCCCAGTGGAATATATTGTTTCAATAGATAGAAGTCTATTCCAGGCTTGTAAGCTCATTGCACAAAAGTGGTTATCACCACATCCACCTACTGTACCTAAAACAAAGTCCTTTGTTTTAAAGGGTTAAGCTGGTGTAGTATGGTTTTCAAGTGTGTCCACACCCATAAGTGGCCCATTCATTTCCCATGCACACATTAAAAGGATTTTTCCCATAAGTGGTATCCAACCAACAGATACACACAATGGATTCCCATTCAATTGGGAAGTCTGTATTATTGGTTGATGTTGATCACATGGTGTTTTGTTTGATACTATATATTTGTTGTGCATTTCCTTACATGCTAGCTATAGTAAGCACTGATTGTAGTGCGAAACGTCAGCTGTATCCCCCTGTCTTTGCTGTGATGTGTGGTGTTTGAAAACTTTTATCAATAAAAGGCAACCAAGAAGGTTTTTCCAGAGTGCGGCTGTCCAAACATTTCTTTCTACTATTACGAATGATTTAGCACGGGGTTCCCAACGAACATGCGATGCGCTCCGGGAGAGAGGCAACCCCCTTCCATCCACGCTCCGGGACCGAGGCGAGCTGCACAACGCGCCGGCCCCCGCCCCGGGGAAGGGATGGTGAGGGCCAGCTATCCAGTCATAATCCAACAGATGGTAGCTTCGCCCCATTGGTTCCTCAGCCAAGCACATACACCAAATGTCTGAACCTGCGGTTCCCCTCGTACTGAGCAGGATTACTATTACGACAACACATCATCAGTAGGGTAAAACTAACCTGTCTCACGACCAGAGGCGTTGCTAGGGGTGTGCGGTCCGCAACCCGGGTGACACCCACTAGAGGGGTGACACCATCCTGATTTAAACTTTTTTTTTTTTTTAGCTGACATGTGGGGGGGGCCCTCCCCCCGCGACTGCAGCGATGAGCGCCGCGGAATCGGAGCGCCGAGCGCCGCGGTACAAGAGGAGGGGGGGTTGCGGGGTGACACCGCAGCACCATCCATCCCCTCCTCTCACAGCCACGTGCTGTTAGCGGTGCTCGGCAGTCGGCACACAGGCACAGCCCCCTCCTCTCTGTTTGTGTGTACAGAGGGGGAGGGGCCGAGGGGACCTTCTGTCCATGTGCCATGGCGCTGCCTGCGATGATCTGAGGTACTGAATGGGAAGGGGGGTGTTTGCACCTGGGGGGATTTCCCTGAAGGGGGGGGTGTTTGCACTGAGGGGGGTTGTACTAAGGGGGTGTTTGCACTGAGGGGGTTTTCACTAAGGGGGGTTTGCACTGGGGGGTTGTACTAAGGGGGGGTTTGCACTGGGGGGTTGCACCGAGGGGGGTTGCACTGAGGGGGGGGATTTGCACTAAGGGGGGGGTGTCTGCACTGAGGGGGTGTCTGCATTGAAGGGGGTCTGGGTAACATGCAGGGGTCCAGAGGTGCAGGTGGCTGTGTAATGTAAAAGGGGTGCAGTGATGCAGGGTGCTGTGTAATGTAAAAGGGTCCAGAGGGCTATGAGATGTAAAGGGGGCCAGTGATGCAGGGTGCTGTGTAATGTAAAGGGGTCCAGTGATGCAGGGTGCTGTGTAATGTAAAGGGGTCCAGAGGTGCAGGGTGCTGTGTAATGTAAAAGGGTCCAGAGGTGCAGGGTGCTGTGTAATGTAAAGGGGTGCAGAGGGCTGTGTAGTGTAAAAGGGTCCAGAGGTGCAGGGGGCTATGTGATGTAAAAGGGGTGCAGTGATGCAGGGTGCTGTGTAATATAAAATGGTCCAGAGATGCAGGGTGCTATGAGATGTAAAGGGGTCCAGTGATGCAGGGGGCTGTGTAATGTAAAGGGGTCCAGTGATGCAGGGGGCTGTGTAATGTAAAGGGGTCCAGTGATGCAGGGCGCTGTGCAATGTAAAGTGGTCCAGAGGTGCAGTTGTGGAGAGGAGTACACAGTAGTAACAAAAAGATATTGAAGGATGCAGAGGTATGCAGGGGGCACAGTGTGGTGTTTTTACATTTTAACGTGTGGGGGGGTGCCAGATATTGGATCCGCCCCGGGTGCCAAATGCTCTAGGTACGCCCCTGGATTATAGGCTCCTGAGATGTGAATTCCGGTTCTGGAGAAAGAGAGGTGGGGGGAGGGGACAAAGAAAAATGGAGAGAAGGGATAGAACGAACAAGAAAGATGGATAGGGAGAGAGAGAAAAGAGAAAAGGGGAAGAAAGGAGAACAGAGAGCAAACAGTAGGGTAAAAAATATTTGAAAAATGTTATGGGGGGGGGGGGGGGTGTGACACCATATTTTACCACACCAGGTGACACCAACCCTAGTGACGCCACTGCTCACGACGGTGTACTCTACTCTACCGCTCATTGTCTTCGATGACCAGTCTGGGGGATTTGTTTTCATGTTTTATTTGGAGAACTTGGATAGGAGAAGGGAATTAGTAGGATACTCCAAATTAACTATTCACAGGTGAGGACAACTCTCTCTGTAATAGTGTGGAAGCAGATGAATCATACAGGGTCTGTATGGAAGAATAAGTCCCTCTATAGCAGCCAAGACTCAGTGGACTCTGTCATTAGACTCTAGTCTTTAAGACACTAGCCAGTGTCTTCTATAGCTCACACACCACGTATGCTGACTTTTAGGACCAGAGGGAGATTTCCACAACACACAGCCTCAAGGATCCCTTCAGGGTCTGTACTCACAAAATGTCCAGGAACAGCTGGTCCTTTCAACGTTCAAGTGACACTCTATACCAGTGACGCATGATCAGATCCATAGACTTTCTCCTTCAGCCAGATTGCACAGGAACCTTGGGTTGTAGCTTGCAGGCTTCAAGCCCTCGGGTCTGCAATTTGAAACCGCATGGCCTTCCACACATGGGAGAGGCAGCCGCCTTCTCCCCACCTGAACCTCATCTCCTCAGTAGTGGGCTGGACTGGAACCCTGAGCGCATGTCTCTTACAATATAAATACAGTCACCCAGCATGTAATGGGGCACCTCCCCAGCTAACTGGCCAGGGGTATATCTACATCCATGCTTTCACCTGCTGGTATTCATCACTATTGGATAAGTGTGAAATTCTCCAAGACAGCATGAATCAGCATCAGAGCACACTGAGAAGACCTCACTCACCAATCACTGCTCTCTGTAGAGCAGACAGCACCTAAATGTGCCTGTCTGCTTCTCTGTTAAGCAGAAAAGCCAAAAACGATATACACCCTCTGACATCTACCTAGGAGGGTGCTACAGTACTAACTGAATATAGAGTATGTTTATTTAAAGAGAAGTATGGGAATTTGTTTTTTTTTTAATCATACTTACCTAGGTGGATGCAGCATCAGTTTGATGCTACATCTGTCCCCTGCCGCCTCTTAGACTGAGAACATAGCAATCAGACACCACTGATTACTCGGTTCTCAGAGTCAGTCACCGCTGTCTTCTCTGCCCCCCCCCCCCCCGCTCACTGGTGGAGCGCTGGGCTCTGAAGGGGGTGGGTGCGGCTGGTTTAGGCTTTTAGCGGCTCGCTGAGAGGCTGAGCCAGGGGCGGATCCTGAATATATGGTAGAGATCTTTCCCGAGCCTAGACTGGCTCGGCAATGTCAGCCAACAGTGGGCTTCAGCTTTCTGCTGAAAGCGGTTCACAGGAGTGAATAACGAGCTGCACTTCTGTGATCCCTAGGAGAAGTACAGCTTAGGCTGTTGTTTTCTAATGTAATTACAGAGCAGGAGCTCTGTCAGAGTGAGCTGAGCACCACCCACTCTCCTTTTAAGAGGTCCAGATAGATGAATAAATATGCAATGTAACTCAAACACTAACCAAGTTTAAAGTGGAGTTTCCATCCCAAAAAATGTTTTTTCATTATTGTGCTCATTAGACCTAAAAAAGTAAAAAAAAATATATATATATTTTTTAGCCATCTGGAAATGCCTGTTGCTATGCGGTCCCACGAAATCTGCCTTTGAAACCATCTAGGATTCTGACATCATCTCCCTCTAATGCTCCTGGGAAATGTGTGTCATCATTTCCCAGGATACAGTGTGCTGTCCAATTATCACTCCCCATTCAAGACTTCCAGGAAGTAAGTGCTTGTAGGCTTCACAATGCCCACAAGCAAAATGACAACGGTGTAGACATATCTACATAAACTATCTTTTTTGAATATCTATGCGGATCGGCGGCGGATTGTACAATAGTAAGTGACCGGATTTATATTATAAAAACGCAGGATAAAAGGACATACATTTAAAAAATGCTAATTGTGGTTGGAACTCCGCTATAAGTGATATAGATCCATCTTAATCTTTTTAAAATTACTACCATCACAAATGACAAATGCTGACCATTGTTGGCCAAGAACGTTACCCAGGATGTACGTTTACAATCAGCATCTGACCAGAGATCCATCATTTTTCAGCGGTAGTGCTTCTGCCACAAAATTACAGACTTTTAGCTGATGTTTGTTTACAAGGTGGTCAAACTATCCAAATATGGACAGGTTATTTGCCAGTTCACTGAACTGCAAACTGGCTGGGTTTGGGTTGAACTCATATTCAACCAGAACCCGAAGCTCATCCCTACTCCACAGTGCCCCGCAACTGCAAAGGTCAGTGAGGGCTTATTTCAAGCACTTTACCTCTGGAAGATTTACTTCCCCTCATGACCAGGCCATTGTTTGCGATATAGCACTGCATTATTCTGCATTATTTTACCTGACAATTTCGTGGTCATGCAAAACTGTACCCCAAAAAAATGTATGTCCTTTTTTTTTTACATAAATAGAGCTTTCTTTAGGTGGTATTTGATCACCTCTGTGTTTTTTTCTTTTTTGCGCTATAAACAAAAAAAGGCTCACAATTTAAAAAACAAACAAAAAAAACAAAATGTTTTACTTTCTGCTATAAAACATATCCAATAAAAAATCAAATATCTCCATAAATTTAGGCCAATATGTATTCTGCTACATATTATATATATAAAACCCCAATAAGCGTATATTGACTGGTTTGCGCAAAAGATATAGGGTCCACAAACTATGGGATATTTTTATGTATTCATTTATTTATTTTACTTGTTATCTGTGGTGATCAGCGACTTATAGCGGGCCTGCAATATTGCAGCAGACATTCTGACACTAACACTTTTTGGGGACCAGTGACACTGATAGAGTGATCAGCGCTAAAAATACGCACTGTCACTATACTAATGATATTGGCTGGGAAAGGGGTTAACATCAGGGGCGATCAAAGGATTAACTGTGTGCCTAGCCAGTGTTTTACTACTGGAGAAGACGCATTCCATCCCTTTCCTGCTGTCAGATCGGCGATCTGCCTTGTTTACATAGGCAGATCGCAGTTCTAGCTCTCTGTCTAAAAATCGGCTACTTCTGCTGTATGTAATCACAGCAGGAGTGAGCCGCCAGTAGCGTGTATGCGCGCCCCCTACCTGGAAGTATCACATCACATACGTTATCTGGCACACAGGTGCCGGCCTGTAGCCGTAAAACTGCTATAGGGCGGACCTTAAGCGGTTAAAGCCCATTTACTGCTTAAAAATATATAAAAATAGAAATATCCATGGCCTGGTCATGATATTACTTTAGAATAGCCAGTGCAAAAACAAGCCTATAGCGCCATCTTCTGGCTGGTATTGTAAATATGAAATGTTCATATGTAAAATTTCATATTTTGAAAATTAAAAAAGTTTTATCATTTTAGTCCAGAACCTATAAAAATATATATGCACTCCAGTAGTATCCATTATAAAATAAAAAAAAAGAGACAATTCAGACAATAAAGAATAATATATATATATATATATATATCAGAGAATGGATACTGGGTTAATTACGCATCACCTCTGAAACCACAGAAGTTCAGCAAAGAGCAAGAGTCAAGCAACTGTGTGGGAAAAAGACAGGTATAACAATAGTAGGGACTAGTAATTGCTACAATTATTGAAGTTAATAACTTTGCAGATTGTGTTTTAATGCTGCTTACTCTGAAAAAAAAATGACGGCGATAAATTGTGCCTGTCTTTCCTCACAGCGAGGAGTAACATGGTGCTGAAGAAGGGAGAGAACAAATGACTGAGCTCCTATAACGAGAGGAGATGTGAAAGCAGCACCTGCTGTAATCTAAACTCCATTGTGCTGCTGCTAATGTTATTGCAGATAATCTATGGCTAAATATATGCATTCAAAATGCAAAGCTAGTGATTTTACAGACAGCCTCCCCAACATTGTCAGCAGGGCCAGAGTTACCAAAAGACACTTACTGGCCAATGCCTAGGGAAGGACGATGAGAGGGCAGCACAAAATGATATTATTAAAAATGTATTTTTATTTTAACCATGAACGGATGGTGCATGATGATGCTTATTTGTACAGTTTGGTTCAGAGATTCATTTAGTAAAAGCAACTGCTAGATTGTACTATTGGAGACAGCATGATGTGTCCTCTATATGGAATGATGCTTATTAAATGCACAGAACACTAAACAAGAGAAAGATACATGGTGTTTTGTATTTTGATTCCCAAGCAATAAAGAGTCTTCTGACGCCTCTCAATAGCCTCTGCTCCCCATTACCTTACGCTTCTCTTGGTAAATATAGCTATAGCACCCTCTAGTGTGCTAGAAGTAGAATAGATTTTGTTCTTGTAGGTAAATTGACAGGCTTGGCTGGCAGCCAAGCCTGTGTTGTTTTGTTTTATCTGGGTCGGGTGAGTGACTCCGGGGGGGCTGGATGACTCACATGCAGCATCTCTGAGACCTCCCCCTACCTCTAGAAACTTACAGAAGATTCAAGAAGAATGGTAGTGGAGAAGAGGAGGAGCTGCCTGGAGTATTCTGAGTGCTCTTACCAATCCGCAACATATGGGTTGGCAGGAGGGAGGCCCCCTCAGATACTCAGGGCCAGCCCAGCTGTGGACATTAACGTTTGGGTGAAAGCTGTATATGGAGTGTTAGGCTGTTGGTGGCCCTTGAGGGTAAACCCCTAGTCTAGGGGGGGTGACCTCAGGCCTGGGCTTGGGTGCAGATTGGACACTCTTCACGACACACAGAGGTGTCCTGACCAGAGGCAGGAGTGCAAAGTGTAGAACAGCAGGAGAACACTGCCAGACAAATCTCCAGAGAGAAAGACAGCCAGGAGGGCTGGTGAGTGTTGGAGTCAGAGGACTAAGAAGCATGCATAAGAGGACTGTGGAGTTTTAGCCAGGAGGGCTAGTGAAAGGGGCAGCTGCAGCCAGGCAGGCTAGCAGTGCCTGAAGTGGTCGTGCTGGGATCAGTAGCCACAGGAGGAGGACAACTGGACACTAGAACTCTTTTTCTACACTACCAAATGGGCCTGCAGTCTGCAAAGGGCATTTGCTACCGATCCAACTGAGCCTTTGTTGGATCATCCAAACAGTGCCAGCTGGTCCTGAGAGATGTAGTTATACAAGCAAGATTGTGCTGGAGGTAGAAGGAAAAGTGTATACAGTATCTCACAAAAGTGAGTACACCCCTCACATTTTTGTAAATACTTTATTATATCTTTTCATGTGACAACACTGAAGAAATTACACTTTGCTACAATGTAAAGTAGTGTGTGTATAGCTTGTATAACAGTGTAAATGTGCAAACACAATGCATTTAGGTAGGTATTGGACTTTGGGGCCAGTGTGTGCATGTGGGTTTATCTAATATTTTTTTGGGTATAATTCTCCTTTAACCACTTAACGACCGCCGCACGACGATATACGTTGGCAGAATGGCACGGCTGGGCAGATGGACGTACCGGCACGTCCTTTACATCTACCCAGCCGTGGGTCGCGGTCCGAAGCTCCGGGACCGCGAGACACGCGGACCCGATCGCCGCTGGGGTCCCGCGATCGGTCCCCGGAACTGAAGAACGGGGAGAGCCGCGTGTAAACACGGCTTCCTTGTGCTTCACTGTGGCGGCTGCATCGATCGTGTCATCCCCTTTATAGGGAGACACAATCGATGACGTCACCCCTACAGCCACACCCCCCTACAGTTGTAAACACACACTAGGTGAAACATAACCCCTTCAGCGCCCCCTGTGGTTAACTCCCAAACTGCAACTGTCATTTCCACAATAAAGCATGCATTTTAAATGCATTTTTTTGCTGTGAAAATGACAATGGTCCCAAAAATGTGTCAAAATTGTGCGAAGTGTCCGCCATAATGTCGCAGTCACAAAAAAAATCGCTGATCGCCGCCATTAGTAGTATAAAAAAAAAAAAATTATAAAACTGCAATAAAATCATCCCCTATTTTGTAAACGCTTTACATTTTGGGCAAACCAACCGATAAACGCTTATTGAGATTTTTTTTACCAAAAATATGTAGAAGAATACGTATCGGCCTAAACTGAGGAAAAAAAAAATTTTTATATATTTTTGGGGGATATTTATTATAGCAAAAAGTAAAAAATATTGTTTTTTTTTCAAAATTGTCGCTCTTTTTTTGATTATAGCACAAAAAATAAAAACCGCAGAGGTGATCAAATACCACCAAAAGAAAGAACTATTTGTGGGAAAAAAAGGACGCCAATTTTGTTTGGGAGCCACGTCGCACGACCACGCAATTCTCAGTTAAAGTGACGCAGTCCCGAATCGCAAAAAGGGGCCTGGTCCTTTACCTGCATTTTGGTCCGGGGCTTAAGTGGTTAACGGGCCGTGGCAGGGTGTGTGTCCTATGCCTATATACTTTTGCTTATAGGTGTCCCTCGTTCCCATCTCAAATTGTTGGGAGGTATGCCTTAATGCATTCACATCACAATAGAAATATACAACACCTCCTCCTTTCTATAAACACTTTCTTGATGTCCTTTTCACCACTGCCAGGTCCTCAACAATCCATGCTATTCCCAAACTTCCAGGATGTAAGGGCAAGAGGTGAAGGTAGGGTAGTGATTGGCTCCTTGAACTGTCTTTCAGGTGCTGCCAGGAGAGAGCAGTGGCTAGGCTTGCAGGGCACTGTATATTTTAATAGAGGCACACTGCCCTGTCGGGGAGTGTGCATGCATGGGTTTGTCCTTTGCAACCAGCTAGTCAAAGGAGACACCAACAAACAGGGAGTCATACAAAAAAGGTGCATTTTCAACGAGGCAAACTATACAATATATAAAGGACTGGACTTCCTGCACCAAAATTATAAAAAACCTTTATTTATTTAGCATCAGCATAAAACAAATATAGTCTTTTTTTTTGCTGTAAAACACTATTAGGCTTTGTTTCCACTACTGCAAGTTGTTGTGCGACTTGACACATGTGAAGTTCAATGACAAGTCAAAACCCATGTATTTCAATGGTCCCCGTTGTAATTGGTGAGACTTAAGTCACATCGACTCCAAAAAAGGTTATTGCACTACTTTGTTCCGACTTCGGTGCGACTTGTTCTCACATGGTTTTCACCGGTCGCATGACATCGCATCAAAATTGCATTGCAAAGTCGCATTGTAAATCGCACGACTTTGAGGTTGTAATAGGGGAAACAGAGCCTTAAAGCGGAATTCCAGCTTACTCCTAACTAACCTAACTGTCCTCTCCCACTTTTTAAGACTACTGTATTTATTGGCGTAACATACGCATTTCCCCCCCCCTGAAAATAGGAGGCAAATTATGTGTGTGTGTAATATGTTGAAATTGTACCTGGCTGCCTAGGAGGGGGAGGGATGCTAGCAGTCACACGCAGTCCCGCCTCTCGGGCTGGCTCTTAAGATAGACGTCACATGTTCTGGCATCGGACCAGTGTTCTGTCTATCATATGAGCCAGCCAAGGAGGCAGGACTGGGTGTGACTGCAAGCGCCGAGTACATAGGTGATCCCGGCTTTGTGTACTGGGCGCTGAGCACTAAGGATGAGCTCAGGCATGTTTGCAAACCCCACATGCAGAGCCCACCAGGAAGTCGGCACTGCGCTGCACTAATCACAGGCAGTGAGACATTTCACGATCTCGGCAACCAATTGGGACAATGTCTCACTGCTTGTGATTAGCGCATCGCAGTGCCAACTTCCTGGTGGGCTCGACACGTAGGGTTTGGTAACACGTCTGAGCTCATCTTTACATCCTTACTGGACACTGATCAGGCTGCAATGATGGGCAATGGTGAGGCTGCAGATGGGCACAGATCAGACTGCAATGATGGGTAATGGCAAGGATGCATATGGTCACAGATCAGGCTGCATTAATGGGCAATGGTGAGGCTGCAGATGGGCACTGATCAAGCTGCATTAATGGGCAATGGTGAGGCTGCAGATGGGCACTGATCAGGCTGCATTGATGAACACTGATCACGCTGCATTGATGGGCACTGACCCTTATTTTATTCAAAGTTCTTTATTTAAAATGTAAGGGGTAGATTCACGTAGAATGGCGTATCTTTGTGCGGGCGTAACGTATCCTATTTACGTTACGCCTCCGCAACTTTTACAGGCAAGTGCCGTATTCTCAAAAGAAAGTTGCTGCGGCGTAGCGTAAATAGGCCGCCGTAAGCCCGCCTAATTCAAATTGTGAAGAAGTGGGCGTGTGTTATGTAAATTACCCATGACCCAACGTGATTGACGTTTTACACGAACGGCGCATGCGCCGTCCGTGGAATTTCCCAGTGTGCATTGCTCCAAAGTACGCCGCAAGGACGTATTGGTTTCGACGTGAACGTAAATGACGTCCATTCCCATTCACAGACGACTTACGCAAACGACATACATTTTTCAAAATTCCATGCGGGAACGACGTCCATACTTAACATTGGCTGCGCCGCATGTACGCCACCATATAGCAGGGGTAACTTTATGCCGGGAAAAGCCTAACGTAAACGGCGTAACTGTACTGCGTCGGCCGGGCGTACGTTCGTGAATTCGCGTATCTAGCCGATTTACATATTCTAGGCGTAAATCAGCGTACACGCCCCTAGCGGCCAGCGTAAATATGCAGTTAAGATCCAACGGCATTTCTAATAGAAATCTATGCGTAACTGATTCTATGAATCAGGCGCATAGATACGACGGCTCAGACTCAGAGATACGACGGCGTATCTGGAGATACGCCGGCGTATCTCCTTTGTAAATCTGGGCCTAAGTTTTTTCCTGAAACTTCCCTCGTAAAATGAATGTGCCTGTTATACGCCAATAAATATGGTAGTTAGGTAAAAGCTGGAATTCCACTTTAAATGTGTTTTTATTTTGTATATACAGGAATAGGATAATATTACAACATATATAAATACTTAGTATTAGTACTAGATTTTTAAAGGAAATGTCATGTTTTCTAGAAAGTGCAATTGACCATAACCTTCTAATAAGAAGATTGGCATCATGAAATAAATTCATAATGGTTCTATATATTATCTGTATACATACTAATACATCATTCTTTGTTATGGCCTGTCTGCTTCTGAATCTGTCCATCTCCTTTATGATACCTATTTATCCTTTTTAAGGATCCCCATATCTGTTTTTTAGCTTTGCTTACAGTAACTAAACATTAATCATTCCACAATATCCATGTCTTCTCGTGTGTGTCTGCCTTTCAGTCTCATTATTGATCAACCTGGAGCACCTGACAATCATTAGCCATTAACTTGAGAATGAAACAAATATTTCTATCAATTTAGTGTCTGACTACATCTGCTCGCTGTCTCAGGGGGTGTTTTGAGGAGAGTGTTGATATCCGTCTGTTTTTGCCTGAATGACTATATATATATATATATATATATATATATATATATATATATATGTAACTCCCAAGCATCATCTACAGCTGGCCGCACTGTTCAAATTCCATCTGGTACCTGATGTACTGGCCCAAATTCACTTAATGTGTGGCCTAATGGCCCCATTCTGCCCAACATTCTGTGATTGAGAATTGTCACCCTAATGGATTTTTTCATCAGATATCCAATGAAGCTGACTTTCATCAGTCTTGCCTACACACCATCAGTTAAAAATCCGTTTGTGTCAGAACGCGGTGACGTAAAACACTACGACGTGCTGAGAAAAATTAAGTTCAATGCTTCCGAGCATGCGTCGACTTGATTCTGAGCATGCGTGGATTTTTAACCGATGGACTTGCCCACAGACAATTTTTTTTTTTTTTAACTATCAGATCATTTTAAAACAGGTTCACCGATGGGAAAAAAAACGATGGGGCCCACACACGATCGGTTCGTCCGATGAAAACGGACCATTTTCATTACACGAACCGATTGTGTGTACAGGGCATAACACTGGCTGCATCCAATCAGATGCAGCCGCTACTCAGGTATTCTGACAATACCATAGCCCAGCAAGAGGACTAATTCATCCACACTGCATAGGCTGGATTGAGGAGTCTGTTAAATTCCTACTAGTGTAGGGGCCAGCTTTAATGTACATATCTCTTTGCCACTAACAATTCACCCAATGGCTTTATCTCTATACAAGTCAGTATTTTCTGTTTAACTGCTTCCCTCCCAGCCTATCCATGGGACGCAGTGGATGCCAGATCATTGTCCTGGGCCAGTCCCGATACGTGATCACTGTTACCAATCGCAGCAATCAAATGACAGTTGTACGAAATTATTGGCGTTCAGTCAAAGCTATTCATTGTGTACTATTGTAATGATCTCTGTGATTAGTCACAGTGATCACATGGTACAGACAGGGCTAATCACAGCCCATCTATATCATGTGATAGCTGTGTTCAGTCACAATAGTACACCCTGTGAATGAATGGATGCCATTCATAAATATGATTGCTTATAACATTGATCATTACTGTTATAAGCAATCATAGTTTAAAAAAAAACTCTGATCACCTTCCCAGAGTATTACAGTTTCCCTTTGGCAACACTGCATTGCTCTGTTCACAGTATGTATTTTTTTTTATTATTTAAACCTTTCATCCAAGGTCTAAATTGCTGTATTTTGTAAATTTCAGAAGCCAAGTATTGGTAAAATTAAATCACTAATAATTTGTATAATTCTCCTGTTTTCTATGCCTACATACTTTTTCTTTTAGGTGTCCCTCATTCCCATCTCAAAAAGGAGAAAAGTATGATAATGTGTTAGCTAGATCATCTTCTGCAACTGAAATCCCACTCCAGGCCATAACCCTTGCTTCAGCAATACTGTGTAGCTCCAGGTCTGCCAATCAGGTTCATATGGATCTGCAAATGTCTAGCAATGGCGTCGGACCTTCCTGATGTCTTTTCTCTGCCTCTGCTAGTTTCCTTTTGCTGCCTTTGTGGTCCCCCTAAAAGGCATCTTGCCCCATGTTGGCTTCAGGCCCACATCCTGTCCCCCAAAAGGGATGTGGGGGTCTGCAGTAAGGACTTATCAGAATCTTTAGACCCTGTTTAAAATAAGCCCCCCAGATGCCTGTCTTCCAGGTGAATACCCATTGTGTGTATATTTATTTATTTTTACCAAAAAATTATCCAGTGTAGACAATACATATATACTATATTATCAAAACGTATTGGGACGCCTGCCTTTACATGCACATGAACGTTAATGGCATCCCAGTTTTAGTCTGTAGGGTTCAATATTGAGTTGGCCCACTCTTTGCATCTATAACAGCTTCAACTTTTCTGGGAAGGCTGCCCACAAGGTTTAGGAGTGTGTCTATGCAAATGTTTGACTATTCTTCCAGAAGTGCATTTGTGAGGACAGGCCTGACTGTTGGATGTTGGATGAGAAGGCCTGACTCACAGTCTCCTCTCTTATTCATCCCAAAGGTGTTCTATCGTGTTGAGGTCAGGACTCTGTGCAGGCCGGTTAAAGGGGTGGTTCACCCTAAAAACTACTTTTTTTTATTACACTGGCCCCCCACATTACAATACGATTAAGGCTATTATTATTTTTTTGATGCTGTACATACCTTTGGGATACACAATAAACGTGTCAAAGGCTTTAAAAAACAGACACACCTGTCAGACTACCAGCCTCCACAACCACCTCCACCACAGCCACCACAGCATCATGCCACTCAATATCCTGAACCTGATTGCCACCATCAAGCCTGGTCACAAAACGTTCACTATACACACTTATAAAAATACTTAATTATTGATGTGGTTTATGTACTTATGTTTCTGATTATTGGCCTTTTTTGGGGGGGATTGGAGCAATAATTGCACTTTTTGGATCAGTCAGATATGTTGAAATATTACAAATATAAGTTGGTTTATGTGATTCATAATTTACAAAAAAATAACATTGGTGAGCACAATATCCGGGGGAGGAGCTTTGCGACGTCACCTGTGTCCTTTCCATTACTGTTTGCGGCTGTACACCACGGCTAAATGCCATGCTTTTTTATGGTTTTAATCTTATTCGCTATACCAGACGGTAGTCCTCCAGTGGATTTCCCTGTGCCTATTGTCCAGTCCAGGATTTTTGCCGTATAGTGAACTTTTTACCCTTGGAATAAAATACAAACAGTCTACACTGAGATCGTGTTTTCTGTTGTTTTTTCATATCTGATCAGATTACTTACCACTCTGCTGGAGCCATCCGCATCTTCTCTCCTATGCTGAGACCAAGCTGTTTTGACAAGTTGATAATGCTAATGGCACATCCCATCTGATCGGATTACCTACCACTCTGCTGGATCCATCCGCGTCTTCACTCCTATGGTGAGACCAAGCTGTTTTGACCAGTTGTTAACGCAAATGGTCCATCCCATCTGGTAAGAAGGCATTTCTCTTGTTGGTGGAGGTTACATCACTTTCGTTTTGAAGAGTTTTCGCTATATCACTGGGTGTCATCTTCAGTTATTTTTATATGGACTTTCATTGCGCTGCACTAAAGCAGGCCATACACGGTCGAATTTCGAACAAATTTTCTTTTCAAAATCAGAAAGTTCGTTTTTTTTGTGATCCGATGATGCCACCATTGTTTTTCGAAATTCGGCCAACAAAATATTCATGTTGCCGGGAATATTCATTTCTCTCCGGGAATATTCTTTTTTCTACGGGAATATTCTTTTCTTGCACATGCGCGTTTTTTTTCTATTACATTTCTCGCACGATTCTCCCATTATTGATCAGAAAATCGTTCATTTTTCAAACAATTTCCAACATGTTGGATTTCTCAAATTTGTTTGCCACACGAAAATCGTCTGTTGCTGCAGCCCACTAACGGTGCAAAATTCGTAAGAAAATTCTTTGATACGATTTTCGAAAGAAAATTCTTTCGAAATTCGAACAGTGTATGGCCGCCTTTACATATTTTTTTCATTCGCTACATTTGAGGTCGTGATTACCTTTTTTTGTGTTCAGCTTGCAATATTTTTAGTTTAACTGTATCATTTGTGCGCTGATTGTTGCATTTATTGAGCACAATATTTGCCTATCTTTTGTGTTGCTAGACGTAGTAGGCTGCTACATAAATTATATAACTTTATTAGTAAAAGTTAAAAATACCAAAGGGCCCTAATACTAGTTTGCTCTTTTACACTTATTAAAACATGGATAGTGATGTTGTTGTTACTCAAACTAAGCACCATGAAAAACGTGCATGTTGACCAAATCATTCACATAGAAACAGAAGATATAAAAAAAAAATGTATTTTAAAAGGCTTATTATCATCTTCACCAGTAGCAGCTTACTTATTGTCACATTAAACAAGATGCTGTTTGTAGATTTGTTTATTTCTAGGCGATTACTGTACACATTAGGCGAAAATCAGAGCGTGTATAAAAAAATTCCGTATGTCTAGCATGCACCTTCAGTTTTTGTCGTCTGACCGGTTGGAATCAACTGTCAAAAGCGCTATACTAACGATCAGATAGTTGACCAATTATTCGTCGTATGGCCATTTTCATCCAATTTTCTTATCGTGTGTACGGGCCTTTAAACCCAACACTGACTGCAGAACTCTGTGCATTACCTGGCCCTTGCACTCTGTGCATCGCACACTCCTGCACTCTGCCCTACATACTGCTGCACTATATTGTACATTACATACTTTTCCTTGTCAATATATCTTTATTGAACAGTATTAAAGACAAGTGTACATTTGGGAACAGTAATAATAAAATTAAATGGTATTGAACAGAAAGTATTTCCGTATCTAGCCTGTGTACAAGTAATAACGTAAGTAAATTCGATAGAGGTGGCCCTATAATTAGCCTTTCCCTCCACTTATGGCATAAGAATTAAACAAAATGATAATCAGGAGCATAGAGGTGTTAAACCTGTCTATACTAAAAACTAATAACAGTCCAGGAATTGTGGCTAAGTGCTACTGGCCCTAGGATCTATAGCATACTTTGCTTCTTCTGAGGCCCCATACACACGATAGAATTTATCCGCGAATACGGTTCAGCGGACCGTATCCGCGGATAAATCCTCTCTAAGATTTCAGAGGATTTCTATGCGATGGCGTGTACACACCATCGCATTGAAATCCGCGCTGAAATCCTCTGCCGATGACGTGTCGCGCCGTCGCCGCTATTATGACGCGGCGACGGGCGCGACGCTGTCATATAAGGAATTCCACGCATGCGTCTATTCATTACGGCGCGTGCGGGGAATCCCTTTGGACGGATGGATCCGGTAAGTCTGTACAGACGAGCGGATCCATCCGTTGGAATGGATTCCAGCAGATAGATATTCTGTGCATGTCGACAAATATTTATCTGCTGGAAATCCATTCCAGGGGAGATTTATCTGAGGATAAATATCCGTTGGCGTGTACACACCATAGGATCTATCCGCAGAAACCCATTTGATGGGATTTATCTGCGGATAGATTCTATGGTGTGTATGGGGCCTGAGGCTTCCTGAGTAGCGCGTGACTACAAATTTACTAAGTTACTTCATGACTATCCTTATACATCTAATTAGTATGGTAAAGATGGGTGCTTAAGGAAAAAAAAGAAAGAAAATCGGTCTTGGGTGAGTAGAAGAAGATGTGAGGGAAATGGAAAAAGGAAGTAAAAAGGAAGAGAAAAAAAAAAAAGGGGGGGGGAGGAGGGAGGGAAAGAGGGGTGTGCGGGGTCAGAACAGGAGTCTACCAACCTTGTGCATATCAATGAGCCGGACACGGACACCAACTAGATGACTGGGCTACCATGGCTTGAGTACTTCTCCATTAAATGTGTTTTGTGTTACATAATCCAGCCAGGGCTTCCATACCCTTTCAAATCTGGTGATTGTGTCAGCTTCAATAGCAGACATCTTGGCATATACCATAGCAACGTTCATTCTGTTAATAACTTCATTCAAGTGTAAGTTTGGAGATTTCCAGGCTTTCGCTATAGTCTGTTTAGCTGCCGTTAGAAGCTGGTTTGTCAAAGTAAAGTGAACGTGCGGGACATTAACCGGTTTTAGGTTAAGTAAGGCCGTTTTTGGGTCCATGGGGATCGTTTTATTCGTGAGTACATTAATTATTTTAAATATCTCTGACCAGAATTTCTGAACTATCGGGCACAACCACCAGGTATGAAAGTAAGTCCCCCTATTTGCGCAATCTCTGAAGCATAATTCTGAGTAGTTACTCGAGAATTTGGCTACCCTAGAAGGGACCAAGTACCACCTGGAAAGTACCTTAAAGTTTGTTTCTGCCGCTAGAACGTTAATCGACATTGTTTTGGTATTGTTCCATATTTGACCCCATTCCTCCGAACTCAGCTCCTCTCCCAAATCTTCTTCCCATTTATGGACATATGGTATTTTGTTATTGCTAGAGTTCGAGAGCAGAAGGAGGTACAATGTGGATATAACTTTTCTAGCGTGCGGGTCATTATTGCATATGGTTTCAAAAGCAGATAGTCAGTTGTTGACTATTGTCGTACATGCTGTGGGTTGGAAGAAATTCTTTATCTGTAGATATCGAAAGATTTCCTTGGGGGGTATTCCATACAATTTGTTCAAGGATGGGAAGGGGATTATTGTTGTCGAGTCGAAGAACCTATATTTCTGTGTACAATCTCGATCCACCCATTCTGTAAAGGATTTAGGGGAGACCCAGGCTGGGTAAAAAGCAGGGTTTTTGATGAAAGACAGCAGGGGGGTTAAAGGGGACATCAGGAGATGTTTATTTTTTACTTTGTCCCATAGGGATAATGTGTGTTTTGTGATGGGATTATTTATGTGTTTCCGTTGTTTTGGGGTGACCCATAACAAATTCGAGGTTGAGATGGGATCACTTTCTATTGCTTCAATTGACACCCAGATCGGTGCTTCTTGCTTGGCGTGATATTTAGTCAGAATAGCTAATTGCGCGGCTTGATAGTATTTTGCAAAATTGGGGAAACCAAGCCCCCCGGCTGTCTTTGGGAGGTGTAAGATTTGTGGTTTGATCCTAGGTTTGGAGGGCCCCCAGACAAAGGAGGAAACTCGTCTTTGGACAATCCGCAGGAAATGTGCAGGTACTGGTATAGGAAGCACTCTAAAGAGGTACAGGAGTTTGGGTAAAATGGTCATTTTTATGGCTGAGACTCTTCCAAACCAAGAAAGAGGGAGTTGTGTCCAGGATTTCATTAAGTTTGTCAGCTGCTTCAGGAGAGCTGTATAATTACAGCTATAAAGATTTGAGACGTCAGCGGTCAAGTGTACTCCCAGGTACGGGATGCTTTTGACTGGCCATTCGAATGGGAGGCCCACTTTGGCGGCCGATAGTTCTGTATGAGAAAGGGAGATGTTGAGTGCTAGGCATTTTTTGGGATTTATTGCCAAACCAGAGATTGACGCGAATTGATGTAGGATTGGGAGTAAGTTGGGCCCCGAGACTTGAGGAGAGGAAAGAAACAACAAAATATCATCAGCGTAAAGGCATAACTTATGCTTTACTCCCCCTAATTCAATACCAAGCACCTTGGGGTCAAGTCTTATCTTTTGGGCTAGGGGCTCAATCAGAAGGGCAAACAGTAACGGGGATAACGGGCAACCCTGTCTGGTCCCCCTTTGGATATCAAACATTTCCGACTTGTAACCTGCATATTTCACATATGCTTTCGGGTTTCGATAAAGTTGCAGAACCCAGCTTATAAAGTTGGGGCCGAAGCCCCATTTTTTCAGTGCAAATTCCATATACGACCATGAGACTGAGTCAAATGCCTGTCTGACATCCAAAGAGAGAAAACAGGCAGGGATCTTCCTTTTTTTAGCTATACATGCCAACAGGCTTGCTCTCCTGATGTTATCGCCTGCTTGCCTGCTGGGCATGAAGCCTACTTGGTCCCGGTGAATCAAGGATCCTATTGTTTTGTTTAGCCTATTGGCCAATATTTTACCGAGTAACTTCACGTCTGTGTTTAGCATGGATATCGGACGGTAGTTGTCACATAGGGTTGAGTCAGAGTGTGGCTTGGGTATCATGCAGATAGTGGCTGTGAGGGACTCCTGCCTAAAGGATTTCTGGCTCAATAAATCATTGAAGGCCACCACCATCATTGGGGAAAGTTGATTACTAAACGTTCTATAGTATCTCGCGGTGAATCCATCCGGGCCCGGACGTTTATTTAATTTTAGCTCTTTAATGGCGCACATGACATCTTCTTGCGTGATTGGTGCATCCAACAAATTTTTGTGTGATTCATTTAGTCGAGGCAATTGCAAATTGGTAAAAAAGGCATCCGCTTCCCTTTCGCTAAAAGAGTTTGATTCTGTGTACAGTTTTTTAAGATGTGTGCTAAATTTTTGCACAATTTTGACTGGGTTACTAGAGAAGTTGCCATTTGTTGTTTTAAGATGTATCGGTTTATAGTTTTTATTGATGGAATTGAGCGATCTTGCAAGAAGAGTGCCTGATTTATTGGCTTTATTATAGAAAGAGTGTTTGCGCCTAAGTATCATCTTATCAGCCATGTCCGTAAGAAATAGGTCTAATTCCGTTCGTGCTTTGTCCAGCCGGGCTTTTGTCACGGGTGTGTGACTGTGTTGGAAGGCCATGAAGGCTGTCTCATGTTCTTTCTCTAATTTGTGGAATAATTGTTTCCGCTCCCTTTTAAGGATCCCCATTTGCCTTTGTATTTTCCCCCGTAGCACTGGTTTGTGTGCCTCCCAGAGCGTAAGCGAGGAGACATCGGGTGATGTATTAAGTGTTATATACTCGTCTAAATCTTGTTCTATTATTGTCCTATAGGAGGGATGTTTAAGAATAATGTCAGGTAAATACCATGTCGGGTCTTGTTTTTTGGGGATCATAGAGGATAGGACAGTGAGGACTGCATTATGGTCGGACCACGGAATTGGAATGATGCTTGAGTCCAGGACTTCTGGCAGCATGCCAATCGACAGAAATATATGGTCTATGCGGCTAGACGATTTATGGGGGTTCGAGTAATAGGTATAACCACATTTGGTGGGGTTTGTTTCCCTCCATGAATCCGCTAAATTATATTTTGCCAGTAGGCTGGAAAGGTTCCATTTATTCTGGTGGGACGGGGAAAAGGGCGTTTTGTCAAGAAATGGGAGGAGAACTTGATTAGAGTCTCCACAGATGAAGATGGACCCAAATTTATGTGCGTTTACTACTTGCAGGAGATGCGACATAAATGGTAGGGGATTTAAATTAGGTGCATAGTATGAGACTACTGTTATTGCGTTGTCCAATAAATGACCAGTTAGGATGAGATATCGGCCCTCGGGGTCTATGATTTCTGATTTAATAGTGAATGGCGTAGATCTGTGCAATGCTATAAGGGTACCTCTTTTTTTGGATTGGGCTGATGCAGTGTAAACCTGTGGGTAGGAGGCGTGGAAGAACTTAGGGGTCGTATGAGGGGTGAAATGTGTCTCCTGTAAACATAAAATGTGCGCTTTCTTGGTTTGGAAGTATCTGAAAGCTTTAACTCGTTTCTGCGGTATGTTTAAGCCCTGCACGTTCAAGGTTAATACATTTAGGGGAGCCATGGTAGCCTAACCATCATGTGCTTCTTACCTTGGTGTCCTGCGCATCGACATCCCGAACTGAGCCCCGCAGACTGGGGAGGGGAGGAAGGGGGGGTAACTGAGAACGATAGCCTTCAAAGAAAAAGACAAAACGTTATAAATGAACAAAACAATGCACAAATCAACAAACAACGTGCATACAAATCTGGCCCGTGATCGGGGAGGGAGAACCCGATCAGGGAAAAAGGGGGTCCACGTCTGATCCTCGCAGGTGGTTGCGGAGACCAGAGGGGAACCAATGGTGGCGCAAGTGGGTTCCGTGCCCTGGAGACCCGCTGCCTAAAACATTTTTGCAAGTATCCCGAGAGGATACTATGTATAAAGAACTATAAATATATACAAGTAGTTAGCTAGGTGAGATAACCTGTCAGGGGAAGATGTCCAGCTTTTAGGAAGGAGGGGGAGTGGATGCTGTGACATTCTTCCTTGTGGGCATTAAACGCTATGGGGATCCCTCCATTCTGCTTAATATTAAGGGTTATCGTGGGACTGTCTGATCCCAGGCAACACAGAGGGTAGTTGACTAATGGTAATAGTGGACTGGATGATAGTTGATATAGGAAGAGGAAAGTGAGAAAAGAGATATGTAAGGTGGGATTCAATCTGTATACTATGCTTACTAGCCCTCTGAAGGGGAGAAGCAGTGAGATAGACCTACATTGAAGGGATTAGGAGCATCTATTGCTTTTGATGGCGACATGTATGGCCTTAGATCTTATGGCATATATGTGATATGTGGAAAGAGAAGAGAGAAAGAAAGAGAGAGAAAGTAAATACATTTAAATGACAGAGTCCAGAGCTGCTGCTCTATTCAAATGGTACATCTGCAGAAAGGATTCAAGTCGGTGTGCCATGAGGTAAGTAAATGCATAAGCTCTTAGGTATCAGTCCATCGTATCTTCTTGATCCTGCTGTTGTTCCTCGAATCTGCCACGCTTATGCAGCTGTTGAATACCGTTGCCCTGGTTTTGTTGCGGTGAGCTATCGTGTGGGGAGTTAGATGCCGATCTTCTTCGTGCAGCTGTCGTTGTCGGTGGGGTCTCTATTATTTTAAAGTCAATCAGTGCTTGGTGAAGCTGTTCTGGGGTCCTGCACACAATTTTCGTGCCTTGATAAGTAAAGCGCAGGGAGAAGGGGAAGCCCCATTGGTACCTAATGTGGCGTTGCTGCAATTCCTGTAATAGGGGTCTCATTGCTCTTCTCTTATTGATTGTGAGTTGCGATATGTCCGCAAAGATTTGGTAGTCGTGTCCCTGAAAAGAGAGCTTGTTTTTCTCCCTGGTGTTCTGAAGGATTAGCTCTTTAGTCTTATAGAAGTGAAATTTAGCTATGATGTCCCTCGGGGGACCCTCAGCTTTCCTCTGAGTTAAAGCGCGGTGGACTCTGTCCATTTCCAGCCTGTCAGCTGGTATCCCAGGCAGTATTTCCTGGCACAGCGCTAACATTGTGCCATTCAGATCAATGATGGATTCAGGTATACCTCTAAATCTTAAATTAGACCTCCTGGCGCGGTTCTCAAATTCCTCCAACTTACTCTGCAGTGTTAAGTTCTCCTCCTTAAGATTTTCAATTTCAGATATGCAGTCCTGAGTAAAAATTTCTATTTCGTCCACTTTAGACTCAAGAGCATCCGTGCGATTACCAAGCTCTCTGATTTCTTTAGTGAGCTTAGTTGTAATCTGATCTGAGGTATTCTGCAGTGCCTTGTGAAGCATTTTCTCAAATTGTCTCATTATGCTGTTAGGGACCGCTGTCCCTTGAGTTATTTGTGAGGTACCATCCTGCGCTACATCCTCCTCCTCACTGTCTGTGGCGGTGCTCCTAAGGGAAGCCATCTGTTTAGATGCTTTAGCTGAGGTGGATTTAGATTTTCCTGAGGTGAGGGCATCTGAGGAGACTGGGGCCTTTTTCAGAGCAGCGCTCTTAGGATGCTGAGCGCCGCTGCTGCTATGTGCTTTCCCTCTGCCTTTTGTGCCGTTTAACACCATTTTGGTGTCAAAATGTTCTCTCACCCTTCAGTTAGCCTTTCCTGCGGTTTTCCTGGCTCTCACCCGCTCCGTTCCTCCGTTATTTGCGGGTCTTTTCCAGTCACGGTGCGGAGCTCTAGTCAGGCATGACCGACCCACTAGGCTCCGCCCACCTGCCTCCATTACATACTTTTCACCCCAATGGTCAATGTCCCAACAGTTACTGCACCTAGGGGAAAAGAATCCCCTGAGAGAGATTACAACATTGGGGGTACAGTGTTAGCCAGCACTACAGCAGAAAAAGATTTGGGGGTACTTATTTCAGGTGCCTAAACACACAGGCAGGTAAACAAGCACTGATTTAAAAAAAAAAAACTGTAAAAATCTGTGTTTCCGTCAGTATTTTGCGCTGGTACATGGAAATGCATGCAAATATGTACATATGAGCATACACTAAATAATTTTTTCCTTAGCAATGTATTATGTGCATAAATACATGCAAAACAAACGCCCAAAAAAGCAGATGCTCAAACAACAGTACCGTGTGCAAGAGGCCTTATACTATAAATCATCAAATTGCCATACACAATCCACATTTTATATCACAACACAATAAAGGTAAAGTAAGAAACACAACAAATAAAATAGAAGTAATCATTGTTAGATTTCATATGATATTAGGGACATAACCAGAGCGACATTCTTGTTATAATGCATCAATTGTCATTGTAAGATCCTGGAATGTTTTTGTATTTCTACACATTTTAGATGTCTCTCTCTTTTGTCTTGCCTTGTGTGCTCCCAGCCATGTCCTTTTGTTAAATATATTTCTATACATATATACTGTACAATGTTGTTTGTAAGCTTAATCAGTAGATGTCCTAATTACTCATTACTGCCAGAAATCAATTCCGTCCCTTTTCTTTACCAGACATCCGAGTTGTATTATACACCACTCGTATGGTATCCATCAATAGCCCATTACCTGTTTCCCAACAATTCTAAAATCCAAAGAAGTGCAAGATCAAGTAATATTACAGTAAACATAGACCTACAGTACTTCTTGTGTTCTAAATATACAAACATATAGACACCCTCTTCACAGACTTCCAAATGTCAATTAGTAGAGAAGGAGACTAACTATAGAACGCCGCAAAGTGAGCTGTCTGATCTGTCATTTGTGAATAGAAATGAATTGAGGCCTGAAGAAGTTAAATAACTTTCATCTGAGCCAACACTAAAACATATTCGGCTAAAATCTATCATCATGAAAGCGGCTGTACCTGCTAATAATCCAGTACTTGTTCTCTTATTCTCTACAGCTTTGTCCTGTTTTGTATCCTATATGCTGGGTAATTGCTTGTCTGTCATAAATAGTAGAGAAAAAGTTTAACTTGAGTACAAGAATTTCATTTTCCTATTGAGATGAGTTTGAACATTTAGGACATTTTGGCAGTTGCACTAAACCTGTCAATGGGGTTAATTCATATTATATAGAGTAGAAAAATCTGAAAATGGTGTGGCTGCTGCTATACAGACCAGAGTTTGTGCTACTTCTTATGAGAGAAGGTGAAGAATGACTGGCTGTTACTGGGAATTATTGTTTTCCTGTCCTATCTATCTATCTATCTATCTATCTATCTATCTATCTATCTATCTATCTATCTATCTATCTATCTATCTATCTATCTATCATATTGATATGTATCTATAGATCCACCCTGATTGTATCCTTGTATTATCTATCTATCTATATCCTATACAGTTTTTTTTATTGCATGATAAATATATTGCATTATATAAAGATACTGTATATACCTTTCCAAACAGGGGGTTCATCCTACAGCAAGATAAAGACCCAAACATACAGCCAGATTGTGCCAGATCTACCTTGGAAGAAAAGAATAAGATGGTAGACTTCAAATTGTGGAATGGCCAGCATAGTCTTTAGAATTAAACCAATCAAGTTGGTTTGTGATGAACTTTAAGCAGGTCGAAATTATTGGTTGGGTTAATGCCTTTCCCGGTGCTTTGGGTTTTGCTCAGTCTTCTATTCACTGATCCTGTCTTATAAAAGAGGGATAGTGGTCTGAAGCAAGGGTTTGGGATCAGAATTGGATTCAAGATCAAGTTCAAAGAGAGCACCCAAGCAGGCTGTCCAGTGCCCGTAATGGAAAGAGACGGAGAGCAGCACCCATGAGGAACAAAAGAATGTAAATTACCACGGCCGTGATGTAATGGTCATCCAAACATGGGGTTCGCCACAAACACACCAGCTGCTGGAGAATGCCATGGATGGCTTATGTATTATACACAGACTCTACTTTTATAGGTATGCCGGGGCAGCCTAAATTAGAGTTAGGGATGTAGAAAACACTAATGTCTCTGCATGTTGGACTTTGTAATGTCTTTTGCACTTTTGCAAGTAAAGTTTTAAAACCTTGTTTCCAGTTGGTCTGAAGCTATTAAAAGGGGTGTAATGCAAGTAACCAGCACCATCCCATGGTACAGGTCGCTAAGGTACTTTGGGGTACAAAGACATCAGTATCAGAGTAATACGGTGTAAAGGCACAAGGGTCGCTTAGGGTAACAGAAGTTACAAGCAGTCTGTTATTAAGCGTGTGCCTGAGATAGGTGGGATAGAGGGAGGGATGAGGTAGGAGGGAGTTAGTGTCAGCACTCTCTCCATAAGTGATGTATCTCCCATAGGAACAGGAGAAGATTTGTGCCACAGAGGTCCCCAGCCTGTGCCCAGGCACGGAAGAGTTAGGTGAAGTTAAGTGCACATATGAAGTCCACACTAGGTGCACGGCGGAACCCCATGCTATTATTGGGAGTGAGCTAGAGGTGATATGCTGGACAGATGGATGAGGACAGGGCTCAGCATTTCCATCCTAAGGGCCCTTTAACATGGGGTAGGGGAGGTGCAGTGGCAGTATAGCGGCGCGATTTTTAGCGCTGCTATACCGTCATATTTACCGCGATATTCGGCCGCTAGCGGTGCGGTTTTAACTCCCGCTAGCGGCCGAAAAGGGGTTAATACCACCCATAATGCGCCTCTGCAGAGGCCCATTGTGGGCGGTATTACCACGGGTTCCCATTGATTTCAATGGGAAGGAGTTGTATAGGAGCGGTAAACACCCCACTCCTATACCGCTCCAAAGATGCGGCTAGTAGAACTTTTGGAGCAGTCCTGAAAGCGCACTGCTTCAGTGTGAAAGCCTTCAGGCTTTCACACTGAAGACTGCAGGGCACAATTTTTTCAGGTGGTATAGCAGCGCTATTTTTAGTGCTAAACCGCCTGAAAAACGTGCCAGTATGAAAAGGGCCTTAATGTAAGGTACAGAGCGGGTACACATTGTCATGGAGACCTGAGAGTTAACTGGAGAACAGCTATGGTGCAAGTGTACAAGGTGTACCTTCATCTCTAAAATTAGAGGCCCACCTTAAAGAGTAGTATTCCCCCACGGAAGCCTCATCTTTCTCCCAGGGCATTGATGAAAATGGCACAAGAGTAAGGGTGCCCCATGTGTAGAGGAAAGTGATCCTGTTACAGGTGCCTAGCGTAGCCCAGAAAAACCCACCAGGGGGTGGGCCTCTCATGTGACCCTTGTTTGGCGCCCAGCGAGGAGGGAAACATGGAGGACGTGACTACCACAACAGCACTTTACCCCCACTCCCGAAAACAATTGGACAGAAGAGTAAAGGCAAAGCAACCTATAAGTGCAATATATTTGTGAGAACTTCAGCAACAATGTTGGGAAGAATGTACCAAACTACTTCAATAAAAAGTGGGGCGTTTTAAAATCTATCTATCTATCTATCTATCTATCTATCTATCTACTCTTTAATCTCACACAGTCTTTTTATTGCATATTAAATAAATTGCATCATTGAAAAATGTTTACCTTTGCAAGCAGATTGTTTTCCTATAAGCTATGTGTATGTAGGTGTTTTGAATAAATACACAGAATATATAGCATTGTCATATTTGCATTTTACCCAGGTGCTGTATATGAATAATTCTGTCTGAATTTCTTAAACCAAACTTGAAACAAGGCTTTGTTATGGCACATTGATTTATTAATAAATAGAACTTGATGGGTCCATGTTTAGAAAGTGTATCCTAGATTCAATCAGACAAAGAAACAATCACAACAGTATTAACTTTTGTTAGATATATTGAGATTTAGTTAAGTTGTTTGATTAGCGTAAGTTACAGGGAAAGTTATCAAATGGCTTTCCTACTAAAAAGAAAAGCAGTTATAAAACTAGAGGGTAGGAATTCTCATGATTTGCAGAGTCAGAAAACCCCAGAATCCCATGGCCTCTTTTTTTAACTTAAGAAAAAAATCTCCCCTGCTACACCGCCTAATTAGGTGAATAAAATTACATGAAATAGGTACAAACCCCAGCACTATTATTTATAAAAAATAAACTAACATTAAAAAATAAATAACATATAAATAAATAATAAAAATTGTGAAAGAACAGCTATCAATCACCACACTAATATCACCCATAGATACACAGAGACAGCTCAGGAGGGAACACGTTTGAGTGCCCCCATAGCAAGCGGCTTGTTATGGGGGTGCTTGGCAGGGGGAAGGAGCACAGAGCTCCAGTGGGGGACCCAAGAAGAGTAGAATTGTCACTGCTCTGTTCAAAACCATTGCCTGGCAGATAAGTATAACATGTTTGTTATTTTTTTTTTTTTATATATAAAAATTGTAGGTTTAATATAACATTAATCTACTTTTCATGTGTACATGGTGGTGCTGGTTCATTTATGTTTGTTTTAGAGGGAATCAATTGATGGTTTAGAATTTTTATGATCTTTTTTTTTTCTTTTCTTTCTTTCTTTTTTTACGCAGTGAAAATTTGAAATAGACTTTTACAGGAGTTAGTACTAGCCAATTTTGTATAGCTTTTAAAAAGGCTGGATGTGTATCTAAATACAGAAAATACAATCGGCTATTAATATTTATACGAGATAACCCTGTAGATTGTTGTTTTTTTTGCCTTTTGGAGCACATTGAACCATGCTTTATAAGGTTTTTCCCCCCCCTCTCCTGGATCAACCGTAGGTTTTTCATTTATTTATATTTGTTTTCTGGTTGAACTTCATGTTTTTTTTTTTTTCGACTTCACAAATGTGTAACAGTAAAACTATATATAACTTGGAAGTGTCTGTCAGCCCTGATTCAAACTGGTGCATATTGACATGCGATTTGACATTAGCAATGGCACTGTTCTAATCCCTGTGACGCCGCAACTGCGGCGCTGCAGCGGTTTAAAAAAGTAGTTTTTGTACTACTTTTTGCGATTTCAGCCCGCGATTTACATTGACATCTGTGCAGAAACTGCACAGATGTCTCTGTAATCGCGGCCAAAATCGGGACTGACAAGCACGGCTTCATTCCCGCAGTCCAGTATGAACCTGGGCTAAAGGTTCATCTCCTCTCTTGATGTAATGCTCAAGTATAAAATGAAATGAAAATACAGTAACAAGAACAGCAATCTAAATGGCCTCAAAAACAGCAATACACAGGGCTTTTTTTTTCTCAAATCATAGGTGTTGGAACTCAACCATGACCTCCCAAAACCCCTTTCCCACACACACCCTCCAAATCACATCAAATAGTGGATGTGGTCTGATTTCACAAACAGTAGGAGGGTCTTAAAGGGACATTAAATACCAGGATTGCATTACATACAGAGTGCAGAGTTGTCACTTGTAAACACAGAAACCGGACTTGCAGTGATTGCAGTGAGCAGGCATCAAAGAGTCTGAGCCAGAAAGTGGTGGAAATGAGTTCCACCAAGTTCCACCTGAAAAAAGGCCCTGGCAATACATAAGTTTTAATAATTATTTAGCAGAAATCATGTGTACATAATCTGAGTTCTCAACTCGGCAGTACTTAAGGCAGTGGGTGGTACCAAAAGCAATGCACAGTGTGATGGTGTGAGGTCCTGTATTAGTGGGATTGAACACAACACTGGGTTTTCACGTTGTATGCAGGGTGAGTGGACAATTCCCAGATCAGGAGGATCAGCAGTACAGAGGCTTAGAAGAGATTTGGGGGTTAAGAAGCCTCTAACCCAGTGTCCATGTTTTGCTGGACCCCAACAGGCTGAGTGTGGCAGGTGTGTACACTTGTTATAAGCAAAGGCATAGCAGCAGTTCAGGGCTCTACCCCTACCTAAGAGTCCATGAGGTTGCACGGAAGCAGTCAGAGTGTGCATGTCTGCACACTGAAGGTATAGTCTATAATGGAACAGACAGAGGCCCTGAGCCTGAGGGCATGAGTGTTGAAATGGGCCGAATGACCCCCTCTTTGATTCGCGCCAGGACTTTCGAACATCACAAAAGATCGAAGCCTAACAATGAACCCCATTAAAGTCTATGGGACCCGAACTGGAAAAATCAAGAATGCCCATTTTGAAGGCTTATATGCAAGTTATTGGGAATACAGGGTCCGGGTACTGCCCTGGAGGATAAGAATCAATGCAAAAAAAAGTTTAAACATTTTTTTTTTAAATGAGCAGTGATTTAATGATGCTTAAAGTGAAACAATACATATGAAAAATGACTTTAAATAAAGTGCCTGAGGGGTCTCCTTAGTCTGCCTGTAAAGTGGAACATCTGTACCGTGTATAGAACCTGCTGCAGCAAAAATTACATATATCAAGAAAAAAATGATATTTTCCCCTCAAGCTTTATTTTGCTTAGCGAGCCTGTCTGGTCACAATTCAGTGCACTCGGAACAAGATTCAAGAATTTTTGGATAAATTCTGGTCTCTGTTTTGCAGACTTTGGATAAAAGTAACAGGTGTGGAAAAAATTAGCTTTGGTGGTGCCTTTACGCCGTAACCCTATAGAGGTACTGTTGATAAAAGCAAGAATTGGTCTTACTGTAAAAAAAAAAAAAAGATATATATGCCTGGGTCAAATAGTGGTGAAAAAATTGGGCTTTGGGTGTTGGTGGTGCCTTCACAACATAGCCCTATAGGGGTACTCATGATGAAAGCAAGAATTGGCCTTTCTGTAAAAAATAAATAATTATATGCATCTGTCAAACAGGTGAATAAAAATTGGTCCTTGAGTGTTAATTGTGCACATGAAACCTATACCAAAAATCATCTTCCAGATAAAATCAACACCCACAAAGCTGGGCAGCCTAGACAGTCTTGCAGAGATTCCACATCCCAAAAACACTTAATCGGTGACATCGGCATCAGGGGCTTGATAACCGCTGCTAATCAAGGAATGATGCATTTTGATAAATGTCAGCCGGTCAGTGGAGTCTGTGGACAGATGCACTCTTTTATCTGTCACAAACGTCCGGCAGCACTGAATGCTCATTCGCAAAGCATGCTGGATGCAGAGCAGCCCAGCAGCTCAATTGCATACTGGGCAAGTTTTGGCCAGTGGTCTATTTTCATGACCCAGTAACCCAGTGGATCATCGTCTGGAAAGCTCTCCATATCTGTTTTCGTCCCTAAATAATCTCCCACCTTATGATGCAGATGCAGACGCGGCCGATGGGATGTGAAAGCTGACTGCCCTGGGTGCCAAGGACTAAAAATATGTTAAAATGCACCACTGAGGCGGCCTTCTTCTCCACAGCTCCTCCTTTGACCAATAGAAGCATCAAAGCTAGCTTTTCCATGAGACTGTAACCTACCAGAGTCTGGAAATGTGTTACATAAACTTTTCTTTGAGGTGTCCTCAAAATATTTAATTCTCTACTCCCTTTGTGTGGACGGGATACATTTTGAGACTTTCCCCTTGTAAAGGTGCCAACCAATAATGATCCTTCTCCTTGATGCCACAAATTCTCAGGTCCTTTCGCAGGCTTTGAAGAATAAGGGAGGCCATGCACCGCAATGTTTTGCCGAGGCATGAGAAGCATGGCGTGCTCGTGGTTACTGAGGATTACAGTATCTGGATCTGCCTCCTCCCAGCCACATACTACTCCCAATGAACCTGGGGACTGAAAAACATCTCTTTAAGTGGTTGTTAAGCCACTTTCACATCTTCATACCATCCCCTCTGTGTTCTAATCCTGTGTGCTCCTGTGTGAGTGATTTTTAAAAAGAAAGCATTTCAGAGCTCTTCTCAGCGATCACATGATCGGCTAATTTTCTTCTCTCCCCGTCTGATAGAAGCAGCAGGCGGGGCCGAGATCCCCCCCACTGCCATCACTCGGGAGAAGAGAGGAAAGGAGAGAGAGCCAGTCGATCATGCGATCGCTGAGAAGAGCAGTGAAATAAGGTATAGCACAGGATTAGAACACAGAGGGGATGGTATGAAGATGTGAAAGTTATTTAAGCAGCAGAAGTTGTGGAGGCGGCAATTGTCACAAGCTGACAGGCAGAGAGGGGAGGGGGAGAGAGCACAGAGGAGACAGATAGGGGCTGTGGATGATGGAGGCACGTACGGATGACTCCAGGGTCAGGGCTCAGCAGCCCTGATATATCGTCAGTGTACAGGTGAGAGGGTATAGCCAGGCAGGATCAGACAGGTATTATAGGTGTTAAAGGGGGCCAAATGACACAGTACAAGCACTGTGCTGTATAAAATGTTTTAAAGGAACAGGATTTGTTTTTATTTGGGGTTAACAAGCGCTTTAAGGTTTGACATACGTCTTTCTCTGCCAGCATCTTCTTCCTCCTCCTCCCTCTACCCTTGTATGTTCTGTGACATTACAAGAATGGTGTCTGCATAAAGTGGGCCTTGAGAGGAAAGGAAGTACTCCTCTTCTCAGCGCTGTTCTGCCTTGAGTGCCTTGTCTATAATGTCATGCAGAGTCTGCTCCAGCAGGAACACAAGAGGGATTGTGTCACTGATGCATACAGTGTCATGACTCACCATTCCTCCTGAAATGGTGACAGTACCATACATGTATCCTTTATCAGCAGCCATTGGCATGGGGAGAACAAGCTGAGTTGGCCTGAGTGTGTCATTGTGCCATACTCTCACAGGCACTCACTGACGGTCCTCTGTTGCATGTGCAGCCTTTGAAGCATTGCCAAAGTTCCACTTGGAGGGTAAGTCACAAATCAGGTGGTTTACGAGCAGATGGAATTCCTGCTGAATGTCAGCCAAAATGAACACTGGCTGTGTATGACCTGAAATGGCTACAGACTCTTCTGACCTGTGTAGCGCTACCCCCGCAGGAGCCCCTGGTTGTTTTGGGATCGGCGTATTAAGTTACCTCTCACCGTTGTCTAGGGGTGAAGTTGATGAGTAGATGAGTAAGCGAATGTCCAGTCATCAAATAAAGGTTTTCTGAATGCTTTATTCTCGGCCCAACATGACCAACATCAACATCAAATAGGGAGAAAAGGTTGATGAAGCAAGAGAGAACTTTGCAGTATCAGGCCTGTATATGAGAAAGAGCAATCCTGTTCTCAGTAGTACAGTAGTAGTAGATACAGTTCGTCGCCACTCTAGCCAGAGTGGGTGAAGTGCCCCCGGACAGGCTCCTGCCACGATCCTGGCAGCCGAAGTGTCACTTTAGATTGCTGGGAGGAACAGGCCTCTGCCACAGGCGTAGTACTTTTGGATGAGCTAAATTGGATTGAGCGAATCCTCCCAGTAGATTAAGTTAGGGTCACCGGGTGACAGTCGAAGTGCACCTGTCAGTATCCCGGTCACCATATCCCCGATGGTTCGTTGGATGCGCACACGCTAAAGGTGGGTGCCACACCTGGAACCCGCGAAAGACCAAAAAAGATGGCGTCTGCCACAGATAAACTCTCCCCCAGCATGCCCCGTGAGGGAAAACTCCTCCAATTGGCTGCTGGGGAAAAGCGGCTCCTCCAGAACCCCTATAGCGCCAACTGTCGGCCAGGGATGGGATCGCATCCCTGGAGCGCAGACTGACCCACAGGACAGCTCAAGAATGACAGCAGCCCATAATTTAACAAAATATGAATGGGAGCAAAATAACTCTCCCATTCCCTACTGACTTTAGCGTAGTGCCCATACTGAAAGTAAGGGGGCGCTACACCTGTTTCAGAAGATCAACCCTGGGTACTTGTTTAAGAAATGCTGCACCACCAAATTTAGGACATGTGCCAGGCATGCCACATGTTTTTAAGTTTCCCTCTCAAAGGGTGGACCATTCCTGGATCAAGCTGGCATGGTGTGAACCACCTCTGGGTCTGCCCCTGCAGAGCTGAAAGAATCTCTGCTCCAGTGTGGCTCCTGTCCCCTAGACAGACAGGCTGAAGCGCTGCATGGCATCTTTTAGCCTGACTCGTTAAATAGCCTCTTGAACGCTTAGGGGGGACTGGTGTTTCATAGGACAATTCAGCCTAAGAGAGCATAGAGGAGAAGGAGGAGGGGGTAGAGCTGACAGATTTCACACCACCACCAGCAGTATAGAGACATGGCGGCAAAACCAGCTCCAGCATTGAGCCCTGTTCTTCATCCTTCCTAGTTGCAAGCAGAGTTATCCAGTGTGCTGTGAATTAAATATAGCATCCCTGTCCATGCTTGCTGGACCACGAGTCAGCAGTAAGGTGGACCTATGCCCAACATTACCTTCCACGTGATAGTACAGAGCTCGAATGGCTTTACCTGCAAAGAGATAGCAACTGGGAACCTGCCATTGTGGTACAGCACATTCTGCAAATTCATGGAAGGGGGTAGAATTCACTAGACCGAAAGGCAGGAGTTGTAAAGCCAGTAGCTTGGACAAGCTGGAATTTGGACGCTGGGCATGTGGGTGGCAGTGACTGTATTTTTTTTTTCGCTGCAGCAGCTGGGGCAGAGGAATTTGCCTGCTAAACTCTACAGCTGGTGGTGTGCTGCTGACAGACATGCTGCAAGGACCTGTGACACCCTTTTCTATACCATCATCCCTGTCAGTGGAGGCTGCTTAGAGGCCATGACATATAGCATAGGTAGACCTGAAAGGTTAGGAGTGAGGAGGAAAAGAATTGCAACCCTTTTGTGTGGTTTTCAGGTGCTCTTGCAAATGGGAGGTTAAATGCCTTGTCAAGCATGTGGTACCACGCTGTGGCTGGTGTTTTACCACGCTTGATCTGCTTGAGGCAAAGTTTTCAAATTGCAACAGTGTGATCGGCTGCACATGTGTCAAAAAAGGCCCAGACAGCTGAGCTGTGGGAAGTGGGATAATAGAGACAGGGAAATGTGTAATTGGATGGTCTTTCTTAAATGGAAAGTGATGTTTGGTGCACTTTAACTTGAGGACTGCCGCTGACAGATAACATGCAACCAAACAAAGAAAAGGGGGGTGTACTGCACTGTATACAGCACTAAATAATATGTAAAACACTGCACTACACAGATACACCCCACTGACACACTACAATATGCTGCAGTAAAACTGCACTCACACACTTCAATAAACTGCAGTAAAAGTGCACTGACGCACTTCAATATACTGCAGTAAAACTGCAGACACACTGCGCTGACACACTTTAATATACGGAAGTAACACTGCCCTCACTCTCTCTACTGACACTAAAGTAAAAAAGCAAAAAATTGCACTATCACTATATTCACACTACACTAACACTCTACACTCACAATAGAATCAGAATAGCATACTATAGCACACTAACTTGCTAGTAGCAATGAACATAGCCCTGTTCGATCTCCACTCCAACATCACACTGCAAATGGCTCCTGTGCGATGGAACCTTTTATAGTGTGGGGTGGGTCTATGAGCAATGAGCCATGATTGGACAGCCAATCATGGTTTTGACTGTGCTATGTGCCCTAACTGAGCAAAGCCTTCATTGCTTCAGCCAATTAGGGCTTAGATTGAAATATGCAGTGTGCAGTGCATTGTGGGGCATTCAGCAGGCCGTACAAATAGTCACATGCCCTGACAATTTGGGCGTTCACCGAAGGGGGCGAACCGTTCTCCCAACACTAACTGAGCGTATAAAGGGTGTGCACAGAGAGCTACGAAGCAGAAGCAACCACAGGGCTGCTGTGAGGAGGTCTGAGGGACCATTCCAGAGGTAGGAACCTTCACATAGCATAGTTGTGCACATTTAAAAAGTTCAAAAAGACAAGCTAACTGCCAGGATTGACAGGTATTTTACAATTTTAGTAAAATAGTTTTAAATAGATTTGTTTAAGTTTAAACAATAGCACAGAAAGTTAATGATGCATTTTTATTTTTAGATTTACAGACTCTTTAAGGGAGACTCTTTAAGGGAGAAAGCACCTCATTGCAGGCTGCTCTGGACATTAGCGCTACTCCAGGTCTGTTTGCACTACTTTGAACAAATCATCTACTTCCTGTGCTTCCTCCAGCCACCAATCACATTCTTCCCCTCTGATAAGTTTAAAGGCTGGCCAAAGGCTAGCCTGTGTTTGTGGGAGGAGTCTGAGGGTATATTATTCTACTCCCCTGTTAGGTCCAGTGTCTGCGTTTCTTTCCGGGTCATTTCCGGGATGTCAGGGGGACCGCGTCACTTCTGGTTTTCGTTGTGGAATGGCAGGTCGGCTGTTGGAGGCTCGTGGCGGTTCCCCTCCCGGTTGTCATGCCGGGCATCATGGAGGGGGGCTGCCAGCCGCTTATTTCGGTCCTCACGCTGTACACCAGGGGGAGGGGGGAGCCGATCACTGTCCAGTTCTCACGCCGGCTCCATGGGGGGGCCTCCCGGTACTCACCTCCCGGTTTTCATGTGGGGGACTCCCGCACGCTTACTGCACACCTCCCTTCCTTCTCCTGGTCCCATGCAGACACCTGAGAGGTGGGCCGCCTGCCGTCCACAGGTTGTCTCCGGTGCTCATCCGGCTCCTTCAGTAGAGGGGCTGCACCGCCCCTTTTTTCTTTCAGGCGCACACCAAGCACCATGGGGGGCCACCCACCCATCTCCTCCGGGCTCACGCCGGCAGCATCGGCAGAGCCGCCCGCTCGTCCACTCACTCCTCCTCCCGGGGCTCACGCTGGTATCATGGGGGGGGGGGCGCATCCATCTATCCACTCCTCCAGGGCCACGCTGGCAGCACGAGGGGGGGATTGTTCACCTCACTGCTGCAGGGGGTCACACGCTGGCAGTATGAGAGGGGGGGCTGTCAACCCGCATCTCCGAGGGTTATGCTGGCAGCATGGGGGGCAGTCCACCATTTCCCCAGGGTCACACCAGCAGTATGGGGGGCAGGCTGTCCACCCACGTCTCCACGGGTCACGCTGGCAGTATTTTCTTGCGATACATGCAATTTGTCATAGCTTCCTGTTCAGCGTTTTCAGTCTCAGTGTTTCTGTCATTGGCGTTTTCTGTCATTGGCATATATGTCTGCCCCAGGTTTTCTGTCATTGCATTTCTGCCTCAGCGTATTGGCATCCACTCAGTTATCAACTATCCTTGCACTCAAATCCATCAGTCCTTCTGTTGATAGGGTAAGACAATTCATGCATTCAGGACTCACGATCGGGTCGTGCTTCTGCCTGTAACCTGCCAACAGAATCTATCAGGTGGGACCAGTGTTCTGTGTGTCTGGCATGGTTAACTATGCTTGTTGCCATAGCGCATTGGCCTTATCCACCTGCTCCATCAACATATCCATCAGGTATCCAGCATTCAGACTCCTGCCAGTTTGTCCATTTTTTGCAACTTACCCTCTCACTTCCCCATACCAAGTATTGATAGGCCAGGGGTTGGGGGTTCTTCAAGGAGCTACTTCACTGGTGTCCATTGAAGTATTTTATTCTTCTAGGCCATTATTTTGCAGGGGGTCCTCGGGCCAGCCCTTGCTCCAATTTCTCCCACGCATCCTCTCATCACAAGCACTTCAGTCTCATGTATGGAATGTCTCGGGCATCAGGCTCAATCCAATCTCCCACGGGATTTAGTTGAGTTCTGGGCTGCTTCGCAGTTTCAATAGGGGGTTCCTTCTATCACAAGTCATGTGTTGGTGGGTTTCTCCTGTCTTAGTGGATGCTTACCGGATACATATACTATTGCCATCCGGGCGTGTGCTACTCTACTTGACGAATGGTTATATTCCCTTTGTCACCAAAATATGTGTTTTTTTGCCCTCTCCGACCAGCTAGGCCAAGGCACACCTCAGGCCTTGGTTGTTAGGGTTATCGCATTTCTTACTTGAAGACTTTGACTACAAGTGTAAAGGCTGGCCGAAGGCTAGCCTGTGTTTGTGGGAGGAGTCTGAGGGTATATAATCCTCCTCCCCTGTTGGGTCCAGTGTCAGCATTTCTTTCAGGGTTCCCACCCACCCATTTCCCCCAGCCTTCATACATACTCATACTCATTGTACTTTTTTCTTATCCTTACATTTAGGGTATTCCCTCTTCTCAGGCATTCCGACCAGCTAGGCCAAGGCAAACCTCAGGCCTTGGTTGTTAGGGTTATTGCATTTCTTACTTGAAGACTCTGACTACTCCAGGTCTGTTTGCACCACTTTGAACAAATCATCTACTCAGTGCTTCCTCCAGCCACCAATCACATTCTTACCCTGATACTAACTGACATATGTCAGTTATTCAAAAACAAACTGAAAACAGTTTAAATTGTATAGATTTTTATGGGAAAAAAATACTTCTTAAAAGATCCAGGGATTTGGATTCAGAATAAAACACTACATTAAAGAAGCAGCACTAAAATAAAAATATAATTCCCATCTTCACATATTTTAATAAACAAAAGAAGCACATTGAAGTAATGTGCAAAACATATCTCAAGAGAGCCCTGCTTTCTATCTAGCACAAATCTGTAACTGACCCGGCTTTATTGCTGTATTAGTCATTGGGCTGGCCATTAGTTTATAGCATCAGTGCCAAGTAAGATGGATTATAATGCATTATTTACTTTTCTTTGTAGCTCTGTTCATTTAACTTTGTGGGTATAACAAGTCCCAGACTGGAGATGCTTACAATCTAATTCCGTTGCCCTGGGCAGAAGGATATAAAGTGATAAGGAAACTACGGCAGACTCCACAAGCAGGAAGGTTTTCAGACTAATATCACTAGCACAAGAAGAATTTATTTGTAAAATAATGTAAAGGACGTGGCTGTAAATAACGGTCATTATGGCAAATAACGTGTGTTTTAGATTACTGAGTTGAGCTTATTCAGTTTTTGCATAAGCATAGCTCCAACCATTTTTTTAGTTTGGGATAGAGTAGGAAAGCCTTTATGCTGTGTACACACGACCGTTTTTCGGGTTCTAAAAAATGACATTTTAATGTCAAAAACGATCGTGTGTGGGCTTCAGAGCATTTTTCGGGTTCTGAAAAACAGCCCAATTTTTTTCCGAACATGCTCTATTTTTTCACAACGTTTTTAACGTTGTCGTTTTTCGGGTTGTAAAAAATGGTCGTGTGTGGGCTTTAACGATGTGAAAAATCCGCGCATGCTCAGAAGCAAGTTATGAGATGGGAGCGCTCGTTCTGGTAAAACTACCGTTCGTAATAGAGTAAGCACATTCATCACGCTGTAACAGACAGAAAAGCGTGAATCGTCTTTTACTAACACAAAATCAGCTAAAGCAGCCCAAAGGGTGGCGTCATCCGAATGGAACTTCCCCTTTATAGTGGCGTCGTACGTGTTGTATGTCACCGCGCTTTGCTAGAGCATTTTTTTTCACAATCGTGTGTAAGCAAGACCATTTTAATGATCAAGTTGAAAAAAACGTAAAACGAAAAATGATCATGTGTACGCGGCATAAGCCTCGTACCCATGGTACAATTGTTAATCAACCAAGCGTCTGGTACTAAATTGTCGTCTCACAAACACAAAGGTAGTGACGTACTACGAGAAATTTCAGCTCTTGAGCGCCATCCTTTGGGCCCCTTCTGCTAATTTCCTTTCTGGTGAGTATTGATTCAGAGCATGCGTGTTTGTACTTTCGACTTTTGTGTGACGGATTTGTGTACTGACCATCAGAAAATCTGACAACAAACCATTGTCCGCTGAAAATTTACTAGCACGTCATCCAACATTTGTTGGCGGAAAGTTGGACAACAATTGTCAAAAGGTGCATACTAACGGTAAGATTTTAGGACAACAGTCTGTCAACAGACAATACCCTGCCAACTATCGTACCGTGTGTACAAGGCTTTAGGATCTCCATCAGGTTCTTTAAAATGAATTGAAACCCTAAAAATCTATTTGTTTCTATATATTGCAGCTTACCAATCTTTAGATGTGGTTGCTGCATGCGTTTTCTGTTTTCAGGTTAAAAACATTTTCAGCCAGTTAAAAAAATCTTAACCTTTTTTTTTTTTTTAACAGGTTCTCTTGATTGGCTTCCCATTGGCACTAGCTAACTAGCCTTGTTTGCTTTTACCCTCCCCCTCATTATATTCTCCTCCCTATCCATTTTTCACTACACCTCTCAGTGTACTCCCCCAACCACCCAGCTTATGGTACTCCTGGTCTTATATTTGCTACAATTTACACTACGTTGAAATTTACACTACATACTGCTTTGGTCCATCCTTTATGTACACTTGTGTTCCTATGTATGCGGTGCTAAATAAAGCAGGCCATGCCCGCTTCAGTGCTATTTGTACTGTTCAATTTTTGTATTCCAAAATATTAATAAAAAGTATTGAAATAAAAAAAGTTTAACCTCTTGCCACCCATGTAGCGCATATGTGCCACATGGGCTACAGAGCTTTGTGTGCTGAGACTGCAATCATTTCATGCTCCTAGAACAGTGACCAAGCTGTTAACTATGTCAGTTATTGCTCATCAATGCCGGCGACCAGGCAAGGACTGCGGTCATAGGAAAAGTCAAACATTAAAGCAGGTTTCTGACTTAGAGATGAATCTTCACTGAGTACTATAATTAAGTGCAGATTCCATCTGAAAAGCGACATGTCCCATGTCACTACACACTATAACTTGATTGTTTGCATTAGGAGGGGTGTGCTGAGCCTGTGCCCACTCCACCAGCCCCGCGTACCTCTGTTACCTCACTCCCAGTAACAGAATGTGGCCCTGCTGAGCACCTAGCATGAACCTCATGCGTGCTCTCACATAACTCTTTTCTTCCCATACTATGTGACCAAGCCATAGATCTCCATAATACTAGTCTGCTCCCGGTTACCATAAGAGACAGACCGCTAGGGAGGAAGCCAGACCCCCTTCGCTACCGGAGGACCTGTCACCTAACCAGGTACCACGCTTAATGACTGGTTCGCTTGTAGTTTGTTCCTTTACTTGGTTACTCATAGCAACTACATTCCTCTTCCTTGCCTTAACAAGTTAACCTTTTGTAGCGATGTTACTTCATACCCCAAAGTACAAATACAGAACCAGGTTCTTTTGTAATACCCCAGGACCAACATGCACCCCTTTGAATAACTTCAGACCAGGCTTATAACAGTTGATGTAACTTTACATCCTGTCCTTGATGCTAACATAACATACTTGCCCAGGCATATCTCCATGAGGTGAGAGTGCATAAACAAGGCCCATGACTTGGATGCTGTCCGTGACTCCCTGTATCTTCAGTGCCGCCTTTGCACTCACAGGTGAGTCTCCATGCCCCCTATACCAGGTTCCATTCTCCAGCTCCCAGTCTGCGACGAGTCTGCGCCTGATCTTGGCTGTCCACCGATTTATATCACAGGTGGGCCCATCAAAACCAAAAGCCCGGGAACTGAGCTGAAAATGTCCAACCCCTTCCCTCAGCCTAAGCCAACTGCTAAACAATTTCTATCTATCATAAAGCAACAATATTAACACGTATAATTGACTGGTTTCACCACTCCGCATCCAAGTTATGGGTACAAATGGAAGGTCACATAAATCCTATAGATCTATGTGCCCTTCCATGGACTTTGTCTATTCTACGAAAGGGCCTTTCAATACCAGCAGATCTCACTAGGCAAACACTACATATATGGGATCGTATGATACCCATTTATAGAATGTCAAAACAATTGAGCCCCGTGACTCCCTTTTTTGGAACGCCAGATTTTTTACCAGCCTTACACTCAGCTACTTTTGGCCCTTGGTACAAACAGGAACACAGAAGAATTGCTCAAGTTCTTCAGACAGATTCATTATCAATGGTAGACTCTTCATCTACAATGATGTCTCATAACCCTGCCCAGTGGCTACAGAGACATCAAGCTTTATGTTATATATGATCGATCCCATCAAAACAAGATATTTATGCTAAACCAACTGCATTTGAATCTTTGCTCCTGCAAGAAGAACCAATATCACATTCGATCTCTGTATTATACGCTATTCTTTTGCTATCAATCCACTCAGATCTCCCCCCGTATACATGGAAATGGAAAAAAGACCTCCAAGAGACTGTAACTTTATCGGACTGGCAAAAAAGTTTCATTTTGACCCATAAAATGTCAATAGCTACAAGAAGCAAGAGAAGGCATATAAACTCATGAGTAGATGGTACAGGTGTCCCTCTACTATGCATTAAATTAACCAGGATATATCTGATATCTGTTGGCGTTGTCATGAGTCAAAAGGAAACATGCTCCATATCTGGTGGGACTGTCCCCCGGTGAGAAGGTTTTGGAAACATATCTTTGACCTTTATGGAAAACTAGTGGATATAACTATCCACGCATCACCCAGAGTGGCTCTCTTAACCATGATTCCAGGATCTTTAAAGAAATCAAAGGAGGATGTGCTTAGATACTTCCTCGCTGCAGCCAGGGCAGTTATCCCACGACACTGGAAATCAACGACAATACCTTCCCTGGGGGAATGGGCAATTGAAATGGACTTTACTAGAGATTTAGAAGGTCTGCTGGCATGGGAAATGGGAAGAAAAGAACAGTTCTCCCATACTTGGTCCGTTTGGTCCAATTTTAGACAATTAGCTGAGTTTCTAATCTGGGTTAAAGGGAATCCTACCATTTTTTAGCTACGTTGGAGTGATTATAAATATTAATGTTTTTGCAATTTTTTCCCCCCTTCCCCCCCTTTTTTTTTCTCTTTTCTTGCTTGGATTGCCATCTCGATCGGTACTATAAGCAAAAGTAGAGCACCCCTCTCTTTTTTTCCCCTCTCTTTTCTTTTTTTTCTTCCTTTTGTCTTTATGAAGAAGATATGCATTGAACATATGTAAGAATATATACTGTATTCCACTAGTATTTGTAGATGGTCATCATATATATATATATATCTGTTGTGCATAGGGTAAAACCCCTGTAATACGTATTTAAAATAATAAAATAATATTGTAAACAACTGCTAAACAATTAAATATACACATTCCAACCTGCCTACAAGTACATACTAATGTTTCTGAAACAGACAGACCGTGGTTGTCAACCCATAACAGGATGTGCCTAAGATAAGGACCTTCATGGCAGGACAACCACTTATTATGTTAATTATCTTCATGACAGACTCATCACTTAGTATTTTATTAAAAGCTGCAAATTTCAGAAGATCGATAAGTTTGAAATTACATTAATATTTTAAAACTCATATGGGGCATTAGAAAAGTGATTGCCAATTTATGAGCTAAAGGGGGCCTTCAATGTGACCCCTGACATCACCAAAGCCGCACATAATTGTTAAATATTTGTAATGCTTGAGAGGACTGACAGAAACTGCAGACCTAATAGAGGAAATGAGGGTCGAAGAGTGTTGACATGTTATATTTTTGGCTGGAGATCTGCTGTAGAAGACAATACAAAACTGGGAACATGTTACATGAGGGTAGTAGAGATCAATGTTATTACCCTATATATGTTCCCACTATAGACTGCTGAGGTCCGCAGCCACACATCATATACCAGAGGGTCACATGTGGCTCTTTGGCTGCAGGTTGGGCACCAGGGCTTTAGAGAAAGAGTTTAATGACCTTAAAGCTGAACTCCAGGGAAACAAAAACAAATGCTTCCTTGCAGTGGGGCTTCCCCCCACTGCAAGGTTTAAATGCTTGTTTACTTCTAGTGGGCTACAAAAAACTGTTTTACTTACCTGATCCCCTTCCCTCTACTCCCCTTCACTCTGGCAGTTGACTGTCCCTAGGTGTCCTCCCATCCAATGCATGGCTATGGGCTCTACATTGGTCTTGATGACTTCAAAAGACCTGCAACCAACATAGGGGACAAGAGATTGCAGGGGGCTGGTCTTACAGCCTGGGGTGGGAACCTGCAGGAGCAGTGGATCAGGTAAGTAAAACTGCTTTTTGCACCCTCCTAGACCTAAAAGAGCATTTAACCCTTGCAGTGAGGGTAAACCCCACTGTATAGTGCATTTTCCTTCCCCTAGAGTCAATCTTTAGGGTTTTTTCCACAATGATCTGTTTTTGATGTGTTTTTGGGGTAAAAAAAAAAAGAAGAAAAATTCATGAAAAATGTATCCCTTTAAATACTTTGGAATACTTCATACCAGCGTGCTGCAGGTATGGTACATTTTTGGCATATGCTTAATCTCCTCATTGAATGAATGGAAACGCATCAAAAATGCACCCAGGGTGTGTTTTTGGTTTATTTTTTTAATGACTTGTCCAAGTTTGACAGGAGCATGATTGTAGTTAGGGGTTCAGAAAATGTGACAATAACGTGGCAAAAACACATTCACGTTTTTTTGCCACGTTTTTACAATGAAACGCTGTAAAAGCACCCTTAACGCTGCATATCAACACAGGCTCAATGCTGCTTATAGAAATAAGCCTTGTAGAAAGCTTCCCGGGCCTACTGTAAAACAAATAAGTCCTGCTTTGGACACTCATCTTCCTGATGTATGTACTCGAACACTAACACTTGTCATACCAGTTCCGTAATTTTTCTAAACTTCTAAATAATATATTCAATTATTATGGCCATCATTTCTCACGATCTTCATTTGCCTATTATTGCATGTATTCCTGCAGAAATAATAACAGGCCTCTGTGTTTTATTCCCTTCCACTCCACACTGCAGGTTCTATTCGAATGTAATCAAATCACAAGTTTTATTAAAGTTCAGATGACTTTTTAATGGAATCCATTTATTATGTTCCTGCGTCTCTATGCTGCCATTTACCGAGAGCCCTCACATCCATGTTTGCTGCCCCGGGGGTTTGCTCTCTCTCTCTCTCTGTCTCTCTCACATTGACGCTCTGCTTTCTGCTTTTCAATATCATCTCTAGCGCTGACCCTAATAGTCTTGCTAGGGAAAGGGCGGGTAGCTTCAAGACAGGAGAGAAAATAGAAGAATCTCAACGGAATGATGTTTATGGTAACAATGCACAAGAGGAATACTATGGTATAGAAGATAAGAGCTCCCATGTTCAACGTGAAACTCTGGAGGACGTTTTCTGGAAAGTGCAACATAAATATACATCAGTTTTCACTAATATAATTGTTTTATTTTCTGTCCTTTTCTTCTATCTGTTAGATTTGTCCTCTTTTGCTTATTAAAAACCTGCATTGGCAGTCAGGAGTCTGTCTATATGTTCAGCTACACCGTACTGACAGAAGGTTCATTAAGCTCTCTGCTCTCCAACTGGCTAATGGTGGCCATACTGTACATGCTTCGATAAATGATTGATTTATTTTCCAATAGACCTCTTCTGATAGAAATAATCTATAGTAGACAACCCATTGGATCGATATGCCACACACTGATTGTAAGAGATCAATCTCTTCTCTGCTTCCACCATGTAATCTCATAATATAATCGATCTAAATATGGTTGTATTCATGAACAAAGCATCTTAGGGCTGCAGATTGATAGTTTTTCTCCCTGGCCAATCGGCACGTGTATGGCCATAATTACGGTCACGCAATTACAATTTAACCATACAGTCTCTGTACAACCATGGAGGCTCTACCTAATCTATCCAATTAATTTTTATCCAATCAGACAGGCTCTTGTGCTTCATGTTTGCTGGTTTAGCTAAGGAAGCTTGTATAACCAGATCGCAACATGTGTGGTAAGGTTAACAAAGATTGTTGGATAGTAGGAGCACATAGCATACTCCTTGTTATTAAAGGTCTGTATTATCAGGCTTTGAACCTGTGTTGATGACATCAGTTTGACATTTGTTGGCAATGCTTCAACCTGCATTCAGAATTCATTGACAGGTGTATTTGACCTTCTTTTGGTTCACATTTAACCTACTTTAGGTGGCCTTTGCCTTCTCATAGGTGTGTGTGGGAATGCAAAACCACTTGAAGCCAACAAAAGTCCTTTGACTCTGTTACTGTATGATATGGTCATGCCAGAGGTCTTTACCAATGTTAACCACTTCAGGCCCAGAAGGTTTTACTCCTTTAATGACCAGGCCATTTTTTGCCATAAGGGCACTGGGTTACTTTAACTGACAATTGTCGTGCGACGATGTACCCAAATAAAATTGATGTCCATTTTTTCCCACAAATAGAGCACCAGTGGAATTTGATCACCTCTCCAGTTTTTCTTTTTTGCGCTGTAAACAAAAAAAGAGTTGAAACTTTGAAAAAAATAATGCAATATTTTAAACTTTTTGCTATAATAAATATCCCCCAAAAATATATATAACATTTTTTTTTCTCAGTTTAGGCCGATACATATTCTACATATTTTTGGTAAAAAATCGCAATAAGCATTTATTGATCGGTTTGCGCAAAGGTTATAGCGTCTACAAAATAGGTGATAGTTTATATGGCATTTTTATTAATATTTATTTTTACTAGAAATGGCGGCGATCAGCAATTTTTATCGTAACTGCGACATCATGGGGGACACATTGCACACTTTTGACACCATTTTGGGACCATTGTCATTTATACAGCGATTAGTGCTATAAAAATGAACTGATTACTGTAAAAATGTCACTGGCAGTGAAGGGGTTAACCACTAGGTGGCGCTGTAGGGGTTAAGTGTTCCCTAGGAAGTGATTACTGTAGGGGGCCGTGGCTACACGTGACACGTCACTGATCGTTGTTTTCGATGACAGGGAACATGATCAGTGACTGTGTCACTAGGCAGAATGGGGAGATGTTGTGTTTACACACAACAACTCCCCGTTCTTAATGCTCTGTGACCCGATCGCGGGACACCGGAGCGATCAGGTCCGCCTGTCCCACGGGCGCAGTCGTGGTGGCAATTTAAAGGGGACGTACCTGTACGCCCTTTTGCCTGTCCTTGCCATTTTGCCGACTTATATTAGCTTGTGCTGGTCAGCAAGTGGATAAACAGCCAAGATTCAGATGAAAAAGTCTCCCAAAGCAGTTAAATGACAATTGGCAATGACAGAAATATAACATCAAGGCATACAAAAAACAGACAATAAATCAATGGATTTTTAAAAGGGCTACTGGTTGCTGAATATAATACCACTGCTAAAGGGGAACCCCAGGATGGCCTATTATACCTTTAATCCTAATGAGAGATGAAGTAATATAGTTATTCATTTATAGCCGCGTGTAGTTTTAAATGACTTTTTTTCCTTTAGAAATGACATTTTGTGCAGAGACAATTCTAAATATGGGAAACATGCGCTACTTTACAGGCATACTATACACATCCCTCAGGTACGAAATAAAAGGAATATTTAACTTTTATTGTTTCACTTTAAGCATTATTAAAATCACTGCTCCTGAAAAAATAGCAGTTTAAAAAAAAAAAAAATTGCATTGATACATGTCCCCTGGGGCAGGACCCGGGTCCCCAAACACTTTTTATGACAATAACTTGCATATTAACCTTTAAAATTAAAACTTTTGCCGTGAACACCCCAAATTGTTCGCTGTTCGCCAAACGGGCAAACAGCCAATGTTCGAGTCGAACCTAACAAAGAAGTTAGACCCATGCGAAAACCATGCATCGTAACCAGGGCCTCTGTTAGAAATCATGGGGCCCCATACAGCCTACCTAAAGGTGCCCCCTTCAACCACGCCCTTCCCCCCCCTGCCCCTGACTTGAAGCGAAATGTAGGTTTGTTGCCGTTTACATGTGCGTGCAGAGCCAATGCATGTGTTTGCAATTAGTAAGCATGAAGGAGCAGGGGGCAGTTTAAATTTATTCTAAATTGTATTTTACTTATTACAAATAATAAAAAATAAATCTTACACTGTATCTTTACATTTTTTCTTTTTTTTAATTTTTGCTTTCACAAGGGATTGACATCATCCCTTGTGATAGCATGGGCCATCACAGGTTCTCTTTATGGAGAGATATGAGGTCTTTTAGACCCCATATCTGTCCTTTGACCTCCAATGCATCTGATCAAACCAAGATAATTTTAATCAGATGCTTGTTCAAATCTGTAATGGCTTCTTTACAGGAGCCTGAAACCGGAAGTGATAAAGTCCTCGTCACTTCTGGTTTCTGATGTCACACAGTGTTCCAGTAACCGGATGCTACTGGTCACATCTTAAAAGCAGTAAAGGTGGTGGTGGGATCCCCTTCCACTGCCTGTAAAAGATCATTGCTGTAGTGACGACCAGGATATCACCCCTCCAATCCAGCGACATACTAATATGTCGCTGGATGGGAAGCAGTTAAGGGGGATTGGTTTGGGGGGCAGTAAAAATACATGTTTACTGCTCCCCCAAATTAAGTTTAAAGTAGCATATTTCTTATTATCATCAGGTTACAATTATCACACAGGCAGCACAGGGGCTCTATCATGGCTCTATGTCACATGGCTGTTGGGTGCTGACTTAATTTATGGCTGTATTGTATATAACAGACTGTAACAGTACAACCATAACAAAGTCAGCACCCAACAGCCATGTGACACAGAGCCATGACAGAGACCTTGCTGTGCTGCTTCACCTGTGTGATGATTGTAACCTGCTGTGCTGCTTCACCTGTGTGATGATTGTAACCTGCTGTGCTGTAAGATACATAAAATAGGACACAGTAAATATTCTTTTCTCTATTCCCCACTCACTGTGTCCAAGTGCAGCCACGATCTCCTCCTGCTCTTCCTTGTCAGCCGCTCAACTTTATCACATCTCATGACAGAAGCAGCCGGGAGCCGAAAAGGAGAATCGTTGTATCACTCCGCCTGCCGGGACTAATATAATAGTGGGGCGGCATGATGTACATGTGCCCGAAAACAAAGAAATAATCCCTCCGCTGTGCTCCCCTCCTGGGCCCCTGTGTTGAACCGATGGGGTCCAGGAAAATTATATAACCACTCTGTAAGCAAGTGGAGGCGGGGAAGAGTTTAGAAAACATATTTTCCCCACTGTGTAGCTGATGGGGGCGGGCCCAGTACAACAGGGCTGGTTGTACTGGCCTATCAGCGGCCCTGATCGTAAATCCCACCTTCTCATCCCAATTACACTGATTCCACAAGTCAGCCCCCTATTTCATGTGCCCTCTGGAATTCCCGCTCAGTCTTCAACAAACAAGCTTCTGTCATTGACCTTTTACTCTCCAAATCGCTTAATCTATTTGCTATTACCGAAACCTGGCTCCAGGAATTCGACACTACCTCTCCAGCTGCCCTGTCCCACAGTGGCCTCCTCTGGACTCACTCCACCAGACCGAAAAGGAGGTGGCGTTGGACTTCTCCTCTCCCCACAATGCACCTTACAGGTTCTTCCCACACCTCCCTTTCTTTCCCCCTGCTCTTTCAAAATTCACTGCATTCGTATTTTCTCTCCAGCTTGTCTGAGGGTCGCAGTCATTTATCAGCCACCTGGGCCAGTGTCACGATTTCTGGATGACTTCTCTGCATGGCTACCCTATTTTCTCTCATCTGAAGTGCCTGCCATCATTCTAGGTGACTTGAACATTCCAATCAATGTTAATACTGCAACCACTTCTCAACTACTCAACCTAACCTCCTCTTTTAACCTAACACAATGGACACAAACCACCACTCACTCCAACGACAACACGCTCAACTTTGTATTCTCCCATCGCTGCACTCCCTGCAAGCTCTCTAACACACCCTTTCCTCTCTCTGATCACAACCTTATCCATTTCACACTTTCCTTGTCTCCTACTGTACCTCCCATGCTGCCAACCCACAAACCACTACCTGCAAAAACCTTCGCAACCTCAAACCTTCCCTTCTTCACTCTGTTACTGATGGCCTTTACGACAAAATCACACTCCTGTCCTGCCCAGACCTAACCACTTCCATCTACAACAACATGTTGTCTTCCTCCCTAGACATTCTTGCTTCTCTTTCTACACACAGAACCAGGCCCCATCTGCCACAACCCTGGCAACAAGACGACACCAGAAGTATCAAGAGATGCAGCCGTTGTCTTGTCTTGAGCGAGCATGGCATAAATCTAAATCCCTGCAAGACTTTACCCTGTACAAATCTGCCCTTCTCAAACACAACTCCTGCCTCAACACTGCTAAACAAACCTACTACAACACTCTCATCTAAAACTCTTTTATCCAAACCTTGTCAATTGTTTTCTACCCTTAATTCCTTACTTCACCCCCCAATGCCCCCACCCACCAACTTGCTTACCGCTCAACAGATTTCCAACCATTTCAAAAGTAAAATCGACACAGGGGGCAGCATGCAATTGCCGTCTGGGCTGCTCTCATGTGCTCTACAAAGGCCGCTGTGTCGCTAGCTCAGAACCGCACATGCACAGTTTTTGAGTTGGCCGAGTGCGGTATCTCCATCCAGTACTGTGAGCTCAGCCTGCGATGTCTCAGGGCTGACAGTCTGTTTTATAGATCACAGCCCAGCCCCGCCCAGCCCCTCCCTCCTCCACATGAATGGAAGAATCTCTTTCCCCGCCCACACTCCAGGCAGCCCGTGTGCTGTCTGTAAAGAGGATGTGTGTGGGCGGGAAAGGTTAATCTGAGCACTGCAGTCAGCTCCAATACAGTGAGTCCAAGTAAGTGAGCTCCTCCTCCCTCCCTCTCTCAGCTAAAGAGTTATTTTTTCTAGCAGCCTATGTATTACATTGCTTGCCCTAGGTGTTATGATGTTGGCTCACACTGGCATGCTGCAGTTTGGCTGCAGTGCTGGTGGTGTCCTGGCAGCCTTGACTATGGTATTAACTGCGGCTACTGCTATTAAACACTGACCCCATCCCCTCCCCTAATAACCACACAAGACTTGAATGGGGTAAATTGGTCAAAACTGCCATTTTTATATACCAAAATATATATAACCCGATATGTATATATACTCACTTTGAACTCCACCTTATTCCATTACTCTCAGTAGGTATTAGATGTGCTCTCACCTTATTGTTTGCACATTTATTACCTAAAGAGTTCTTAAAATAAGGTGGAATTCAAAGTGAATTTCTACACCTTAGTGGAGCACCCCTTTCAGAAGATTTGAGGATATTATTAAACCCAGAGACTAGTGAACTTAAGCCACCATAGACAGATTTAGTTTTCTGCCGAACCAGCAGAATTTCGATCTATCTATATGCAGAATGTGGTTGTACAGAATTCAATCAACTGACTTCAGTACAACCAGCGTGTCTTTCTTTTTTTTTTGCAATCACTGCTGGCTGCTATAGCTGCCAGCAGTGATCACTGTATTCTGATGCAGTCTCTCTCTGTGCAGGCAGTGCCAAGCTGTCTCTCTTTTTGTGCAGGCAGTGTCAAATGGTCTCTCTCTGTACAGGCAGTGTCAAGCATTCTCTTTCTGTGCAGGCAGTGTCAAGCGGTCTCTCTCTGTGCAAGCAGTGTCAATCGGTCTTTCTATCTCTCTATACAGGCAGTGTCAAGCGGTCTTTCTATCTCTCTATACAGGCAGTGTCAAGTGTTCTCTCTCTGTGCAGGCAGTGTCAAGCGGTCTCTCTCTCTGTGCAGGCAGTGTCAAGCGGTCTCTCTCTGTGCAGGCAGTGTCAAGCGGTCTCTCTCTCTCTCTCTCTGTTCAGGCAGTGTCAAGCGGTCTCTCTCTCTCTGTGCAGGGACCATTCTCACTGATACAGCGATCAGTGCTATACAAATGCACTGATTACTGTAAAAATGACACTGACAGTGAAAGGGTTAACCAGTACTGGCGCTGAAGGGGTTAAGTGTGTCCTAGGGAGTGCTTTTAACTGTAGGCGGGATGGGCTGTGTGTGACACGACACTGATCACCGCTCCCGATTACAGGGAGCTGTGATCAGTGCCCTGTCACTAGGAAGAATGGGGAAATGCTTGTTTACATTAGCATTTCCCCGTTCTTCCTTTACGCGAGACGAACGCGGATATCCCCGCAGTCGGACTCATGGAGCTTGTGTGCACGCGCCCACAATGCTGCTTCTTAAAGGGGACGTACAGGTACGTCTATCTGCCCAGCCGTGCCATTGTGCCGACGTTTATAGTTGTGCACTGGTCGGCAAGTGGTTAAAGCGTAACTCCACTTTTGTTGAGGTAAAAAAAAAATCCCCTCTGGGTGATCTAAGTACATGGGTTTTTAAAGTGGATGTAAAGCCACTCTCATCCTTTCTAAACTACTGCCATAGTGCTGATCTATAAGGATATAAATGCCTCCTGCATGTATCCTTACCTGTCAAATGTCTCCCCTCTGTCTGTTATAAGAACTGAAAAACTGCAGATTCTGTGGGTGGATCTGTTGTCTGGAGCTTGGTGGGTGGAGTTGTGATGTCAGACTCCCCGCCCTCCTCTACACTCCCCTCGTCAACATGCATTTATTCTTTACACTAAATTCTGATATGATCACTAACATCCAGTCAAAATCCAGAAAAGTAACCACATGACTTTAGAAAAGGAGTGGGGGTGGGAATTAAAAAATAATGCCTGTCTCCAGGCTAATGCATAAGATAGGTAAATGACTTGTCACTCACAGCAAGAGGGTGGAACGGACTAAGGATTTTCTCTGTAAGTCCGTTTTATTTCACTGAACAATAAAAGAGGATTGCTCAGAGCTGGATTAACTATGTGTGGCAGGACTGGGCACAGATGGTAGGAAATCTTATACTCTACATTGTGACATAAAAAAAAATTGGGTTTACATTCACTTTAACTAGCTTTGATGCAGAATCTGTATGGGAGTGGTTTTATAATTATCAACTGCTACACCTGCAGGGCTCTAATGAGGAAAGTGACAGGGCCTGCATCTCTTAAGACATGATTTCCCTAATATTTTTATGTTGCAGGGGATGCCTGAAATCTTAGTGCAGACTTCTGTAAAAATCTTTAAGCCAATCACACAAGCAGGAAATTACATATATGGGGATGGGGGGTCCATACTTGCCAACTTCCCTAATTTCCCGGGACATTCACGGTATTTAGACCTTTGTCCTGGTCTTATCAAAAGGGGAGTCTGTACTTCTGGAAGGGGGGTCTGTACTCCTGGAGGAGGGGTCTGTACTCCACTGGGAATGATTGATGTAAGAAGGGACTCCGCTGGGAATGCCTGATGTAAAGGGGGACTCCACTGGGAATGCCGGATATAAAGAGGGACTCCGCTGGGAATGCCTGATGTATGGACGGACTCTGCTGGGGGCACCTGATGTAAAGACGGACTCTGCTGGGGGCACCTGATGGCATCTGGTGGCAGGCGACACGCTCAGGGCTTCCACGGATTCTGCATTAAGGTTGAGTTCAATAATTTCATTCTATATTACAATGTAATAATAGAAATAATGCGCTTAAATCATCCTGACACCATAACAAGCTAGGTGCCGGGGTGATTGAAGCTCTAACACCAGGTGTTTGGAGTATCTTTATCTGCTAATTTGTTTAAATTTCTGGAATACACATATTTCTATTGTGGTGAAGGTTTCTTTCTTTCTTTCTTTCTTTATTTTTCTCTCTCTCTGCTCATCTCTGCTCTGTTTATCCCTCCCCCTCCGTTGCCACAATTGGCACCTTTCGGAGGGAGGGGGGACAGCATACCTGTCTATGACAGGTATTCTTTCGCACTACCGGGAGTCCCTGCCGCAGAGCTGTGATGTCACCGTGGAGCCTTCTCCTTCTTCCCTGGCCGCCTGGCCAATAGGAGAGAGGAGCAGGGCCTCGCACATGCGCAGTAGGGTTCCAGACGTGAAGCCCAAAGGCTACACTGCCGGGTTCCCCTACCCACAATGGCGGTGGAGCACCCGACAGCTGATGTAAACATCTGCTGCGGGTGCCGACATAGCTGGACAGGTAATTGTCCATTTATTAAAAGCCAGCAGCTGCAGTATGTGCAGTATTTTTTCAAGGCCGGGACACCACTTTAAGGCCTGGGTCAAACCTATGTATTTTTTAGTGCGTTTTGCAGAAACACACTACAGTCTATTTAACATGGTTTCCTATGAATGGATGGCGCAATTTGAAAATTTGCACTACAGAACGTGTTCCATAGGAAACCATTTTAAATGGACTGTAGTGCAAATCTGCAAAATGCAAAAAGCACTAAAAGTGCATAGGTGTGAATCCAGCCTTAAATATGGCTGAACTATTTCTAATTACCTGCTGGAGTTGGGATTTATCACAGTGACAAAATAACAATATATGCAAAGCAGCGATAGCGTCAGGAAAAAAATAAAAAGATGATATTTTTTTTAAATCGATTGTGTTTATACAGTTTATTACAGTAAAACTTTATTTCAGTGCTATGTGCAAGTTCTGTGACCATCTTAGAAAAGCGCTGTATTTGCGAGGCTAAATGTAATGGTTTTGGACAAATATTAAAAAATGGGAATGTGTGCAATAACTGCATTGACTTTATTACAACTCCAATATAGGCTTTAAAATGGGACTGCACCTGACTTATGAGCTGATTTTCAGCTCTCCGGCCCACCTCCCACCTTCCAATAACTTCACTAATCTGCCCAGGGCGAGTCAGCTGCAGTTTATGAGGCAATAACTTGCCAGTGTTCCCAGCCAGAGATGTTACTGGGGCCTTGGGAATTTGTTAATGCAGTGCAAATGACTCACTAAAGAGAAAAGGGGGCATTTTTATCCAATACAAACACGAGGAGAGAAAGGAGATCTAAAGAGAAAAATGATTTTAATGAAAACAAAGAAAATTGCATTTATTTTTATTTTTTATAATAATGAAGTGATGTCTTTACAGGACGGGAGAAACTTGACGATGAAAAAAAAAAATAAAGAAATACAAAATGGCCGCCGGCCTAGCCCTGTGTCAAATACTAATGTATAAATCCTGGATGCCGTGCTGGCTAAAAATTCCAGTCAGAACAACATATTAACGCGATCCATCTTGGAAGAGTCTGAACCACGTTCAAAGATGTTCAGTGTCAATGTAACTAATGGCTTTACTTTCTTTTAAAAGTATTAAAAGAACATTTCTGTTTGCAAACAGTTTTCAACATGATTATTTTTTGGAGGGCCGATTTAATTCGGGGAATTAGAAAGATTTCAATTGCTCAAAAATGTATTTACTATTAAAAAAGATAATGAGCAATGGAAATGAGTAGAGTTTATAGAAATATTACAGAAGCAGGTGGAGTACATGAGAAGGATGAAAATGTTTCCTTTCTTTAGTTGTCACACCAAAATAAAATGTGTCTTTTCTTTCTCTCAGAATGCTGTAAATGTTATGACTTTAGTTTAGTGTGGCAATGAATTCAGTAATATTTATTTACCATAAAGTACTTATGGGTCAAATCAATACTTCCTCCAAATGGTTTTAGTTTTATTGCAATTATATAACACTCATGGTATATGGAGTAAAATGACTGTAAAAGTGGGCCTTGGGGATGCAAAAACGGAATCAGAGAAAATGCCTTTCTACTCTCCATTGCTTTCTACGAAAATAAAACATTAAGGCCCAGATTCACAAAGGACTTATGACGGCGTATCTCCATATACGCCGTCGTAAGTCTGAATGTGAGGCGTCGTATCTCGGCGCCTGATTCAAAGAATCAGATACGCCAGAATTTGTCTAAGGCCCCGTACACACGACCAAACATGTATGCTGAAACTGGTCCGCGGGCCAGTTTCAGCATACATGTTCGGTCGTGTGTAGGCGCGAGCGGGCCGAATTCCAGCAAACATTTGCCCGCCGGGCCTTTTCCCAGCGGTCAAATATTCCTGGACGTGTTTTAAAACCGTTCGCTGGAATCCTGCCCGCTCGGACATGTACGGTCGTCAGTACAGACCTACCGTACATGTCCGAGCGCCCGCCGTCCCTCGCATGCGTCGAATGACTTCGACGCATGCGTGGAAGCCTTTAAATGGCAGGCCCGCCCACGTCTCCGCGTCATCGTCGCGGCGACGACGCAGACACGCCCCGCGTATTGTTTACGCGCGGACTTCTGTACGATGGTTAGTACAACCATCGTACAGAAGCCCTCTGGCAGGCATGTACGGTGAAAACGGTCCGACAGACCGGTTTCATCGTACATGTTTGCTCGTGTGTACCGGGCCTAAGATACGACTGACGTAAGTCTCTTACGCCGTCGTATCTTAGGTGCATATTTAGGCGGCGCTTCAGTTGATTTCCGCGTCGAATATGCAAATGAGCTTGATACGCTGTTTACGAAAGTACTTGCGCCCGGCGTATTAAACTACGCTGTTTACGTAAGGCGTCCGACCGGCGTAACTTTACTCCTCATAAAGCAGGGGTAAGTCATGTTAGGTATGGACGCCGGAAACATCGGAACAGCGTCGTATTTTACGTTGTTTGAGTAAGTCGTCCGTGAATGGGGATGGGCGTAGGTTATGTTCACGTCGACTAAACATTGAGCCGGCGTAAGTTAGGGAGAAAATTTGACGTGATACTGAGCATGCGTGCGCATGCGCCGTTCGTTAGGTGCGTCATTTAAGTAGGGTCACGATTCATTACCATACAACACGCCCCCTACCAGCCTACTTTGAATGAAGCGGGCTTACGCCGGCCCATATACACTAAGCCGTCGTAACTTTGGGCGCAAGTTCTTTCTGAATACAGTACTCGCCTCTCAAAGTTACGGCGGCGTAGAGTATATGAGATACGCTACGCCCGCATATAGTTACACCATTCTATCTGAATCCGGGCCTAAATGCGTGGGATATTAACGTCAAATCACAGGGTCCAATAGTGACATTTTGATAGGACCTCCAGCTTGAAAGATTTATTTAGAGCAGGGATCCTCAAACAACGGCCCTCCAGCTGTTGCGGAACTACACGTCCTATGAGGCATTGTAAACCTCTGACATTCACAGACATGACTAGGCATGATGGGAATTGTAGTTCCTGAACAACTGGAGGGCCATAGTTTGAAGATTCCTGATTTAGAGTGACAAGTAAGTGCAAAGTGAGATGATGAAAAGCTATGTTGCGATGCTGATACAGAAAGCCTACTGTGAAGAAAAAAAAGATTGCTCTAAAGCAGGGGTCTTCAAACTTTCTAAACAGTGGGCCGGTTTACTGTCCTTCAGATTTTAGGGGGGCCAGGACTATGGCCATTGGGAGTAGAAAAGGTCCCTCCGATGAATGCTCTCAAGTAATGGGAATGCCTTCAATTCCCCCATGACCTTTGACCCTTGCACACCAAATTATAAACTTTACCTCTTAGACCCGCAGAAAACCACATCCTCTCTCTAGAACTATACCTTTTAAGAGACATATTTAAAACATTTGATTATTTTAGACCATGGGTCTTCAAACTATGGCCCTCCAGTTGTTCAGGAACTACAATTCCCATCATGCCTAGTCATGTCTGTGAGTGTCAGTGTGTTACAATGCCTCATGGGATGTGTAGTTCTACAACAGCTGGAGGGCCGTAGTTTGAGGATTCCTGTTTTAGACACATGTGACAGTAAGTCAGCCTATCAAGGTGTTATCATGTCATTGTCCACCCCACTTTCTCCTTTTTTTCCCCCCCTAAAACACCTTCCACCTTTGGTGTCAATGGGACGAATTGTGCGTCATCATTGATGTCATTGGGCCCAATTGTTGGTGTCATTGGGAGGAATAGTGCCCCATCATTTAAGTAAGTGGGAGGAATAGTGCCTCATCGTTGGTGTCATTAGGAGGAACTGTGCCCCATCAATGGTGTCATTGGGCCCAATTGTTAGTGTCATTGGGAGGAATTGTGCCCCATCATTCGAGTAAGTGGAAGGAACTGTGCCCCATTGTTTGTGTCACTGGGAGGAATTGTGCCCCATCATTGGTGTCAGTGGGAGGATTTGTGCCCCATCATTGGTGTCATTGGAAAACATTTTGCCCCATTGTTCAAGTCAGTGAGAGGATCTGTGCCTCATCATTTGAGTCAGTGGGAGGTAATGTGTCCCATCATTCTAGTCAGTGGGAGGTAATGTGTCCCATCATTCTAGTCAGTGAGAGAAATTGTGCCCTGTTATTGGTGTTAGTGGGACCAATTGTTGGTGTCATTGTGAGGAATTGTGCCCCATCATTAGTGTCATTGTGAGGAATTGTGACCTTTCACTGGTCTTAGTGGGAAATAATTTAGCCCCACTGTTGGTAATAATGGATGAAATAGTGCCCTGGGGGCAAGATAAAAGCAAGCAAAGGGCCTCATCTAGCCCCCAGGCCACAGTTTTGAGACCACTGCTCTAAAGGATAGGTTGTCCCCGGAAAGATGGAAGACTGTCTTGGAAAGGCTGAGCGGGTACCTTTGAGATACTGCTTTAAAAATACTGAGAATGACTGCAAAGGAAAGACAGAGAGAATGCATTGGAAACACTGAGAGTGATATCCATGGAAAGACAGAGGGAATGCCTTGGAAACACTGAGAGTGATATCCATGGAAAGACAGAGAGAATGCCTTGGAAACACTGAGAGTGATATCCATGGAAAGACAGAGAGAATGCCTGGGAGATACTTGTAGGTGGCGCTCAACCGCAGTGGCAATGTAGAGGGAGAGGAGCCTGGTTCCTCTATAGTTTTCTTAGTCACTGGTGCAGTGACCCGATTGGATGCCGACCACCCATGTCACTCTGGTGGCCATCTTAGGTGTGGCAGAGTCTATTTAAGGCCCTGGCCCCTGGGTTTGGCACACTTTATGCAAGTGGGTAGCATATGGAAAGGTACCCCATATATTAGTGACAGTACTAGTGGTAGGGAAGGGGCCTGATGTTGTAGCTCAGCCACATTTTATCCAAAATGTAAAGCGCCTTTTCAAAAATACAGCGAAGTCTACAGGGCATGTGGTGAATTGAATCACAGTGCACAAGATAGGGATGCGGCATCTGACAATTTTTTTTTCTCTCAAAGGTCTTTTTGAAGCAATAGTTGCTTTAGAAAAATGTATAGGGCTCCAATTTAAAAAAAAACATTGCAGGGGGCCCTCTAAAATATACTATGGCAATAAATCTCCTACTGAATAAAATAGAGAAGTGTGTAGCATACAGTGTATAAATGCAGACATCGTTGTAGCTATAAATCTTTTAAAGCGGAGGTTCACCCTCAAAATAAACTTTTTAGTTAACCTATCTCCAGCCCTAATAAAGGCTTGTAGCGTTGTCATTTTTTTTAAATGTGGACACTTACCTGTATTCAGCCGCACTTCCGGGTCATCTTCCTTGCGGGGAGTGGGCGTGTCGCTCCTTTTCCCCCGACGGGGAGCAATGTCTCCTGGGAGTGAGTGTTGATCCTCCCAGGAGACGATTGACGTGCGGGTAAAGCGCGTCATCACCTTCTGAAAATATCCGACGGGGACTCGGCTCTTTACGGCGCTATACGGCGCCTGCGACTGCCGTGTAAAGCTGACTGCGCAGGCGCCGTAAAGTGCAGAGTCCCCCTCGGACATTTTTGGAAGGCGATGACACGCTTTACCCGCACGTCAATCATCTATGCATCGTATTAGGAATGCCTACTCCCTGGGGGAGCGAGAACCCGGAAGCCGGGTGAAACGAAGACAACACGTAAGTACAGCGAAAAAAAAATAAATCCAGCATACTGTTGATGTCAGCAGTATGCTGGATGTAACTGTATATCGATGTTTTAAGGTGAACCCCCGCTTTAAGAAATACATGTCTCTTAAAGCAAGAGTTCACGCGGAAATTTTTTTTTAACAGTAGATTGGGCCTAATTATGCGAAGCAGAATCGGGTGTTTTGATTAAAATCAATGCAGTACTTACCTTTTTTGAGATAGATGTTCTCCCGCCACTTCCGGGTATGGTCTTCGGGACTGGGCGTTCCTATTTGATTGACAGCTATCCGACAGTCGCATACAGCGCGTCACGAGTTGCCGAACATCGGTGCGCGCTATACGGCGCCTGCACACCGACGTTCGGCTACTTTCGGAAACTGGTGACGCGCTGTATGCGACGGTCGGAAGGCTGTCAATCAAATAGGAACGCCCAGTCCCGCAACCCATACCCGGAAGCGGCGGGAGAACATCTATCTCAAAAAAGGTAAGTACTGCATTGATTTTAATCAAAACAACCGATTCTGCTTCCCGTAATTAGGCTTAATCTACTGTTAAAAATTGATATTTTGGGTGAACCTCCACTTTAAACTCAAAGTGGACCAGGGATGTGCTGTGAGTGGCTGGTGAGGCACTGGCTAGTATCAGAGCAAGGTACACACAGGTTACATACGCCATGATCGTGAGAGTGATAAGCAAAAATTCTAGCACTAGACATCTGTAACTCAAAACATGTAATTTGTGAACATTTTTAAAGCGTCGCCTATGGAGATTTTTAGGTACCGATGTTTGGTGCCATTCCACGAGTGTGTGCAATTTTAAAGCGTGACATATTGGCGCAACATCATTTTTCCATTATACCAAAAAAAAAAACGTATTCTCTTATCAACACAAGCGAGGTGGATGTAGAATAGACATGTGCACTACCAAAAAAAAATGTTTTTTTTTTTTTTGTTTCATTTATTATGATCGGCAATCGTTACTTTGGATAATTTGTAACTTCAGATGCATTGGTATTCATTACGTTTTATTAGTTTAGATGCGGCATTCGTTACTTCGGATAATTTGTCATTTCGGATGCATTCATATTCGTTTTTGTTTTCACAACAATTACTTTAGACAAATTTGAAAGGAAATTTAAATACCTATAATTTAATTGTTTATAATAATAATAATAATAATAATAATAATAATAATAATAAAAACTATAAAAATAATAATTGAATTATAATAGAAGATACGAAAAATGAAATTATACAAATGTAATTGATTAGTTAAACTTGAAGGTTGAATAGTTTTTTGTTCTTTCGGATTTTCGTTCTTTCAGATTTTCGTTATTTTGGATTTTCGTTCTTTCGGATCTTTGTTTTTTCTGAAAATGTGTTTTCGTATGCATTCGTCAAAAGAGTCTTTTGTTCATTTGGATGCTTCCGAATGGACGAATATGCTGAATTTTGTCCGAAAACAAATTTGTAACTAAATGAATTGCATGTCTAATGGAGAAATTCGCTGTCCGAATACACTGATCAGCGTTCTACAGCCGACGGGCAACAGTGCTGTTCAAACAAAAATGTTCCAATGAGCCTGTCTGAGAAATTGATTGTTTGATTTGCTTCTCATGAACAGGAACAGCTATAGATGGCAAAAAGGGAGAAAGAAAGGCGCACCAGCCTCGTGTACTACCGTTTGTCAAATTTTAATGAAATAACAAAATAATGAAAACTACTCACAAACAAAGAATGATAAAAGGCTTGTCAAACGATAATTAAAATACCCCTCGAACCACACTCCAGAATGTAGGGGGGGTGGCGAGGTGCGTTGCGGCTGGCTGATGCGTTTCGAGGTGACAGAGACCTCTTCCTCAGAGCCCTGCTGGGCTCTGAGGAAGTGTAATACTGTATGTTACCCCCAGAGGAGCTGCTGGATTTTTGGGTGGCGTGTTACCTCTTGGCTCCTCTGAAATTCTTAGGGGTAATTGATGTATAGTAGAAGTAAAAGGAATGTCCAGACAGGTGCTCTTTGCTGTGCTCTTTATTACCCAGCCGGGTAAAAACAGTAAACTTGTGGTGAGGAAAGTAAAGCTGAGGAAGATAGGAGAATTGCAGATTCAGGCGTAATGATAGGAAACAGTCCTGCTCCCAAACGTAACACTTCTTAGCACCACTCCCGCCGGAATGGGTTTAGTGTACCCGGACCGGCCTCTCTCACTGACCTCGCAGCCGAAGTATCACTCGGACAATTGTAGGAATAAGTCTCTGCCACAGACCCTCCTAGGTGAACTTGACCTTGGGAGAAAGTCTCTGCCACAGACCCCTCTCAATGAGCCTCAGATGATACCTCTGCCACAGGTCCCCACTGGGTTGAATTCCTGGAGATATGCCTCCTTAATTGAGTTACGTCTGGATCTCCTACAGCTTGTCGCTTAGGTACCGACTGACAGGTGATCAGTCCTGAAGCATCCGGCTACCTGTGATCCCCGGTGGTTTCACCCAAGTCCTATTGGACCACCAGCCTCTCAATCCCCCACTGAACAGCAGATAGCTTGGGATCTTCAAAAGAGGGAACCCAGTCACTCACTGGATCCCCATCGCTGGTTCAGATGCTCCGGGCCAGCATGGTCCTGGAACCAGGAACACCGCGTGGCACACCTGCCCCGGCCGGGTAGGCTATAGCGCTAGGGCGCCGTGATGTGGCCACCCTAAAGGTGGGTGCCACACTCTACGAAGAAGACCCAGAACCAATGGCGTCTGCCCCACAAATACCCCTCACCAGCATGCACAGCGAGGACAAACCTCCGTGATTGGCCGCTGGGAAAGAGCACCCAAACCCTGACTCCACGACTGCCACCTGCAGCACCGGGGCTGGAAGAACACCCCAATACAGCAGAATGGACTCACAGCACAGCCAAGCTGAGACAGAGACCGCATAATTTCTCTAACAATCAGGATCAGAGTTTAACTACACCCTGATCTACACATAAATTTAGATAGCACCAGTACTATATAGTACATAGGCACTACATGTAAATAAACAAACATATAAATAATCAACATACATGAAAATGTATAAGCATACGGATCCCTATCCCTTAAAAATGGAGACAGAGGGGGAAACAGAACAAACCAAACAAAAAAAAAAAAAAAAACACACTATATCAATAAACATTCAAACCACTTGATTTGTTAGGAAAAGTTGGTACCTTAAATTGTCCAGTACGTTCAGGCTAAGGGGAGACCAAAGATAAGCCATCAAGTTGGCCACAAATACATGACAAAACCCCCCCGGTAGGATCAAGGAACAATTAATGTCAGCACTCTCATCTTAAAGGAGAAAGGGAAGCAAAGATGTATTTCAAAATGGAGACCATGCAGATGAGAGTAATATTGGGTACCAAAGTCAAAGCCGTAGCACATCAGATGAAGCCAAAAAATTAGTAACCTGAATGTAATAGATCAATCGAATTGTTCACCAGGTAGGTAGCATCCAATGAAACAACAAGCATTCAAAGGTTCTCTGTTCTAATGGGGGATATATATATATATATATATATATATATATATATATATATATATATATATATATATATATATATATATATATATATATATATATATATATATATATATATATATATATATATATATATATATATATATATATATATATATATATTGTAAGGGGTTAGCTCAGTAGCAGGGTGTATGACCCCTTGGATGGGTTCACTACACACTGAATTTATACAGACAGGCAGTCGAAGATGGTTGAAAACAAAGATTTTGGTTTATTCTTCCATCTTGCTGGAAACAAGTGAAAGCATCCAAACAGCATAAACAAAATCAAACATAAAATAAACCCTGGCCACTTGGGGCGTCTATCTTCACCACACAGGAACCTATCTAATGAAGTATGGCACAGCCTAGTGCTGGGCAGACACTGCTGGTCATGCAGAAGAAAAACAATAGTCTTTTGATTTTTATCACACAGCAAAATCAATTATCTCCTCACCTCCTCAGAAGACTTTCAGTACGCTGCTCTCCTTACTCACAAAGCCTCAGGATGCAGCAATTCAGTGGTAATCCTCTGGATTACTTATAGAGGCCTTAATTGCCTCATTCTGAACAGGTGACGTTTTCCAACGCCCTTAGACCTTTTCTGGCCACTTTGCAGCCAATGCCTATTAACAATTGGTGTATTGTCTAAACAAGGCAGAAATGTATGTCCCGTTTGTGACAACACCCACAGATTTACCTGACTTCCTGTCACAATATATATATATGTATATATATATATATATATTGTATACACAGTATGTATATATATATCACTAACATGGCCAAGTTCCATCACACAGCAATACGTTCCTAGAACTACAGTGACCAAGCAAAAAGCGTTCCACTCAAATATTTTTTATTGAATTTTTCAGAGATCAAAATTTAACAGATACAAGTTGCGGACCCAGCTGCTTTTTGATTCATCTATAGCCAGCTTAAAAAGGAGCTCTAGGCTCCTGCAGAAAATTGAAGTCAGCAGCTACAAATACTGTAACATCTGACTTTAAGTATTAGGACATTTACCTGTCCAATGATCCAGTGGTGTCTTTACCCGAGCCGATTTTTCAATCAGCTATCGGGTGCTGCTGCCGCCTTCTCCGCTAAGGGCAACCGTAAGTGAAACCTTGCAGCTTCACAGCTGACTCCCTACTGCACACGTACGAAGCATGCTGTGCTCCCTGATTGGCCTGGCTGCAGGGGAAGGAGGAAGGGAGCCGAACTTCTGTCAAAACCTGATACCTGCTCCCCTACAAAAGGTGTCGAATGTGGCAGCGGAGGGAGGAGACAGACAAGCGGAGCTTCCTCTTTTGGGTGAAGCTCCCCTTTAAGTAAAACATTTATAAGTATTTATAACATATAATAGAGATCACAAGTTTTAGGAAGCCATAGAGCTGGTGACTTGGGTCTCATGCACACGTGTGTTTAGTGGCCTACTGCAATTTCCTTCAGGAGACCTAGCAGTGTTTCTTTGAACAACTGTGTTGCTGGTAGCCCCATACAAAGCAATGCTATGTCAACAGCACCCGCAGCCATTCGTGGGCATTCACATGTAATTAGACATGCAGCAATTACAGTTTGAAGGCAGTTTGCAACAAGGGCGATCATCCACAAGTAATTTCTGCATGTCTGATTACATGTGAATGGTGGTGTGTGGTTAGCTTCTCATTGCTTTGTATGGGGCTTCTCGAACATAGCAGTTTGCATAAAATGCGCAAAGTCTCCATCAGGAAATCATAGTCGGACCCTAAACATACACGTTAAAATGATACTAAAGCTTTGATTTTTTATATTTTTTTTAAATAACAAACATGCCATACTTACCTCCACTGTTCAGTTCGTTTTGCACAGAGTGGCTCCTACCATCCTCTTCTGGGGTCCCAGGAGCGGCTCTCGCGGCTCCTCCCCACATTAAATAACCCCTTCTGGGAAGCTTTCCCGAGGGGGTTACCTTGGGGGCGCGCTCCTGTGTCATACACTCCGCGTCCATAGACGCCGAGTGTATGACTCGGCCCCGTCCCCTGGTGGCCACGTCATTGGATTTGATTGACAGCAGTGGGAGCCAATGGCTGAGCTGATATCAATCTATCCAATAAAGAGCCAAACAGCCATGGAGAGAGCGACGCGGGATTGCGCCCACAGAAATTCGGGGCTGAGGTAAGTAAAATGGGGGGGGGGGCTGGGGGGGACAGTGCAATGAATTAAGGTGAAAAAACACGAGGGTTTACAACCCCTTTAAAGATGTCTAACTGTATTGTTCACCCCTAAATAATATTTTGGATTTGGGTGGACTAATTCTATACAATTCTGTAAATATGGAACTGATTCCATATTTACAGAATTGATTACTGCTTTGATTATATCTATATATCTATCAGCTATACTGTTATACAATATGTAAGCCTAAAACTGTAAATACCTTGAAAACATAAATGATGCATTTCCTATAAAATGCATATTTATGCCCAAGTTCGCTTTGCTAATGACGTATTGAATGTTTCCTCTTATTGAGTCAGGAAAGGGTTATCTACCATTCATTCATCAGTGCTGAAATATATTGGTTGTCATGGAAACAGTATTGGTGGCAGAGGGAGTGTAAGGCAGGACTGCAGACTTCACAATGCAGACAATACAATGAGAATTACTATTGTAAAGTCAACTTTTTTGAAGAAACTCCTAATCAACATGCCTAGACATCTGTGTGACTAAAGTCAAAGTCATGCCACATTATGTATTGCCCTGCAAACTTTAATAGATCTTTAAATTTAAACAAAAAGCATTTTGTTTTCACCACTGTAACTGCTATTGATATTTGTAATGGTGCGCTGAAAAATACGGTAGAGATGTGTCATAAATTCAGCATGTGGGAGCTTTGTTGAATACCATGTTGCAAATAGCAGTAAATGTGTAACGCTGTCTAGAGACATAAAATAGTGCAAGATGTCCAGGCCTAATCAATTTGTTGTACAATAATAACTATAATGGTTTAGATTTTGATTTAATTGAAGGTTATATATTTTTTATATATTTAAGTTTATATAATTTTTTTATGATTTCAAAACTTTGACAAATAAACACTTAAAGGGGTTGTAAAAGTACATTTTTTTTTTGGACGTTTTTACAGCCACTTTGTTAGCCTTTTTTACAACTTAAAAACGCCTGTCCATTTTTTTTTTTTTTGCCGCAGTAGCATTTTTGTGCGTTTTTGAGCGTTTTTGTGCGTTTTTAAAGTCTGGCGTTTTTACAGCTCTAAGGCTGGATCTTCAGAACGCACTGGTCCTGTTTTTTTTTGCAGCTTAAAAACGTCTCAGCCATCTACAGCTCAAAAAGCTGGCCATAGACCAGTGTTTCTCAATTCCAGTCCTCAGGCCCCCCCAACAGGTCAGGTTTTCAGGATTTCCATTATTTTGCACAGGTGATTTGATCAGTTTCACTGCCTTAGTAATCACCACAGCCTTTTCATCTGAGGGAAATCCTGATAACCTGACCTGTTGGGGGGGGCCTGAGGACTGGAATTGAGAAACACTGCCATAGACTAACATGGAGAGCCGTTTTTAAGCTGCAAAAAAAAACTCAGAAAAGTGGCTGTAAAAACGTCCAAAAACGTCCATGGAAATGAAGCCTAAATAGTTTCCTTTACCTTAGTGCAGTCCTCCTTCACTTACCTCATCTTTCGATTTTGCTTTTAAATGTCCTTATTTCTTCTGAGAAATCCTCACTTCCTGTTCTTCTGTCTGTAACTCCACACAGTAATGCCAGGCTTTCTCCCTGGGGTGGAGTGTTGTGATTGTACCTTTACAACCCCTTTAATACTGAGTGCAGCCTTGATATTGGTTTGTGCAGAACATTATGGGTTTTCTAAAGAGAGAGCACAGCAGAAGCTTCTACCTTTAAGACTCTCTAAAGCCGACCATAGATGGTACATCATATATCTGTTATTATCATGGTAACTTAAAGTGGAAGCCCAGCCTAACACTTAAATTCTCACCTCCAATCATGTGTGGTTATTGAAAGGTAGTGGCATCACTTCCTGGGAGGGACACTGTTCCTGTGTCGTCAGTGGGCGTATACTGTACAGATGGGAGGAGCTGATCATAGGTTCCCACCCAGTGTTCTCTCATTGTACACAGGAGGGGGGATGGGAGGTGCAGGGCACATATATAGTATAGCTGTGCACAGGAGAAGGGAGCTGGACACGGGGGGATGGGGGGCTGTCAGTGTAGATAGAAATGCTCTGGGGTCTTATCTCACAGTCTACAATGATCATATTACAGGCAACCACACTACGGCTCTGTTTCCACTTGTCATGCGACTTTGGACACATAAAGTCGCATGACAAGTCACAGCCCATTGATTTCAATGGCACCTGTTCCCATCTATGTGACTTTGTAAATCAGCAACTTTGAAAAGGTGCCTGCACTACTTTGATGCGACTTTGATACAAGGAGTGTAAAGTTGGATCAAATCTGCACTTAAAGTTGCATCAAAGTCGCACTTTAAATCGTGCAACTTTTTGGTTGCAATGGTGGAAACATAGACTAAGGCTCCACTAGTATGAATTGTTATGCAACTTTGGAAATGTTACAGGGGTGATAACCCTTCCGTATGCTATCCAAAAAGCTAAAAAATAGATTTTTTGGCTGGAGCTACACTTAAAAAAATTACCTGTTCCAACTTACAAACAGATTCAACTTAAGAACTTAACAACTTAAGAACAAGCCTGCAGTCCCTTTCTTTTTTGTTACCCAGGGACCGCCTGTATACCGAAAATGAATAATGTCAAAGATAATTTACATAGAATTCATCAGTGGCGGCTGGTGCTCAAAATTTTTGGGGTGGGCGCAAACGGAAAAAAATTTGCAGCCTCACTGTGCCCATCAAATGCAGCCACTGTGCCATCAATTGTCACCACTGTGCCATGCCACCAAACGCAGCCACTGTTCCATCAATTGTCACCACTGTTCCATGCCATCAAACGCAGCCACTGTGCCATCAATTCGCACCACTGTGCAATGCCATCAAATGCAGTCACTAAGCCATGCCATCAAACGCAGCCACTGTGCCATGAATTGTCACCACTGTTCCATGCCATCAAATGCAGTCACTATGCCATGCCATCAAACACAGCCACTGTGCCATGCCATTAAACGGAGCCACTGTGCCATGCCATCAAACACAGCCACTGTGCCATCAATTGTCACCACTGTGCCATGCCATCAAACGCAGCCACTGTGCCATGCCATCAAACACAGCCACTGTGCCATCAATTGTCACCACTGTGCCAATTCTCACCACTGTGCTCTTTAATTTTTGCCACTGTGCCCATTGTCGCCACTGTGCCCATTGATGTCACTGTGCCCTTTAATTGTCGCCACTGTGCCCATTCATGCCGATGTGCCAATTGTCCCCACTGTGCCCATTGTCGCCACTATGCCCATTGATGTCACTGTGCCCTTTAATTGTCACCACTGTGCCCATTGTCCCCACTGTGCCTATTGTCGTCACTGTACCCTTCGTCGCCACTGTGCCCTGTAAAATGCCCCTTTCCCCCCCCCGCCCGGCACTTACCTTTACTGGAGTCAGCCATCCACGTCCTCGACCTTCGATGTCTTCTCCCGCCCTCGATGACACTTCAGCCAATCAGGTTACCGGTAGCCAGAACCGGCCAACCTGATTGTCTGAGACGCCTGTCAGTCTTATCCAAGGAACGCACCCCCCGTGCGTTCCGAGGATAAGCTTCAGGGGACCCGAGGGCTGTACTCGAAAAGTCTATCAGAGCCGTTGGCTCTGATAGGCACTTCTGTGCAGCCAACCAGCTGCCGTTATTCAGATGGTCGGCGCCTCATGTCCGGCCATCTGAATAGAACAGCGGCAGCAGTAACAATAACATAGATTCGTGCAATGCATGAATCTATGTTATTAGACTCAGTGGCGGTGAGAGCCAGAGGGGGTGGCGCTCCAGCACCCTCTATGGACGAACTGCCACTGGAATTCATAGAAACATTTTCATTTTTGACTAGACTTCCACTTTAATAAATCGGTTAATTAATAGTGGGTTAAGTTGATTTTTAGGTATACTAGTTTTTAAAAGGGGCAATATTTCCATAGTCAAAATGGTGGCTGTTGTATTCACCATTTGATATAAAAATCTTTGTAATACATGGGAATTTTTGGTTCCAACTTTTGGATAACTTTTTCACAATTAAAATTATGCGTCAGCTGCCCGAGGCTCAGACCGAGGCGTGGTTGTTTGCTTTTATTATATATAGCGGTGTGTCACTACGCCGCCCATGGAAGACGTCAGACTTGTGATGAAACACGTCGGGAGGAGTGGCGTGCTGACGTTACCGTGCTGTTAACATCTCGATAGGATGATTTATACCATAGCCGGCCGGCTTATGTTCTACACTGGTAACAATTTACCCACATGTAAGTGATACTATTTTTATTTAATAAACACCATCTGGTTTTACCTATGGCGATTTGTTCCTCCCATTCCTTTGGGCTGGTTTGATCATCATTTCCGAGTGCAAATTTAAAAGTTGGTTTCTACGACCATCTACAATATCATCAGTCTGATAGTGGTATATTGAGGCTATCTATGGTCGATCGGCCATTTGTGGTTCTTGGAGGAAAAGACCCTGGCTGGGTGTGAGCCATAAGCTCTAAAGCTTGTGCAGCTGGTAAATGTGCACTCTTCATGGTGGTGGATTCACTATTGTCTGACAATATCTAGTCATAATCACAGGAGGAATACTTCATATTCCCATCGCACACATTCCTGGATACGCTCTTGGGTTTGGGTGCTCGTAGCAACAACCAGCTGGATACTGGTGCACGTTACAGTAGAAATATTTGCCAGCACACCATGGAACAACATAAATAGCGTCCAAACGAATGATCACATGATCACAACACAAAGAGAGTGCAACGTTTCGGAGCCACGCAGGGCCCCTTTATCAGGCATGTGATGACAGGGGCCCTGCGTGGCTCCGAAACGTTGCACTCTCTTTGTGTTGTGATCATGCAATAAATCATCCGTTTGGACGCAATTTACGTCGATCCATCGCATGCTGGCAAATATTTCTACTACAATCACAGGAGGAAGACACAGCACAGTGTGTTTTGGCTCATTCACCTTCCTTTTACATTGGAGTATTTTTAAGATTTCTCATCTCAAACTGGAGCACTCACTTGTTTTTTGCCACATGGTTCACTAATGGGACTGGTTGATATTGATCTTTTAAGAGTGTTTAGTACTTTTTGTGGTGGTCATTTTTGTGGTTATATTTCATTATTTAGAGCTGCCGCTACAATTAGAGGTTAGGATACAGCACAGTTTCCTTTTTGCGCACAGTTCAGCAGGAACCGACCAAGAGTCGAACCATGTATGGGCAGACTTAATATACCCAAGTAGGGATGAGCTTCGTATTCGAGTCAAACTCATGTTCGACTCGAACATTGTATGTTCCATCGTTCGTCGAAATACGAACATAACAAGTCGTTCGCGCCAAATTCGAGTTACGTTTCACAGACCATAATTCACTGCAGCATTGCTGGCTGATGATTGGCCAAGCATGCACTATGACCCGCATGCTTGGCCAATCACAGCTTGCAAAAAACGGAGAGCCATAATTGGCCAAAGCCAGGGTGGCTTTGGCCAATTATGGCTCAGGGGGTTTAGTACACGCCCCACACTATAAAAGGCCGCCTGCAGGTTGGCCTTGTGTAGTGTGTTGCAGTGGTTAAGAGAGGACAGAGAGAGTGTCATTTTTTGGAGTCCTAAAAAAAACTACTGTTTTTAAAACTTTTTTCCATTGATACATGTTCCCTGGGGCAAGACCCGGGTTCTGAAAGACGTTTTCACAGGCATACTATAGACACCCAGCAGGGAAAATATTTATTTCATATTTTTTTTTTTTTTTTTTTATTTAAAGCGGGGGTTCACACGAAAAAATTTTTTTTAACATTAGATTGAGGCTAATTATGGGAAGCACAATCGGGTGTTTCTTTTTAAATCAATGCAGTACTTACCGTTTTAGAGATAGATGTTCTCCCGCCGCTTCCGGGTATGGTCTTCGGAACTGGGCGTTCCTATTTGATTGACAGCCTTCCGACCGTCGCATACAGCGCGTCACGAGTTGCCGAAAGAAGCCGAATGTCGGTGCGGCTCTATACCGCGTTTTCTTTTATTTTTCTTTTATTTTCTAATGTAAGCATAACTTTATAAGGGAAAAAGATAACCTATCTGGCAGTACTTATTGCTACACTATAATAAATCATTCTTTGGGGAAAAAAAATTTAGTCTTAGATTTGACAAGGGGGAACTGACAGCTGTCTTCCTGGGATGTTTGTCTTGATTTACATTTGCCTATTTTCAGCCTTTTTAAATGCTTAATTTGCTTCTGATATGTTTTTTTTTTTCTTTTTTTTTTGTAAAGCTTTCCTAAAACAGAAGGGCCCAGATTCAGGTAGATCCGAGCAATATTTGTGTGGGCAAAGAGCAAATATTTTTCTCTGCGCCCACGTAAATATTGCGTTTTGCCCGCGATTCACGGAGCAGTTGCTCCGTAAATTGCACGGGCGATATGCTAAACAGCCGGGCCTAAGGCTGCCTAATGTAAATGATCCCGCCGGGGGCGGGAATCATTTAAATTAGGCGCGCTCCCGCGCCTAGCGAACAGCGCATGCTCCGTCGGGAAACTTTCCCGACGTGCATTGCGGCAAATGACGTCGCAAGGACGTCATTTGCTTCTAAGTGAACGTGAATGGCGTCCAGCGCCATTCACGGTTCACTTACGTAAACAACGTGAAATTCAAATTTCACGAGCGGGAAGCGCAGCTATACTTTAGCATAGGTTGCCCCTGCTATAGCAGGAGCAACCTTGCGCTAAAGTCGCCGTACGGAAACTCCGTACCTTGCGTGCGCAGGGCCCGCGCAACTTTTGTGAATTTTGAATACTATTGCATACTATACGCCGATCACAATGGCCGCGCCCCCTAGCGGCCAACGCAAGAATGCAGCCTGGGATGTGAAGGCATAAGGAGGCTTATGTCTGTCAGATCCTAGGCTGCATTCGGTGTAACGAGGTTCCTGAATCAGGAGCACTCGTTACACCGGAGCAAGTAAGCACTTGCGCCGCGCAACCTATGGTTGCGCGGGCGCAAGTGCTTCTTGAATCTGGGCCAAGGTATTTGCATGTCTCGTTCCATCCCATGCCCCAAACATAAAAGCACTAACCCTCATTTCAGGACAGTGAGCAAATCTATGAAAATCATTCCTTTATGCCCTATGAGCCAAATGCACATCCAGAACTGCCGGGATATTGTAAAGATATAGATATAATTATAGAGACATTTGTTCCAAACGGCATCATCCATCATAAGTGCAGTGTATGGTGATCATTGATTCCATAGAGTATGGCTTGGGACCTAACAAGACAGTAAAACCGTACAGCTTTTGGTGAGAAAGTTCTAAAGGAATCAAAAAGCCCTACAACTGAATTAGTGTATAGCACAGGAAAGCCTTATCAAAACAGAAAATATTCATGTCTCATTCCATCACATATCCTAAAAACAAAAAGATTAAACCTAATTTCAGGACAGTGGCCAGAGCCATGCACTATACACCAGCTGTTCTGGTTCTGCATTTGACTGTTGGTACAGGAATAATTTGCGTGACTTCACCCACTGTACAAGAATGAGTAATAATCCTTGTTTTCTTTTGGGATACAGTGCCTTGAAAAAGTATTCACACCCCTTGAAATTTTGTCATGTTACAACCAAAAACATAAATGAATTTTATTGGGATTGTATGTGATAGACCAACACAAAGTGGCACACAATTGTAAAGTGGAAGGAAAATGATAAATGGTTTTTAATTTCTTTTTACAAATAAATATGTGAAAAATGTGGGGTACATTTGTATTCAGCCCCCCTAAATCAATACTTTGTAGAACCACCTTTCACTGCAATTACAGCTACAAGTCTTTTTGGGTATGTCTCTACCAGATTTGCACATATAGGGCCAAATTCACGTAGAATCGCGGCGGCGTAACGTATCGTAGATACGTTACACCGCCGCAAGTTTTCATCGCAAGTGCCTGATTCACAAAGCACTTGCATAAAAAACTTACGCCGGCGGCCTCCGGCGTAAGCCAGCGTAATTCAAAGGGGCGTGTGCCATTTAAATTAGGCACGCTCCCGCGCCGGACCTACTGCGCATGCTCCGTTTTGAAATTCCCGCCGTGCTTTGCGCGAAGTGACGTCATTTTTTCAAACGGCGACGTGCGTAGCGTACTTTCGTATTCCCGGACGTCTTACGCAAGAACAAAAACATTTAAAATTTTGACGCGGGAACGACAGCCATACTTTATACAGCACATACATGGGCTGTGTAAAGTTAGGGCAGCTAAAAGGATGACTAACTTTGCGACGGGAAACTAGACTAGCAGCGACGTAGCGAATGCGAAAAACCGTCGTGGATCGCCGTAACTACTAATTTGCATGCCCGACGCTGGTTTACGAAGCAAACTCCCCCCAGCGGCGGCCGAGGTATTGGATCCTAAGATCCGACAGTGTAATTCAATTACACCTGTCGGATCTTAGGGCTAACTATGCGTAACTGATTCTATGAATCAGTCGCATAGTTAGGAAGACCCTAAAACAGAGATACGACGGCGTATCAGGAGATACGCCGTTGTATCTCTTTTGTGAATCTGGGCCATAGAGAGTGACATTTTTGCCCATTCTTCTTTGCAAAATAGCTTAAGCTCTGTCAGATTGGATGGAGGGCTTCTGTGAACAGCAATTTTCAAGTCTGGCCACAGATTCTCAATTGGATTTAGGTCTGGATTTTGACTGGGCCATTCTAACACATGAATTTGCTTTGATCTAAACCATTCCATTGTAGCTCTGGCTGTATGTTTAGGGTCGTTGTCCTGCTGGAAGGTCAACCTCCGCCCCAGTCTCAAGTCTTTTGCAGACTCTAAGGCCCCATACTCACGACCAAAAATGTCTGCTGAAACTGGTCCGCGGACCAGTTTCAGCGGATATGTTCGTTCGTGTGTAGGCAGTAACGGACAGGATTCCAGCAAACATTCGTCGGCCAGACCGTTTTCCAACGAACAACTGTTTCCTGGTCTTGCTTTAAAACAGTCTGCTGGAATCGTGTCCGTCAGACATGTTCGGTCGTCTGTACACAAAAGCAGCGTACAAAAACCCCGCGCATGCTCAGTCCAAATGAGGAGACGGGAGCGCTCGTTCAGGTAAAACTCGCGTTTGTTTGGGATATGGCACATTCGTCATTAGAAACCTTTTATTCTAGCAAAAGAACAATGTCTTAAAAAGGCGCACTAAACCACAGTTTCTTGCCTCGTTTTATTAATTCTTCTCTTGCTAGAATAACCCCGTTCTCTTGCTGATGCAATTTCAATAGAGTTGTCCCATACTGAAATGTCACATTTCTTGCTTGTGATGTAATCCTTTAATAAGGTTTTCTATGCCAGACGTGTGTTTTGGTTGGTGGTCCTCCATAATTTATAGTAGTAATTTTTGTAAATGAATGTGCATCTATTTATTTATTTTTGTTCTTTCTAGTTATGTCACCATTTTGTTTAATATATTTTTACATGTTTTTTTTTTAAATTGTTTTAATTTTTTTTTTTTTGTGTTTCATTTGAGAATATTGAACCATGTTGGCACACCAAATGTCCCCCCCCCCCCCAAGGAGTGTGTCCTTTGTAAATGACCCATTGTATATTTATTAAAGGTTTGCTGCCTAATAATCCCCACAGTATAACTAACAAACAATAGACATGTTTTCAAATGAAAGCAAAAAGCCTTTTATTTAGGCAAATGTCATCTCAAAAAATAAACAGAACGGCAGCACTAGAATAGATAGCAAACTATATGCAAACTTGCATTTCCAACATGGTGAAGGATAAACTTCCAAGCCTCAGGAGCCAAACCCAAAAATATGAAGCAGCAGCACAGAAACAAAGGAACCCAAACTGTGGTAGTCCAAACAATATGTCCTTTATGTGGAAGGAAATGGAAGGCAGAGAATCAACGTTTCCTCCTCTTTCCAGCCTTCCCTCCAGGCAGCCTTCCAGCGGATCTAACACGGGCTCTTGCAGGTGGGGTCGATGTGGCAGCAGGAGGATGGTGTTCCGCAAGCCGGGCCGGGTCACATAGCCCAGTGTCTGGGGTCAGCAGGCCCTTCTGCATCCACCAAAGGACCTGGTTCATCAGGGCCTTTGCCAGTCTTCTCTGGCCCTCCTCCCCTTCATTCAAATCGTGGGCCAATGAGGCACTGAAGGCCTCTGTGGGGTTGAGGGGGGCCCTCTTGATGGCGCTTGCCTCCTGTATCATGCGGAGGCTTGCCTCCTCCACAGGCCTCAACTGCCTCCTTCGGCCTGATGGCCTCACCTGGGGGGGAGAAGACTGGCTGGTGGTGGTTCTCCTGGCCTGGGGGACCTGCTGCAGGCCACTGGGCCCAGCCTCCTCCTGGCTGCCACTGACCCCGGCCTCCTCCTGGCTGCCACTGACCCCAGCCTCCTCCTGGCTGCCACTGACCCCGGCCTCCTCCTGGCTGACAGAGACGTGAGGATCTGCCACCTCCTGGCTGATCTCTTCTTCCTGTGTGCAAAAAAAAGGACATTTTTTACAATTTCGCTAAATAAAACCACACTCATTTTCATGTTTTTTGTTTAGTATTTTCTGTTCATTATTACTTGAATACACTCTACTTCTGACCCCTGCAGTTGTCATCCCTGACACCTATTTGTCTGTACACCTTTTTTTGTGCTTTTTCCCAGCTTGGCTTTTCTTTTACAATATCAAATCATTAATCCACCAATAATTATTTACGCCAGAAATATAGAGGAAACTACTATACCTCCTCATCGAAGGGTGGCAGATCTGCATCTCTGTCAGCCAGGCCCTCTTCCTCCGACTCTGCAGGGCTGTGGTCATCTGGGGAATGTCCGCTGGAAGGTAGCATGGAGGAAAGGTTGGAAGCAAGACTCGACATCGTTTTCCTGCCTTCCATTTCGTCCCGCAAAAAAGCCATCTGTTTGTAATACCACAGTTTGGGTTCCTTTGCTTGTGTTGCTGCTGCTCCCGATTTTTTGCTTTTATTAGCTTTATATGCTCTTCTGTATGTGCTTCTCAGGTTGGCAAGTTTATCCTTCACCATGTTGGCAGTGCATCCTGACACCCATGTTTGCATATAGTTTGCTAGCTCTTCTAGTGCTGCTGCTCGTACCTCTTTATTGCAATATAACGCGTGTTTTGAATTCCACAGGATGGGCGTGTCCTGATATTTTTGGAGTAAGGCCTCTATAGCTTCCTTGGTTTGTAGTTGGTCCATTTCCCGTTATGAAATATGATATTTCTTTTTGAGTCTACATTCGCAAAACATAAACCAAAGAAAAATAAATATTCAAAAGGATCAGCGTTGACCTTGATATAATATGTGTCTTCAAATTTATTACCTATATCTAATTACAAACACAGTCTCTCTTGTTTAAACAATGATTGGCAGCTCGGCCGCATTGGTTGTACCAAACATTGATTTGCTAGATGCAGAGCCATTGTTAACATTGCAGTAACAATTTTTAAGATAGAAAAATAAACAATGATTACAAATGATAGTATTCATCTAGGCACTCTTTCATGTGTAAATCTCATGCCCCTGACAATGGATGACATAAAAGACACTTCCTAATGACCTCTGTACAACCAACACTTGAACAATACTTTGCCTGATCTGAATACACCATTCAAAAACTTGTCAATGAGGTACAGCATTGTTCACATCTCTATTTTGTGAGTTGTCCAAAAGCATTTGGATACCAAAATAACATTGTGGTACCCCATAGACAGAATAGCTTAAAAAGGGTGCAACCAACAGCCCAAACCCCCATCCCATGTGTCTACATTTTATAGGCCTCTGCTGATCCCATTTTTAATTTCCTTACCTTCCTGTCTCTCGCTCCTCGTTTCTCACGCTCGCCTAATTACCGCGTAAGATGCGTAATCACGGCGTGCACCTTTTAAACACTCCGCGTATTTATTAAACCCCGCCCTCGTCACCTTTGCTAGGCCCCTAATCAATGTGTTTAGGAAATATGGCGTTAACTGTGTATGTTCTGGATGCGCTCGAAGATTCTCTGCGTAACCTACGTAAACACGTTGTTTGCATTCTCTACACTCCGCGTATGTATTAAACGCCGCCCTCTTCTCCGCCCATGGCGTAACAATTCATCTTTTCCCCGCCCATAATCTCTGTGGGAAAGGAAAGATGGCGATGTCACACGAGCGGGCACGATGCTCTCATGCCACAAGTGAAGGGACAGAGGCAGGGACGTCCCGATCAAGGCAAAGAAGATATAAAGCCACTAATATGCGGTTCCAGGAAATGGTGGAGTTAGTTTACATCATGCGAAAGAAGGACTATGATGGTGAATTAGGGCCATACAAGACCCCTAACCGGCGAAAGGCACATATTATGGACAAGGTGGCGAGGAGAATGCAGAGGATGTTTGGGATCACCAGGTCCAAGGAACAGCTGAGGAAACGCTGGTCAGACTTAAAATTGAGGGAGCCACATCAGATGAAGAAGATCCTTAAAATTCTGCGTAAAAGTAAGTAAATATATTTTGGGGTTGGGGGGGGGGTTGATAGTCTGCAATAATGTGTTGCCATGTATATTTCACCATCTGCCTCCTTGGCCTGCTTGTAATTTTAAAGACATGTTGTCATTTATTTTTTATGACATAAATAACTGCATATTTACAAATAGTGTTCTTAGTAAACCACGTAACATCACATAGTTTCTCAGAAAGGCTTGGTTATTCCAGGAACAACACACCTGGACATGGCTCACTGGCCAAAAACTTTGTTTGTAAACATTGTGTAAAAGCTAGTTCTAAAAAATAGAATTAGGAGAATGGGAAAGGCAAACAGGATTCATTCTAAAAACAGTGGTAATAAAGCAGATGTTTTCACATCTGCAATGCACAGCACCTGTGTCTCCCCAAATCAAAAATGGGTTTTGGTAGGGTCTCCCAAAAATACAGTTTAGGGGGGACATCCATGTGTGTCACTTTGCTAAAAAGGGGCAGGATCAGAGCTTGCCATAGAAGTAATTGCAAAATGTAGGTTTGGTGAAAGATAAAAGTAACTAAATGAAAGCCTCTTCTAAGCAATGTGTGCGATTTATGCTCTCCAATATCTGTGTGCTGATGAGTCTACATTTTTTTTCTTGTTATTTAAGGGGAAAGAAGTCGACAGCATTTGGAGGAGGCAGAGAGGGCCAGACAAGGCCAAAATCTTCCATCTCAACATGTGGAGGAGGAGGAGGATGTGGAAGGAGAAGAGGATGTGGAAGGAGAAGAGGATGTGGAAGGACAAGAGGATGTGGAAGGAGAAGAGGATGTGGAAGGAGAAGAGGATGTGGAAGGAGTAGAGGATGTGGAAGGAGAGGAGGAAGGAAGAAAGGATGAAGGAAGAGAGGAGGAAGAAGTAATTTTGGACTTAGAATTTATAGCAGATGAAGGGCAAGTGGCGGAAGAACAATTTGGCGATTTGAAAGAAGGTGGATTGATGGATGAAGGAGGAGTCGAAGATGATGGGGAAGTGGTGGAAGAAGGAGGAGTGATAGAAGATGATGGGGAGGTGGTGGAAGAAGGAGGAGTGATAGAAGATGTCGAAGAGGTGGAAAGGAGAAGCCCATCAGGTCAGTGTCACCCTAGCTTGATTAAAAAAAACATATGTAGATAGGCCTCATCCAAAAATAATTTTGTAAATGACCATTTTTTTTGTTTTTAGGGGAGGAGGATGGTGTGTCAATATTTTCACGTGCAAGTGCTGCTATAATTATTCAACAGGTAATGGAGTGCAGCACTGAAATGCACAATATGCGTGAAAGGATGGTTGTCATGGAACAGAATGTAACAAATGTCCTTTTGGAATGCAGCACGGAAATGGACAATATGCGGCAAAGAATGATGGTCATCGAATCTAATTTCAAAAATATTATTGACATGATGGGCCGTGTCAAAGACTGAAACACCCCCCGCCCATCCCCCGCCCCCACAAACATTTTTACTGTTTTAATAATGAATACGCCAAAATTTGAAGATACACACACAGTGTGCCAACATGTGCTATCTGCCATCACAGAATATCTAGTGTCTGTGCTTTGTGGGTCCAACCCCCTCCTCCATCCTCAAGTAGGAAGGGTTTGCTCCCACAAAACACAGACATTGATCACCCATGATGTCAGATAGCACATGTGGCCATTTGTCTGTTGAACCAATGACATTTGGCGAGTTTGCACTGAATGTGTGTATCTTCAAATTTTGGCGTGTTCCAGTGTGAAAGCACACCATGACTGACTGCTGTTGTGAATTTTTATATTTTTATAATTTTATTTTTTTACTTTTTGACCATGTTGTACATTTTTGGATACTATAAAGTTTAGACCATAAAGAATAAACACTGATAAAAATTCAAAATATATATATATAGAATTATAAATCTCTCTAATCACTGAATTTAGTGAAGTCGAGATTTGACTCCTAAATCTCCACAACAAATATTCGTATTTAAAAACACACCAAAAAATTAAAAAAAATTAAAAAAATTAAAAAAAAATTATAGGTTTTTGGGCATAAAAAATATGCCGAGAAGAAAAAATACAAAGGCGGTAAACACCCCACCAAAAATATTCTATATATATATATATATATATATATATATATATATATGTAAACAATAAATCAAACTATATTTGATAAACAAAACTGTGAACTTGTTAAAAAATGTATAATCTTCATACTATTTTTTGTTGAATTACCTGAAAAAAAAAAAAAATAAGAAAATTATTGTAGACTCCTAAGTACAAAAGCAGGGAGTAATGAAAAAAAATATAAACTAATTTTTGGGGTCATGAACAAGCAAAAATTAAAAAAATTGACCTACAAATTTTCTAATGGAGTTGCTTCTTATTTCTAGACTCAATACCCTGTTTGTAGATGAGTGAATACTGTGCAAAATGTGGTTAATTACTAAAAGTGGAGAAATCAATTATGCAGTAAAATGGCAGAAGTTAGTTAGAGAACCAGGAAGACAGATAAAAAGAGAAAAAGCATTAATGACAAACAACTGTATAAAGTCCAATGGTCTAATTATTTATTATTTGTGAGAATATTCCTTTCTTTGGGGGCCGAATTAGAAAGAAATATGATCTGGCATAGCAATGGCCCCCCGACCCATGAAGTACTCAACATATTTGTCGCGTACCTCACGAGCTGATTGGGGGGCCAAGCCAGCGCGACCAGTGTCCAGCCCGGGAAGGGGATCTGAGGGTAGTCTTGCCTCAGAACCGATGTCGGGTAGGTACGTCTGGGAGTGCCTGCGTAAAAAGTTGTGCAAAATGCAGCAGGCAAATACAACGGTGTCCAATTTATATTCCGCCAGATGTATCGATGTCCTGAACAGGCGGAACCGGTTGGTGAGTATCCCAAAGGCATTCTCGACTACCCTCCGAGCCCTGGCCAACCGAAAATTAAACACACTCCTCTCTGAGGTGAGGGTCCTCTGGGGAAAAGGCCGCATGAGGTGAGGACCAAGCCCGAAAGCCTCGTCCGCTAGGAACACAAACGGAAGTCCTTCCACATTCTCTTCATCTGGTGGCAATGCCAGACCACCAGCTTGGAGACGATCATAGAAATCAGTCCGTGCGAACACTCCCCCATCAGACATCCGGCCATTCTTCCCCACGTCCACATATAGAAACTCATACTGTGCCGACACCACCGCCATCAACACAATACTATGATAACCCTTGTAATTATAATAGTAGGACCCCGAGTGGGGTGGGGGCACAATGCGGACGTGTTTCCCATCTATTGCTCCACCGCAGTTTGGAAAATCCCACCGCTGGGCAAATTGGGAAGCCACAGACTGCCATTCCTGTGGTGTGTAGGGTAGCTGTGGGGACAAACAAAAAAAGAGATTTAGTACTTTGGCACAAAAACATCCTACAAGCATCCTTGTGAAAATTCACAGTATTAAAATTGCATTTGAAAAATGTGCATGGAGAATTTGGGGAATGAAATATATAGGGCCACTTAATTAAGAGACTCCACAGCCCTCTGATGGGGACTAAAAAAGTTTGAAGGGGGGGGGGGGGACACAAAAACCAAAAATTAGAGTTTTAAAAAATGGAAAGGTGGGTTTGTCCCTAGGATAGCATGCTAGACAGGTTAATATTGGGTAAGGGACAAATATGCAGGTAGGTCAAGAATAAAACAGGTAAAGCTTATATCAACATGCATAGGGAGAAAAGGGAACGTTAGTTAAACACACAGCATATCTGGGAAATTAAAAATAAAGTTAGTTGGCCACATTATTACAGCCAGGAAACTTACCTTAATATACTCCTCATGCAGAACTTTAATGATGGCAGCACACGTGTCCGGTATGATGACCCCAAGCGCCTGCGGAGAGATGCCTGTCGAGAACTTGAGGTCCTGCAGGCTCCTCCCAGTCGCCAGGTACCGCAACGTGGCAATAAGCCTCTGCTCGGCCGTGATGGCTTGGCGCATCACAGTGTCCTGCCTCGTGATATAGGGGGACAGAAGTTCCAGCAGACTGTTGAATACGGGGTCCGTCATGCGGAGAAAATTCCTAAAGTCATTAGGATTATTCTCCTGGAGTTCCCTAAGCAGAGGCATATGTGAGAACTGGTCACGCTGGCGCAACCAATTCTTGGTCCAGAAACGCCTCCGCCCCCTCTTTCTGGCCAAAGTACTGGAAAAATGAACATATCCAGCAGCCATCCCATAAACAGCACCAACTCGCGAAAATTGACGCTGCTGCTCCATCATGGCTTCAAACCGGCCGGCTGGTCAGTCAAGAACACACTCAAACAGAAAGCACTCGCAAATCCAGCACTACCTGCGACAAACGCGTGACAAACAGATACGAGCGCACAGGATGCAACTGCAAAAGCAGAAACAACCTGCTAGCCTATAGCCGAATGACAACTACATTACCGCAAGCACACACACTGAACCCGTGAATACACGCTGTCAAAGCCTGGAGACCGAGAAGCGCGAATCAGCTCTAACCAAACCTTCACTAACACGAGCAAACCCGTAACTAGCAAAAGAGGAACAGAGGACGGCGCCATTAAGTTTGGTCTTCCCCTTTATAGTGACGTCGTACGTAGTTTACGTGCATGCGTTCCGGTACGACGGTAATTTGGTCCGCTGGTGTGTACAAGCCAGCGGAACCAAACAAAAATCAGCCTTGTACGCCGGAAACTGTCCGGCAGACAGTTTTCAGCGCACAGATCCGGTCGTGAGTACAAGGCCTAACAGGTTTTCTTCTTATGCCGCGTACAGACGGTCGTTTTTTCTGATGAAAAAAAAAACGTTGTTTTAAAAACGTCATTTAAAATGACAGTGTGTGGGGAAAACGTTGTTTTTTGTCTTCTGAAAAACGACAAAAAAAATTTGAGCATGCTTCCATTTTTTTATGTCGTTTTTCAAAACGTAGTTATTTGTGTCATAAAAAATCACCGTGTGTAGCTAAAACGACGTTTAAAACTACGTTTTTAAACCCGCGCATGCTCAGAAGCAAGTTATGAAGCGAGCTTCAATGGAAAAGAGTGCTGAACGTAACCCCACTTTGCTAGAGCATTTTGAAAAAACGATGGTGTGTAGGCAACGTTTTTTAAAATGAAGTTTCAAAAACGTTGTTTTATTTCATGATTTAAAACGTCGTTTTATTTCATCACAAAAAATGACCGTGTGTACGCGGCATAAGATTACCCTGTATTTGGCTCCATCCATCTTCCCATCAACTCTGACCAGCTTCCCTGTCCCTGCTGAAGAAAAGCATCTCCACAATATAATGCTGCCACCAACATGTTTTACCCGTGGGGATAGTGTGTTTAGGGTGATGTGCAGGGTTCGTTTTCTGCCACACATAGGGTTTAGCTTTTGGGCCAAAAAGTTAAATTTTGTTCTCATCTGACCAGAGCACCTTCTTCCACATGTTTGCTGTGTCCCCCTCATGGCTTCTCACAGACTGCAAACAGGACTTCTTATGGCTTTCTTTCAACAATGGCTTTCTTCTTGTCACTCTTCCATAAAGACCAGTTTTGTGGAGTGCACAACTAATAGTTGTCCTGTGGGCAGACTCTCCCACCTGAGCTGTGGATCTTTGCAGCTCCTCCAGAGCTACCAAGGGCCTCTTGGCTGCTTCTCCGATTAATGCTCTTCTTGCTCCAGCCTGTCAGTTTAGTCATTTAAGAGCAAGCGTGCAATTTTGTGCGTCGGAATTGTCTATACACGCTCGGAATTTACAAGAAAGGATATTGTTGTTGGAAAATTTGAGATCCAGTTCTCAAATTTTTGTTGTCGGAAATTCCGACAGCAAATGTTCGATGGAGCTACACACGGTTGGAATTTCCGGCAACAAGCTCCCATCAAACATTTGTTGTTGAAAATTCTGAGCGTGTGTACGTGGCATTAGAGTGTATTTAATTTAATTTATCCTGGTGAACAGCCAAGCTGTTTGCTTTGACCACATGTTCACAAAGTTAAATAAAAGTTAAGCCTCGTACACATGACTGGGAAAACTGCCAGGAGAGCATTTGGCCGGGAATCCCAGCCGTGTGTATGCTCCCTAGCAGTTTTCCGATCAGGAAAACAGCCGGGAATCCAGATGGGAAAATAGAGAACCTGGCTCGCTATTTTCTCGTTGGGATTCCCGGCAGAGTGTTTCCTGCCAAGAAAACTGGTTGTCTGTATGCTTAACTGTCCGAAGGTAAACCCGCGCATGCTCGATAAGCCTTCGACGCATGCGAGGTAGCAAACATGGCATAGTGTAGGGTTTAGCAAGATGGCAGCGACGGGTACAGGGCCTTAAAGTGAAAAATGAAATAAAAAAAAAATACAACTTTTTTCATCTTCTTTATTCTGATTCTGGATTCTCTTCTTTATTGAAAAACAAAATTGTGTTTCTAGCAACCTCCCCACTCCCTCTCTAATTTAGAAACTGCCTTGATACTGGGGTTTCCGGATTAATAATGATTGAATCTCTGGTGATTCTTTATAGTACCCAGAGCATGGGATTCTGGGAGAGCCACAGTCTCCAGTTCTTATGCAGTCATTCATCTCATACGTTCAGCAAAAAGTCTATAAGCTAAAAGCTTCTGAGATTCTAGGAAAAAGCCTAAGCTTTTCAATGTTAGTTTTCAAAAAAGTGCTTTTGGCCAGCTAGAGCAAATTCATTTGAATCGACTTAAACCCCTTTCAATTCTCATCACGGTCCTGAAACCCACCAGTTTGTCTGTTGTTAGCAAGACCCCTTAGTAAAGGAAAGGATCTGGCCTCTGGGCACAAAATAATTTTCTTCCTTCTCTGTTGGGTAGTAAGATCTAATAAAGAGAATTTACTAAAGCAGGAACAAAAAAGCGTGTGGGATGATGACCAAAGACACGCAGTGTTGAATCCCACTCTACTGTGGCTACTTCCTTCTTTTTTAAATTTCATCGGAAAATTAGAAATGGGGATTTGAAGAGCCCAGATACTGCTGGGAGAGCTAAAATATTTATATTCCTCTCTCAAACAATGCACGGTTAGTTAGGCTGTTTGCCTTAGTGATGTCTGCCGCAGAAAAGCTCATTAATTGTATTCCAACGGGATTAATTATTGAAAGAACAAGGAAGGGGCTTCTATCAGTGCGTGCGCTTTCATTCCCCTTGTTCCGCCCTCTCCCTTGATTTCTCTCTCTCTGTATCTAGTTTGGCTTTGGTTTCTCTCTACTATCTTCTCTGAGCATGCTCCCTGCAGAAGACAGTTTGACTGATTTAAGAGCTGCGAGTTAACTCTTTTGCGGCTGCATACACCTGCAATGCAGATAATGTACAGGCACTGGAATTAAGCCTTGGAGACACACTGCTATTAAATAAAGTGCTGCAGAATTGTTCAATGCTGATTTACCAGTCACAGACTTAAAGAAGACCTCTGATCAAACGAAGAAGCAGAGTGTTGTTTTAAGTTTAACAAGGCATTTTTGAAATCCCTAAATATATATTTCACGTTTCCGATTACTTCTTATTTTAGAAAGAGGCTTCTATATTCCATTTAGTTTGTGATATCCTTAGGGAACTTGTCACAATCGACAAAGTATGAGCTTACTATTGCAGAACTGATTTTTTTTAAGGTACAAGTTTAGTGGTTAAACCTTATCCTTATCAAAGTGTAAAGCCTCGTACACACGATTGGATATTACGTCCGTTTGTACGCTCCATCAGACAATTGTTGTCGGATTTTCCGCAGACAAATGTTGGATAGCACGCTTTTAAATTTTCCGTGGACAACAGTCTGTTGTCGGATTTTCCGATTGTGTGTACAAAAGTACAAACACGCATGCTCAGAAGCAATGCTCACCAAACACAACATTAGCAGAAATTTCCCAAAGGGTGGTGCTAAAGAGCTGAAAAACCACGTAGTACGTAACTACATTCTTGTTTGTTGGCCGACAATTGTGTGCCGTTATTATGCAAGACAAGTTCCTGGCTAACGACCTTCCGCCAAAAGTCTTTGTCTGCGGAAAATCCGACCGTGACGTAGGAGGCTTTACTCCTGCACTGAAGAAACTGACCGCACCAAATTCTGCACACAAAATACCTTACTGATGATTCAACAGAGATAAATCCCAAACTCTTGAACATTTTTACATAAAGCATGCTGGGCAAAATGTAAATAAAGTAGTATGTGAGGTGCTCTATCAGGACTAGAAAAATAAATATTCTCCTTTGCAATAAATGTGAATCGTGTTGTGCCAGTGCAATGGGAATACGATTTAAAAGGGTAACTCCTCTTTCGCGGAGAAAAAATTTGCAAATAAAAAATAATATATCGTATACAATTGCGACACAAGTCATATTGTAATTGAATGTTATTAAAAATTACCTTTTCTTTTCAATTTGCAGCTCTGTAATTTCCTGTAAAATGCAATATGGCTACCTGGAGGAGTTCTGTACATAGTTACATAGTCAGTAAGGCCTCGTACACACGACCGAGTTTCTCGGCAAAAACTTGCTGGGAGATATTTTTTTGCTGAGGAAACCGGTCGTGTGTACATTTTCGTAGAGGAAACTGTCGAGAAACTCGACGAGCCAAAAAGAAAGCATGTTCTCTATTTCCTAGACGGGAATGGAGAAAATTGTCTTGTTGAGTTTCTCGACGGCTTCACAAGGAACTTGACGAGCAAAACGTTGTGTTTCGCCCGTCGAGTTTCTCGGTCGTGTGTACGAGGCCTCAGGCTAAAAAAAAAGACAATAGTTCATCTAGTTCAACCTGTGTAGGGGCATGTATCAGTGTCCATGCAGAATGTGTACAGAACGCCCCCCCAGAGACATAATTTCCTGCTTGTGTGATTGGCTCACTGATTTTCCCAGAAGTGTGTCTTAAGATACAAGTCAAATTTCAGGCATCCCCTGCAACAAAAATGAAATTTTTGGTGAGATACTCCCAATTGGAAATGTTTAAAGGGATGCAGACCCTGCAATTTTCCTAATTAGATCCCTGCAGGTGCAGCAGCTAGTTGATAGTTTTAAACTAATCCCATTAAATTCACATACCGCATGGACACAGACAAAGGTAGAAATCTGCAACACAGTTTGTTAAAATCCCTGCAATGTACATAGATCACCCAGAGGGAAATGTTTTTTTTTTTTTTCAACAAAAGTGAAAGAAAAGCCTATCTATGACTATTCTTAAAAATTTCCCCCCCCCCTCCCCCTACCTATCCTGCCTAACAGATATAAAAAAAATATGTGTGCACTTAACTATTTTTAATCCGTGCTGGTCCGGTCACATGATCCTGAAGCTCCAGCTCCTCTGTGTCAGTCAGCAAGTGATGCAGGGGAGTGGAAGGAGCTCCAACAAGGGCTAGGCTATGGGAGTCTTTGGGTGACATCCCGTCTCCTGAAATTCACAGCCGTTGTCACGCACATTTTTTACACAGAGCTGCAGGATCATGTGATCGGATGGGAGCAGATTAAAATTGGTAAGTACACAGATCTTATTTTATACAGATCAGACAGGCTAGGTTAGAGGAAGGGGGAAGGAACATTTTTAAGAATAGCTAAATTACTATAATAGCTAAAAATTCTGTGCGGAGCCAGGACAGGTGAGTACGAAACTTGTTAGGTGTGATTAGAGAGGGTATTGAAGCTTACTAATGCCTTGTACACACGGTCAGACTTTTGACCGTGCAAAAGTTTGCAGTGAGTCCGTCGGAATTTCCGACGGAAAGAAAGAGAACAAGTTCTCTATCTAAGGTCCGTCGGACTTCCGACAAAAAAAGTCAGATGGAGGCTACACACGGCCGGACTATCTAAGAAAAAAAGTCAGTTGGACACGAGGCAGAAGCATGACTCCACTAAAATCAGACTTACAGTTTAAAGCCCAATTAAACTTATGTTTTAAAATAGCTAGAAATACTATATTTGTGCATCAAAACAAAAGTGTGTAAAATCTTACGATTTATTTTTGTAAGAAAGCAGCCACTGCCTGATAAAATATCCTGTTTCTGCCAGCATGCTGCACAAAAGAGTGATGTGTGGAAGTAGTGCAGCAGTCCAACATGCCCCCTGTTTGACATAACTAGAGCTGTGCAATCAACAACACTCATTATCCCTGCTGATTGCAGAGCTCTACCTCTGGTTCCCAGGTCAGCTCACTACAGGGAGGGAATTAATTCCACACAGGAACATGCAGGCCCGGATTTATTCCCTTTGCTACCCCAAGGCTTCAATGCCGTCCCCGTCTGCACAGGGGGGGACATTATTTGCGGGGGGACTTTTTAGGCAGGACACTGGGAAGCAGGGGGGGTGCTTCTGTCGAATATGACATTGAGAGGCGGGGGGTGCTGCTGCAGAAAATGACATTGAGAACCGGGGGGTGGGGGGATGTTGCTGCCAAAAATTACATTGGTCATTGGGGGGTGCTGCTGCCGAAAATGACATTGAGATGGCCTCCTCTTCCCTCTGTTTTCTCTCCTCTCACCATCCGTGACATGAGGGGAGGGACTCCCGAAATGAAAGTGTCCTCTCCTCTCAGCTGCAGTGCCGCCCCTGCACCCACTGCCGCCCCGAGGCCTGGCCTTGTTGGCCTTGTCTGGAATCCGGCCCTGGGAACATGTGCCTAGGCCATGTCAGCCAACTGGAGTAGGAGGGCAGCACAAGACAGTAAACCTAGTGGTTGGAAATATAAATCCAGCCCTGGTCTGGCTTCAGATAATTTACCTGGTCTACATTCATACATGTGTGTGCTTCTGGGGAAAAGGACAACCAACTATATTGAGTTGGTGGGGGCAGTGCTCAGTCCAACTCCATGAGCTAACCAGCTAGGGCAATAAGGTAAACTAGAAAATGCATTTCCTGAAGAAAATGTGTGGAAATGCTGAATAGCTGAATTGCTGAAGCTAACTGGATGAAAAGCTTAAATCCGTAAGAAAAAGTTGAAGTAGTGAGAATATTTGAAAAAGTAGGAAAAGCTGAAAAGCTTTTTTTTTAAAAAGCGGACACTAAACTGAATTGCTGGCTTTAACATTTTGCAAAGAATAAGCCCAATACACACTCTGTTTAATTGATAAAATTATAATAATTTGCCATTATTTTCATTACCCGGAACAGGAGCACTGACAAAAAACATGTTTTGCTATGGCTATATGCAGAAAGAAAAGCTTTTATTCACAACGGTTGTCTGTCCTTTTGAACCACCAACTGAGCTTGTCTTCTTATGGCCTCGTACACACGACCAATTTCCTCAGCAAAATCCATCAAGAAAAATTCTGCCAGAGAATTTTTGCCGAGGAAAACGGTTGTGTATATGTTTTTCGTCAAGAAAACTGTCGTGGATCTCGACGAGAAAAAAACATTCTCTTTTTTCTCGTCGGGAGTCTCAATTTCCTCGTCGTGTTTCTCGTCGGCTGGTTTACAACGAGAAACACGTTCGTGTGTATGCTTAGAAACCCATGCATGCTCAGAATAAAGTATGAGATGGGAGCGCACCTTCGGTAAAAGTAGCGTTTGTAATGGAGATAGCACATTTGTCACGCTGTAACAGACTGAAAAGCGCGAATCATCTCTCACCAAACTTTTACTTAACACGCAGTAACATGAGATTAGCAAAAGTAGCCCCAAGGGTGTTGCCAGTGGAATCGAACTTCCCCTTTATAGTGGCGTCATTCGTGTTGTACGTCACCGTGTTTGAGAACCACAAGATTTTGTCTTGACAGTGTGTATGCAAAGAAAGCTTGACAAGATTCTCGACAAGCATGACAAGAAACTCGTCGAGCAAAAAGATGTATCTTTTATGACGAGATTCTCCATCGTGTGTACGAGGCCTGTGAAGAGAAAATTGCCCTGACGATTGCAAAGCTTCCATCAACACTATAATATGTAACATTAATACAGTATTAAAGGGTTACACACAATCTAGAGTGCAGGACCTTTTAGCTTTGCAAACACTTAACTATACCTTTTTTGGCAAACTTTTTATTGAAGCAGATAAAATTGTAAATAATATTAATAATATCTCTTGTCCTTTTATACTGGTTCGGGCATTAAATTATCCATTATGGCCAGTGGGAATGTCTAAAGTGTATGTAAACTCTAAAGCCACGTACACACGATTTTTAATGTCCTAGAAAAAAACGTTTTTTTCAACGTGATTCTTGTCAAGCCTGCCTTCCATACACACGATCGTGAAAAAAAAATGCTTGTGCAAAGCGCGATGATATACAATACGTACGACAGCACTATAAAGGGAAAGTTCCATTCAGATGGCGCCACCCTTTGGGCTGCTTTTGCTGATTTTGTGTTAGTAAAAGTTTGGTTAGAGACGATTTGCGCTTTTAAGTCTTTGTACTTTTCAGTCTGTTACAGCGTGACGAATGTGCTATCCCCATTACAAATGCTAGTTTTACCAGAACGAGAGCTCCCGTCTCATAACTTGCTCCTGAGCATCGTGTTTTTTTTAGAGCATGTTCTAAATTTTTAATGGACATTTTTCACGTCGAGAAAAATTCCCTGGAGCCTACACACGATTTTCAAAAATGGAATTTTTCACGTCGTGTGTACGCGGCATAACAATGAAGCTTTCTTATTTTTCTCCCCGATAATCTGTTAAATATATATTTTCCGCCTCCCTCTAGATAAACTGTGGGCATAGAATTGGGTATATGGGATTGTATGAGATATATATATATATATATATATATATATATATATATATATATATACAGTATATATATATTTATTTATGGTTGAACTAGATGGACTTGTGTCTTTTTTCAACCTGACTAACTATGTAACTATGTATATAGTTGAAAGTGTTTTATTACAATGGATATAGAAAAGAACCACCCCCTTTAAAAAAATCACATTTTGTTGCTTTGCAGCCTGATATGGAGACAGACACAGTTTTTGTTTCATCCAGCTGTATTTACTCAGTGCAACTTATAACATCCAAGTGAAAGATATAACGCCAGCATGTCATAATAATAAAAAAAAAAAGATTCGAAACCAGAATCACTTTGGAGTTAGAAAAAGGATCACCCCCTTGAGTCAGTATTTTGTTGAACCCATTTTGCTTTAATTATAGCCCTTAGTCTGTTGGGATTTGACAAAGCACTTACGCCGACATATCTCAAGATGCGCCGCCGTATCTGTGCGCCGTGCCCACAATCTGAGATACGCCTAAAAATAGGCTTCCTACGACCGACGTAACTTGCCTACGCCGTCGTATCGTGGGCGCATATTTATGCTGGGCGCATTTTCCGCTCCCATTTTCTATGCACATATGCAAATTACGGAGATACGTCGATTCACGAACGTAGTTGCGCCTGGCGCATAATATACGCGGTTTGCGTAAGTCGTACGTCCGGCGTTAAGTTATTCCCCATATAGGAGGCGCAACTCATGCTAAGGTATGGACCAGGGAATACAAGCCGTCGTATCTTTTGTCGTTTACATTGTACGTGAATATGGCTAGGCGTAGGTTACGTTCACGTCGTAGGCCGTGATTCGACGTATCTTCGGCTGATGTTTCGACGTGATTCTGCGCATGCGCACTGGGATGCGACCACGGGACGGCGCATGCACCATTCATTTTAAGTACTTCTATGGCGCTTGGCCCATCATTTGCATGGGGTCACGCCTCCTTAGCATGGCTCACGCCCATTTCCACCTACGCTGGCTTACGCCGAGGAAACCCAGCGTAGATTTGAGAGCGTGTGGGAGCACTGGCTTCCTGAATACTGTGCTTGCCTCTGTGCGCTGCGTCGGCATAGCGTATATTAGATACGCTACGCCCACATAAATATGCGCCGATGTATGTGAATCCAAGCCATAGACTTTGCAATATTTGCCCACTCTTCTTTGCAGAACTGCTCAAGTTCAGTTGAATTTGATGATGACCGTTTGTGGACTGCAGTCTTCATTCTAAGTCATTCCACAGATTTTCAATGGGGTTTAAGTCTGGGTTCTGACTAGGCCATGCAAGGACATTCACATTTTTCTCCTTTAACCACTGTGTGTTTGGCTGAAGAACAACTAAAATGCGGTAGAAAGGTCTTTTCCTATCATTCTTCTATGTAATGTCTTGGTACACAAATAAAGCAATTTAATGGTTTTGGCATTGTTATTCCATTCAGAAGTGCCTGTGCATAGAGAGCCCTTTAGTCATCCTAGATAGCAGCTGTGATGTACTTTATCTCCTTTCATTTGACCTTCTTTCACCCCTCATGCCGCGTACAGACGGTCATTTTTTGTGATTAAAATAAAATTGTTTTTTTGTGATGAAAAAAAACAACGTTTTTTAAACTTAATTTTAAAAAACTACGTAGCATACACACCATCGTTTTTTCCAACGTTCAGCACGTACGACGGCACTCTGTTCCATTCAAACTCGCGTCCTAACTTGCTTCTGAGCATGCGCGGGTTTAAAAACATTGTTTTAAACGTCGTTTTTGCTACACACGGTCATTTTTTATGACACAAAAAACAACGTTTTGAAAAACGACATAAAAAATTGAAGCATGCTCGAATTTTTTTTTGGTCGTTTTTCAGAAGACATAAAACAAAGTTTTCCCCACACACGGTCATTTTAAATGACGTTTTTAAAAATGTTGTTTTTTTTCATCACAAAAAACGACCGTGTGTACGCGGCATCATTTGCAAGTAGCTGGAATTGCAAGCCATCCAAGCAATCAGCAAAGGAGAGGTACTGTCACTTTATCCAGGCAGAATGAAGACATACAGACTGGGAAAAAAAAGACTTGTAGGGGAAAATTTTATATTTACACAGAGTTTTTACAGCTGCTATCTGTGGATTGCTAGACAACTAATGAATGAAAGAGAGCCAAAAATGGCATACAAAAGCCTCTATGTATAAGTACAGTTAAAGCGAATAGAAAAATGAATAGACATAGTCATATTAAAACAGTGCATTTGGACAAGTAGATGGTTCTTGTCTGCACTGAAGCAACAGATTCTCCTTCAAAAGAACTTGTATGAACAAGCCCTTAAAGTGGTCTTCTATACATTCTTATAAATAAAGCTATGTCAACAGACTTGCTGGGTTTAATAAAGAACGAGTGATAGAATAGCATTCTCCGGGCCAAGTGTGCAAAGTTTTTTGTCCGTTAAATGTCAGTCTTGTCATAGACACAGTGAGGCAGGGGCACAGTGAGGCATGGGCACAGTGAGGCATGGGCACAGTGAGGCATGGACCTTAGGCTTATACTCGAGTCAATACGTTTTTTCCATTTCTTTGTGGTAAAATTAGGTGCCTCGGCTTATATTCGGGTCAGCTTATACTCGAGTATATACGGTAACTTAAAAGGTGGTATCCTGCTTTAAATAGGTACATGTATGTGAGGGTTACCTCATTGACACAACTTGTTATTAACAAGATAACTTTGAATTAGATAAATCTGCTATTCTTTTTCAACTTTATCAGACATCTCCCAGAAGACTGCGCTAATGGTCCAGACAAGCGCGTTCTTCATTTCCTATTAAAACTGTTTATAAAACAGCATCTAAAGCTACCATTAAACAGAAACATTAATTACCTTATACAATATAGAGGTTGATTTACTAAAGGCAAATATACTGTGCACTGCAAGTGCACTTTGAAGTGCATTTGACCTAGATCTGAGGGGAAGCTCTGAAATGAGGGGAAGCTCTGCTGATTTCTATCATCCAATCATGTACAAGCAAAAATGCTGTTTTTTATTTTCCTTGCATGTGAGAATTTACCTAATTTTTGACGTTCTGTAGCAAGTGCACTTACAGTGCACAGTATATTTTCCTTTAGTGAATAAACTCTATTGTCCGTACTATGGGGTTGATTTATTAAATGTAAATAGTCTGTGCACTGCAAGTGCAGTTGCTCTGCATCTGAGGGGAAAATGCAAGTGAAAAAAAATATATATTTTGGCTTGCACATGATTGGATCTAGAGCAGGCATGTCAAAAGTTCCGGTTTTAGACGGCCCGCCTGGTAATTTTGACAAATATATCTTTTGTAGCCCCCAACATATCCCAGAGCGCCGGGGGCCACAAAAGATAGGTATGCTGGCTGCCTTGGAGGGGGTGAGACGAGTGCCATACAGAAGTATTTCCTCCCTGTCTCCTCAAGGCTGCAGATGGACATGAATCAAGTTGCACTGATGGCAATGGTGAGTCTGCATTCATGTCAATGTGGGTGCTGCATTCATGGCAATGGAGTGGGTGTTGCATTCATGGCAATGGAGTGGGTGCTGCATTCATGGCAATGGAGTGGGTAATGCTTTCATGGCAATGGAGTGGGTGCTGCAGTCATGGCAATGGAGTGGGTGCTGAATTCATGGCAATACGGTGGTTGCTGCGTTCATGCCAATACGGTGGGTGCTGCGTTCATGGCAATACGGTGGGTGCTGCGTTCATGGCAATACGGTGGGTGATGCATTCATGGCAATATGGTGGGTGCTGAATTCATGGCAATACGGTGGGTGGTGCCTTCATGGCAATACGGTGGGTGGTGCATTCATGGCAATACGGTGGGTGGTGCATTCATGGCAATACGGTGGGTGCTCGATTCATGGCAATACGGTGGGTGCTCGATTCATGGCAATACAGTGGGTGCTGCATTCATGGCAATACAGTGGGTGCTGCATTCATGGCACTTGTGAGACTGCAGATGGGCACTGATTAGGCTGCATTAATGGGCACTGACCCATATTTTGCTTCACAGTTCTTTATTTAAAATGTAAGATTTCTTCCTGAAATTTCCTTTTTAAAGTTAAGGTACGTGTTATAAGCCGATGAATACCGTATGTGGATGGCCATGGCGGGATGTACCTGGCCATCCACATGTTGCCCCCTTCCCTGGTGGTCCTGGCGGCTTCCCTATGGTCTAGTGTGGGCATCCGAGCTGATAAACAATCAGCACAAACCCCCCCTGTCAGGAGAGCCGCCGATCGGCTCTCCTCTATTTGCGTCTATCAGACGCGAGTGAGGAAGAGCCGATCAACGGCTCTTCCTGTTTACATCATTATCAGCTGTGATTGGACACGGCTGATCACGTGGTAAAGAGCCTCCGCCGGAGGCTCTTTACATATGCAGGGTGTCAGACTGACACCCAGCATCACCGATCACCACTCTGCGCGCCCCCACGGGCGCGGGCCGGCATGTTATTTTGCTGGACGTCAATAGACGTCCAGTCAGGATTTCAAAACCACTTCCCGGATGTCAATTATCTATTGGCCGGGCGGGAAGTGGTTGAATAACAAACATGTTATACTTACTTCCACTGTGCAGTTCGTTTTGCACAGAGTGGCCCTAATCCTCCTGTTCTGGGGTCCCATGGCGGTTGTCTCGGCTCCTCCCTGCAAGAGCTAACCCTCCTCTGGGAAGCTCTCTCCCAAGGGGGTTAGCTTGTGGGCACGCTCTCGTATGATACAGTCGGCGGCCATAGCCGCCGAGTGTATCACTCGGCCCCGCCCCCGGTGCACCACGTCATTGATTTGATTAACAGCAGCGGGAGCCAATGGCTGCGCTGCTATCAATCATCCAATGAAGAGCCACCTCAAGCTGGGGGAAAGCATCGTGGGATTGCGCCCACAGAGATTCGGGGCTCAGGTAAGTAAAACGGGGGGCTGGGGGGCTGGAGAGTGCAAGGTGTTTTTTCACCTTAATGCATAGGACACATTAAGGTGAAAAACACAAACCCATACAACCCCTTGAAGGATGGCCCTGGCTGTGGGGGGCATTGCATAAAGTTTAGAAACTCTCCTTGCATCTGCTGTAATAAATGATGAAAGGTGAATTGCTAGCCTAAAAATGTAGGTGGGTCTGATGGTAGGTAGCAAATGAAGCTACAACCAGCTGATGGACAGGTTGCAGCCATCTACAAATACAGTACTTACTTCCCCATTCCTTGTTTTTATTGTTACATCTTTATTGGCAGCGAAGAATGGTATCTGATTAATACCCTTAGCAGGTCTTGGATAATCAGATGTTTTTACTGTTCTTATGGCTGGGACAAACCTGAAAACCATACTGGGCTGGGTACCCACAGTTTATCTGTGATCTGTGCAGATTTTGTTGTCAATTGCAGGTTATTAGTCTGTTTGTTATTGGTGTAGGAATGAGTATGCCATGGGAATCAATAAAGCAGTGGCCTTGCCCTTTCAACTAATAACAGTCTTAGGGGGTTATTTACAAAAGGCAAATCCACTTTGCACTACAAATGCAAACTACGAATGCAGAAAAGGTCACTTGAAATTGTACTGAAAGTGCACTTGGAAGTGCAGTCGCTGTAAATCTGAGGGGAAGATCTGAAATGAGGGGCAGCTCTGCTGATTTTATCATCCAATCATGTGCAAGCTAAAATGCTGTTTTTTATTTTTCTTGCATGTCCCCCTCAGATCTACAGCGACTGCACTTCCAAGTGCACTTTGCACTTGTAGTTTGCACTTGTAGTGAAAAGTGGATTTGCCTTTAGTAAATGACATATTCATGGCATGAGAGATACGATTATAACACTGGCTAGCTTTTTTTGCATTTTTAACCACTTGCTGATCAACTCCTATAGGTATACGGCAGCAATGTGGCTCCATCCCACAAATTGTCGTACCCGTACAGCGGCTCCTTTAACCACTTAAGACCCAGACCATTATGCAGGTTAAGGACATTGCCCCTTTTTGCGATTCGGCACTACGTCACTTTAACTGACAATTGCTCAGTCATGCGACGTGGCTCCCAAACGAAATTGGCTTCCTTTTTTTCCACACAAATAGAGCTTTCTTTTGGTGGTATTTGATCACCTCTGCGGGTTTTATTTTTTGCGCTATAAACAAAAATACAGCGACAATTTAAAAAAAAATATATAAAAAAACATTTTTTTCCTCAGTTTAGGCCAATACGTATTCTTCTACCTATTTTTGGTAAAAAAAAAATCGCAATAAGCGTTTATCGATTGGTTTGCGCAAAATTTATAGCGTTTACAAAATAGAGGACAGTTTTATTGATTTTTACTAATCGCAGCGATTAGCGATTTTTTTCGTGGCTGCGACATTATGGCGGACACATCGGACAATTTTGACACATTTTTGGGACCATTGTCATTTTCACAGCAAAAAGTGCTATAAAAATGCATTGATTACTGTGAAAATGACAATTGCAGTTTAGGAGTTAACCACTAGGGGGCACTGTAGGGGTTAAGTGTGACCTCATATGTGTTTCTAACTGTAGGGGGGCGGGGCTGGATGTGTGTCGTCAGTGATCGTCTTTCCCTATATCAGGGAACAGACGATCACTGACACTGCCACAATGAAGAACGGGGAAGGTTCTTCAGCTCGGGTGACCGATCGCGGGACACCGGCGGCGATCGGGTCACGGTGCTTTGGATCGACTGGGCCTTAAAGAGACACGTACAGGTATGTGATTGTGCCCAGCCGTGCCATTCTGCCGACGTATATCGTCGGTAGGGGGTCCTTAAGTGGTCAAGAACCATAGCCACCCGCGATCACGGGGACCAGAGCCAGAATGGAGATTTGTGTATGTAAATCTGCTGTTCATAGTAATTATAAACAGCGATACTTTAACCACTTGCCGATCGCGCGCCATTGTTATACGTTGGCTGTTTGAAGAGGAATATCCGTGTTATGGCAGCAGCTAGCTACCATAACTCCAGTATCCTCTTCAAGAGCGGGTGGTCCGCTTTCCAATCAAAGTGGTCTCTGCGGCAGGTTCGCTGCGCTCTGTGCTCTGATGCCCTCAACTTACAGGAGCTGCTGTCAGCGGTGGAGGCAATCTCGTCCATTCCCCTATTAGGTATGGAGCTGAGTGAGGGGAAGATGGCCCCCACCCAGCTCCATACCATTGCAGGGCGGAAGCAATGTTAAAACGTCACTTTCGCCCATAGCTCTTAAATTTTTTATTGCATTTTAGTGTAAATATGAGATCTGAGGTATTTTTGACCCCAGATCTCATATTTAAGAGGTCCTGACATGCTTTTTTTCTATTACAAGGGATGTATACATCCCTTGTAATAGGAATAAAAGTGACACATTTTTTTATTTTTTTTAAAGAACAGTGTAAAAATAAAAAATAAATAAATGTAATGCACCCCATCCCAACGAGATTGCTCACAGAAGTGAACGCATACGTGAGTAGTGCCCGCATATGTAAACAGTGTTTAAACCACACATGTGAGGTATCACCGCGATTGTTAGAACGAGAGCAATAAAAAGAACTAGAACTCCTATGTAACTCAAAACATGCAAACTGTAGAATTTTTTAAACATTGCCTATGGAGATTTATAAGGGTAAAAGTTTGTCGCTATTCCACGAGTGTGTGCAATTTTGAAGCGCGACATGTTGGGTATCAATTTACTAGGTGTAACAGGGACAATCTCTGGGCCACCACCGAACAGTACAAAGAGACTGCTGGGTAAATCTGTTAAAGTAAGCCGCAGCAGCTAAAGCTCCTCACAGTAGCATATTACCTGCACACAGATCCACGCCAGTCCCAAGAGAGCGCACCAGGCCCTAGCCTTGCTCCCTCCCAGTGATCTGCACGTCTCCATTAGCCTGCTGGTAATTGTAGTTTCACACCATGCAGCCAGAGGGCGAATTCCTTCCTGATGGACTACATGTCCCAAGATACCTTGCTTCTTCTTCTTCTAATCAAAGAGTCACAGAACAGCAAAGCTGGAACACTAGAGGGAAACAGCCAGGCCCGGACTGGCCATAGGGCAGACCGGGCGTTTGCCCGGTGGGCCGGGGGGGCTTCTGGGCCACATGCCTGGCTGTAACATGCAGGGCCGGCCGGCTGCCGCCGCGGTTTGCGAAAAGGCCGGGCCAGCCGCTGATGTTCTGCGCTTCATGCAGGGACATGCAGAGCCGGCCGCTGGTGGGAGGAGCATAGGCACTGGCCGCCTACTAATCCATGATCAATGGCAACCTAGGCTGCCGCTTCGTGCATATGCCACGCAGCCGATGGGGGAAGAGGTCGCTATGGGGAGGAGGTGCCATTCGCCACTAAATACAACCTGCCGTGCTGTGACAAGGAGGATGCGAGCTGCGGGATCTCAGCATATCTCCCCCGCTTGCCCCCCTTCTCCTGTCAGCAGAGCGCGGCTCTGATCTTTTGGCTGCTCAGCATGTTGCCGACTTTCTACAGTTCCCATTGGCCTCAGTGAGAGCCAATCAGAAGAGGCTAGAGGTGCATCATGGGTGATGTAGTACTGGAGGATTGTAAGCCCCATTGTTGTCCACAGACAGCTGACTTCAGCCCCCAGCATGCACTCTGCTGGGGGAAAGAGTGATCACCTGGAACCCAAGAAGAAGCTGAGTGACTACTAAAGGAAAAAAGAGAGGACTGTGCTGGGGGAAGTCAGAGAGAAAGCCACGCTGTACCCACACCACCAGAGAGAGAGCGCCACCACCACGCTGTACCCACACCACCAGAGAGAGAGCGCCACCACCACGCTGTACCCACACCACCAGAGAGAGAGCGCCACCACCACGCTGTACCCACACCACCAGAGAGAGAGCGCCACCACCACGCTGTACCCGCACTACCAGAGAGAGAGCGCCACCACCACGCTGTACCCACACCACCAGAGAGAGAGCGCCACCACCACGCTGTACCCACACCACCAGAGAGAGAGCGCCACCACCACGCTGTACCCACACCACCAGAGAGAGAGCGCCACCACCACGCTGTACCCACACCACCAGATAGAGACCGCCACCACCACGCTGTACCCGCACAACCAGAGAGAGAGCGCCACCGTCATGCTGTACCCACACCACCAGATAGAGAGCGTCACCGTCATGCTGTACCCGCACCACCAGATAGAGAGCGCCACCGCCATGCTGTACCCGCACCACCACGCTGTACCCGCACTACCAGAGATAGAGTGCCACCACCACGCTGTACCAGCACCACCAGATAGAGAGCACCACCGCTATGCTGTACCCGCACCACCAGATAGAGAGCGCCACCACCATGCTGTATCCGCACCACCAGATAGAGAGCGCCACCACCACGCTGTACCCGCACCGCCACAAAAACACCACCTACCACCACGCTGTACCAGCACCACCAGAGAGAGAGTGCCACCAACACGCTGTACCCGCATCACCAGAGAGAGAGTGCCACGCTGTACCCGCACCACCAGAGAGAGAGCCACGCTGTACCCACACCACCAGAGAGAGAGCCACTCTGTACCCACACCACCAGAGAGAGAGCCATGCTGTACCCACACCACCAGAGAGAAAGCCACACTGTCCAGCACCACCAGAGAGAGAGCCACGCTGTACCCACACCACCAGAGAGAGCCATGCTGTCCAGCACCACCAGAGATCTCAGCACCACTGGAGAGAGAGCAGGTCAGTGTCACTGGGCAGTGTGGGCACAATAGGAGACAGAGAGTACTAGCATTGTATGGCCATAATAGGATTGAGACACTGTAATCATTGCAGTGCCCCTTTACAGTGCAGTCCCCTTTATATGACAGCGTCCCTGCGCATTACAGGTGGCGGACCGACACCAGCCACCCCCACGAATGTCTACCGACGACCCCCCCCCCCCCCCAGTTCCTCTGGAAAAGTTGGCTGCTCAGTCTAAAATGCCCGGGCCTATTTTTTGTCCCAGTCCGGGCCTGGAAACAGCTCCTTAGTAACAGCATTACACAGCGTCTTCTGATTGCAGGAAATGTAAGTATCCAACTCCTGGCTACATCTAATTCAATGCAGTGCCTGTAATTTGCAATATGTTGGGTAAATGACACTACTAATATTAATGCCAAAAATATTTCAAATGTGTCAAAACATTTCTGAGAAGTACACCACTGCAATCTTAACACTTTTTTTTTCTTGGTGCTTAATAGGTTAAAAAAAAAACCAAGAGGAAGCGATACTCATTGAATTATGCTTAAACATGAGGTATGGTGGATCCATACCCTCAATACTAGAAAGCCATATGGCTTGAATGATGGGATGGCCATAAATCTTTCTTATCATGAATCGTATTGTTTTGTTATACTGTATTAGTTAGAATCATGTTAAAACATGTTCTAAATGTTCATGATATGTCTTTCATATACCTGCTGTGTCTCTTCTTTCTCCATGTGTTTTTAATTGCTTTGATTGTTTCTAATTAGGATATACCCGCCCCTCTTTTGAGTGCTTGTTTTGCTATAAGTATCAGTTTAAATCATATTTGTGTGCTTTGATGAAGCCTTCCTGATTGAAGAATTGGTTGGAATAGTTCAATGGAACCCCTGGAAAAATCCCAAGAAATGATATCCATATTCAATGAAACAACCTTGCTTCTCTCCACTCAGAGGAAATAAAAGAGTTTATTCACTATAAATGGTAGAATTTAGAGGAGATAGCTTCTATGAGTAATTGCCCGTACACATGATCCGACTATCGTACAAAAAATGTTGTCCGAGGAAGAATCGCACGATAATCAGATTGTTAGTACAGGGCTTCCGTGAGCCAATCATGACAGTTCATCAAATATTATTTTATCGTACATGCACAAAAATTTTTATCGTACGATACCTAATCGTACAATTTTTGTTTAGTCAGTACAGTTGTCGTCCGAAAATACAACACAAATAGATTACAACACATGACATCACTTCCGGTTTTTTTTTTTTCTGTCGTACGAGAATTTTCGTGACTTTAGTAACCTATTACATTTCTACTTGCGACTACAGTAGTAAATGAAAAAAGTCGGATGATCTGACGTTTGATTTTCGGATCCTGTGTAAGAAGCATAACGGTCTTGACTTTCAGAGACAGATGCTTCTTCTTCGGATAACCTTTCCATGGTGGGCACATGCATCTCACTAGAAATGTTACCTTACCAATGAAAAATCTTCAATCACGAATTCAGTCTTCAGCTTTTATACATGTCACCCCATAGAGGTACCCATCACTAGTGATGGACGAATATCCGACGGGACAGTTTGCGAACGCTAACCGCAAACTTTAGCAAATGTCCACGAACCGCAAGTTCGTGGCGGGCCCCATTGACTTTAATGGCAGGCAAATATTAAAATCCTGCAGGTCATATCCAGCCACAAAATACATACTAGCTGTGCACAAATAGTCCCACAACATAGTTCTTACCCATGTAACATTGCGGACCGTCGCGAACATCGCCAGATGTCCGCCGGTTTGGCGGACCGGCGAACAAGCAAAGTTTGCCACAAAACGACCGCTGGGCGAACTGGCAGGCCATCTCTACCCATCACCTAACAGAACTCAGTCCAAGGTCATTGGTGTCAGAAGTTGTTAGTATTTAGGCAGTGCACCTGGCAATCAAGGACATTAAACTTTTTAAAGTGCAGTTGCTCCAGAGCTTAGTAAATGAGGTAAAGCTTCGCTGTTCAAAGAATACCCAATCACATGCAAGGAAATAAAAAAAACAGCATTTTTGCTTGCATGACTGGATGATGGATATCAGCAGAGCTTCTGGAGCAACTGCTCTTAAGCCCCGTACACACAATCGGAATTTCCGATGGAAAAAGTCAGACTGACTTTTTTCATCGAAAATTCCGACCGTGAGTGTGCCCCATCTGACTTTTTTTCTGATGAATTCCATCGGAGTTTAGATCGAGAACATGTTCTCCTTTACTCCAATGGAATTCCATCGGAATTCCGATGTGAGTTTGGCCGGGCAAAAGCCTGATCGTGTGTACGGGGGAATTACAGAGTGCAACTACATTTTGCAAAGTGCAGAGCCTTTAGTAAACCAATCCTGTAGAGTCTACCTTTATCCACCTTTCCCAGTAAAGCAAAACATTTTAGATTTAGAACTATGGAGTTAAAAGAAAATCTACAGTGGGGAAAACATTTAGCCAGCAACTGTTAATATTCTTTAAAAAGGCTAGTTTCCTGGCTGTGTTCAACTACGATACAGTACTTTCTGAAACACAATCATAGAGGAAGAATGGAGATTGGGAAAGTTAGACTAAAGTCAGAGTTCTTTATTTGCATGCTTGTTCTGGTTGGTGGTAAAATAAGATCAACATGACAGCCAGGCAGCAATAATTTTTAGCAGGGCTACGATGGCAACCTCTGTTTTTCCTCAATTTATGTTTCATTTTATGCCTTTGTCTTGGACAAAGCATAGTCTCATTTTCCCTTACTATTATTCTTACTATTATTCTTTTGATTTCAGAGACAGGTCTGGACTTTATTCAGCCCTTGGGTTAAATAAATAGAATTTAGCTATTTCCCAGAAAAAGCTCTTTAAAGTGGACATAGCATCAGGTATATTTTTTTCAAGTGTATAAAGAAGTATTTATTACCTCACAGAGGTCATAATACCCCCCCTGACCTTGCCTTCATTGCTTTCCTGTCCAGAAGGGTGGAATCATCTTTGTTCGGGTATCCTGCATCAATTTACTGGACTGAGACGCTTACTCAAAGGTGAGAAAGAAATCCAATGTAGACTGTGGCAGACTGTCCCAGTCTAGGTGAAGTCACTTGACTGAAGCTCAATGACTGCATTTAATGAAAAAAAAAAATACATAATTTTATGTATTATAATACTGTTGCTGTATATTGTGACACATTAGGTGTGTATTCATGCAGACTTGTAAAGTTGTCACTTTAATAATGTTCAACATTTCAGTGAAATTAAAAGCTAACCTTTCCTCACTTTCATCCTTTTTTTTATTGTATGCAATACACCAGGTGTTCAGATAAACATTTGCTGAAAAGTAAAGTTTTTGGCATGCAGCAATTAAGGCATTTTCTCCCTAGAAACTCGCTTTATGGGTGTGACATCACAAAATGTCTATAGCTCACTGCCTGGTGAAGAACTAGCCTCAGGATCCATGGTGCCATATCCAGAATTTTACTATAGTGCTAGGTCCCTGATTCACAAGATCAGCTCGTTTGCCTTGCTAGTATTACCAGCCCTCCTTTTTTAGAAACTACTGTATAGACATATTCTCCATTTACAAAGGCGCCTTTTGATAAACATTGTAACCACAGACAAAAAATACTTTATGTCCTCTACATAGCAATAACCTAAGTAAAAGTAAACATATACATATATTTCTATTTTTTTATGATTCATTTCCCTTTATCTGCTCTGTGAAAATGACTCGTGGGATACATTTTAGCATAGCATAAATTGCTTGTGAAAGGTATTAAAAAAAAAAACAGCTATTCGGAGGGAAGATATAATTTTGGAGGATTACTGTAATATGCCATATGTTTTTGGTGACGTTAGTTATTCCAGAGACAGTTTAAAAATCTGCAAAAGTCCAAAAGCCATTAAAAATACTCATTAGTGTTCCACAACACCAGTTGCTGTGCTGTTTAACTGCAGGTGATGAGAGATGGTAATTGGGTGTTTGTAAGAGGACTACTGTTGCCATTATGCTCGTTTATGCAGAAAGTAAGCTCAGTATGTTTTACAAAAATATATATATATACAAATATATATATATATATATATATATATATATATATATATATATATATATATATATATATATATATATATATATATATATATATATATATATATATATGTAGCAAGGTACCACTTTTGATATTGATAAAAGACAGCCGTTTGCAGATAAAGAAGGAACTCAGCTCCCTCCGGTGGCCAATTGTTGTCACAGCCACCTCCTGTTTGGTTTTTACCCTGGTACAGCAGTGAATGTTGGGAATTGAGGTGCAGGGAGATAAAGACTCCATTGCCCTGGTCAGTTGACTGACTACAATGTCCAGGATGCAACTGTGTGATCCCAAAATACTTTGCGCCCCGCACAGTCTGCTGGGTGGAGAAATTAAAGGAGGAGGACGTCCTTGGCTTGCTCTCTCTGGACTGCCTCTCCAAGCAAGAAGGAGGCCTGTGTTGAGTCTTGTCTCCTGGAGCCTAGGCCTGAGAAGCCTGAGCCTATACAGGCCTGTGCGGATTGCCCATCCTGTGAGGGAAATTCCTGACGGAGTGACCGGACCGTGTCCAAAAGCAGCTGATGACCTGTTCGATCAGCAGTGTGTGTGACGGCTGCGTGGAAGACCGGGAACTGTCGGTGATGGAAAGGACCGAGTATCAGAATTTTCGCTGACGGAGCAATCCAGAAAGGCCAGGCCTGGTTGGGTGAGACAGGCACCTGCCCAACAATATTTGGATTAAAAATTACTCATTGCGCGCCACCGCATGCCAGCGAGTATATTCGTGAATTGTTGGGAATGATCGTATTGAGTGGGTGAGGCCTGGTGAAGAGGTGCTTCAGTATTGGACATATCTTACAGAAGGAATCCCTTTGCTGTGCGCTTACACAGGTCTGTCTTAAGTGCTATAATCAAACCTGTATTTATTTATTATTGCTATTGACTCTTAGGCCCCGTACTCACGACCAAACATGTCTGCTGAAACTGGTCCGCAGACCAGTTTCAGCAGACATGTTTGGCCGTGTGTTGGCCCGAGCGGACCATTTTGGGACGGATCGGACAGGTTTCCAGCGGACAACTGTTTCCCGGACTTGTTTTAAAACAGTCCGCTGGAAACCTGTCCGCCCGGACATGTACGGTCGTCTGTACAGACCTACCGTACATGTCCTGCCGCCCGCATCCCTCGCATGCGTCGAATGACTTCGACGCATGCGTGGAAGCATTTTTAAGGCGGCCCGCCCACGTCGCCGCGTCATTGTCGCGGCGACACCGCGTCATCGACGCGGCGACACCGCGGACACGCCCCGCGTAATGTTTACGCGCGGGCTTCTGTTCGATGGTGTGTATAGCCATCGAACAGAAGTCCCCGGGCAGTCCCCGGCCAGACATGTCCGATGGAAACGGTCTGCAGACCGTTTTCATCGGACATGTCCTGCCGTGAGTACAAGGCCTCACAGGGCCCTGTAAGCAGTCCACTAACTGTTTTATTTTGTTATTTTACTTTAATTGCTTACCAGGTAAAGTTTCCTTGGTTAAATTTAAACCTGTGTGCTGTCTATCTATTATCCTGTGGGATCAGTACAACACAAGGTAATAGTTTATTTGCAAATTTTACTTTACTTTAGTTGTATTTCCCTAACAGCCAGTGGGATCCACAATCCTTACCAATACCAGTTGTGCCAAGGGAGGGTTCGAGCCAGTTTAAGGGGATGATAGCCAGAGTACAGATACCAAAAACAAACCAGCAGCTCCTTCGGGGGTAGTGCTACATATATATATATATATATATATACACATACACACACAGTATATATATATATTGGGTTTATGTGGTAATAAAAGACAGGACCAGATAATAAAAAATGATTTGTGGAGTGCAGCTTACAAAGACATATCACAGGACAGTGAAGGAAGCCAAGATTGCCAAGACTGGTATTTCTTGTTTTCCTTTTTAAGATACCTCATGTGTATAGGAGGGTGTGCTTTCCACAATACATACAAATTCTGTTCCATGTTACCATAAAGGGCTTGCTTTAAAATATGTAAAATGTACTAACAAGTTATAATTTCACAGCCTTAAAGTGCATGCAGATTCAAAATGTACCCTCACTTTGGGGCAATTTCCTCTTATGTCTTTCTGCATCTCCAAGCAAGAAATTATGAAAAAAATTCCTAGCAGGACAGGGATTGCAGGAGATGTCTTGAACAACTTGAGTCTCTGCTACACAGCGGGAGCTAATCGGATACAGCAATCTCTATTTCCGCCGACACCTGCCATTGCTTCAATACACAGGCAGAACGGCAGTCTGCTTATGTAAACAAGGCAGATTGCTGTTCTGTGAGTACAGAAGGCATGGATCCTGTGTTCCTGTTAAGCAGACTGATGAGACAAAAAAATTACTTTTTGGAAGGTGTGCGTCCCGTTACATTGGGTATAAAACTAATACAGCATTTCATAACAAGAACATTATACCAACAGTCAGACATGGTGGTGGTGGTGGAGCATGATGGTCTGGGGCTGCTTTGAAGCTTCAGGACCTGGACGACTTACCATAACTGATGAAACCATAAATTCTGAGCTCTACCAAAAAATTCTAAAGGAGAATGTCCGGCCAACAGTTTGTGACCTCAAGCTCAAGTGCACCTGGGTTATGCAGCAGGACAATGATCCAAAACACAACACCAAATCCACTTCCAAATTGTTCAAACAAAGCAACATTTAAGTTTTGGAGTGGCTTAGTCAAAGCTCGGACTTAAATCCAATTGAGATACTGTACCATGAACTTACACAGGCCATTCTTGCTGAAAACCTTCCAATGTGGCTGAATTAAAACAATTCTGCAAAGAAGAGTGGGCCAAAATTGCTCCACAGCAATGTGAAAGACTCATTGCTAGTTATTGCAAACGCTTGATTGCAGTTGTTACCGCCAAGGGTGGCACAACCAGCTATTACGTTTAGGGGGAAATTACTTTTTTACATAAAGCCAGGCAGGTTTAGACAGCTTTTTTGCCTTAATAAATGAAACCATCATTTAAAAACTGCATTTTGTATTTACTCGGGTTATCTTTGTGTAATAATAAAATGTGTTTCTAGGTCTTTAAGTGTGAGAAATATGCAAAGAAAAAAAGAAAAAAATAAGAAAGGGGGCAAATACTTTTTCACACAACTGTATGTAGGAGGATTTGCTTCATCTCTGGGTATCACCTGATGCTATTCACTTTACTGGGTATATGTTAAGTTTTACAACCATTTTAAATGTTAATTTTGTCCACGTTTTCATATTAAGATGAACAGAGGTTCACTTTAAATAAGGGTGACTAAACCTAAGATAAGAAGATAAATCGTGTTTAACAGCTACAAACAGCATTCACAACCATCATGCCTATAAAGTTATTCACATCTTTACTGAAATGCACACAGCATGAACTGTTCATCACGGACACAGTACATTCAAAACAGACATTTTCATGTGTGAACGCTAATGGACTGTATCACTAACATAAACATATTTTTGTAAATATATGGCATTATTTCTGTTTTTATAAAGGCTATTTGTATCAGGGTTTACAGCCATTTACAAATGCATAACAAGTCTATCTAAAACCTTTACTAAAGTTGACCATGAAAAATAGCAGATTTGTGTGCTGTGCATTTGCAAATCAAACAAACATCTAGTTCTGGTTACTTGATAATCTATTCATTCATAAATATTGTGCTAATCTTTCAAATAATTGGTGCTCTCTATCTCTCACAACATTTTCTTTGTGATGTCAACCAGACTGAACATGACTGCAAATGCTTTTTTTTCTAAAATAGCAAACGTGTTTAGTCTGATTTGAACTTGTCATGTATGGGGAGAATACCTTCAGTCATAGGTGTGCGCAGCCTATTGCATTAGGGTGTGCACCCCAAAGCTCAAACACACGCTACTGATGACTCACTGTGTTTATTCAGAAAGGGAAGGGGGCGGTAAATTACATATTTACCGGCCCCTTCCCCATTCATCCTAAAACATCCCTGCAGCATCAGCCGCCGGGAGAGGAGAGGAGGGAATCCAGCAGCGGTGCGGCGGGAAGGGGGGAAGTAGGGCAGTTGGGGGAATCTTTGCTCCACAGGGTGATTAGGGTGTGTTTTTCGCTGACGGAGCAATCCAGAATTTTCGCTGACGGAGCAATCCAGAAAGGCCAGGCCTGGTTGGGTGAGACAGGCACCTGCCCAACAATATTTGGATTAAAAATTACTCATTGCGCGCCACCGCATGCCAGCGAGTATATTCGTGAATTGTTGGGAATGATCGTATTGAGTGGGTGAGGCCTGGTGAAGAGGTGCTTCAGTATTGGACATATCTTACAGAAGGAATCCCTTTGCTGTGCGCTTACACAGGTCTGTCTTAAGTGCTATAATCAAACCTGTATTTATTTATTATTGCTATTGACTCTTAGGCCCCGTACTCACGACCAAACATGTCTGCTGAAACTGGTCCGCAGACCAGTTTCAGCAGACATGTTTGGCCGTGTGTTGGCCCGAGCGGACCATTTTGGGACGGATCGGACAGGTTTCCAGCGGACAACTGTTTCCCGGACTTGTTTTAAAACAGTCCGCTGGAAACCTGTCCGCCCGGACATGTACGGTCGTCTGTACAGACCTACCGTACATGTCCTGCCGCCCGCATCCCTCGCATGCGTCGAATGACTTCGACGCATGCGTGGAAGCATTTTTAAGGCGGCCCGCCCACGTCGCCGCGTCATTGTCGCGGCGACACCGCGTCATCGACGCGGCGACACCGCGGACACGCCCCGCGTAATGTTTACGCGCGGGCTTCTGTTCGATGGTGTGTATAGCCATCGAACAGAAGTCCCCGGGCAGTCCCCGGCCAGACATGTCCGATGGAAACGGTCTGCAGACCGTTTTCATCGGACATGTCCTGCCGTGAGTACAAGGCCTCACAGGGCCCTGTAAGCAGTCCACTAACTGTTTTATTTTGTTATTTTACTTTAATTGCTTACCAGGTAAAGTTTCCTTGGTTAAATTTAAACCTGTGTGCTGTCTATCTATTATCCTGTGGGATCAGTACAACACAAGGTAATAGTTTATTTGCAAATTTTACTTTACTTTAGTTGTATTTCCCTAACAGCCAGTGGGATCCACAATCCTTACCAATACCAGTTGTGCCAAGGGAGGGTTCGAGCCAGTTTAAGGGGATGATAGCCAGAGTACAGATACCAAAAACAAACCAGCAGCTCCTTCGGGGGTAGTGCTACATATATATATATATATATATATACACATACACACACAGTATATATATATATTGGGTTTATGTGGTAATAAAAGACAGGACCAGATAATAAAAAATGATTTGTGGAGTGCAGCTTACAAAGACATATCACAGGACAGTGAAGGAAGCCAAGATTGCCAAGACTGGTATTTCTTGTTTTCCTTTTTAAGATACCTCATGTGTATAGGAGGGTGTGCTTTCCACAATACATACAAATTCTGTTCCATGTTACCATAAAGGGCTTGCTTTAAAATATGTAAAATGTACTAACAAGTTATAATTTCACAGCCTTAAAGTGCATGCAGATTCAAAATGTACCCTCACTTTGGGGCAATTTCCTCTTATGTCTTTCTGCATCTCCAAGCAAGAAATTATGAAAAAAATTCCTAGCAGGACAGGGATTGCAGGAGATGTCTTGAACAACTTGAGTCTCTGCTACACAGCGGGAGCTAATCGGATACAGCAATCTCTATTTCCGCCGACACCTGCCATTGCTTCAATACACAGGCAGAACGGCAGTCTGCTTATGTAAACAAGGCAGATTGCTGTTCTGTGAGTACAGAAGGCATGGATCCTGTGTTCCTGTTAAGCAGACTGATGAGACAAAAAAATTACTTTTTGGAAGGTGTGCGTCCCGTTACATTGGGTATAAAACTAATACAGCATTTCATAACAAGAACATTATACCAACAGTCAGACATGGTGGTGGTGGTGGAGCATGATGGTCTGGGGCTGCTTTGAAGCTTCAGGACCTGGACGACTTACCATAACTGATGAAACCATAAATTCTGAGCTCTACCAAAAAATTCTAAAGGAGAATGTCCGGCCAACAGTTTGTGACCTCAAGCTCAAGTGCACCTGGGTTATGCAGCAGGACAATGATCCAAAACACAACACCAAATCCACTTCCAAATTGTTCAAACAAAGCAACATTTAAGTTTTGGAGTGGCTTAGTCAAAGCTCGGACTTAAATCCAATTGAGATACTGTACCATGAACTTACACAGGCCATTCTTGCTGAAAACCTTCCAATGTGGCTGAATTAAAACAATTCTGCAAAGAAGAGTGGGCCAAAATTGCTCCACAGCAATGTGAAAGACTCATTGCTAGTTATTGCAAACGCTTGATTGCAGTTGTTACCGCCAAGGGTGGCACAACCAGCTATTACGTTTAGGGGGAAATTACTTTTTTACATAAAGCCAGGCAGGTTTAGACAGCTTTTTTGCCTTAATAAATGAAACCATCATTTAAAAACTGCATTTTGTATTTACTCGGGTTATCTTTGTGTAATAATAAAATGTGTTTCTAGGTCTTTAAGTGTGAGAAATATGCAAAGAAAAAAAGAAAAAAATAAGAAAGGGGGCAAATACTTTTTCACACAACTGTATGTAGGAGGATTTGCTTCATCTCTGGGTATCACCTGATGCTATTCACTTTACTGGGTATATGTTAAGTTTTACAACCATTTTAAATGTTAATTTTGTCCACGTTTTCATATTAAGATGAACAGAGGTTCACTTTAAATAAGGGTGACTAAACCTAAGATAAGAAGATAAATCGTGTTTAACAGCTACAAACAGCATTCACAACCATCATGCCTATAAAGTTATTCACATCTTTACTGAAATGCACACAGCATGAACTGTTCATCACGGACACAGTACATTCAAAACAGACATTTTCATGTGTGAACGCTAATGGACTGTATCACTAACATAAACATATTTTTGTAAATATATGGCATTATTTCTGTTTTTATAAAGGCTATTTGTATCAGGGTTTACAGCCATTTACAAATGCATAACAAGTCTATCTAAAACCTTTACTAAAGTTGACCATGAAAAATAGCAGATTTGTGTGCTGTGCATTTGCAAATCAAACAAACATCTAGTTCTGGTTACTTGATAATCTATTCATTCATAAATATTGTGCTAATCTTTCAAATAATTGGTGCTCTCTATCTCTCACAACATTTTCTTTGTGATGTCAACCAGACTGAACATGACTGCAAATGCTTTTTTTTCTAAAATAGCAAACGTGTTTAGTCTGATTTGAACTTGTCATGTATGGGGAGAATACCTTCAGTCATAGGTGTGCGCAGCCTATTGCATTAGGGTGTGCACCCCAAAGCTCAAACACACGCTACTGATGACTCACTGTGTTTATTCAGAAAGGGAAGGGGGCGGTAAATTACATATTTACCGGCCCCTTCCCCATTCATCCTAAAACATCCCTGCAGCATCAGCCGCCGGGAGAGGAGAGGAGGGAATCCAGCAGCGGTGCGGCGGGAAGGGGGGAAGTAGGGCAGTTGGGGGAATCTTTGCTCCACAGGGTGATTAGGGTGTGCCTGGGCACACCTGGCACACCCTGTGCGCACGCCTATGCCTTCAGTAAAGATGACAGTGCTACCCAGGTTGTTATATTACTTTAGAATCTTCCCTATCCAGGTCCCCATTAACCTCCCTGGCGGTATGATTATGTCTGTAATTTTGTACCAAAAGCGGTACAATTATTTTGCAAGGAAATTTGGCGTTTTATACTGTAGGCCTGTAATTCTTAGGAATAATTCACTTAAATCTGTCCAAACAAGAGTCTAGTAGGCATCCCGGGTATGAATTTAAAAAAAAAAAAAAAATTATAAATTATAATATAATAAATAACTATAAAAAATTATTCAATAATGTAATCAACTCAAAATCACTGAAATTTGCTCAGTTGCAGAATTGTCGCTGTCATTACTTTTATTTTTTTATGATGAATTTACCCACAAATCGCTATCGCTCAATTCTGCAAGTGATTATAATTTATTATCGCTGTTTTCTAGCTGCTCTAAAACCATTTTTGACATAAAGGGACACTTTTGGTTGCTATGGACAATCTACAGTTTGTTGCAGTCAGAAAGAACAGTTTTTATTATATAAAAGAACATGTAGGGCACTGGGCAGACCACTAGGGACAAGGGGTGTGTGTATTTTTTTACATACAGTACTGTAATCTATTGTAAGATTACAGTATACTGTATGTAATGTGTTTGTTTACTTTTTTGAATTTGGCGCCGTTCTCCGCCCCCGTGCGTTGTAAAGTCGCAGGGAACGGAGATCGGCGGCACACGGGCACTGTGAATCGAGCGAGGACCCGCTCACTCACACAGCGGGGATGCATCGCTGGATCCAGGGACAAGGTAAGTAACTCCCTGCCTGTGGACACTGCGAGAAGGTAAGCCGCGCCGCTGCAGGCTCTGCACAGCTCCCCCGAGCGTGACTCGGGGTTACCGATAGTAGCATAGAAAAAACACCCCGAGTCACGCTCGGGATCACCGCTAAGGAGGTTAAAGGAGTTGTAAAGGAAAATTGTTTTTTTGCTGAAATGACTGGTTACAGGGTATAGAGACATAATAGTTAACTGATTCCTTTTAAAAATTATTAAAAATAGATAAAAATCAATCATATAAGGTACCTGTAGTTTCAGTATCGTTTTTGCATGTTTCCTGCTTCTCTGCTGCACAGAGCCAATACGGGGCAGTGATGGTTTGGAAAACGAAACTGATTGGTGTTGAGGGGTTTTAGACACACAGTAATCACACTTCCTTGATTAGTGACCACAGAGAGAAAGCTCCCATGACTTTTTTCATTTAGGAAACAGACAACCAGGAAGTGTTTAGAACAGAGAAGGATTACAGCAAAAACTAACAATGAGGACATGAAACCAGGACTGCAGTAAGGTAAAGGAAGCTATTTAGCAAAAAAAAAAAAAAAAAAATACTTTAGTGTCCCTTTAAGGCAACACGTCAGTTCACAATTTTCCAATTTATTTGGGGAACCAAGAGTCAGAGAGTGGCACGAGCCACAATATTAGCTTCCAAGGATATGGGGGGGATTGGGAGCACCGGACTTTAGGAAGCTGTATATGGCAGCATAGCTCGCTCAATTATGCCAACTCCTTAGTAGACATTATAGACCAGACTGGGTGTCCATAGCTTGCTCTCCACTTACAGTGGATTTAATACTTTGGACCCCTCCGAAACATCACAAAGCTATGCTATTCCCTATGCTCTCCCACTCTTTACTCATTTGTGGGATATAAGTTACAGAAGATGGCCCCTACATTCTTCTCATACACTGGTAGCCCCTCTTTTCAGCAACCCTCTAATTCCACCTGGTATGCAACCTGAGGGATTTGGCTGGTGGTTGAATAAGGGACTTTAGCGTATAGGTGACTATCTTGACCATAGATGGATACGCCCTCCATCATACTTTATGAACAGTTTGGAGATGCCCTCCACAGAGAGTTTCCACTTACAGCAAATCTGCCATTTTCTTAAAACATTACAGAGAAACAGCTTGGACTTAGCAGTATGCACTGTGTTTGAAAACAGGATGCTTCTTTGTGGGGGCATCTCCATGTTGTATAAACTTTTTATCTCTCCTTCGGACATCTTACCAGGAGGCGTGGGAGAGAGATCTGGGTATATCTCCTGAGGTGGAGAATTGGTGCTCTTGTAACACCCGTATTCACAAAGGAATTCCTAAATGTTGCCCTGATTGAAGCAGGGTACAAAGTACATGCTAGGTGGTATTTGGTCTCAGAGCGCCTTTCAAAGATGTATTTGGGCTCATCTGCCTCCTGCTTCAGGGGTTATGGCCAAATAGGTACGACTCTACACTTTTGGAGTGCTTGCTCCAAGTCCCTCGCTTTTGGAAGGGGGCATATTCCTTTATATTCTAAGTCACAATGGTTAATATTATTAAAGATGTAAGCATCGCCCTGCTGAACAAACTGGTCGACAATGTCCCGAGACACTTAAAGTGGATGTAAACCCTCTCTCATCCTTTCTAAACTACTGCCATAGTGCTGATCTATAAGGATATACATGCCTCCTGCATGTATCCTTACCTGTCAAATGTCTCCCCTCTGTCTGTTAGGCCTCGTACACACGATCGATTAATCAGAGGATAACGGTCTGCTGGACCGTTTTCATCGGTCCAAACCGATCGCGTGCAGGCCCCATAGGTTATTTAACCTTTAGTTAAAAAAATGGCAACTTGCTTTAAAATTTAACCGATGGGACAAAACCGTTAGTACGCACAACCATCGGTTAAAAATCCATGCATGCTCAGAATTAAGTCGACGCATGCTTGGAAGCATTAAACTTCCTTTTTTTCAGCAGGTCGTGTTTTACGTCACCGCGTTCTGACACGTCGGTCCGTTCTCATCGGATGGACTGATCGTGTGTACGCGGCTTTATAAGAACTGAAAAACGGCATATTCTGTGGGTGGGTCTGTTGTCTGGAGCTCGGTGGGTGGAGTCGTGATGTCAGTAGTCTCCCCGCCCACCTCTACACACCCCTTGTCAACATGCATTTTCTTCTCTGTATTCATTAAACTAAAATGATCACTTACATCCATTCAAAATCCAGAAAAGTAACCACATGACTTCAGAAAAGGAGTGGGGGTGGGAATTAAAAAATAATGCCTGTCTCAGTCTAGTGCATGAGATATGTAAATAACCTGTCATTCACAGCAAGGGGGAAGAACCGACAAAACTTTTCTCCTGTTTGTCCGTTTATTTCACTGAAAAAAGAAAAGAGGATTGCTCAGAGCTGGTTTAACTTTTTGTGGCAAGACTGGGCACAGATGATAGGAAATCTTATACTCATTGTGACAGCAAAAAAGAAAAAAAAATTAATCTATGTTATGCTCTTAGCAGCCAAAATTGTGATTGCGCCAGCTTGGAAAATCCAGTTATGAATATAGCTTTAATGAAACATAAACTCATGTGGAAAAAGTATGATCCCCATTAGGGATGAGCTTCGAGTTCGAGTCAAACTCATGTTCGACTCGAACATTGCCTGTTCGCCTGTTCGACGAACAACAAACAATTTCAGGTGTTCGAGGCGTTCGAGGCAAATTCGAAAAGCCGCGGAACACCCTGTTAAAGTTTATGGGAGAAACACCCCCCTGTTCGGTTCGCACCAGAACTTGCGAACACACCAAATGTTCGTGTGAACTTTCGAACCCCGTTAAAGTCTCTGGGACTCGAACATTTGAAATCTAAAGTACTAATTTTAAAGGCTAATATGCAAGTTATTGTCCTAAAAAGTGTTTGGGGGCCTGGGTCCTGTCCCAGGGGACATGTATCAATGCAAAAAAAGTTTTAAAAATTGAAGTTTTTTCGGGAGCAGTGAATTTAATAATGCTAAAAGTGAAACAATAAAAGTGAAATATTCCTTTAAATTTCGTACCTAGGGGGGGTGTAAAATTAACGGGCCAGATTCACATAGAATCCGCTGCGGCGTAGCGTAAGCCATTTACACTACGCCGCCGCAACTTACTGGAGCAAGTGCCGTATTCTCAAAGCACTTGCTCTGTAATTTGCGGCGGTGTAGTGTAAATGGCCTGGCGTAATTCAAAGGGGGCGGCTTGTATTTAAATTAAGCGGGCCCCGCGCCGATCGAACTGCGCATGCGCCGGCCGAAAAAATAGCCCAGTGCGCATGCTCCAACTCACGTCGGAAAACGTCAATGAAGCCGACGTGAGCGTCATTTCCGCAAATCCCTATTCGCGAACTACTTCAAATTTAGTCGCGGGAACGACGGCCATACTTAACATTGGCTGCGCCTCATAGAAGCAGGGGTAACTATACGCCGGGAAAACCCCTACGTAAATGTCGTAAAGTGACTGCGTCGGGCCCGCGTACGTTCGTGAATTGGCGTATCTAGCTGATTTACATATTCTCGCCGTAAATCAGCGAGAATGCCCCCAGCGGCCATTTTAAAATTGCAGTTAAGATCCGACGGTGTAACACAGTTACATCTGTCGGATCTTAGGCGTATCTATGCGGAACTGATTCTATGAATCAGTCGCATAAATACGACCGACGCAACTCTGAGATACGACGGTGTATCAGGAGATACACCGTCGTATCTCTATGTGAATCTGGCCCAACATGTGAAATAGTGCATGTTTTCAGTACTTAGAACTGTCCCTGTGATTTCTGAAAGAAAAAAAGTCATTTAAAACCGGACTTGCAGCTATAATGAATTGTCTTCTCCCGGCAATTCATAGAGAATTCATTCATAAAAAAAAAAGCTTGGGGGTCCCCCCAAATTTATTTACCCTGCCCTTCAGGTCTGGTATGGATATTAAGGGTCACCAGTCATCTCTATGACCTGGAAAGAATGAGATCATGAAAAATAATTCACAGATCTCATTCTTACTAGCCGCAATTGCGGTTTGTTTACATACGGGTACCCGGGCGTGACGTCATCACATCGGATGATGTCACGTACTTACGGGTACGTAAGGCCCGGGCGCGATGTGATGACGTCACGCCCGGGTACCCGTAAGTAAACAAACCGCAATTGCGGCTAGTAAGAATGAGATCTGTGAATTATTTTTCATGATCTCATTCTTTCCAGCCTGGAGGAGAGATCCTTAAAGAGGACCTGTCACACACTATTCCTATTACAAGGGATGTTTACATTCATTGTAATAGAAATAAAAGCGATTGAAAATATTATTTTTTTTTTTTAAAAGTGTAAAAAATAAATAAATAAGAAAAATAAAAAATAAAAAAATAAAAATTAAAACGCCCGCGCTCAGAAGCGAACGCACGCGTAAGTCCCGCCCGCGTATGTAAACGTCTTTCAAACCACACATGTAAGGTGTCGCCACGTGCGTTAGAGCGTGTTCAACAATTCTAGTACTAGACCTCCTCTGTAACTCTAAACTGGTAACCTGTAAAAATGTTAAAGTGTCACCTATGGAGATTTTTAAGTAACGAAGTTTGGCGCCATTCCATGAGTCTGCACAATTTTAAAGCATGACATGTAAGGTATCTATTTACTCGGCGTAACATCATCTTTCATATTTTATAACAAATTTGGGCTAACTTTACTGTTTTGTTATATTTTAAATCATGAAACCATTTTTTTTATAAAAAAAAGGCGTTTGAAAAATTATTGCGCAAATACCGTGCAAGATAAAAAGTTGCAATGACCGCCATTTTATTCCCTAGCGTGTCTGCTAAAAAAACATATATAATGTTTGGGGGTTCTGAGTAAATTTCTAGCAAAAGAATGATGATTTGTACATATGGGAGAGAAGTGCCAGAATAGGACCGGTATGGAGGTGGGTTTTAAAGCCCTGTATTGAAGTGGTTAAGGAGGGATCCACTACACTGAAAGCCCTGCAGTCTGCTGGTTTCCAGCTTAAAGGCTCTTCTACTGCACGGCTGGAGGTTCGGCACTTTGAAATCCTGTGGCAGAGAATTCCTGGATGCATCCAAGTTTATTCAAAGGTCTGTGGCAGAGACCAATTTCATTCAAAGGTCTGTGGCAGAGACCAAGTTCATTTCTAAAGGTCTGTGGCAGAGACCGTCTGGACATTAATTTGTGGGTCATCCCGGCTGCTAGGACATGTGAGAGGGGACTATACGGGTGAGCAGTACCCACTCAATAGTTGAGAGTGGAGACTGATCGATTACGTTGAGCATTCTGTACCGTGTGCCTGAACCTTCCCCTACTCTTCTCCTCCCGAAGCTATAAAGGTAACGTGCAAACCCAAAATGTAACCAGCAGCTCCTTCGGGGGTAGTGCTACAGAAACAAAGACATGGATTAGCGAGTTTGAGATGGAGGAAGTTGACTCCTGACCTCAACTCGAAAGAACACCTTTTTTTTTTTTTTTTTTTTTTTTATTATAAAACTTTTATTAGTATTTAACGAATCCATTACAATCCACATTAGGTCACATAAAAAAACATTGAATACATCTTTAAGATTAATTTGAGCAGAGACTGTGAGCCAGGCCTTCTCATCCTAACCTCACAAATGCGCTTCTGGAAGAATGGTCAAACATTCCCACAGACACACTCCTTGTGGATAGCCTTTCCAGAAGTATTGAAGCAGTCATAGCTGCAAAGGGTGGCCCGACTCAATATTGAACCCTGCAGACTAACACTAGGATGCTATAAAAGTTCATGTGCGTGTAAAGGCAGGTGTCCCAATACTTTTGGTTTTAGAGTGTAAGTATCTATCTAAAATCTGAATATATAAAGCTCAATAATAATAGCAACCACTCAGATCAATGCCACAACTTACTTACCAGACAGTCAACAATAAAAAAAAGTTAAAACTGCTATAAAAATTTGCAGTAAAAATAGAGGATTGTGTTGCATATATGTGCTATTATATGTAAAGCCACACTACCCTACCAAGACAACTTTGCAAAGTGTGGTCTCGAACTCCAGTCTAACAGAGCCTCCCATCTTGGGACATATGTAAGGATAGATGAAATTATACCCAGTGGGCCAGATTCAGGTAGCGCTGCGCACTTCTTACGAAGGCGCAGCATCCCGTTTTTGCCCTGCGCCCCCGCAAATTATCATTCACGAAGCAGTAGCCAGTAATTTGCGTGGGCGCTCCTCAAAAATGCCTGGCGTAAGGGCGCGTAATTTAAATGATCCCGTAGGGGGCGTGGATCATTTAAATTGGGCGCGTTCCCGTGCCGAACGTAGTGCACATGCTCCGTCGGGAAACTTTCCCGACGTGCATTGCGGCAAATGATGTCGCAAGGACGTCATTTGCTTCAAAGTGAACGGAAATGGCGTCCAGCGCCATTCAAGATTCACTTACGCAAACGACGTAAAATTTAAACTTCGCGACGCAGGAACAACGGGTATACGTAGCATTAGCTACACCTGCTATTAGCAGGAGCAGCCTTACGTGAAACCCGACGAACGGAAACGGCGTAAACTGCGTACGCAGGGCTCGCGTAGGGTAGTGAATCGGCGTTAGTATGCAATTTGCATACTATACGCTGATCACTACGGGACCCCCCCCCCTAGCGGCCATCGTAAGAATGCAGCCTACGATATGACTGGCGTAAGAGCCTTATGCCAGTCATATCTTAGGCTGCAGTCGGCGTATCGAGGTTCCTGAATCAGGAGCATTCGAAACGCCGGCGCAAGTAAGCAATTGTGCTGCGTAACTATGGTTACACAGACGCAATTGCTACCTGAATCTGGGCCACTATGTCTTGGTAGCCAGTTCCTCATACACCAGAAGACTAGACTTTCTCAATGGCAGCTAAAGACCTGTTTGCACCATCTTCAATATGGAAGTGAACTGTGAAGAGGCCCAAAGTATCCCTTTGCAAGTTCACAGCGCCAATTGATTCACATTGGGATGAACAGGTGAATCAAAAAACATTTGCTCACAAAGGATCTCTCAAGGTTGCGTGCTGTGCAATTGTTATATATTTGGCAATCAGCTATTTGCTCATTTAAGGGAGGGGGCATGTTTGCAAGGTCATAGGAAAGTAACAAAAAATGGCTAAAAAGGACTCCTTTGCAAATTCACAGAGATGGTCAGTTCACAGTGTGGTGAGCAAGATCTGATACTGATATTGGTCAGCTCACAATTAAAGCAAACTGATTAGTCTATCCCTAATCATTAAAAAACGTTACCACTACAGTATAACTGTTGCAAATCAAACAACATGGTCATCATGGTCACACTAATGTTGCTATGACAATGTGTTCATAAAAATGTTATTCCTTGGTTTAGTATCCCTTTAATCTTCTTTCTGCGCTAATGTCTACAGTCACTCCTAGTGTCCCTCCGATTTTTCATTTTCTTTTTGTTTGATATGCTCTCATGACCTAATGTGCTGCAGTTCTGTCATCTGCTCCCTCTCTGCCTAATACCATTTGTGCCTACACTCCTGACACCGTTGTCCGCCTGTATTATTCAGAAAGGAAAACGCTTAACACAAAGACCTTTCTCCATCTCTCCGGCAGCGCTTGGGAAAGGGAGGGCCATAGTTCTGTACGGGCAAGGTGTATGTGATATGCCCACAAGGCTCAACTCGGTGCATGCACTATCAAAGCATGCAAAGCTTGCAAAGAATCAGTCGAGCCTGTTGGAAAAAAAAAAATGTCATGAATATTATTAGTCAGCGTTGTACTAGGAAGGACAATAGACAGCGAATGATTCAAAAAGCGCCTTGTTGAATTGGGTACTGTGACACAGAGATAAAGTGACTTTTTCGCCCTGGTCACCTTAGGCCAATTATTTTGCTTTACTGAATATGACTGAAGGATTTTTAAAAAGCACTGGCCTTAAAAAGTGTAAGTGTAAGCACATTACATTTTGGTTCATCATTGTTCTTTGTTCTATTGCTGTTAAAATGAAATCCATTGAATGTGAAGCAAAAGCTCATGCTAGTGTTGTAGGATAGACCTAAAGCATGTCTCTTACTAATGCCCACATTGTGTCAGAAGATATTCTACATCAACCCTTGCTGGTGTTCATTTTTCAAAACACTGTTGCAAGGGACCCTTTTGCGTCCGATAATCCCATGCAAGGCCTCTGTAACCTATAGAGAGGCAGTGTCAATAAGATAATCGTGTTCCTCAAGCCCTGTACACACGGGCCAGAATCTCGTCAGGAAAAAAACGTAGTTTTTCCTGAGGAGATTCTTGGCAAGAATCTCTTGCCACCCGAGTATACAGACACTCCATTCAAAAGAACAGCGGTTCTTTTAAATGGCAAGAACTCGGTGACGTCATCGCGTACGACGAGCATGCGCTCTTCACATTCGATGCCGTCGCCGCCATCTTGCTGCACCCTACCTATGCCTAGGAAGCTACCACACATGCGTCAAAGTCATTTTGAGCATGCGTGGGTTTCCACGGTGACAGGTAAGTATATACACTCTCGGGTTTCTGGGCAGGAAAACACTGCCGAGAATCACGACGAGAAAATAGAGAGCAGGTTTTCTATTTTTCTCGTCGAGATTTTAGGCAGTTTTCTTGATGAGAAACCTGAAAGCCTCGTATACACGCACGGTATACTCGGCAAGAAAGCTCTGCCAGCAGTTTTCTTGCTGGTTCTTGCAGAGTAAACTGAGTGTGTGTACGAGGCTTCAGAGTGGACCCTTGGACAAGAGTTTGAATACCGTTGGCAACTGGGTTTTGGGTAAGGTGGTGAAAGGACGTTTAGTGTCCTTTGTTATCCATTTGCTTACCAACGTACATATATACACATGCTGTAAGCAAGTGATTATGTTGCGGCCATGACTCCTTAGGGGGTCATCACTACATAAGCTAAGGTTTATTAATTCAGTCTAAGTATTAATATTACCAACGATGGAATGAAATGCAGATACATATCAATCCCTAAAAAGGGAATATCACAACCTCACTCTAAACTCTACAGCACTGACTTGCTAAATTAGTACCAATATTTATCTAATGTCAAAAAAGTACAAATATGGCTTTCAAAGAAACAAAAAATAATATTAAAAATTAAAAACATATAAAAAATGTGATGTCAATAAAGTGTCTGTGCAATTAGTAGTCTCTTATAAGTAAGTGTAAATGTCTAAAAAGTGCTATAATGCTGTGCAAAAGTTTTTCAAACGTGTCAAGTAGAAATTGTACCCATGAGGAGTATAGGAATGGTGCAGGTGTAATTGGTTTACTCACATATTTTTTATACAATTTCTGTGGTTTTAATAATATATATTTTTGGGATTACAATATTTTTTTATGCGCATACAGTATACAGTATTGGTTTATTTTTTTCTGTTTTTGGTACCTGTATATATTAATTATGTGGTTTATAAATAATATTGGTTAACACTGAGACCACACACAGGATGTGATCAGTCTACTGCATCAGCTGCTTATTAGCTGTTTAACAGGGTGAGGACATGTGGCATAGAGTTCAGTGTCATAAAAGTGGAGGGAAGGATTACAATTCTAGTATTTAGTGAGCGCAATGAGCCTTCCTGACATGCCTAATGTGATGAAACGCGTCGGATCGTTACCGAAAGTGATGTCAACATGCAACCTACACCTGGAAGTGATGTCTTTGTACACCTGGGACCAAGCAGGGAGCAGCCATCAAGAGTGGTATGCACAAATTATAACCTGGTTAAACCACGAAAGCATACTGTAGTGAATTTTAAGAGTTGTTAACTGTGATTACCCCTTGGTGCAAGGTGTAGCACCATAGAATGTGAGTAGGAATGGGTTTTGTATTTGAATAAAAACTGAAAGATTTAATGTTATGACAAATCCCCCTTGTTTTTTTCTTGACTCCTGTATGTATCCTGTAAATTCACAGAGAATCATTGTCTTGTTCACACATTAACTGCCTACACAAAATCTAAAGCTATCTGCCGTTTGGAAAGACACAATCACAGCACCTCTTATTTCACCTATAGATCATTGTGTATCATTTTTTTTTACAAAGCTCTTTTATGCTGCACTCTGCTTTTCACCAGGGGGCTATCAAATGATTACAATACGATACCAATATTACAGGCACATTCCCAAAGGAGCTCATTGCAGTAAACTTTGAAAAGCTGATTATATAGTAAACGGATGCAAATATTTTGTAGCATTTTGCAGAAACCTTTTCCCCAACTTTTTATCTTTTTCAGATCTGAAATCAGGGTCTGTAAGTCCCACTCCAATAAACCTAAGCTTTACTAACTATAAGGCCTCGTACACACGACCGAGTTACTCGTCAGGCGAAACACATCATTTTCCTCGTCGAGTTCCTTGTTAGGCTTGTCGAGGAACTCGACAAGCTTTCCTTGCGTACACACTGTCAAGACAAAAGTTTGTTTGCGCATGGCCCCCCCCCCCCCCCAATTTTAGCACCAGCAGCCACTGCTGTACATAGTTAGATCAAACTGTTCATTTTAGACGGCATTCTCCTTTAAATACTTATTTCAAAAGATTATGTGTAATTTGGAGCATTGTCCAATATTTCAGTAAAAAAAAAAAATACTATGAAATAATGTTACAATAGAAATAGGAATGAGCTCTTTGGGAATGTGCCTGTAATATTGGTATCGTATTGTAATCTTTTGATAGCCCCCTGGTGAAAAGCAGAGTGCAGCATAAAAGAGCTTTGTAAACAAAAATGATACACAATGATCTATAGGTGAAATAAGAGGTGCTGTGATTGTGTCTTTCCAAACGGCAGATAGCTTTAGATTTTGTGTAGGCAGTTAATGTGTGAACAAGACAATGATTCTCTTTGCTGTTATTGCTGTTATGTTGTTGCCATTGAAATGAGTTCTACTAATCTAAAAGGAGCTTGTATAATGATATAGAATCAATGCATCAATATATATATATATATATATATATATATATATATAAAGCAACAATACCTAGAAAATCACATACAAATTCACGTTCACCAAGCATGAAATTTTGCAGCTACATACAGTATAATGGAATGTTATCATGTTGCTTTAAACGCAAATGCTAATTCACTAAATAGGTCTTGCAATAACAGTACAGAATGCAATAACATGTGCAGCTGATCACCCACACTATTTTCAAGATGAAATGAATCACAGAGAATAGAGAAAGAGACGCAAAGCAAATACGCACACATACACATATAACAATGTATTAGAATCATAACGTTTTTTTTTTAATGTGAGCAACATTTTGTATCTGTACAATAGCTTATTAATACATTTATCTACAGAGAGAAACATTTGTAAAAAGGATTACAAATGTAAAATGACTGCACTTTAAAGGCTAACTTCTCTATTATCAGGTGATAATTTGGGTAAAAAGTTTTGCATTTTGATCTTTGATCTGGTGTTTGTAGGGGTGCAGACTGGTGCTGATTGACTTTAGGCAGTCCCAGTGTGTTTGTTCGGGTGGCCGCCGTAACTAAGGGTGCAAGTTCTTTCTGAATACAGAACTTGCGCCCAAAGTTAAAGCAGCGTAGCGTATCGGAGATATGTTATGCCCGCAGAAAGATGTGCTCATCTTTCGATGACGTGGGCGGGCCTGCCTTTTAAATGCTTCCACGCATGCGTCAAAGTCATTCGACGCATGCGAGGGATGGAGGGCGGCCGGACATGTACGGTAGGTCTGTACAGACGACCGTACATGTCCGGGCGGACAGGTTTCCAGCGGACTGTTTTAAAGCAAGTCCAGGAAACAGTTGTCCGCTGGAAACCTGTCCGATCCGCCCGAAAATGGTCCGCTCGGGCCTACACACGACTGAACATGTCTGCTGAAACTGGTCCGCGGACCAGTTTCAGCAGACATGTTCGGTCGTGTGTACGGGGCCTTATATGCAGGGGAGGGGACGAAATACATTAATTTGGGTAAGGAATAAAGAATTATTATGTTGGCAATATGTGATTGGTTAATACAAATACTACATGTTCTGTAAAGATAAGATATTATGGCTTACTCGTTAAAAACAGACTTCTATTCATTAAAAAAGATTAGTAAGTGAAAAACAACAGCTGCATAATATAATTGGGAAAGGATAAAACATTCCTAACAATGTATAAGGAATATTTTGCATGTGAACCTTAAATGTAAAATAATAAAGTACAAGATAGGGAAAATATAGATAAAAAATATATAATACAGTTCTAGCAATTAATAAGGAATGTCTCACATGTAATAGAATATATAAAAACAACACCTATGAGAACAATAACAGAAAGGAAAGATACATTTCTAGCAATTAGTAAGGAATGTTTTGCATGTATAATCTTTTGTTCAGAGATAAAAACTACAAGAAATTATGTATGTAAGGCCTTTTAGAATTCTACTAATAATGAGTGAAATAACACTGGCCCTGAAACTCTTAACCCCTAACAATAATATGTAACAGTTAAGGAAGGACACTAGCTTTAGAACCTTAAACCCTTAGGCCTTGTACACACGGTCGTTCCAAACCGATGAGAATGGTCCGACGGACCGTTTTCATCGGTTCACCGCGGAAGTGGCCTGACGGCCTGATATGCGTACACACCATCGTTCCAAAAACCGATCGGGTCAGAACACGGTGACGTCAAACACACGACGTGCTGAATAAAACGAAGTTCAATGCTTCCAAGCATGTGTCGACTTGATTCTGAGCATGCGCGGGTTTTGTACCGATACTTTTCTGTACTAACCATTGGTTTGGACCAATCGGGCAGCGGTCCATCAGTTCGGTTTTGAAGCATTTTTTTAAAATTTGGACCGAAGGAAAACAGACCGATGGGCTATACACACGGTCGGTTTGGACCAATGAAACTGAACCTCGGTCCATTCTCATCGGTTTTGTCTGACCGTGTGTACGGGGCCTTACAGTGTTACTGAGCCCTGCATGCCTAGGCACGTTGGCCTGTGATTCCAAAATGAAACTGTTACTGCCACAAATGTGGTTTAGTTTAGTGGAAAATCTAATGCCACGTACACACGACCGTTTTTCCTGTCCTGCAAAAAAACAATGTTTTTCTCGACGTGATTCGTCATGATTCCTCCCAAACCTGCCTTGCATACACATGTTCATGGAAAAAAACGGTCGAGCAAAGCGTGGTGGCATACAACGGCACTGGAAAGGGGAAGTTCAAATGGCGCCACCCTTTGGGCTGCTTTTGCTGATCCTCGTTTTAGTAAAAGTTTGGTGAGAGACGATTCGTGGTTTTCAGTCCGTTACAGCGTGATGAATGTGCTATCTCCATTACGAACACTAGTTTTACCAGAACGATCGCTCCCGTCTCATACTTGATTCTGAGCATGCGTGTCTTTTTGCCTTGGAAGAGCATACACACGACCGTTTTTCGTGACGAGAAAAAGAGCGATGTGAAAAACTATGAGGAAAAAATACAGCAGGTTCTAATTTTTTTGCGGGCAGTTTTCTCGTAGAGAAAACTGCTATGGAGCATACACACGACCGGTTTTCATCTAAAAAATTGCATTTTTCTCGTCATGAAAAACGGTGTGTGTATGTGGCATAACTGTTTGAAAGGTAAGAGACTGGAAATGATGCCACCTTCTGCCTTCTTTAATTGTTTTCTGATAGTCAACTTTTTATTTCATTTTGGATAGAGTGGAGAGGGATTAAATCGATTGTCAGGTCTTATTGTGGTCTGTTTGCCCGTTAAGGAGTTTCACCTTATCTATTTGCCCTGTTTACCATTATCATTGAAAGTGCAAGTAAAAGAAAATCACAAATTTTAGGTTGTCTCCAGAAAAGCAATAGAAGGGAAATCTTTCAATGGGGACACTAGTTCTGGTGACCTGGGAGTCCCTAAGAAAGTTTCTTAATTTGCAGAAATTCCCTCTCATTTCTGTTTGGCTGTGGGATAGGAAGTGAAGGGAAACCTCCACAATCTGGTACACAGATTGTGGGGGGGAAAAAAAACTGTCAGGGGTTATAACTATCACTTTATTTGCCTATAGTTCTACTTTAAAGTGGTTGCATACCCCACTTTTTTACTTTTACCTACAGGTAAGCCTATAATAAGGCTTACCTGTAGGTATAAAGAATATCTCCTAAACCTGTACGGTTTAGGAGATATTCCCCCGCAATGCGCCGCTGATTGCAGCAGCGCATGCGGAGTGGGGATCCTCGGCTAAAGGGCCGGCAGCCGCCGGACCTTGCCGGTTTGAAGTCTCCCGCGCGGCGTGGACCAGGTAAGTTCTCTTCACCTCGTTTTAAGGTAGGTATTTCATAATGAGCTAGTATGCGGTGCATACTAGCTCTTAATGGCTTTTCCTTTACAGGTGTAAAAAAAATAAAAAAAAAATAACAGGGTATACAACTGCTTTAAGGGTGCCTCAACGCATTACTCTCAACTTACTGAGATAAGTTGTGATGTCATTGAGTAGGCAAAAGACACAACACTGCTATGGACATTAGAATATTTACATACGAGCCATTTCTGACCTTTGTAGCTGCAGGCACTGTGGAGTAATTCATTCTCAATTCTCATTTCCTTAGTTCACTGAAGTTCAGCTCACTCTGCCCCCCCTTCAACTCCACTGTGACTTGGCAGTCTCCCAGGTTTCCGATCTCAAAAGTGAAGGAAAATCGGCTGTAGAAAAAGAAAGCAGAGTTTCTGAGAAGCCCAGCTTGGAGGATTTATTGCCTCTTCTGTGAATTTGAGAATTAATACTACATAGTGAGGGTTTGCTTCTATAATTAAATTGCAATTTAATACTGTCTAATTTTAAGATTAACAGCTGTTGATTGGAAGAATACAACTAAAAAAGTAATGTTTTCAAAGGTTAGTTACTCATGCTATATTAAGAACTGTGGGCCAAATTCCCAAAAACGTAGCCTAACTTAAATTTCAGCAGTTAAGTTACACGGCCTTAAAATTTCTACCTAAGTGCCCGATCCACAAAGCACTTACCTAGAAATTACACGCCGTGTAACTTAAGTGCCTCCGTCGCAAGTCGGTCCTCCTCTCCGGGGGGCGATTACTATTTAAATGAGACGCGCTCCCGCGCCGGCCGTACTGCGCATGCGTGTGACGTAATTTTCCCGACGTGCAGCGCGCGAACGTAATTTACGCCGGGCTTTGTGGATTGCGACGGGACAATAAAGTTGCGACGGGTGAAAAAAAAAAATACGCGCCGGGAAAACAAAAAGAAAAATTGACAGCGTCGCTCGGCATGCATTCCTGAGAGGGAGAACTCCATGCCAATTTTCAAAGAAAAAACCGGCATGGGTTCCCCCCCCAGGAGCATACCAGGCCCTTAGGTCTGGTATGGGTTTTAAGGAGACCCCCCCTACGCCGAAAATTCGACGTAGGGGGTCCCCCTACAATCCATACCAGACCCGTATCCAAAGCACGCTACCCGGCCGGTCAGGAAAGGGAGTGGGGACGAGCGAGCGCCCCCCCCCCTTCCTGAGCCGTGCCAGGCCGCATGCCCTCAACATGGGGGGGTTGGGTGCTCTGGGGCAGGGGGGCGCACTGCGGGCCCCCCCACCCCAGAGCACCCTGTCCCCATGTTGATGAGGACAGGACCTCTTCCCGACAACCCTTGCCGTTGGTTGTCGGGGTCTGCGGGCGGGGGCTTATCGGAATCTGGGAGTCCCCTCAAATAAGGGGGCCCCCAGATACCGGCCCCCCACCCTAAGTGAATGGATATGGGGTACATCGTACCCCTACCCATTCACCTGGAGGCAAAGTGATAGTTATTAAACACACAACACAAGGGTTTTTAAAATCATTTATTAGCCAGTTTCCTCGGCAGAAAAGCTTTCCCACCAAGTTTCTTGATGGATACTGCCGAGGAAACTGGTGGTGTGTACGAGGCCTTACACCAACTATACCTGTCTCCTTTTCTCCAAGGGTTCAAAAATAGGAGGGCCATTTTACCAACAGGGAGTTAGGTCTCATACACACGATAGGTTAACCAGAGGACAACGGTCTGATGGACCGTTTTCATAGGTCCAAACCGATCGTGTGTGGGCCCCATAGGTTATTTAACCATTGGTTAAAAAAAACCCAACTTGCTTTACATTTAACCTATGGATTCCTAACCGATGGGGAAAAAATTATCGTTAGTAGGCACAACCATTGGTTAAAAATCCACGCATGCTCAGAAGCAAGTCAACGCATGCTTGGAAGCATCGAACTTCGTTTTTTTCAGCACGTCGTTGTGTTTTACGTCACCGCGTTCTGACACGATTGTTTTTTTAACCGATGGTGTGTAGGCACGACGGACCATCAGTCAGCTTCATCGTTTAACCAATGACAGCGGTCCATCAGACCGTTCTAATCGGATGGACTGATCGTGTGTACAAGGCTTTACAGTTTTGGTCAATTAAAGCAGTTCATGCCCATGTAGACTATGTATAAGGGTGGATCTAAATAGGTTTCTTCTCATTAACATAAAAAACCTAATAACCATGTTTAAAAAAAAAAAAACTTCCAGTATTGTTCAGCTAAACAGCACATAAAGAAAACTCACAGAAAAAAATCAGTTCTGAGCAAAATTGAACTTAAGACTTTAGTACTACAAAACAGTTATGATAAGCATTGTACTGACACTAAGTATACAAAAGTACTAATCACTGGCCCTCTATTGATAGTACAACCCTGCGCTTCAGGATAGAACCAAAAAGTCCAAGTAAATCAGAATCTGTCCGGATAGAGCACAATATAAACAATAAAAAGCAGCTGCTTGAAATAAAAAAAGTCACTTAATAAAAGCAGAAACATAAAACCAACCCGCACAGAGCTTGTTAATAGTCCTGCAGCAGCGCTGCAAACCCCTGGTTTGATGGAAAAGCTGTGTGGGATGACCAGATCAGAAGTATCAACAGTATGTGCTCCAATCACCAAAAGGCATTCACCACGTGGGGGGATATAGGGTCCCCTTCGGGGGAAACACTCACCAGACGGTTTCTTTAAAACAGCATTTCAGTATATAACGCCTCACATGTCACCTTCAGATGGTTAAAACAGCATACCACTCTCACTTTTTGATCACCGTTTAGATTTTCACTCCAGGTATTGTATCCACAGGTTTATAAGGGAATGAAAATTCATATAGTGCAATATTGTTTTGAAAGCTTTAATGTCACCCAAAAAACATATATACACCAGCCCCCTTATATAACATGCGTACCAAACAGAATGAATAGTCAGGCAAATGTATAATAATGTTGATGTTTAGCAACTCTCACTGTTGGATGTGGACCCCTGAAGACCGCTTTGGAGACTTTCCTGCAGTTTTACTTCCTGGTTCCTTTCTCCTGTGGAGCGCAAACGTCACTTCCGGTCGGGATGCTGGATAGCAACGCTCTGACGCTCTTAGAGGAAGTCCGAACGGACGAAACGTCAGAGCGTTGCTATCCAGGATCCCGACCGGAAGTGACGTTTGCGCTCCACAGGAGAAAGGAACCAGGAAGTATAACTGCAGGAAAGTGTCCAAAGCGGTCTACAGTCTGTAAAAAGATAAGATTAAAGGCGTTGTAAAGGTTCACCTTTTTTTTATAAAAATAACAAAGATAATATACTTACCTGCTCTGTGCAAGGGTTTTGCATCAATTACAGCATCGCTGTACACATCATATGCACCCTCACTGAGCCCATCAATTGCAGCCTCACTGACGGTGCCAATCAATTTTAGCCTCCCTGTGCCCATCATATGCAGCCTCCCTGTGCCCATCAATTGCAGCCTCACTGCGCCCATCATATGTAGCATCACTGTGCTCATTAATTACAGGCTTACTGTGCACATTACAGTATATGCAGCGTCATCGTGCACATCATGTGCAGCCTCACTGTGCCCATCAATTGCAGCCTCAATGTGCACATTAATTGCAGCCTCACTGTGCCCATCAATTGCAGCCTCATTGTGCCCATTAAATGCAGACTCACTGTGCCCATTATATGCAGACTCACTGTTCACATCAAATGTAGCCTCACTGTGTCCATCAATTGCAGCCTCACTGTGCCCATCAAATGCTGCCTCACTGTGCGCATCTATTTCAGCCTCTGTATGCCCATCAGATGCAGCCTCACTGTGCCCATTAAATGTAGCCTCACTGTGCCCATCAAATGCAGTCTCACTGCGCCCGCCAATTGCAGCCTAACTGTCCCCGTCAATTACAGCCTGACTTTGCCCGTGAATTGTAAGCTGAAATAGGTACAGTGGACACAGATCCTCCCCGGGTGTATGCACTTCCACTCTGGAATCACTCCTCTTAAGTAACAGCAAGGGCAACTCCCACTGAAACAGATAGAGCTCACCAAGGAGCCAACATAAAACCAGTGATAGTATAGTAGTTTAAATAAAAGTTTATTGTAGAAAAGAACCAGTCATCCAGTTAAAACAATGTATCAGCGGTTCTATGCCGCCGTAAGTTAGCCAGGCAAATGCGTAAATGCGGCCGGCGTAAGCGCGCGCAATTCAAATTAGGCTGAGGGGGCGTGTTTTATGTTAATGGGGGTGACCTGACGTGATTGACGTTTTTTACGAACGGCGCATGCGCTGTTCGTGTACATATCCCAGTGTGCATTGCGGCAAAGTACGCCGCAAGGACGTATTGGTTTCGATGTGGACGTAAATTACGTCCAGCCCTATTCACCGATGACTTACGCAAACGATGTAAAATTTTCTAATTTCAACGCGGGAACGACGTCCATACTTAACATTACTAGTCCAGCTATTTGATGGAATAACTTTACGCCTGAAAATGCCTTACGTAAACGGCGTATCTTTACTGCGATGGGCGCGCGTACGTTCGTAAATAGGCGTATCTAGTGATTTACATATTCTACGCCGAGCGCAATGGAAGCGCCACCTAGCAGCCAGCCTAAATATTGCACCCTAAGATACGACGGCGCAAGCCGTCGTATCTCAGATAGGTTTAAGTGTATCTCAGTTTGAGAATACACTTAAACTTAGGTCGGCGCATATTCCGAGTTAGGTCGGCGTATCTACTGAAACGCCGGCCTAACTCTATCTGAATCCACCTAATAGTCACAGTAACACATGTGCTTGCTGTCCAGCATTCCTAACCCCGACTAAAAGCTGCTTCCTCCCGGTGGCTTGCAGTTATCCAATGATGTAACTTCCAGTACGACAAGCTTGGTTTGAATCCTTCCAGCATAGCAGACCCTCTTCCAGGTAACATTACTGAAACCATCTGGACTTCCTTTAGTTGCCTGATGGGAGCATTTCGTCAGCAGCTCTAGTTCTAGGGTGTGATTACCGAAATTTTTCTGGACAATCTTGTGGTTGATACTGTATGATAATTTTTCCCTTCATTTACGCTACTAAGGGTTTAGTTGTACATGGTTTATGCCAGATGATGACCTTTATCTCATTCAGCAATCACCCTTTTACAGTAGGTGTTTGTGATATTGTGCTTTTAGCACGACAGCGTCGCGCTGATACTCGGCGACAGGGTGCCGAGATCTCGCCGACATCTCACACTCACTGGAATAGTGACAGCACATCCCAGCAAGCGCGTCATAGAAGCGACGGGAGATCCGACTTGGATCCCCGCCAATTCTACACGTGTGCGGCGTTTGTTATGAATCCTGATGGGGAAGTCCCCGCCGGATTTTAAATAAAAATCCGGCATGGGTCCCCCCTCAGGAGCATACCGGGCCCTTAGGTCTGTTATGGGTTGTAAGGAGAGCCCCCCTACGCCGGAAAAAACGGCGTAGGGGGTCCCCCTACAATCCATACCAGACCCGTATCCAAAGCACGCTACCCGGCCAGCCAGGAAGGGAGTGGGGACGAGCGAGCGCCCCCCCCTCCTGAGCCGTACCAGGCTGCATGCCCTCAACATGGGGGGGTTGGGTGCTCTGGGGCAGGGGGGCGCACTGCGGCCCCCCCCACCTCAGAGCACCCTGTCCCCATGTTGATGAGGACAGGGCCCCTTCCCGACAACCCTGGCCGTTGGTTGTCGGGGTATGCGGGCGGGAGGCTTATCGGAATCTGGGAGCCCCCTTTAATAAGGGGGCCCCCAGATACCGGCCCCCCACCCTAAGTGAATGAGTATGGGGTACATCGTACCCCTACCCATTCACCTGCAAGAAAAGTGGTAAAAACACAAATAAACCACACAGTGTATTAAAATATTTTATTTTTCTGCTCCGGAGGCCGCCCCCTGTCTTCTTTATTAGCTCTTTTACCAGGGGGGGCTTCTTCTTTGACGTCTTCGGGTGGGTGGGGGCCGCCGTCTGGTTCTCTTCCACCGCCGGGGGGGGTGGCTTTTAAAAAAGCCCCCACCCCCCCGGCGGGTTTCCTCCGGCGTCTTCGGCGGGGCTCTTCTTCTTCCGCTATCCCGACGGGTCTTCTCAACTCTCCGGGGTTCTCCTTCTGTCTTCGCCGCTCTCCGTTGTTGACTCGGCGCACCCCGGTTCTTCGTCTCGCTGTCCGGTGTCTTCTTCCGTGATGTACGTCTTCTCCTTCCGTGCTGTGATGAGTTCTTCTTCCGTGCTGTGACGTCATGTTCTTCACTTCTCTCCTTCTCCCGATGTTGCCACGCCGGTCCTCCTCGCTGAAATGACGGATGCGCGCCTTGCATCGGACCTATATAGGCCTCACAGTCCCATCATGCTCTGTACCTACCCATGTGATACCTACCCACGTGGTAGGTATCACATGGGTAGGTACAGAGCATGATGGGACTGTGAGGCCTATATAGGTCCGATTCAAGGCGCGCATCCGTCATTTCAGCGAGGAGGACCGGCGTGGCAACATCGGGAGAAGGAGAGAAGTGAAGAACATGACGTCACAGCACGGAAGAAGAACTCATCACAGCACGGAAGGAGAAGACGTACATCACGGAAGAAGACACCGGACAGCGAGACGAAGAACCGGGGTGCGCCGAGTCAACAACGGAGAGCGGCGAAGACAGAAGGAGAACCCCGGAGAGTTGAGAAGACCCGTCGGGATAGCGGAAGAAGAAGAGCCCCGCCGAAGACGCCGGAGGAAACCCGCCGGGGGGGTGGGGGCTTTTTTAAAAGCCACCCCCCCCCGGCGGTGGAAGAGAACCAGACGGCGGCCCCCACCCACCCGAAGACGTCAAAGAAGAAGCCCCCCCTGGTAAAAGAGCTAATAAAGAAGACAGGGGGCGGCCTCCGGAGCAGAAAAATAAAATATTTTAATACACTGTGTGGTTTATTTGTGTTTTTACCACTTTTCTTGCAGGTGAATGGGTAGGGGTACGATGTACCCCATACTCATTCACTTAGGGTGGGGGGCCGGTATCTGGGGGCCCCCTTATTAAAGGGGGCTCCCAGATTCCGATAAGCCTCCCGCCCGCATACCCCGACAACCAACGGCCAGGGTTGTCGGGAAGGGGCCCTGTCCTCATCAACATGGGGACAGGGTGCTCTGAGGTGGGGGGGGGGCCGCAGTGCGCCCCCCTGCCCCAGAGCACCCAACCCCCCCATGTTGAGGGCATGCAGCCTGGTACGGCTCAGGAGGGGGGGGGCGCTCGCTCGTCCCCACTCCCTTTCTGGCTGGCCGGGTAGCGTGCTTTGGATACGGGTCTGGTATGGATTGTAGGGGGACCCCCTACGCCGTTTTTTCCGGCGTAGGGGGGCTCTCCTTACAACCCATAACAGACCTAAGGGCCCGGTATGCTCCTGAGGGGGGACCCATGCCGGATTTTTATTTAAAATCCGGCGGGGACTTCCCCTTCAGGATTCATAACAAACGCCGCACACGTGTAGAATTGGCGGGAATCCAAGTCGGATCTCCCGTCGCTTCTATGACGGCTCTGTATCCATCGCGGCAAGCCAGCTCGGCGCTGGCTCCCGCGATGGGGCTCGTAGGTGCTCAATCTCGCTGAGAAAGAGAGCGAGATTGACACAAAATCGGGTTCACCTACTGTACGTGATCTATGATAAAGTTGCCTACCGTAATTTGCCGATTGACTGCCTTCTAAATTATATCCACATAATACGCTGTGGGACAACTTGTGGTCTATTATTATTCCCAATTGGTCAGACTTCCTATGCACTTATTTTGTTGTTGAGGTTTACATATTGTTACCCATTACCACAAGTGGTACTTTCTAGCAGCTGGGATTATGACCTGAAGTATTTGCCACGCGACTGATGAGTTATGGCAGACTATAGAGCCTAAGTGTGGAAACTTTTTATATATTACAGTTTACTAATTCTTAAAGAATAATTCTGTGTATGATATATTTTTACATAGTTACATTGGTCCAGTTTACTACACCCCCCTTCTCTTCACCTTCTCTTCACCTTCACCCCTCTTTTGCTGCTGAAAGCTGAAATCTTTTCCTCTAATGCCCTGTACACACAATCGTTTTTTCGAATGTGATAAACTCTGACGGAATTTTCTGTCTGAATTCCGTTCCATCTGTTTTGCATACACACTGTCATGCCAAATTCCAACCGTCCAAAACACGGTGATGTACAACACTACGACGAGCTGAGAAAAATAAGTTCAATGCCTCTGAGCACGCGTCGACTTGATTCTGAACATGAATGTTTTTTTCTCTGTCAGGATGTTCCATACAGACGATCGGAATTTGCAATAGAATTTTTTTTCATCAGAAAAAAAAGAGTACATGTTCTCTTTCTAGGTCCATCAGAATTTCTGATGGAAAAAATCCAAAGGGGCACACACACAATCGGAATATCCGATGAAAAAATTTCGTCTGACTTTTTTCATCGGAAATTCCGATCGTGTGTACAAGGCATTAGAATCTAAATCCAGTCTCCCAGTTCTAAGCCTATCTTCTGGCACCCTCGGCTGTTGCTGTCGCCCGTCAGCTGAAATCCAGATGGGAACCTGATTTGGGCGATGTGTCGGCTGAGGACTGGGAGGAGGCTCTTACCAATTGCACAATCGTCTCTCCCAAGCTCTCTGACCGTCTCAGCCACCTATACATTCTCCACCGATCATACCTGATGCCCTACCGCATCTCTAGGTACAGACCTGGTCACAACCCTAACTGCCCTGGCTGCGACCATCCCAATGCCACCTTCTACCATCTCCTTTGGACATGTCCCTGCATACAGGGGTTCTGGACCTTGGTGGTCCGATTCCTCCATGACCGCATGGGTTCCCCACTGTCCCCCTGCCCCCGCCAGTGCGTGCTCGGGCTTCTCTCACTATCTGAGGCCGAAAAGTACCTGAACATATTTCTACAGGAAATGTTATTCCTTGCTAGGCTTCAGATAGCTAAGACATGGATGAGGGGACCCCCCACGCTGCAACAGTGGATCAGAGCTGTCAACACTACCCTGCCTTTCAAAAAACTACTTTATGCCCACAGGGGATGCCCAGGCAAATACCATAACATATGGGACAGATGGTTGTGGAATACCTCCGTCGCGGCCCAGTGGCCCCCCTCTGGGCTTGGCATCGCTCTGTCATTCTCTAAAAATTTACTATATATGCACCTGTACGTTTTTTTTTTCTTGTCATGCCTGTATGTACATCAATAGGTTCCATCCGCAAATGTAGTGCATGTTGCACTTGATATGCGTTTGTGTATATATTTTCTATGCTCAATAAACGTTGTTTTGATTAAAAAAAAGAATCTAAAGACAGTTCAGTCTGTGGAAACTACACATCCCACAACCCTCCACACTTCTCTCCGAGACTCTAGCAGTTCAAATTCTCAATGCACCCCCTAGTGGAGGGAGGGCAGCTTAACCCTGGCTGCTCCGTGTTCTGCAATAGGAGTCTCCTCCTGTGGTTGTGCCTGTGTAAAAGTCTCCTCTGCAGTACAAAGACAGAGTCCTTTTCCTGCCAGACCTGCTGATTGGGATACACTAATGCCGCGTACACACCATCGTTTTCTGCGATGGAAAAAAACGTCATTTTCAAAAACGTCAATTTAATTGACCGTGTGTGGGCAAAAACGTCGTTTTCTGTCTTCTAAAAAACGACAGAAAAAAATTGAAGCATGCTTCAATTTTATGTGTCGTTTTTGGCCGACGTCGTTTTCTGTGTTCTAAACATTGACCGTGTGTACGTAAAAACGTCGATTTAAGCCCGCGCATGCTCAGAAGCAAGTTAGGAGACGGCAGCGCTCATTCATGTAAAACGACTGTTCAGAATGGAATCAGCACATTCGTTAAGGTGTTTTTCAGCTTATAGACAAGAAAAGAAAGCGCTTCTTTAACCCCTGCTTTTAACTGCTACCCAGAAATGGACGTTTGTTGCGGCTGATCTTGTTGCATAGTTATGACAAGCTTTTAATTAGTTTCTTTCTTGTTTGATAATGTTTATGTTTGTGTTCTGTTATTTAGTTGTATCTTCCATCTTAAACATTTTAAATATATATATTGGTCCACCTTTTATTTATTTTTTAAATTTTGGTCACCAATTTGATTAGTAATCTCTATTTGGTTTTTATTTAGGAGTGTGTGAAGTGTCTGCAACAACCTAATTTTTTAGTTTACTCACCCACAAGCATGTTTTTTTACCTTGTTAATGTTTGCATTATTTTTTTTGTAATGGGTCTGCCCACTCAATACTGATCTCTCAAATCTACAATAAAGAAACATGTTGAAATTTGGCTGAAAAATTAATTTTTATTTTAGTCTTCATAAAAATTTTGAAAAAAAAAAAGTGGCAACCCAAAAACACAACATAATAAAAACAAAGATGCCAGGGTAGGCAGCACTTTAGAGCATGCTTGTTTTTTTCTGAAAACAAGGGTCCCCGAAGCCACAAATACAGCCTGTGAGTCCACATAAAAATTCCATCAGGGGCACCGTATTATTTCTTCGCCCTTTTCTTCCCAGCAGCCTTCCCTGCAGTCTTCCCTGCAGCCTTCCCGGTAGCCCGAGTCCTTGGGGGCTGGGTTCCTGGAGGAGATGAGGTGGCAGGAGCCATAGCAGCCTCATGAGGTGGAGAAGCAGGAGCAGGTGGAGGAGCAGGAGCAGGTGCAGGAGCAGGAGCAGGAGCAGGAGCAGGAGCAGGAGGAGCAGCAAGGACAGGAGGAGCAATCCGCACAATGTGGGTGTCGTCATCGAGCTGCCCCAGGGATGCCATGGTTATGGCTTCGAACATGAGGAGTTCGCAGCGCACACGCTGGCTCTGCTCCAGATTGTACAGCTTTGCTGCAATGAGCGCTGCGAACCCCTCAACTTCACTGGGTGGCTCTCGGATGGCTGCAGTAGCTTGGCGAAGCAGGCCCTGGGTCTCCTCCTCCATCTGTCGCATACTCCTGAGCCGTTTATTGGGATTGCGGAATGGAGGGATCCGGGAGATGGTATCCCGCCGGCGTGCCTCCTGGGTCCCACTGGGGCCTGCCACCTCCTGGCTCCCAGTGGGCTCTGCCACCTCCTGCCTTGCAGTTGGCCCTGGCTCCTCCTGGCTCCCTGTGGGCCCTGTCTCTTCCTGGCTCCCTGTGGGCCCTGGCTGTTCCTGGCTTGGGTCTGCCTGTGTATGAAAAAAAGGAACATATGTTATTTGTGTTTGTCATTAATCACACACATTTTTACAATCATGAGTGATGCAAATTGAATGTCAATATATATTACACACAGGGTCGCCATCCTTAATTATGTGGCCCCTTAAACACCTTCAGACATGGTCCCCCTGGAATTATGTGGGTTGTTGCATGCCTAATTTAGTAAATAAGTGGCCTTTTCCCCAAAAATTAATTTAATCAATTTAGTGTCAACTAGATAGTACTAAAAAAGGGTGTCTTCCATCTGGGACCCCTTGCAGGTGTATTGCGTTACTCCCCCCCTACTGGCCTATCTGAAAATGCCACCCACTCCTTCATCAACATTATTAATTTGCCCATTTTGACCCCATCATGTTTTCCCACTACTGACTATTGATCCTATCCCTAAACTTACGAGATTCACATAGAATTTAGAACAATAGTAACATACATTTACCATTATTACTATACTTGTCATATACTAACTAAATTCAAACAAAAAACACATACCATTCTCCACGGCTCACAATTGGGGTCCTCCAGGAACTCTTCCTCTTCCTCCGAGCTTGTCTGCTCTTGTCTGCAGGGAAGACTGGAGGATTGGCTGCTGGGAAGCTGGGAGCTACCTCTTGGGGGAAGGGTAGACATGGATGTCCTGGTCTCAATGTGGTCGTCCAGGAACTGCAGCTGACTATAGTACCACAGGGTTGGTTTGTATATGGAGTCAGCTGCAGCCCCAGACCTCATTGAGGCCAGGACTTGGACCCGTTGGGCCCTGTAGGTGCCCCTGATGGAATTGATTTTATTTTTCACAGTGGCTGTTGTGGCGTTGGGGACCCTTGTTTTCACAAAAACAAGCATGCTCTGTCTAGCTTTCTCCCTGGCATCTTTGTTTTTATTTAGTGTGCTTTTGGTTTGCCACAGAACTGGATGTTCCTTCCATTTTTGGATGAAGTCTGTGAGGAAGTCCGCATCCTTGAAGGCATCCATTCTTTCTGCACATGAAACAGAAGCCAAAACATAATGTAATTAAAGGCACTAGCTTACTTCCCCTAACTAGCCCACAAACTCATTCCCTATTCACTATAATAAAGTCGGAATTAAAAACTTACGTCTCGTCGTTAGGAAAGATCGGGAATTACGACTTCTTCCACAGACTATGCAGGCCGTTTCCAAACACGTCCCATCCCTTTTACACTACGCACGCGTGACGCTCCGCACGACACCCCGCCCCTGACGTTCGGTATCGTCCTTTCCACGCCCCTTCTCTGTCGTTTGGTGAGGGAGAAAAGATGGACAACATGGAGGTGTATTCCAGCTCAAGCCAGGAGGCAGGCCAGGCCCAACCACGCCGCAGATTCCGCTGCAGAGCCTCCAACATGTCATTTAATGAAATGGTGGAGATGGTCACCATATTGAGGAGGGAGGACTATGATGCCAAGCATGGCCCCTACATGCATCCCAATAAAGTAAAAGCACAAATTATGGAGAAGGTCATCCGTAGGCTCCAGCGGAAGTTTGGGAAAACCAGGAGCAGAGAGCACCTGCGCAAAAGGTGGTCGGATTTGAAAAAAAGGGAACCCCACCAACTTTACCGAATTAATAAGGTGATTCGAAGAAGAAGTAAGTTTTTTCCATGTGTATTTAATTATTTTTGTGTGTTCTTTGTGCCATTTTTTTTTTTGTGCCAGGTTGACCATAAAATGAATATTATGAATGTGGACGCATGATGCAGTCGTCGTAGTCGTCGTTCATTCGGTGACTTTCAATAATCCAATACCATATTAACGAGAAATGGCATCATGCCTAGTTGGCATGTGCAAAGGGGAGTTGAAGCACTGTATCTGAACAAAAATCGTAAATTGAGGAATTGTGGGCGAATGAACGACGACTCCTATGACCAATTAGTCGACACAAATATGAAAGTTGTGACATTTTTGGGGCTTAAAAAAAAGGTGTATTCAATTCTGGAATAGATGGAAATGTGTTTCAGCTTATTTTAGAAGAAACGTAAATACCTTGAGATTCACAAAAAGGAGCGTTTGCTACTCCTTTTTTTATTGAACATGTGTACTCAGTAGCACAATTGTTTGTCACAATCACAACCTATGTTGGGTCACACACAGGGGTGAGCAGATCCAGGGGAGACTTGTTTAGCTTACATATCTAAACTTAAAAATTGTGTTAACTGATTTGAGATTACTTTGTGAATGGATTAAATATTGGTCTATTTTATTGATAATTGTTTAAAAATCAACAATAGTGACCTTTTGTTTAGCATTTCTTATTTTTTGGGTGTCATTTCAGGCCGCTCGTAATGGTTGAACCTCATGTTTTCCCTTTCTTCAATCTTGTAGGGCACAATGAAGCACAAAGGCAGGAGGCACAAGCCAATCAAGCCACACCCCCGAGGGATGTAGAGGAAGAGGAACCTGCCTCAACATCCGGTAAAGTAACATCTACCACATTTTCTGTGAATATAGATATAGGCATACAATCTTTTAACACATGTTTTGGTTCCACATTTCAGGAGGAAATCGGGCTGGTCAGGGACTGGACACGTATAGTGCCCAGCTCCTCATCGGCGAGGTTCTCACCTGCAGGGCCCAAGTTGAGGACATACGTCTGGCCTGCCGTGAAATACGTCACAAAGCAAAGACGCTGGACCGGCAGCTTAAAAATTTTATTAATGTTTTGGGGAGGGTTTAATTTTTGGTGTATTTTCTTTTTTCCTTGAATTAAAAAAAAAAAAAAAAAAAAAAAAAAAAAAATTATATTTTGTAATAATCAAAAAAGACCAAAAAAATAAATAAAATATATTATATTTTGAAATAATCAAAAAAGACCAAAAAAAGAAAAAAAAAATTATATTTTCTAATAATCAAAAAAGACCAAAAAAAAGAAAAAAAATATTATATTTTGTAATAATCAAAAAAGACCAAAAAAAAAAAAAAAAATATATTATATTTTGTAATAATCCAAAAAGACCAAAAAAAATAAAAAAAATATTATATTTTGTAATAATCAAAAAAGACCAAAAAAATAAAAATATTGATTTGTTGTACTAATCAAAACTAAAAAAGTAACAAATAAATTACATTTTGGACTCCAAACAATTTGTGTGTAGTTATTGGTATCAATGCAGACTCATTCAATTACTCAGGCATATTTGTAGAGTTATTAAGATTTAACACTCATGGGAATTTATTACATCCCAAACACATGGCTGGATGAGAACCTACGAAAAAGAAACATTACCCCCCAAAACTTACAAATAACTAAAATCAAACAAATAAACACTGTTTCATCAAACAAAAAGAAAATTTATTTTTTTAATCAAGATCAGGCATTGCAATGGCCCCCCTCCCCATAAAATAGTCCACATAGGATTGACGCACTGCACGTGCGGTTTGGGGGGCCAAGCCTCTATGGCTAGCCTGATGTCCCGGCTCCGGAGCCACAAGATCAGCCTCATCAGGCAATACCGTCAGGTACGTTTGAGAATTTCTTTTCAAAAAATTGTGCAAAATGCAACAAGATAGTATAATATAATTCCACTTGTATTCCGCCATGTTTATTGCTGTTAAAAACAATCTGAATCGGCTGGCCATGATTCCAAAGGCATTCTCTACCACACGTCTTGCTCTGGCCAGCCGATAATTAAAAACCCTCCTCTCATGGGTGAGGGTGCGTACGGGAAATGGCCTCATGAGGTGGGGACCCAAACCAAAAGCCTCATCTGCTACAAACACGAAGGGCAGACCCTCTTCGTTCTCCTCCGCAGGTGGCAATCCTAGGTCCTCCAACCGAAGCCGTTGTGCGAACTCCGTCTCCGCAAAGACACCGCCGTCCGACATCCGGACATTTTTCCCAACATCCACGTACAAAAACTCGTAATTTGCAGAGACCACCGCCATCAAAACAACGCTGTGGAACCCCTTGTAATTGAAGAAATGGGATCCACTATGGGGTGGGGGCACAATGCGGATGTGCTTGCCATCAATGGCTCCTCCACAGTTCGGAAAGTTCCAACGCTGGGAGAAGTCCGCTGCCACAGTCTGCCATTCCTGTGGCGTGGTGGGGAACTGGATAGAAAGAAAAAATAAAAAACATTAGAACAAAGATTTTAAACAGAATATAGCTAAAATTACAAGGGATCCCACCAACAATTCAACAAAAAAGGTTAGTATTAAAAAAAAACATGTGAACAATTAAGCATATTAATCACCCCCCTCTGATGTTGAAAAAATATATTTAGGGGGAGTGGGGCTCAAGATGAGATGAGAAACAACCCCCCAAAAAATATCTAAATAAGAAAAATAATTATTAGTATGTATTTCAAAAATCTAGGGGGGGGGGTTTGGACAATGGAGGCCACAAATAAACGGGGATATAGGGACACACAAAATGCAGCACTACAATGGAGGCCACAAATAAACGGGGATATAGGGACACACAAAATGCAGCACTACAATGGAGGCCACAAATAAACGGGAATATAGGGACACACAAAATGCAGCACTACAATGGAGGCCACAAATAAACGGGAATATAGGGACTATGCTAGGTGGGTTTGCCCACAACATAGAATGATGGACAGGTTGGCTAAATTAAATAAACATGTAGGGCTTTACTAATTGTGTAGAACAGCATACATAGAGACAAAGTGAGCATTCTGAGCATATTAGAAAAGTTTTTTTTTTTTTTTTTTTTGGGAATTAGTTTGACCATTGAAAGAACACCACTTACCTTAACATAGTCCTCCTGAAGAACCTGAATGATGGCCGAACAGGTCTCAGGGATTATGAGGCCCAGAGCCTGGGGGGAGATGCCCGTCGAGAACTTCAAGTCATGCAGACTTCTCCCTGTTGCAAGGTAGCGCAACGTAGCAACTAGCCTCTGCTCAGCAGTGATGGCTTCCCGCATAACGGTGTCCTGCCTGGTGATATATGGCGACACCAAAGCCAAAAGCTGCTGAAATACGGGGTCAGACATCCTAAGAAAATTCCTGAAATCATCAGGGTTATTTTCTCTGATCTCCCGCAGCAGAGGCATATGAGAGAACTGGTCCCTGCGTAGCAACCAGTTCTTGGTCCACAACCTCCTCCTCACCCTGTTCATGGACCGTCGCTGGGATGCAGCACACATCCTAACAACAAGCACAGCACGATCTCGGCGACGAGTTCGTACCCGCAACATGGCTAGAAAACGGTCGTCAAATCAGATCAGACTAAAAATTACGCCCTGAAGTAAAGAATGGCCTTTGAAGAACGACCTGCTAAACAGCACCGTGCACACCAAACGTAATGCCTAAACAAATACGTCCTTAGTACAAGCACTGTATCACAGATCCGACAACAAATAGACAAACTGTACGACAGAAAACGAAATTTAAAGCACAGTCACTGAAAATCACGAATCGTATCTCACCAAACTTTTACTAACACGCAGCAACACGATATCAGCAAAAGAGGCCGTCTTCCGCATGGAAACGACCCTTTATAGTGACGTCGTGCGTGATTGACGGAACTGCGCTGTGCTAGAGCGTTGTGAAAAAGCGATGGTGTGTATGCTACGTCGTTGTTCAAATTGAAGTTTGAAAAATGACGTTTTTTTAAAGCACATAAAGCGTCGCATTTTTCCATCGCAGAAAACGATGGTGTGTACGCGGCATTAGATAATGACGTTACCTTGGAATATGTTAAAGGCAAGCTTTTGAATGAATATAAGTGAAAAACAGAAAGGGAAAACATTGAAAGTGTTCCTATGGCAGAATATGTACTATGAACCAGTAGTAGTAATATGCAGTGTATAGACATGGAGATGTTTTGTGTGGATTGATTGTGGAGCTACAAGTCATATGACCAATCTTATACAAATTCTTCACCAAGCTGAATCAAAGCAAGACGGAAGAATTATAACAGTATATGGTCTCAGAAGTAATATGGGGATGTTATCTACACTGTCCTCATTACCAAGCATGTACCAGAAAGATACTTATTTAAAGATGTACTATGTGTTATATATTCCTATATCTTGCACATAACCTATTCTCAGTGCAGAAGCTTACCAACCAAGGTTATGTAGTGATATTTAGAGGTAATAGCTGTATTGTCACAAATGAAAGCCACAGCCTAGCTAAAGGAAAATCTAACCACATAATAGCTAAAGCCTCATGCACACAGGGCGCCTTTTTAAGGCTGGGTTCACACATGTGCGGTGCGAAATGAAGCTCCGCTTTCACAGATAATTGTTGTAGTTGTTTGGTGTTTCTGGCCAGTTTTTAATCAGGATCAGGTCAGGATTGCATCAGTATTAGATCAGGTTTACATCAGGATCAGGTCATGGTTTTATCCTTTTCACAACTTTTCTCAAAAGACTGTGTGGAACCTCACTGCAAAGTATGTTCCCATGGGCAATACGTTTAAAAGGATAAAAATAAAACCTATGTGGCTCACGATCAAAGTTAAAAAAGCTATAAACAATAAGAAAGTAGCTTTTAAAAAATATAAAAATGAAGGAACACTAGTGTTGTTTAAATGTTACAAAGAATATAACAGGATATGTAAAAAGGAAATCAAGGATGCAAAAATTCAAAATGAACGACAGATTGCAAAAGATAGTAGGACAAACCCCAAAAAATTATTTAAATATATTAATAGTAAAAAGGTGAAGTCCGAGCATGTAGGCCCCTTACCAAATAATCTAGAGTGGGTGACTGGGGACAAAGAGAAGGCAAATTTATTAAATGCTTTCTTCAGCTCTGTATATACAAGGGAGCACGGGGGAGCTCATGTCCAAAATGGGGGTGGGAGTGACACAGCCCCAAACCCACAATGGCTCAAAAGTCATATGGTCCAGAAATATTTAGACAGAATAAAAGTGGATAAAGCACCTGGACCAGATGGCATCCACCCACGGATCCTAGGTGAGTTGAGCTCTGTCATTTCAAAGCCACTGTATCTAATATTTAGGGACTCATTAATGACAGGAATAGTACCACTGGATTGGCGCAGGGCCAATGTGGTGCCCATATTTAAAAAGGGAACAAAGTCTTTACCAAGTAACTATAGACCTGTTAGTCTAAATTCTATAGTTGGGAAGATACTGGAACGTTTAATAAAAGACCACATGGATGAGTTCTTGCTGGAAAAAAACTATTTAAGCAGCAGACAGCATGGATTCATGAAAGACAGAAGTTGTCAGACAAACCTGATTTCCTTTTATGAAGAGGTAAGTAAAACCCTGGACAGAGGCTGTGGACGTGATATATTTGGATTTTGCAAAAGCGTTCGATACAGTTCCGCACACACGGCTCATGTGTAAGGTAAGGTCTACAGGATTGGATATATCAGTTTGTAAATGGATAGAAAACGGGCTGAAAGACAGAATTCAGAGAGTAGTGGTTGATGATTCTTACTCTGAATGGCCCAAGGTTATCAGCGGTGTACCCCAAGGTTCAGTGCTGGGACCCTTACTTTTCAATATATTTATAAATGATATTGGGTCTGAGACAGTGCTTTAAGTGGGCCAAAAGAGGTGGCGGTACTCTATTAGGCGCCGGTGCTCATCCCCCCCCCCCCCAATACTGAACATGAAAATACCCTGCTATGGTTTGCAATATATTGGTGCATTTTCTGCTAAAATTACATAAACCAGCTGATGTCATGCTTTGTGCCCATTTTATCTTCTCTTTTTTTAGTTTCTGACATCATCAGCTGGTTTATGTAATTTTAGCAGAAAATGCACCAATATATTGCAAACCATAGCAGCTATGGTTTGCAATATATTGGTGCATTTCCTGCTAAAATTACATAAACCAGCTGATGATGTCAGAAACTAAAAAAAGAGAAGATAACATGGGCACAAAGCATGACAAGGGACAGACACCACAGAAAATAGATAGAATAATGGATGTTATTCATCAGTCACTCTGTAGTCAAGCTTGCAACAATAATCATACAATGAACATCTTCCTACTTTTCAAGACGGTTTAAAATAAACATAAAAGGAAAATAACAGGGCAAGTCTGCATGGCTGTCTGAAACGAGCCATGATAAATTGATAGGAGAAGTGTATACATATCAGTCTGTGAGCAGCCATAGGTAGCAACAAAACACTCACCAGTACTCTGTACTTCAGAAGTTCAGATCCAAAGCAAAGTCCGGTGTTTTTCACTTTGCTGCACCGTCCAGACTCCTAGGAGGGCCAGTCACCCGCTCACATTCACCACGCCGCACTGATCGCTCCTCACAGGTGCGCGGAAAGGAGTGACGTCACCTAATGTGAGGTCAACTCCCTGCCTGCGCCTGCACATACGGCTCAAGCCGTACTCTGCACACGGCCCGCCCCCCTCCACTAGCTGATGGCCGGCCCAGCCAATGACATTATGGAGGAGAGAGACGGTGCGCGATGTAATTCGCCCAGCGCCGGCCAGCCACTACAATGCTGTAGCTAGCTCTCCGCTGCGTTCCGGTACCAGAAACCCACGTACTGGGCGCACGGAGAGGTGCTGGTACTCTCCAGGGCCATTTTTGGAAGTGGCGGTACTGAGTACCGTCGCGTTCCGGCCCACTTAAAGCACTGGTCTGAGATCAAAAGTAACATTTCTGTCTTTGCAGATGACACTAAGCTATGCAGTGGAATAACGTCCTTGCAGGATGTCGCCAATTTACAAGCCGACCTCAATGCTCTGTCTAATTGGGCGACTGAGTGGCAGATGAGGTTTAATGTTGATAAATGTAAAGTTATGCACTTAGGGAATAAGAATATGCATGAATCATACATGCTAGGGGGAGTACAACTGGAGGGATCTGTAGTGGAGAAGGATCTGGGGGTCTTGGTAGATCATAAGCTCAATAATAACATGCAATGCCAAGCTGCGGTTTCCAAAGCGAGCAAAGTCCTTTCTTGTATTAAGAGAGGTATGGACTCCAGAGACAGAGATATAATTTTGCCCCCTGTACAAATCATTAGTAAGACCTCATCTGGAATATGCAGTTCAGTTTTGGGCACCAGTTCTCAAAAAGGATATCGGAGAACTGGAGAAAGTGCAGAGAAGGGCAACCAAACTGATAAGAGGCATGGAGGAGCTCAGCTATGAGGAAAGATTAGAGGAACTGAATTTATTCACTCTTGAGAAGAGGAGAATTAGGGGGGATATGATCAACATGTACAAATATATAAGAGGTCCATACAGTAGACTTGGTGTTGAGTTATTCACTTTACGGTCAACACTGAGGACAAGGGGGCACTCTTTACTTCTAGAGGAAAAGAGATATCACCTCCAAATACGGAAAGGTTTTTTCACAGTAAGAGCTGTGAAAATGTGGAACAGACTCCCTCCAGAGGTGGTTCTGGCCAGCTCAGTGGATTAAATAAATAAATAGTACAGCGCAAGTACATAAATCTAAAAATACAAATAATAACACAATTGATCAAAATTAATACATAGAGTCCATAAAGTGCAAAGTGATAAAGGTGCTCCAAAAAATACAGTGGTGATATATAGTGCAGAAATCTTCATCAGATCTGTGACCCATAGGACAGGATAATCCTCCACCAAGGCTAATGGATGGCCTCTCACCTCAGCGATTCGACCTGTGGCTAGGTCAAAAAGCAAATATCATATCCTCCACACAGTAAATGGCAAGCAGCTTTCCTGGGCTCAACTCCAAAAACGTCCACCAGATGGAACCAGCAAGCAATAAGCAAATTAACACTCTCCCATAGATCATTCAATGGACCGAGAAAAAGTAAAAAGACACACTCTAAGTGCTCTCTGCTTAAAAGGTTTAATAATCAAAACAAAAGTTTAAAAACCACTCACATTATCATGCACTCTAAACCGAGTGCAGAGATGACAGCTTGTACCACAGCTCAAAGGCCCGGATCGATGCATACAGCGTGTGAAGGTCTCTGTGAGGCAAACGCGGGTGACGTTGTCGTAGCTCCTCCCCCTCGTACAGCTCAGTGGATTGCTTTTAGAAAGGCCTGGATACTTTCCTAAATGTACATAAAATAACTGAGTACTAAGATTTGTAGGTAAAGTTGATCCAGGGTAAATCCAATTGCCTCTCGGGGGATCAGGAAGGATTTTTTTCCCCTGCTGTAGCAAATTGGATCATGCTCTGCTGTTTTTTTTTTGCCTTCCTTGGGATCAACTGTGGGTATGAAGTTGGGTGTATGGGATTGTACTGTGTTTTTTATTTTGTTTGTTTATTTTTTGTGGTTGAACTGGATGGACTTGTGTCTTTTTTCAACCTGACTAACTAACTATAACTATAACTGAATGTCATGTGCGATTCAGAAGCATCCCTAATTTGCGCCTGAGCTGGACTGCACTGCTCAGAAAATTGACAGGGCTCTTCTTCAATTTGCACTGAGGCCTGGTTCACATATGTGCAGCCTCTGTTCCCGGCATGAGGTCAGGTGCATCCCTGTTCACCGGTTCAGGTCCGAATTTTTGCCTGAAGGCTGTCCACATGGTTTAGGAATGTGTCTATGTGAATGTTTGACCATTCTTTCAGAATCTTATTTGTGAGATCAGGCACTGATTTTGGACGAGAAGGCCTGGTTTACAGTCTCCACTCTATATCATCCCAAAGGGGTTCTTTCGGGTTGAGTTCAGGACACTGTGCAGGCCAGTCAAGTTCCTCCACCCCAAAATCACTCATCCATGACTTTATGAACCTTTATGCCACTAAAGTTCACATTCGTGTAAAGGCAGGCATCCTAATAACTTTAGTAATATAGTGTATATGTATATTAAATGTGTAATTAGGTGATTGGACTAAGTTAAAGTTTATCTAAACCAAACAACAACATTTTTATAAATAGCATCTTACTATAAGGCTGTCATTCATCCCTATATGCTGGGGACAGTCTCTGTTTCGAGGGGGTCTGTCCCTGGAAATCAAGCTTTCTGCCACCTATGCATCGGCATCATGATTTGACGCCCTACTCAGTGCATCATTATGGCTGAGCATGGAGCATAATCCCCCTTTCCATCTAGTTGTGGCTTCATGACGTTGGTGGGGCTGGCCAGCTGACCATTTCACATGGGCCATTCACACAAGAGGGATCCCAGACATGTATACATCCACAGAATCACACACAAGGTAACTGAGTCTCACTTACATCCACACATAAAACTCTTCAGGTTAATTTTAGTTTTTAATTTTATAGTTTACCATTATTATGGTGTGCACATAGTCATCACATGGTGGGATTGGTTTGGATTCATTTTTGGTGGGTATATGCATACATACACATCTCCCTTGGCTGCAGTCCCCTAGCTAGCACATTTTATTCATTTCACATGGTTTCATCTCCATATCCTTGCAGGGCAGTGTGGTCTGTCAAGCATACACAAGATTCACATGGTCGGGATATGGTCGCTTGGTCTTCACCTGGCTGCTGTCTCTGGTCTGGATGGGATTCCTCACCTCAGCTCCGGGGGAGATCATCATCCCTGTCCCCCGTCCTCCCTTGGACATATATTGGGAGTCATTATTGGGCCATTTTGTAAGTTTTATAGACCTTTTTTTGAAAGGTGGTTCTCCGTTTAAAGCAGTAATGGTGAACCTTGGCACTCCAGATGTTTTGGAACTACATTTCCCATGATGCTCCACTACACTGCAGAGTACACGAGCATCATGGGAAATGTAGTTCCAAAACATCTGGGGTGCCAAGGTTCCCCATCACTGGTTTAAAGGGTATCCTATATTTATAGATTTGTTATTGATTTAATTTCAGAGCACTTTACTCCTGATGATTGATGTGAGCCATGAAACATGCATCGAGTATACATCGAACTGATACCCAGACAAGTGTGGCTCGCTAAGAGCAATTGCTTATGTTTATTTAATTATTTTCAATGGATGAGTGTTTTATGGAATTGTACTGCTAATCATGTTGTATTTTATCTTGTATAATAATTATATGTTCATACAAGTAAACTGTTATTTACAGTAAATTGTGTCTTTTACTAAAGATTATTGATACTTATTAACTTGATTTGTAATCAATAAATAATTCAATGATCAACATGAACAAGGTATTAATTCAGTGACATGCCTCATACAAAGTGAAGCTTTTTTTGTCTAACATATATTAGGGATGGAGGTTTGCCACTGCTATGATCAGGTTGTGTCAGGTCGCATTACTATATAACCTTTCTGCCATTGTTCCCATTGGGTGCCTGGGCTCCAGATGCTGTAAGTGCCCAACTGTATTTTTTCTGCAATATTATATATGTTAATTATGCAGCTGCTGGCCTCTGCCTGCCTACTGGCTGAGAAGGATTTTCAAAGCTCAGCGCTTCCCTCTGATAAGCGATGGGCATTAAAGTCAGCAGCTGCATAATCGAAGATTTAAAACATATAAAAGAAAAAGTCCAAGATGTGTTAGGTCTAACAGTTTCCTGATGATGTGTGGTAAAACTCTGTGTGTGTGTGATGCACTACTGCCCCATAACTTTATGTGTGATGCACTCCTGTACCTGCACTCTGTGCAACATGCTTTCCCAACCCCTGCACTTTGTGTTACACACTCTTGACCTCTTCACCCTGTTCATTACAAAACCCTTATGCCATGTACACACGATCATTTTTTGGCATGAAAAAAAACGACGTTTTTAAAAACGTCATTTAAAATGATCGTGTGTGGGCTACACATAATTTTTCGGGTTGTAAAAAATGATCGTGTGTGGGCTAAAACAACGGTTTAAACCCGCGCATGCCCAGAAGCGAGTTATGAGACGAGAGCGCTCGTTCTTCTAAAACTACCGTTCATAACGGAGTAAGCACATTAATCACGCTGTAACAGACAGAAAAGCGTGAATCGTCTTTTACTAACACGGAATCAGCTAAAGCAGCCCAAAGGCGAATAGAACTTCCCCTTTAGAGTGCCGTCGTACGTGTTGTACGTCACTGCGCTTTGTTCATCATTTTTTAAAAACGATGGTGTGTGGGCAACGTTGTTTTTAATGATGAAGTTGGAAAAACGTTGTTTTTTGGACATGCTGAAAAACAAAGTTTTTTTTCATGCCGAAAAATGATCGTGTGTACGCGGCATTACTCCTGCACTCTGTGTTACATAGTAGGTGAGGTTGAAAAAAAGACACAAGTCCATCAAGTCCAACCTATGTGTGTGATTTTTTAGGGATGAGCCGAACACCCCCCTGTTCGGTTCACACCAGAACCTTCGAACAGGCCGACCGTTCACACGAACATTTAGAACCCCATTGATGTCTATGGGACTCGAACGTTCGAATTCAAAAGTTTTCATTTTAAAGCCTAATATGCAAGTTATTGCCGTAAAACATCTTTGAGAACCCGGGTCTTGCCCCAGGGAACATTTTCTGGAGCAGTGATTTTAATGATGCTTAAAGTGAAAAAAAAAAAAGAATAATTCCTTTAAATATTGTACCTGCTGGGTGTCTATAGTATGCCTGTTAAGTGGCACGTGTTTAGAACTGTCCCTGTACAAAATTAGATTACTATAATAAAAAAGTAATTTAAAAATGCTTGCGGCTTTAATGTAATGTCTGGTCCCTGCAATATGGATGAAAATCATTGAGAAAAATAGCACAGACACAGTACACACACCACGTAGCTTTAGGTGCACACTGCAGAAGACACGGGCAGTACACACACCACGTAGCTTTAGGTGCACACTGCAGAGCACACAGGCAGTACACACCACGCAGATTTAGGTGCACACTGCAGAGGACACAGGCAGTACACCACATGAGAATACTGCAGCTCGCACAATCACCTGCCTGCCAGTAAATTAGGAAGTGCGGATCTAGCTAAACTATACAGTGTATAAATATATATACAACACCTGGGATGCATATATATCCTCTACACACTGTAACTTTAACTGACTAGCCTGCCTGACTGCTCTATCTACCTAATAAAAATTACTCTCTCTCTGTCTTCTCTCTCTTAACCACCACAACACACTACACAAGGCCGACCTACAAGTGGCCTTTTATAGTGCGGGGCGTGTACTAAACCCCCTGAGCCATAATTGGCCAAAGCCACCCTGGCTTTGGCCAATTATGGCTCTCTGTTTTTTTCAAGCTGTGATTGGCCAAGCATGCGGGTCATAGTGCATGCTTGGCCAAACATCAGCCAGCAATGCACTGCGATGCCGCAGTGAATTATGGGCTGTGAAACGTAACTCGAATTTGGCACGAATGGCCCAAAACGTTTGTGCCATACGATGTTCGACTCGAATACGAAGCTCATCCCTAGTGATTATATGTCAGTATTACATTGTATATCCCTGTAGGTTGTGGTCGTTCAGGTGCTTATCTAATAGTTTTTTGAAACTATCGATGCTCCCCGGTGAAACCACCGCCTGTGGAAGGCATTTCTACATCCTTGCCGCTTCTACAGTAAAGAACCCTCTACGCAGTTTAAGGTTAAACCTAATTTCTTCTAATTTTAATGAGTGGCCACGTGTCTTATTAAACTCCCTTCCACAAAAAATGTTTATCCCTATTGTGGGGTCACCAGTATGGTATTTGTAAATTTAAATCATATACCCTCTCAAGCGTCTCTTCTCCAGAGAGAATAAGTTCAGTGCTCGCAACCTTTCCTCATAACTAATATCCTCCAGACCCTTAGCTTTGTTGCCCTTCTCTGTATTCGCTCCATTTCCAGTACATCCTTCCTGAGGACTGATGCTCAGAACTGGACAGCATACTCCAGGTGAGCCCGGACCAGAGTCTTGTAGAGTGGGAGAATTATCGCTTTATCTCTTGAGTTGATCACCTTTTTAATGCATGACAATATTTGCTTTGTTAGCAGCAGCTTGGTATTGCATGCCATTGCTGAGCCTATCATCTACTAGGACCCCCAGGTCCCTTTCCATCCTTGATTCCCCCAGAGGTTGTCCCCCCAGTGAGTAGATTGCATTAATATTTTTGCCATCCAAATGTATCATTTTACATTTTTCTACATTAAACCTCATTTGCCATGTAGTTGCCCACCCCATTCATTTGTGCAAATCTTCTTGCAAGTTATTTCTTTGCTTAGTATCGTCTGCAAATAGAGAGATTGAACTGTTTACCCCATCCTCCAGGTCATTTATGAACAAATTAAATAGGATTGGTCCAAGCACAGAACCCTGGGGGACCCCACTTTATACCCCTGACCATTCAGAGTACTCCCCATTTATCCCTAACCTCTGAGCTTGCCCTTGTAGCCAGTTTTCAATCCATGTACTCATCCTATGGTCCATGCCAACGGACCTTACTTTGTACAGTAAATGTTTATGGGGAACTGTGTCAAATGCTTTTGCAAAATCCAGATGTACCACGTCTACGGGTCTTCCTTTATCTAGATGGCAGCTCACCTCCCCATAGAAGGTTAACAGATTGGTTTGGCAAGAACGATTCTTCATGAATCCATGCTGATTACTGCTAATGATGATACTGTTTTCATTACTAAAATATTGTATATAGTCTGTTATCATCCCCTCCAGGAGCTTTCATACTATTGATGTTAGGCTAACTGGTCTGTAATTCCCAGGGAATTTTTTTGGCCCTTTTTTAAATATCGGTGCTACATTTGCTTTTCTCCAATCATCTGGTACCATTCCAGTTAGTAGACTGCCATTAAAAAATAAGAACAATGGTAAGACAATTACTTGTCTAGGTTCCCTAAGGACCCTAGGGTGCAAGCCACCTGATCTCGATGACTTATTAATGTTAAGTTTTCCAAGTCTTTCTCTAATTCTGTCCTCTGTTAGCCATACGGGTGCTTCCTGTGATGTGTCATGAGGATAAACACTGCAGTTTTGGTTACTGAAGCCCCCGATTCCCTTGTGAAAACGAGGAGACGAAAAAATTCAATACCTTCACCATATCCCCATCCTTTGTAACCAGATTTCCTTCCTCAGTCTTTTTAATGCCACTGTGGTCTGTCCTCCCTTTTTTACTGTTTATATACTTAAATAATTTCTTGGGATTTTTTTTGCTCTCCTCCGCTATGTGTCTTCTATCTTAGCCGCCCTAATTGCACCCTTACATTTCTTGTTGCATTTTTTTTAAAGTTTGAATGCTGATGATGATCCCTCAGCCTTGTATTTTTTGAAGGCCTTCTCCTTTGCTTTTATATGCATATTTACATTGGAGTTAAGCCATCCAGGACTTTTGTTACACACTCTTGACCCCTTCACTCAGTGCATCACACAAACCTGACTCATGCACTATGTGTGTTATGCACTCTTGACCCCTTCACTCTGTGCATCACACACTCCTAATTCCTGCACTCTGTGTAATACATACTCCTGACTCCTGCACTCTGTGTGTTACGCACTCTTGACCTAGAGCAGAGTAGGCTCAGGCTTTATTTGTTTTTACTTTCACCTAGTGATCCTGCCAGTAATACTTATCCTGTCCTAGGGTTGGGCAAGGTTCATTGCTCCCCACATTGCTCAATTTTTATGTGATCACTTTTATCATTTGTATGTTGGTTTTAATAAACCTACTTGTTTTTTTTTACCTACACAATTGGAGCCCCCCTTTCCTTTTTTTCTCCACATACCACATTGGTGTCACAGCCAGTGTGATGACTCTATCTAGTAGTCCACCCCTCCAGTCTGGTTGGGGTGTTACGAGGCTCATTTGGAGGTTTCCACTGGAGATCCCGGGTCCCTTCCACCTATTTGGCCACAGTTTGGTCGTAGTGCTACGAAGTCAGTTTGGAGTTCCCATCTGAGAGTTAGGGTCCTTTTTTCCATCTGGGCTACATACTGATTTGGATATCCATGCTCATACGATCCGTTGTCGTTGACACACGGGTCCACCAGTTGCGGTAATGGTACCCATTTTTTACCTTTCTAGAGAAGATTTATTTCTGGGTGCCCCCACACCAGTTTTTCTACACTTGTCCACTTGAGGATTACCACTTCATTGTGGACTTATCATCCATATTTGCTCTTAGGACCTGGTCAGGGTTATCGGATTAGATTTTCCTTTAACCCTCACATCATGAAAATTGCACTCAGACCGTGAAACTTGGAGGTTTAACATCAGAAACATGGACCATTACATGCGGAGTCCCTCAAGGATCACCCCTCTCACCTGTACTCTACAACATCTACATCCGCCCGCTCCTCAAAATCATCAGCAAACAGGACCTGCGCTACCACTCCTATGTGGACGACACGCAGCTTTACCTTCGAATCACCAACAAAAAATACCAATTTCATGAACTAGGAAAGTGCCTTACACTGATCGACAATTGGATGACTGAAAGCTCCCTCAAACTCAACAGATCCAAAACAGAACTACTCACCCTTCACGCAAATTGGAAATCCATTTCTAGGACCACGTGGACACCACCCACCATCCTCGGACAAACCATCGCGCCAAACAATAAAGTCAAAAGTCTCGGAGTCATCTTTGACTCAGACATGACGATGGATGCACAAATAGGATCAGTCGTCAGCGGTTCTCATCATCTGCTCCGCATGCTACGTAGACTCATCCCCTTCATCCCGGAAGAGGACACAGCAGTAGTGGTGGGAACTATCATCAACTCACGACTCGACTACACAAATTCCCTCTACTTAGGACTACCGAAATACCAGATTTCACGTCTACAAATCGTCCAGAACACGGCAGCCAGACTGGTAACTGGTAAACCGCCGTGGGAACCAATCTCCCCGGTCTCGAGGTCCCTCCCCTGGCTGCCCGTACAGGACCGGGTGACATTCACGACACTCTGCCTCACCCACAAATGTACACAGGGTAACGCTCCTTAATACTTAAGCGAGAAAATAAAACCCTACGTCACCAAGCGCGTGCTCCGGTCAACCAACCAAAACCTTCTCCAAATCCCTAAATCTCGCTACAAATCTAAGGGAGAACGTAGATTTTCGGTCCAAGGACCACGGCTCTGGAATGCTCTACCCACGACCATCCGCTTGGAAGAAAACCATCGGGTTTTTAGGAAAAAACTAAAGACCCACCTCTTCTGAAAGACCTGTACGACTCTGGATGCCAGCGCCTTGAGGCGATTAAGTTCGCATTTGTTGCGCTATACAAGTTACTCACTTACTCACGTCAGACTTTTTATTCAATATTTCTTCATTGAACAATCATTGACACGTTGGACTTCATTTGATTGGTCATCTAAATGTTCTTTTTTTTATGGGTACTCTCATTTCACATAGAGTTTTAGCGCTAAATTTTTCCTCTATTACATTTGAATATGTGTATATTCTAGCAGCTTTTTTACACAATTTTCCTTTTTTCACTTTGTTTATTATTCTTACTATTTGCACAACATTTCTTCCATTTGTCCTAGGGTTAACACTCGTCCTGTCTAACATCCCCTCACTGTATTGTATTCAGGGCTTTTTTTCAGGGGGAACTTGGTGGAACTCAGTTCCACCACCTCTGGCTCATACCCTTTGGTGCCTGCCTGCTCATCACAATCACTTGTAAACAAAGAAGTCCGGTTTCTGTGTTTACAAGTGACAGCAGCTCTGCACTCTGTGTGTAACTCCCATGAACTCTGCACTCTGTATGACCACAGCCATTATTTGATGTGATTTGGAGGGTGTGTGTGTGTGTGTGGGGGGGGGGGGGTTGGGAGTTCTATTGTTTGAGAAAAAAGGCCCTGATTGTATTTATGGAGATTGAAGCAGCATTGTCACAGGAGGTTTGTTAGGGCAGGAGATGTGTTAGGACTACAGAACATCTCCCTGCTTCACATCTCATCTTCAGCATATGCTGCAAGGTCTTATGCAGTTCACATTATCAGCTGACAAGGCTGATAATACTGTCTGAGATTTGTAACATAAGCAAAAAGCAAAGAAAGCTCAGTCTCGCTGGATTTCTAGCAGTATCATTAGGTATTTTTCAGTATTTGTAGCATTTTTAAAGAGCCATACATGGGGAAATGTACACGCATCGGAGAAATGCACTGATTTTTTCCCTCATACATACACTTTAGGCTTTAAAATAACCACTTTTACTTATTGTGTGTAAATCATATAAAAAAAACTGCTGCCAACTATAGTGAATAGTTTTTAACCATCACCATATACAGACAGAAAGACAAGAGGGAATATATTTTCCTGACCCAAACCTAATGTATAGATGATTGTAGATGATTATCGCATGTCGTAAAATATGTGCATACAATACAAGCTCTAACATATTTGTGCCACTTTTACAGGAGACCTGCTTTGTAAAAAGTACAATATAGAAAAATTCCCAAGGAATACCGGTACATTGTTTTTCTTTTACAATTTTGTTAAAATATCTGTTTGGTGACATGTCAGATAATACAAAAACAGTTAACCAATGTCAAACTTTGTGGATCAATTTACTTCCCTCTATGCTCACCTAACTGCGTGTGAAAATAGAGCCAGTGGCAATGTACTGTATTCGTGACCATATCTATTTGCATCTAAACTAGATTGTCCGTGAGGAAATGCCCAAAAAGTTGATGACTTTCTTCACCCAGGAAACCCACCTTTAAGTATCTTCCACTGTAATCTGACCAAAGCTAATTTATAAAATCTGAAGATTTGCTAAGACGCTGCTCAATACAACATAGCAGAAAAGATCCAAGGAGGAAAGTTGGTACTTTAATAACTTAAATTGAGAGTTTCAATATGAATCAATGCAAGATTGTTGTGACCTCAGATCATGGGTTAATTATCTACTGAGCAAGGTCCATCAGTAGTGTGGACCAGTCAGAAGGTTAATTACATTCCACTGAATGCTCTCTTGAGTAGTGAGGGGATTAATTACTCTTTGACCCATCCCAATGATGTCGACATGCTCTGAGACAAGTGAGTACATCAATCAAACATATTTGTAGCCAGTAAAGTGGGAATAGAAGGGTAAATTCTTGCATTTCTAGAAAAAATCCAAAGTTCTACATTTTAGAAGGAGAACAGAACAAAAAGTTTAAATGGGTTGCCAAGCTGCTCTGCCTTAAAAGAAAATATCAGACCTTTGTTTGAATATTATATTCCATAAGGATGCCTACAGACTGTTGGTTGGGATGTGTTTCTATCTCATTTTAATTATTTATGTATTTTTGTGAGAGAATTACTATGCTCTAAAAAGACTGACAGAAGTAATAACATCTTGCGGGGGACAGAACAAAAGTGTGGTGTACACACACACACACACACACATAACAAGACACCCCATATTCCTATACAAATCCTAGCAATCCTTTAATAGAATCTATAGGTGCTGTAACAAGAAAATATGTATTCATTAACCAGTATTCACAATTGGTAAGTACAAGGGAGGTAAAAGAGTTATTGAGAAAATAATCCCTTTATCAAGCATTAATAGACCTCATACAACATGTTCCACCTATCTTTTTCTAAGTTCTAATAGAAAATCCAAAAATTAAGGTCTTAAAAGTGGTGAAACTTTATAGAAGAAATGATTATAGGCCTAGAGAGATGATTAGAGCCTGGCATGGAATTATTATTCGTATAACCAATATTACTTACCTTAATTCAGTCAAGGTTGTAAAGCATTAAGACCATGTTCAAAGAAAACTTGTGCAAATGTTCCCATCCCAGAGAAAAGAACATTTGCATACGTGTTGTTACCCCTGCAGATAAAGTAGCTTAATCACCAAAATCTCATATACTGTAACCCTTAACATGTTAATGTAATTTCAAAAGCAATTTTTTTTGTAAATCTGCAGTTTTCGATCAATTAATACCTATTGCACCTTTTAACCCCATCCTATATCATACCAGAGCACATGCCCTTAACATGGGGTCTGGCCAAGGAGAGGGGCCTCTTCCCCACAACACTGGACAGTGGTTTAGGGAGGTCTGCATTCTGGGGAGTTATCAGAATCTGGAAACCGCTTTTAATAATAAGGGCGCCCCCACCTACATACAGTACCCCTACTCCTTCACAAAAACATTTGTTCTTTATAAAAAAAAAAAATCTCAAATGTCCCTTGTTTTTGTGTTCTCTTCCTTTTCACTATTTTTCCCAATGTGAAACTACAAGTCCAATGAGGCAAAGCGAAACTCTGACAGCCACAAGCATGACACCCAGAAGCAGAGGTATGATGGAACTTGTAGTTTTTCAACAGCTGGAGGTCCGCTAATTGCATATCACTGCCTTAATGCATTCTCTGCATTAAGGTAAAAAAAACTTTCCATGTCAGCTCCCCCCAGCCTCTCCTTTAATACTTACCTGAGCTTGATATAGTTACCGCACTGTACCTGTTTGCAGCAGCTCTCTCTCTCTCTCTCACAGGAGTCTCGGCAGCAGGGAGAGCCATTGACTCCTGCTGCTGTCAATCGAACCTGTGAGCAGAGAGTGGAGGGCTAGACCGAGCCACACTTTGTGTCAATACACACATCTGGGCTCAGAAGCAAGCCCGTAGGCGTGCCCCCCATAGCAAGCAGCTTACTATGAAGACACTCAAAAGAGGAGGAGCCTGGAGAGTCAATGGGTTCAGGACGCTTTGTGCAATATTATTGCACAGAGCAGGTAAGCTTACCATGTTTGTTATTTAATAAAAAAAAAATTTTACAATCACTTTAGGCAAAGCCTTAGCTTACTTACTGTATAAGCAGAACACATGCCACAGTCCTACTTACAAAATATTCTTTAATTACTTCACTACAAGTGATAATCTAACAGACTAGTAGAATCATTTAAAATAAGAAAACTCTTCTTCTACATATGTTTTTCTGTATGTAGCCTACCTTGAGGAAAAAGTTCATTAGAATAGTCAGTGAGCATTTATCAACCAGCAATTGTTGAAACATAAAACACTTTGGTCAAAAGTATGTAAAGTATAATATGGCATAAAAATATGGCATAAAAATTGAAAAACTGTCAACTAGAACTTGTGCTTCAAGTGCTCTGCAAGTGTAGGACTTGCCAGTGAAAATGTTTAGCAATTTAACAGACTTCCAATTCCAAACTGCCACAAATTTGTGGCAAGTTATTCTTGCTATCTGGGAGAGTGTTTCACACACAGAGTGCAGGGAATCAGGAGTATGCAACTTACAGAAAGAGGGGGATCAGCAGTGTATAAAACAATGCAGAGGTCACAAATGCATAACGTACACAGAGCACAGAAGTGTGTAATTTAGAGAAGTCAGAAGTACATAACGCACAGACGTCAGGGGTCAGAATGCACATTTTGCAGTATATCACGAGTGTGCAGGGGTAACAAGTGTGCAATGCACAGAGGTCAGGGGACCAGGAGTACATAACTTACAGAAATCAGGGGAAAAGCAGTGTGTAATGCAAAGAGAATGATTTACTAAAAACCAATAGGCTGGAAATCCACCCCTCTTCTATGTCATGCCACAATGCACATAAGTGCAAAGGAGTTGCTTAAGTAAGCTTTCCTGAGAACAGTACCTGAGGACTGACAGGCAGAGTAAGCTGTTGCGCAAATGGCAATGCAGTGGCAAAACGTTAAAAAAAAGGGACAGTCACAGCTGCGCAAGAGATTCATGTGCTCTGGGTGCCCAGCACTAGCAAGAGAGAGAACAGTGTTAAGACCCCTTTCACAACGGGGTAGTTTTCAGGCGCTGGAAATAGCCTCTGCAAAGCACCTGAAAACCACCTCCCATTCATTCAAGTGTGACTTTTCACACTGGGCGGTGCACTTGCGGGACGTTATGAAAAGTTATGCAAGCGTCATCTTTGGGGTGGGCTGGGAGCGCTGTATTTAGCGTTTCAAAAATGCCCTGCCCATTGGAATGAATGGGTAGTGCTTCTGAAGTGCCTGAAAAGCGATTCGGTAGTGACGCAACCCTTCTATGGTATTAAAAGCACCCGATAGTGGTGCTTGACCGTGAATGCGGCAGCGGCCCCAGTGTGGAAGGGGTCTTAAATTTCACATGCATGCATGCCCCCAGTGGTCACTGTATGCCTGGAGTTGGACTTTAATTGATCTGATCATAATATAAACCTCATGCTTCTTGTGCTGGCATCACTGCTAAAGGTATTATGCCTAACATCATGAAGACATCATATCAAGGGCAGCACATTAAAATGACAGCCGAGATTATTTGGCAATATTAATAACAGACAAGAAGGCAAGAAGGCGAGGTAGATAGATTCCAGCAATATCTGATAAAATGCAGCTCAAAGGCTAATGTCCAACCACAGATGCAATAGAATGATAACTTAGGTCCTTGGGTCTAATGAGCAGGTCTGGCTCTGGGATGTTAATCCTTCATGATCTCAAGAGGTCCTAAAACCTACAAGCAGCGTGCCTGGCCAAGATTTGGATGTAACAAATTTTAAGTAATTGATAATACTGGTCTTATTAAGCTTCCTTTCTGGGGGAGCACAGTTGTAATTAGCAAGCCCTTTCTTAACATTCACATTTTATGTATTCATGAGCTTTGAAAAATTCAACAGATGGGAAAAAAAATCATCAAGGGTAGTCAGGCCATTTCTAACTGCAGTGTTTTATTTTACAAAATTCATCCTTAATAGAAAACCTCCAAAGTATTCCATAATGATATATTTAAACAGTGAAAAAGCAAAGTTCATTTGAAATGATAATTAACTTTTTTTGAGTCAACTATTTAGCTTTTGCATAACTCATAAACCGAGAATTAAAAGAACAGAACAGGATGCCAAAGGGTATTGATTTCACTGTTCACTGCACTCTTTCAACATCAGATCTGCAAAAAAAATATATATTCTCATGTTTGTGGGGCTATCTAAAAAGTTAGCCCTTCAAAGGTTGTTCTGCCCTTAAACTTTTAAATGAATGTGTATTTGTGATTAACCTACTGATTTCTTATATCTCTCAGTGAAATGATGTTAGCCTCCTGCGTTCCAACTCTATTTCTTCCTACCAGTAATATAAAAAAAAAAAATTATCAAAGAAAATAAGACTCTTTGATTATGGGCCTGACAGGTGGATGGACTTGGGAATTTAGCTGCGGAACTCTCTATACCTCAAAAAGATATCCTGTATTTATCGGCGTATAACACGCACAGATGTATAACACGCACCCCAACTTTATGAGGGAAGTTTCAGGAAAAAAAACTTCCCACAGCTCCCTGCGTATAACACGCAGGCACAGTTTACCCTCTATTTTCAGGGTAAAAAAGTCAGTGTTATACACCAATAAATACAGTAAAAGCGAATGGGCAGTTCAACACACTAACAAAAATACCAATACCTATCAAAATGATCATTTTTTACTCTGCGGTTACATTGGTCTTCCTGCACACGTGATAACAACTCTCAAAAGCACAGAAGTAAGCAGAAGTAATTGCCCATTCACACAGGGGCAACACGACTTCTAGCACAACTTTGGGAGGCAACTTGGACACGACTTAAGTATGAATCATCAGGCAACTTACAAGGCAACTTCAAGTCGCCTCCAGGACAGGAGGCTTTCCAGTGGCCAATCAAACAACAATCAGCTCTGTGGGAGGGAGGGGTTTGCCTGAGAAATGTATGTTATTTACTGTATTGTTGCTTCAGTTAAAGGGTCACTAAAGGATTTTTTTTTTTGCTGAAATGACTGTTTACAGGGTATAGAGACATAAAAGTTAACTAATTCCTTTTAAAAATGATTAAAAATTGAATTTAATCTATCATATAATGTGCCTCTAGTTTCACGTTCGGTTTTAAAGGTACATACATGAAGTTCCGGGTGAGAGGTGAGTCGGGAAGACTCACAGAACAAAAACAAACAAATCCAGGGCAGTGTTTTGTTTTTAAAATGAATCTGATTGGTTCTGAGGAGTTTTAGACACACAGTAATGACAGCTTAGACCACCGTGAAAATCTCCCAGTACCATGGTTATAAGGAAACAGGCAACCAGGAAGTGCGGAGATCACAGCAGAATTACAGCTACTTCAAAGCAAAAACAAACAATGAGGACATGAAACCAGTACTGCAGTAAGGTAAAGGAAGCTATTTAGCTAAAAAAAAAAAAATTCCTTTAGTGACCCTTTAAGACAGTGATCCGACTTCTGAGGCGACTTCCATTGAAATCAATGGGTACAAGTTGCCTACAAGTCGCCTAGAAGTCGGATTGAAGTAGTACAGGAACCTTTTCTGAAGTCGGAGCGACTTCAGTAGTGTGTATTAAGACGGCTTCATTAACTTCCATTAATTTTATCAACTGCACAACCTGGGGCAACTTGGGGCGACTTGAAATCAGATCCCAGGTCGCCCCAGTGTGAACCGGCTCTAATGCCCTGTACACACGATCGGTTCATCCGATGAAAACGGTCTGATGGATTTTTTCATCAGATATCCGATAAAGCCGACTTTCATCAGTCTTGCCTACAAACCATCAGTTAAAAAAATGATCGTGTCAGAACGCGGTGACGTAAAACACAACGACATGCTGAGAAAAATTAGGTTCAATGCTTCCGACCATGCGTCGACTTGATTCTGAGCATGCGTTGATTTTTAACCGATGGATTTCCCCACAGACGATCGTTTTTTTCTATCGTTTTTTTTAACCATCAGATAATTTTAAAACAGGTTCTAAGTTTTTTCACCGTTGGGAAAAAAACTGATGGGGACCACACACGATCGGTTCGTCAGATGAAAATGGTCCACCAGACCGTTTTCATAAGACGAACCGATCGTGTGTACGCGGCATAAGGGTTTATGATTTTAAAGTTTATTGGAATCTTTAGTATTTAATAAAAAGCCTATTGTGCCTAAAATTGTGTATACCGTAGTTATGCTTTTAAGAGGCAGATATCTGCCAGTATTGGTGGAAATGTGGTGTGGTTTCTGAATTTTGTATTATATTATTGCAATTCATTGCCTCTTTCTTGTATTTCCCTGTACACCTGGCCTTCTGGATAGCCCTGTTCGCTAAGGAAACAAAATATGATTAGGTGGAACTATAATACAGAACACATTTACACCTTATGATTTACAGATACAAGAGTTACTTTAAGCCCTGTAAACACGGTCGGACTTCCATCTGAGTAAAAGAGAAGGTGTTCTCTATCTAAACTCCGACTGACTTTTTCCATCGGAAATTCCGATCGTGTGTACGGGGCTTTAGATGTAACATTCTAAATGATGGTACCATTCTGAAAGCATGACTGTGCATTTTATAGAAGAATTCCCGGTATGGATATTTTATGCGTAGTTACACTGGTTTAGCTTTGACCAATGTAACTATGCATATACCAAACCTGCCCAATCCCCCTGAAAGCTGAAAATCATTAACTGGTTCCCTCCAGCCGGACTAGTTCTGGGTGGACATCATATGGCATCCTCCCATTTATGCTGCCCATGTGCGCCAATGATGAGCTGTGTCCACTGGTTGGGGGAAACAGCCAATGACAGCGGCTCTTTACCACATGATCTGCTGTGTCCAATCACAGCTGATTACGATGTAAACACACTTGCCAGTTATCAGTATTCCTTTCCTCACGCTGTCAGTGTGAGGGGAGGAGAGAGAAATGGGACATCTGCACTAATAATCAAGGGACTGATCATCAATGTCCTGATTATCAGTGCAGCCCTAACAGTGCCCATCAGTGCTACCCATCAGTGCCAATAATTGCCGACAATCAGTGCCCTTCAGGGGACGTTGAGGGTACCGAAATTACGCAGGCGAACTCGGTGCTTGTGGATTGAGAAGCTTTGTTTATGTTAGTAATGTGAGTACCCTATATGACCCTATGTGAGTACCCTATATGACGTTTTATATGTAAAAAGTGTGAAAGCACTATTCTGGGATTCCTTTCACCTTCCCCCTGCTATTATATCATACTTGCCAACTGTCCCGTTTTTAAAGGGACAGTCCCGTTATTTGGGACCTAGTCCCAGCTAATTTAGCCTGCCGGGACTTGTCCCGGCTATTGGGGAAGGCAGGTGCGGCTTCTGGGTCTCAGCAGGGACCTGAGCCTGCGCTGTGTGTTTGGGATGCAAAGCTCCTTTCTGCTCCCTCCCTCCTTCCAGTCTCGTGCTGTGCGGATCCTTGTTATCTCTGACTCAGCCTCCCCCTCCAATCAGCAGTGCGGTGTGCTGTGAGACCTGGGAGGCGGAGCTCACTGTAGCTCCTGTCGGCTGGCCAGAGGAAGGGAGGAGGTGAGTAAGCTGAACTTTTCTGGGAGAAGTTTCCTAGGGTGGATAGTAGTAGTACACACTTTCAAGGAGATTTTTTCTTAGGAGAAGAATCGGGGGAGATAGTGAGGGGGAGGGGGCTGAGGTCTGCAGCCCAAACACATTTTGACAGATCACTTCTAAGCATGAACACTCTGTGCAAACATCATCCAATCCAATTGCTCAGACTAGATAATGTGGAGTCATTTATAGCCATTCATGTAACCTGTGTGTGTATGTGGTGAGTTCACACTTCTGATTGTACATGTATACAGGTTCTGAGTCTGTGCAATCAGAAGTGTGAACTCACCACATACACACACAGGTTACATGAATGGCTATAAATGACTCCACATTATCTAGTCTGAGCAATTGGATTGGATGCAGAGTGCTATAAACTGGATTACATAGATCTGTACTTACATCTAGTACTGTTGTAGGATTCATTGTTTTAAATGTTTTTAGTGGATGAGTTTTTTTTTATTTTTTATTATATACATCGCTATCTGACCACTTCTCAGTCCCCCTCTCCTGTACATACTGCCCCCAGCTTGCATCACCCCCAGATCACATCATACAGACATCACTCCGAGCGAAATACCCCCCCCCCCCCCCCGCTGAGGGACATCATTCCATGGTCACTTACCTTCCCTTATCTTCCCAACATCACTCCCTGATTACCCCATAGACACCACAAGAAATCCCTCCCCATTATGCCACCGCCATACCCTCCAAACTCCTCTCCCGTACTAACTGTGCCCATCATACCCTCTGCACTCGTCCTCTCCTGTACATACTGCCCCAGCATACCCTCTGCACTCCTCCTCCTCTCCTGTACATACTGCCCCAGCATACCCTCTGCACTCCTCCTCCTCTCCTGTACATACTGCCCCAGCATACCCTCTGCACTCCTCCTCTCCTGTACATACTGCCCCAGCATACCCTCTGCACTCCTCCTCTCCTGTACATACTGCCCCAGCATACCCTCTGCACTCCTCCTCTCCTGTACATACTGCCCCAGCATACCCTCTGCACTCCTCCTCTCCTGTACATACTGCCCCAGCATACCCTCTGCACTCCTCCTCCTCTCCTGTACATACTGCCCCAGCATACCCTCTGCACTCCTCCTCCTCTCCTGTACATACTGCCCCAGCATACCCTCTGCACTCCTCCTCTCCTGTACATACTGCCCCAGCATACCCTCTGCACTCCTCCTCTGCTGTACATACTGCCCCAGCATACCCTCTGCACTCCTCCTCTCCTGTACATACTGCCCCAGCATACCCTCTGCACTCCTCCTCCTCTCATGTACACACTGCCCCATCATACCCTCTGCACTCCTCCTCCTCTCCTGTACACACTGCCCCCATCATACCCTCTGCACTCCTCCTCCTCTCCTGTACACACTGCCCCCATCATACCCTCTGCACTCCTCCTCCTCTCCTGTACACACTGCCCCCATCATACCCTCTGCACTCCTCCTCCTCTCCTGTACACACTGCCCCCCTCATACCCTCTGCACTCCTCCTCCTCTCCTGTACACACTGCCCCCATCATACCCTCTGCACTCCTCCTCCTCTCCTGTACACACTGCCCCCATCATACCCTCTGCACTCCTCCTCCTCTCCTGTACACACTGCCCCCATCATACCCTCTGCACTCCTTCTCCTCTCCTGTACACACTGCCCCCATCATACCCTCTGCACTCCTCCTCTCCTGTACACACTGCCCCATCATACCCTCTGCACTCCTCCTCCTCTCCTGTACACACTGCCCCCATCATACCCTCTGCACTCCTCCTCCTCCTCTCCTGTACACACTGCCCCCATCATACCCTCTGCACTCCTCCTCCTCTCCTGTACACACTGCCCCCATCATACCCTCTGCACTCCTCCTCCTCTCCTGTACACACTGCCCCCATCATACCCTCTGCACTCCTCCTCCTCTCCTGTACACACTGCCCCCATCATACCCTCTGCACTCCTCCTCCTCTCCTGTACATACTGCCCCAGCATACCCTCTGCACTCCTCCTCCTCTCCTGTACACACTGCCCCCATCATACCCTCTGCACTCCTCCTCCTCTCCTGTACACACTGCCCCCATCATACCCTCTGCACTCCTCCTCCTCTCCTGTACACACTGCCCCCATCATACCCTCTGCACTCCTCCTCTCCTGTACACACTGCCCCATCATACCCTCTGCACTCCTCCTCCTCTCCTGTACACACTGCCCCCATCATACCCTCTGCACTCCTCCTCCTCTCCTGTACACACTGCCCCCATCATACCCTCTGCACTCCTCCTCCTCTCCTGTACACACTGCCCCCATCATACCCTCTGCACTCCTCCTCTCCTGTACACACTGCCCCATCATACCCTCTGCACTCCGCCTCCTCTCCTGTACACACTGCCCCCATCATACCCTCTGCACTCCTCCTCCTCTCCTGTACACACTGCCCCCATCATACCCTCTGCACTCCTCCTCCTCTCCTGTACACACTGCCCCCATCATACCCTCTGCACTCCTCCTCCTCTCCTGTACACACTGCCCCCATCATACCCTCTGCACTCCTCCTCCTCTCCTGTACACACTGCCCCCATCATACCCTCTGCACTCCTCCTCCTCTCCTGTACACACTGCCCCCATCATACCCTCTGCACTCCTCCTCCTCTCCTGTACACACTGCCCCCATCATACCCTCTGCACTCCTCCTCCTCTCCTGTACACACTGCCCCCATCATACCCTCTGCACTCCTCCTCCTCTCCTGTACACACTGCCCCCATCATACCCTCTGCACTCCTCCTCCTCTCCTGTACACACTGCCCCCATCATACCCTCTGCACTCCTCCTCTCCTGTACACACTGCCCCATCATACCCTCTGCACTCCTCCTCCTCTCCTGTACACACTGCCCCCCTCATACCCTCTGCACTCCTCCTCTCCTGTACATACTGCGGAGTGGGTGGAGCTTCGGGGAAGTGAGTGTGGTAATTAATTAATAGCTGTGCTGCAAAGTGTCCCTGGAATTTTTTTTCAAATGTTGGCAACTATGTTATATATGCATGGCATTTGGCGATCCAATATACCACGGACGCATCAGCTGCTCCCTATACCCAGTGACCATAATTATACCTTCCAAGGGACCATACAGGCAGGCTGAACCACGGCTAACACCTTCAGGCTTTATTTACATGCTGTAACCTCATAGCAGTTAGGTAAGGGGCCATCCATTTATCACAGCAAAAGGAACTGAAGAGCCATTACTTTGCATTAATCACTTAGGCCCCATACACACGATAGAATCCATCCGCTGAAAAATCCCAGCGAATGGGTTTCAGCGGATAGATCCTATGGTGTGTACACTCCAGCGGATCTGTTTCCGCCGATATTTATCCCCTGGGATGGATTTCCAGCAGATAAATATTTGATGACATGCTATCAAATCTATCCGCTGGAATCCATCCCAACGGATCCATCCGTCCGAAGGGATGCGTAATGATTATGACGCGGCGACGGTGCGAAACGTCATCGCCAGAGGATTTCGGCGCGGATTTCGATTCGATGGTGAGTACACTCCATCGCATGGAAATCCGCGCAAATCCTCGAGAGGATTTATCCGCGGATCCTCTCGTGTGTATGGGGCCATAGTGTGATTGCACACTTTTGGACTTTGTTTGCATTATCACATTTGTTATTTAGCACGTTCACCCATGCACTTTTGTATTCTTTTGTGAAAGTTTACACATCATATGTTTTTGTTTTTATTTATATTATCTGCAGTTCAGAAACGTGTATTTATTTTCTAGTACCGTCAGGACATTTAGACACTTTATTGATTTGCACTGTAGTTTATTGCCACTTGCACAACATTCTGCACCTTGCAAATGTTTTATAATATGGTTTTTAAGCATTTGCTTTTTATGATCATTTTTAGTATATATAACAACAGCTTAGCACTACTTTTTATATACGCAGTGCCCTTCATTGCTGAAATCAGTGCTGTCAATCAGTGCCGCCTATTAGTGCCCATTAGTGACGCATATCAGTACAGGCCCATCAGTGCTTCCTCATCAGTACCCACCAGTGCCGTCTCATCAGTGCAGCCTATCAGTGCCCATCAGTGCAGCCTATTAATGCCCATCAGTGCAGTATCATCAGCGCACATCAGTAAAGGATGAAAATGACCTGTTTGTTAAATCAAAAATGTTTGGTCTTTTAAATATAAAATAAAAAACCCATTGGTGATGTAATACCACCAAGAGTTCTATTTGTGTGAAAAAAAAAAAAAAAAAAATGTCATATGTGTAAATTATTGCATCACTGCGCAAATGTAATTCAAAGTGTGACAGCACTGAAAGCTGAAAATTTTGTCTGGGCAGGAAGGGCGTAAAAGTGCCCTGTAGGCAATTGGAAGGATTTACCCCCTTCCTGACCAAGGCATTTTTGCTATACGTCACTGTGTTGCTTTAACTGAAAATTGTGCAGTCATGCCATGCTGTACTCAAACAAAATTGATGCCCTTTTTTCCCCACAAATATTTATTTTGGTGTTATTTGATCACCTTTGCAGTTTTTATTTTTTGCGCTCTAAACAAAAAGAGAGCGACATTTTTAAAAAATAAATAAATATTTTTCACTTTCTGCTATAATACACATCCCTAAAAAATGTATATAATAAACAAAAAAAAAAGGATTCATCAGTTTAGGCCAATATGTATTCTGCTACATATTTTTGGTAAAACAAATCGCAATAAGCGTATATTGATAGGTTTGTGCAAGAGTAATTTTGTGTACAAACTATGGGAAAGATTACGTGATTTTTTTTTTATTGTTTTTACTAGTAATGGCGGCGATCTGTGATTTTTTTAGATGGACTGCGACATTAGTCTGACTTTTTCCATGGGAAATTCCGATTGTGTGTACGGGGATTTAGAGTGTTGAGACAAACCATTTACCACTGACAGAGGTGCTTATAATTATCAGCTTTTATTTATTCATCATGGCAAACCATCATGCCAAATGAAAAAAAAAATGTTGCAGTAACTGGTTGTGTAACTTCAATTTGAGCTATAGTTTGACTGAAATTTGTTTGCATATCTAAATCTGCTAGTTCATCTAACACTCCCATCCCCCCAGACTGACGTGCTGCTGTCTAAAGATGTCCCTATGCACCTTCATCCAGAGTGGGGGCACTAAGAAGGTGTGCTACTGACTGGGATCACCAGCTGAAAATAGAGGGAAAAAGGTCTAAACAAAGAAAACGAATGCAGCCACCACACCTAATGATGGCTAAGCTGCAATTTATTATATTTTATTTCTGGGTTTAATACCGCTTTCATATTATTAAAGATGACCCCTTCATTTCAATATGCAAGCACTTTCATTTCCTAAAGCTTTCAAAAAAATCATTGCAATATTGCAACCTGGAAGCTTTCTGTATCCTGTTGGTGTGTAAGGTCCCCCCAAAAATGTAAATTCCTGCTTGTGTGATTGGCTCAATGTTTTTTTGGAAGTCTAATCAATTTACAATTTACATTTTGGGGATCTCCTGCAATGGGAATTTCAGTTTTGGTGAGATACTTCCCAAGGGTTAATTTCCAAAGAGAGGCAGACACTGCAACTTTCCTTATTACAACACTGAAAGGGCACCAGGTGGTTTAACAACCAGAACCTCCCTTTTAGGATCATTTTTGAAAAATACACTGTGAAACAAACAGCAATTTCTTCAAAACAGAAAAATCCTCAACAACATTTGGTAAAATCCCTGTACATGTACATTATTCACCCAAAGGGTATTGGTTTTTTTTTTAAAAAAAAATTGGAGTTACACCCTAAAGTGATTGTAAAGCCTCAATATTTTTTTTATTAAAATAATAAACATGAAGGGCCAGATCCACAAAGAACTTACGGCGCCACATTTTTTTTACGTCGTTTACGTAAGGCTTTTTTTGGCGTAACGTTACCCCTGCCTCTATGAGGTGTACGCAATGTTAGGTATGGACGTCGGGACAGCGTCGAATTTTCCGTTGTTTGCGTAAAACGTTCGCGAATAGGGCTTTGCGTAAATTACGTTCACGTCGAAAGCATTGACTATTTGCGACGTGATTTCGAGCATGCACACTGGGATACCCCCATGGACGGCGCATGCGCCGTTAAAAAAAACGTAATTTACGTGGGGTCAAGATGAATTAACATAAAACACGCCCACATCTTAGTCATTTGAATTTCGCGCCCTTACGCCGACACATTTACACTACGCCGCCGTAACTTACGGTGCAAATTCTTTCTGGATAAGGAACCTCCGCTCCAAGTTACGGCGGCGTAGTTGGACTACAAAGGGAAAGACGAACAACAACAGTGTCCTCAGGCGAGTCATGTTGTAGATCATGCTGTTTTGACTGTGAATCTGAGGCCACAGATGGATTGCTCATTCTTGGAATTTTTCAAAAACACCCAGTCCAGGTACTTGACATGATGCTCAAATGTCTTAGAGAAGGTATTGATATCGTCCAAGTAGACTAGCTAATTCTCAAAGTTGAAATTCCCCAGACACCTCTCTATTTGGAGCTGAAACATGCTGGGGGCATTGCTCAGGCCAAGGGGCATACAGTTAATCTCAAACAGTCCCAGGGGTGTGACAAAGGCAGTCTTCATCTCACAGTGGGACTTGCCAGTAGCTGCTTGCACGGTAAATGGTGGAGAAGTACTTGGCTTGTCCCAACACCATAAGTGGCTCCTCTACCCGGGGTAATGGGTTAGGATCCCAATGAGTGTAGGTGTTTAATTTGCAGTAGTCCATGCAAAATCACATATTTCTGTCCTTCCTTCGCACCAGAACCACTAGAGCACGGACTACGACTCTCTCGAATCACCCTGCTCTGTAACATGTTATAGAGCAAGTCCTTGACCTCCTGGTACAACACTGGGGGAATTTGAAAGTATTGCTCCAGAATGGGTGGAGCATTCCCCGTATGAATTGGGTGTTCAGTGGCTTCGGTATAGCCGTAGTCTTCTGGGCTGGCAGCAAATGTAGATGCTTTTTAAGTAGTTAGTGAGGCAGTTTCTGTTGTGGAAGAGTACTGAAAGGGAATGTCCCGTTGTTCCAGCAGCAGCTTGTATTGTGACTCTTCTAATGAAGACATGGCTGCTTGTAATGGAGCACAAATGGCTTCTACTCTGGGTTGAGCCTCTGAGATGCAGTGACGGGCACTATGTATAGGTCTGCTAGGGTGTAGGGATGAGCTGAACACCCCCCTGTTCGGTTCGCACCAGAACTTGCGAACACACCAAATGTTTGTGTAAACTTTAGAACCCCGTTAAAGTCTATGGGACTCGAACATTTGAAATCTAAAGTGCTATTTTTAAAGGCTAATATGCAATGTATTGTCCTAAAAAGTGTTTGGGGACCTGGGTCCTGTCCCAGGGGACATGTATCAATGCAAAAAAAAGTTTTAAAAAAGGAAGTTTTTTCGGGAGCAGTGAATTTAATAATGCTAAAAGTATTTTAAAACCGGCTTTGCGGCTATAATTAATTGTCGGCTCTGGCAATTCAGAGCGAATTCATTCATAAATAAAAAATAGTGTGGGGGTCCCCCCAAATTCCATTACCAGGCCCTTCAGGTATGGAATGAATATTAAGGGAAACCCCTCAATTTAAAAAAAGAATGACGTGGGGTTCCCCCCAAATATCCATTCCGGACCCTTCAGGTCTGGTGTGGATTTTAAGGGGAACTCTACCCCAAATTTAAAAAAAAAATGGCGTGGAGTTCCCCCAAAAATTCACACCAGACCCCTTATTCAAGCACGTTAACCTGGCCAGCCGCAGAAAAGAGGGGGAGACAGAGTGCGGCCCCCCTCTCCTGAACCGTACCAGGCTACATGCCCTCAACATGGGGAGGATGTCCCCATGTTGATGGGGACAAGGGCCTCATCCCCACAACCCTTGCCCGGTGGTTGTGGGGGTCTGCGGGCGGGGGGCTTATCAGAATCTGCAAGACCCCTTTAACAAAGGGGACCCCCAGATCCTGCCCCCCCTATGTTAATTGGTAATGGGGTACATTGTGCCCCTAACATTTCACGAAGCAAGTGTAAATAGTTAAAAAAAAAACACACACACCGTAGAAAAAAGTCCTTTATTAATAAAAAAAAATTTAAAAAATCCAGCGGTGACACTCGTTCCCGGCTTCCTGCTCCAACGTTGTCTGTATCCAGCGACGGGTGCGGGTGATCTCCGAACAATTAGGGGTGTTCGTGGCAAATTTGAAAAGCCGCGGAACACCCTGTTAAAGTCTATGGGAGAAATCTAAAGTGCTAATTTTAAAGGCTAATATGCAATTTATTGTCCTAAAAAGTGTTTGGAGACATGGGTCCTGTCCCAGGGGACATGTATCAATGCAAAAAAAAAGTTTTAAAAAACGGCTGTTTTTTCGGGAGCAGTGAATTTAATAATGCTAAAAGTGAAACAATAAAAGTGAAATATTCCTTTAAATTTCGTACCTAGGGGTGGTGTAAAGTTAGCATGTGAAATTGCGCATGTTTCCAGTACTTAGAACTTAGAACTGTCCCTGCACAAAGTGTCATTGCTGAAAGGAAAAAAAGTATTTTAAAACCGGCTTTGTGGCTATAATGAATTGTCGGCTCTGGCAATTCAGAGCGAATTCATTCATTAAAAAAAAAAAAAAAAAGCAGGTTGATGAGCTACACCAGGACCTTTCCCTTGTGAAGTTTAGTCAAGGTGAGTGCAACTAGCCACTCCCCTGGCACCCACCACGCTTCCTTCCATTACTGTGATCCCTTGAATTTTCTTATGAGCTCCAATGGGAAAAGACCAGACTACCTCTTGGAGGGATGTCAAGAGCAGTTTTTGCTTGCATGACATGCAGGCGACTCACACTTATTTGGGCTGTTTCCTCACTGCTTTCTAGTGAGCTTTGTAGGCCCATATCATGTTGAGCCACACAGCTTGCAGACTGCAGCCCTTTGCACGCCAGCCAGAATGTGCAAACTTGGCCAATAAGCGGGGCAAGTCAAGGTCTTTTAACATGTTGATACCCAAAACAATAGGCAATACTGAGCTTACTGGGTTGTGAGTCACCACTATGCCTACTCAGTCCACCTCTTCAACCATGATTGGAAAGCTGTTGACCATCTTGAGGAATAGCCAGGAGAGTTCAGTTGGTCTTGTGACAGTGACCTCTGAACCTGTGTCAGTCAGGCACATGAACCCTTGACCATTAACTTTTTAAGTACATTTTCATGCAACACACCTGATAGACTGTTAATGCTGCCCCTCCACCCAGTCTAAGCTAATGTACAGGGGATTAAAAAATGCTGAAATAGCCCAGATAGTAAGCAATTGAGTTGCAAGTTTGAAATGACTTGCTAAGCTATTACTAGACTTGCCAGGCTTCACAAGTATGACTCCAGATCAACTTTCTTTATAAACAGTCTGCAAGTCTGCTGCGTGTTCTGGTTCAGTTATGCTGTACAATAGTCATCCCACCACAGGGGGCACTGTGACTCACAGAGCTATTGCTGTAGACTCACCACTGCAACTTGGCTCTTGCTAGAGCTACAAATTGGAAAAGTGTTAAAGGGGTGTTCCAGCCTTTTTTTTAAGTTTATTAAAAGTCAGCAGCTACAAAAAGTGTAGCTGCTGGCTTTTAATAAACAGACACTTACCTGCTCCACAGTTCCAGTGACTTGCCGGCCGGGGGTCCGCTCCTCGCCCCCCCCTCGCCGGCCGGCGTCTTCATTCCTAGTGTGGGCACCCGGCAGTGACAGCTTTTGGCTTCACGGCCGGGCACCAACTGCGCATGCGCGAGCGGTGCGGCGCCGTCCGATTGGACAGGCGCTCGCCTACAAGGAGGGACTGCAATAAGGCGATTAAGCTATTCGCCTTACCAGCCCCTCGGCAGAAGGAGGAAGTGGGACAGGAAGTCCCACTCCTCCTGACCCCCCACTCCCCCCCCCCCAAAAAAATACATGCCAAATGTGGCATGTAAGGGGGAAGGAGTGGATTAAGCAGAAGTTCCATTTTTAGGTGGAACTCCACTTTAATCTAGAACTTGTGCTTCAAATGCTCTGCAAGTGAACACCTTGTAGGTGAAAATGTGTAGCAAGTTAACAAGACTTACAATTCAACACTACCATAAATGTGTGGCAAGTTATCCTTGCTATCTGGAAAGAACAAATTGAAATACCAACACCAGTTGCAGTTAAAAAAAAATGCATGTGATATGTTTTATTGAATACACAACTGCGTTCTTGAATTTGTTTGTTCTATATGCCTAGAATTCACCTTTAAGAATATCTCAGCACTAGCAAAAGAGCAATAGAACTAAATAATATCCACACTGGAGATTAACCAGCCTGGGAAAGACTCTGATGAAGCATCATATGCTATACAATGACTTTATGTCCCCTGGTCCTTTCTTGTCTGTCCTGAACACGATTCATCAATCACCTGTCAGGCCTTCTGCTTTTGCCAGGGCGCCAAGCAAGAAATGAGCTGTTTGGGTAAGCTAGGGTGAAAACGCTTTCAGGCTACAAGGATGTGCGCAGATGTTTTAGGGATAAGAAGTGTCTGGATTTGTCAGCTAGGATTATTAATGAAATGCCTCACAGGTTTCAATGTCTTAATGGCAAATGTAGGGGGAGATGGGTGATGGGATGAAGCCAGTGATTGGCTAGAGAGCATGTGAAAAGTTCTATGTGTCATAAACGATTTATTTTATATGTCTGAAAGACAGCATAAAAGTGTCTCAATATCTTAAGTGAATGAGGGCTGTTGTGCAATGTGCTATATTCCCCATTACAATTCACTTTTTTTCCGGGTTTAACTACATTAAATTAACATTTTATTGGTAATAAGGCTTAAAGCTGAACCCAAACAATGTCCCTCACTAATAGGGATGAGCCTAACCCCCCCCCCCCCCCCCCCCCGGTTCGGTTCGCAGCAGAACACACAAACACCATTAAAGTCTATGGGACACAAACATGAAAAATCAAAAGTGCTCATTTTAAAGGTTAATATGCAAGTTATTGTCATAAACAGTGTTTGGGGACCTGGGTCCTGCCCCAGGGGACATGTATAAATGTAAAAAAAAAACAGCCGTTTTTTCGGGAGCAGTGATTTTAATAATGCTTAAAGTGAAACAATAAAAGTGAAATACTCCTCTAAATGTTGTACTGGGGGGGGGGGTGTCTATAGTATGCCTGTAAAGTAGCACATTTCCCTGTGTTTAGAAGAATCCCCGGAAACAAAATGACATTTCTAAAGGAAAAAAGTAATTTAAAACTACTGCTCTCCTTCCCCTCCTCTTTTCCTGTTGCCTGCCAGGTCGCGTGCTCGGATAAGGGTCTGGTATGGATTTTTTTTTTTTTTTGCACGGGGTTCCCCTTAAAACCCATACCAGACCTGATGGGTCTGGTATGAATTTTAACCACTTAAAGGGTCACTAAAGGAATTATTTTTTTTTAGCTAAATAGCTGCTTTACCTTACAGCAGTCCTGGTTTCATGTCCTCATTAATCGTTTTTGCTCTGATGTTGCTGTAATTCCTCTCTGTTCTGGACACTTCCTGGTTGTCTGTTTCCTGATCACCACAGTACTGGGAGATTTTTCACTGTGGTGACTAATCCAGGAGGTGTGATTACTGTGTGTCTAAAACTCCTCAGCACCAATCCAGTTTCGTTTTGCAAAACCTTCACTGCCCTCTATTGGCTCTCTGGCTCTGCACATCAGAGAACCAGGAAACAACAGCAAAAACGAAACTAAACTGTAGGTACATTATATGATTGGTTTTCATCTATTTTTAATCATTTTTAAAATGAATCAGTTAACTATTATGTCTCTATACCCTGTAAACAGTCATTTCAGAAAAAAAAATTCCTTTAGTGACCCTTTAAGGACCGCCGCATGTACATATACGTCGGCAGAATGGCACGAACAGGCACATCAACGTACCTGTACGTGCCTGCCTTCTCATGGGTCGGGGGTCCGATCGGGACTCCCCCCCCGTTACATGCTGCAGTCCGTTAGCCTGTGGGAGCGATCCGGGATGAGGGGGCGGCTATTCGTTTCTGGCCACCCCCTCGCGATCTCTCCCAGCGAATCACCTGCCGCCTCTGCCTGTGTAATGTAAACACAGGCAGAGGAAGTGATGTTATCTCTCCTCCTGGCGGTCTTTTCGTCCGGCGAGAGGAGAGAAGACATCACATGAGTTGCACCTAACAGCACACTAACACCAGTACACACAGGCACACTTAACCCCCCAGATCCCCCCCCCCCCCGATCACCCCCCAGCCCCCAGTCACAGTGTCACTGCAATTGCAGTGATCATTTATTTACTGATCACTGCATTTAGTGTCATTTGTCACAGTAAAAAGTTGCAGGGCAGTTAGTCTTAGGCCCCTTTAGGTTCAGGGTAGCCCCCTACCCCCCTAATAAAGGTTTAACCCCTTGATCGTCCCCCTTTCACCCCCTATCGTCAGTGTCACTAAGCAATAGTTTTTCTGATCGCTGTATTAGTGTCGCTGGTCCCGCCAGGTAGCCAGTTATTTTTTGAGGTTCGCCACCAGGTTTTAATAGCGTTAGTTTCCTCTATAAATTTTCGAAATAAAGGTTTTTACCCCTGATTGCCTGATTGCCCCTAGAGTTAACCCTTCCACCAGTGATCAATAGCAAAAATAGCACAGACACAGACAGTACACACACCACGTAGCTTTAGGTGTACACTGCAGAGGACACAGGCAGTACACACTACGTAGCTTTAGGTGCAATCTGCAGAGGACACGGGCAGTACACACCAAGTAGCTTTAGGTGCAAACTGCAGAGGACACGGGCAGTACACACCAAGTAGCTTTAGGTGCAAACTACAGAGAACACGGGCAGTACACACCAAGTAGCTTTATGGTGCACACTGCAGAGGACACAGGCAATGCACCACGTAAGAATACTGCAGCTAGCAATCACCTGCCTGCCAGTAAATTAGGAAGAGCTGATCTAGCTAAACTATACAGTGTATAAATATATATACAACACCTGGGATGCATATATATCCTCTACACACTGTAACTTTAACTGACTAGCCTGCCTGCATGCCTGCTCTATCTACCTGCAAAAAATGACACTCTCTCTGTCTCTCTCTGTTCTCTCTTAACGACTGCAACACACTATACAAGGCCGACCTGCAGGCGGCCTTTTATAGTGTGGGGTGTGTACTAAACCCCCTGAGCCATAATTGGCCAAAGCCACCCTGGGTTTGGCCAATTATGGCTCTCCGTTTTTTGCAAGCTGTGATTGGCCAAGCATGCGGGTCATAGTGCATGCTTGGCCAATCATCAGCCAGCAATGCACTGCGATGCCGCAGTGAATTATGGGCTGTGAAACGTAACTCGAATTTGGCGTGAACAGCCCAAAACGTTCGGAATTCGACGAACGATCGAACATACAATGTTCGAGTCGAACATGAGTTCCACTCGAATACGAAGCTCATCCCTACCCAGCAGTTTAGGGTACCCCAAAACACATTGTTAGCGGAATCAGCCCAGATACCCGCTAGTACCTGCGTTTTGCCCCTCCACCCAGCCCAGCCCACCCAAGTGCAGTATCGATAAATCACTGTCACTTACAAAACACAACACACATAACTGCAGCGTTCGCAGAGACAGGCCTGATCCCTGCGATTTTTTTTGGAAGCGTTTTCTATAGTCGCTGACAGTCAGGTGCTTTTTTACCTGTGAATCATTACTAGTGTACCACTAAATTTAGAGCCCAAAATGGCAAAGCGAATGTACACTACTGAAGAGGCCTATGCGTTTCTGAGCCTGACAGATAGTGAAGAGGAGGTCACGCATCTGTCAGATTCTGGCTCAGAATATGATCCTGTAGACGACAGTGGCTCCATGCCAGATAGCTCTGACGACGAAGTTGTGGTCCCTGCTAAGGCCAGGCGTACACGACCCTGTTCTGATGTTGTTGAGGAGCAAGAACCACAGGACCCTTGTATGGAGCAGAGAGCCTTTTTTACTGTTTTCTATTCTGCAATGTTTTATTGTTATTATTTTTTATCATGCTTGCTTTTCAGGTATGTAATTTACTTTACTGTTTTCAGGTACGCCATTCAGCTGTTGCGCGGATTTATTTACCTTGACAGCAACAGCGTTTGCTCCCACGATATATAAAGCCGTGACTCCAGTGCTGTAGGAGGTGATTTCACGACCACAGTTAAAAAAAGAGCATATATGCCGAAGCATGGGGGCGGAGGAGAGATTTTGCTCCTAATGCCGCGTACATACGGTCGACATTCCTACGGAGGCTTTCCCGTGGAAAAGTCAGACCGTGTGTACACGGCATAACTTTTTATGCCGCGTACAAACGGTCGAAATTCCGATGGAGGCTTGCCCGTGGAAAAGTCTGACTGTGTGTACGCAGCATAACTTTTTTTTGTATTATTCAATGGACTCAACATGCCTCTCAGCAATTTCCTTGGGGTGTCTACTTTCCAAAATTGGGTCATTTGGGAGGGTTTTGTACTGCCCTGATATTTTAGTACCTCAAGAAATGAGATAGGCATTTATAGGCAGTTGTAAATTCCAGAAAATGTACCCTAGTTTGTAGACGCTATAACTTTTACGAAAACCAATAAATATACACTTAATGCGATTTTTTTTTCTAAAGACGTGTGGCTGAATACATTTTGGCCTAAATGTTTGACTAAAATTGACATGGACTGGAAGGGGGGGGAAACCCATGCCATTTTTTTCAATGACTTTTATCTGTATTGCCGGGACCCGACAATTCATTATAGCCACGAGTAGTTTTAAATTACTTTTTTTCCTTTAGAAATTTAATTTTGTGCAGGGACTGTTCTAAACACAGGGAAAATGTACTACTTTACACTCATACTATAGACCCGACCCCCCCCCAGGTATAACATTTAAAGGAATATTTCACTTTTATTGTTTCACTTTAAGCACCCAGGTCCCCAAACACTTTTTATGACAATAACTTGCATATTAACCTTTAAAATTAGCACTTTTGATTTCTCCCATAGACTTTTAAAGGGTGTTCTGTGGCTTTCGAATTTGCCACGCACACCCCAAATTGTTCGCTATTCAGTGAACAGGCGAACACCCCGATATTCAAGTCGAACTTATGTTCGACTCGAACATCAGGCTCATCCCTACTCATCCCTACTCACTAACATGTGAGGCCAGTGGAATTGCAGTATAAACTGTATGTAGCTGCTGTTACATACAGCATACTGCCCTATGTTCCGGGTTCGAGCCGAGACCTTTCTGTCTCATACCCAGAACACGGAAGAGTCTATCACAGCGGCGCTCAGCCATTCACAGAAAGCAATGTTTTTCATCAATGAATACAAAGCTTCCTCTGATTGGCAGAGTCATAGGTTGTGACATCATTAGCCTTCCTCTCTGACTCAAACCAATCAAAGGAAGCTTTGTCCAAGCTGGCCCAAACAAACTGTAAGGCCGGAATCACACTAGTGCGTTGCGTTTTGGAGCTCCGTTGTCTTTGCGAATTTCTCTATAAGGTGTTCTGCGGATCAACAGTGTTTTAGCTGCGGATCAGGTGCAAATTTGGAGACCTAGGAGAGGGGGAAGGGGGAAGTGTATTGAGCTGAATGAGACAAATACTGAAGAGAAATGAACACATCTGCGAATTCAGCTACGTACCCATAGAAGATAATGGGCCTGAATTCGCACCTGAGCCGCACCACAATGCCTAAAAGACGCACAAGGTTTGGCGACAATGCGCAGTGCGAATGCATCGCACATATGTGAACCAGCCTCATCGAAAACAATGTATTTTGAATTGGATGCGGTTTAAGCCGCACTCAATTCGCATAGGTGTGAACCTGGCCTAAATGTAAAGTGTAACAAAAGATGGAGTTCAGCTTTAAGACTTTATGCATCATCATTGCCATTTGTCCTATTAAAGGGGTTGTAAAGACAAACATAGTTTCCTCTTAAATTAAAGTCTGACAGTAGCTGATAAAGTAAAAATTAATGTTTTGCATTATAACTAGTTTGATACCTGTTGAAATCGAGGTGTTTTATTCACCTCCGTCACTCCTGAATCGTTATTCTCACTGACTTCCTGGTTTGCGGTGCGCATTCATTCTTGCTACATCACGGCCTAATGGGAACTACAGTTCCCATTAGGCTTAGCCTCCATGCCTTTGAGGGATAAGAGAGCATCTTCACGCAGGGCTGTAGTCATAGGGAGGGGGTGAGCACATTCTGCTTTCCGCCATGCAAAACGGCTCAGATGCTGGTGGAAAGCAAGAAGAGGAGAGACAGGAAATGGCATTTTCAAACCTGGATTACTGTATTTTGGAGGTCAAAAGGAAAAACGAGGTAAGTGATATATAAATGCTCTTGCTTACAGCAATCAATTGATCTAATAAAAAACAAACCTTTAGTGTTCCTTTAAATATTACCAGACGCATGTTTTTATTCCACAGAATATAATATTTTTGTCTGTTCTTTTCAAATATGGCTTGCATTAGGCAAAATAAAAAAACAAGGGCACACGTAACATAATAACACATGGTATTGATTAAGTACAAAATGTATATGTGAAACGTGTCTACGTGACTTCATGTTGGTGTCTTTGGTGTCTTCACTGTGAACAATCAGAATCTCTGGATGTGCAGCAGTTTCTTTTCTTCTCTTAATCACTCTTAACATAAGTCAGACTTGGAAATTTATTGTGTGTAGCTGGCTGTTGACACAGTACCCACCCTCATGCCACCTCCCCCTGACATGTTTTACCCCTCCTAGGGCTTAATCATAGGATAGATGGCCTCTATGAATAAAGTGGTTGTAAACCCTCAGGCTGCGTACACACAATTGGTCCATCCGATGAGAACGGTCTGATGGATTTTTCCATCGGTTAACCGATAAAGCTGACTGATGGTCAGTCGCGCCGAAACACCATTGGTTAAAAAAACGATTGTGTCATAACGCGGACACGTAAACCACGTACGACGGCACTATAAAGGGGAAGTTCAAATCCAATGGTGCCACCCTTGGGGCTGTTTAAGCTGATTTTGTGTTAGTAAAAGACGTTTCGCGCTTTTCTGTCTGTTACAGCATGATGAATGTGCTATCTCCATAACGCACGCTAGTTTTACAAGAACGAGCGCTCCCGTCCCCTAATTTAGTCTGAGCATGCGTGGATTTTTAACCGATGGTCGTGCCTACTAACGATCGTTTTTTTTCTATCGGTTAGGAATCCATCGGTTAAATTTAAAACAAGTTGGCTTCTTTGGTTAAATAACCAATGGCGCCCACACACGATCGGATTGGACCGATTGAAAATGGTCCATCAGACTGTTCTCATCGGTTTAACCGATCGTGTGTATGCGGCCTCACAGGAACCCTCAATGAACTGCCGTACACAGCGAGCATAGTTGCCAACAATTCATTTTTTTTTTTAGAGAGAGAACTGGGTGACAGCAGGGGACAGGGCGACAGCAGAGGGCTGGGTGAAGGTATGGCGGAGGCCTGGGTGACAGCAGGGCTGAGGACTAGGTGACAGCATGGCAGAGGAATAGATGACAGCAGGGCAGAGGACTGGATGACAGCAGGGCAGAGGACTGGATGACAGCAGGGCAGAGGACTGGGTGACAGAAGGGCAGAGGACTGGGTGACAGAAGGGCAGAGGACTGGGTGACAGAAGGGCAGAGGACTGGGTGACAGATGGGCAGAGGACTGGGTGAAAACAAAACTGCATTTTTAGAACCTTTTTTTTTTACCTACTTCTCTGCCCAGAAAGACCTGCTATCATTCCTGAGGCCGCCCACTCCGCTCTCCGTCCCCCAGTGAAAGGCGAGATCATCCCTTGGCTGGCCACACCCCCTCACAAGTCCTGACCATGAAGGAGGCGGCCCAGCTCCTCAGCATCAGAGCCCTGAACCGCCAAACAACTCTGCCGCTGTGGGAGCCGGGGGAGGGACCTGTCAGTGTGCTGCATGTGAATGTGATAGTTCCCTCCCCGCGCCCCTGCACTATCCCCCTGGCAGCAGACATTCCCTCTCCTCCGGAACTCCAGTACACACTCCCGAAGACACACCGCACAGGGACAGTAGCTCCAGAGGTTACATCCAGTGGGGATGAGTAGGTGACAGGCCATGGCTGCGCCCTAGGCGACAGTGCGCTCTAGGCGGCTGCCTACTCCGCCTAGTGGTAGCGCCGGCCCTGAACCAGCAATAGGTGATAAACAGAGATGAAACAAATCCTCCTTTATAAGTTGTAGCTGTATATCTGAAGCCATTTCTTCTGTAGATGATTCTGAAAACATAGATCCCCTTTCACACAGTACAGAGAATAAGCACAGCTATGGATAACAGCTGCAGCTCCCTCCTCATCACCATTTTAACCATTTTAACTCTTGGCATTGGGAAAAGCTGCCAGAACTGAGTCATGCTGATAACAGAGAAATCAGGTAGCAGGGAGAAATTACACTCAGAGCTTTGGAGAGGCAACGATCAGCTACACACCAAATACCTACCAGTAGGATTTCCGTGGAGTGTGTCCATCCGTGTGTAAGCAGTTCCATTCATGCCTTTTGGAATGCAGTGGCTTCATGGACACAGCTGCTGCTCCCAATTTGACATCCGTGTGGGTGCATGTCCCCAAACTGACACTGTCTCCGTTTAGGGACATGGACCTGCACACTCCCGGATGTCAAATTGGGAGTAACAACTGTGTCCATGTAGCAGCTGGCCCTTTGCATGAAAGTGTGCTTAAAGTGGAACTTTAGTCAGAAAATTAAGTCCTGCTAGAACACTTCAGGCTGGCCCCTTTTGCAGGCATAGCTATGTAAAACATTAAAAATAAGTGCCTATACTATTTAAAATCCAGTAATACATTGTCTCACCCTGCTCTGAAAAGCTCAGTTGTTCTCTATTTATGGGCACTGTGTCAAATTTGTAGATGCCAATCTGCTGACAGCCTTAAGATTTACTGCTGTCAGGGACTCTGTGTTTCAGCAAAATGGCAGCCTCCAGCAAGAAGAAACCGGAGCAATGCTGGTGACTATTTACAGCACACACTAATTTTGGTAGTGTAATTATTAATGTGGAAACTATGTTTCTTGCTAAAGAACATTATTTTTATTTGTAAGATGTTATGGGTAAAGTTCCACTTTAAGTACACCCATCTGAACGAGAACTTATTCTTCTTCCCTTGATTTCCCATAATTGTTTTTATTTTATTTTTTTTGTGGTAGGTAGGTACATAAAACTACAAAAATAACTCAATATAAATTTAAATGGAATAGAAATGGAATTCACTTTATAAAAACTACAATGTAAACAATAAGCAACAAAGCTGAAGCATGCACTTTTAAAAGCAGAATAAATTCAGGAAAAGGGAAAAAAGAACCTCTTAAATGTAAAAATCAAGATTCGGTACAGGAAAGTCAGTGTTGATATATCTAAAATGTTTTCTTAATTTTGGATAGAGTAGAGAAGGGTTAAAACTATCCATTTTTTTATTGCCATATGTGTCTCATTTGGAAGATTTCCTTTCAATTCCTGTTCTGTAGGAAGTTAGAGAATGCCCTATTAGTTGTGAAGGGAACAAAAGATATACCCTCTATACCTGTTCTTGTAGCAGCTCACCATTTAGGATTTACCCTCACTTTTAATGCTGGTTAGGTATGGGCCGAACAACCCCCTGTTTGGATTGCGCCAAAACTTTCGAACATTGCAAAAGTTTGGAGCCAAAAAATTAACCCTATTGAAGTGTATGGTACCCGAACTGGAAAAATTAAAAGTGGCCATTTTGAAGACTTGTATGCAAGTTATTTGGGAATACCAAAGGTATGTGGATCTGGGTACTGCCCTGGAAGACATGTATCAATGAAAAAAAGGTTGTAAAAAAGATAATTTTTAAATGAGCAGTGATTTACTGATGTTTAAAGTGAAATAATAAAAATGAAAAATGCCTTTAAATATAGTGCCTAGGGGGTCCCCTTTGTCTGTCTGTAAAGTGATTAATCTGTACCATGTATGGAACCTGCTGCAGCTGAAGTGACATTTATAAAGCCAGTGGATAGAAGTACCAGGTGCGGAAAAATTGGGCTTTGGGTGTTGGTGGTGGCTTCACACCATAACCCTATAGAGGTTCACTTGATGAAAGCAAGAATTGGCCTTGCTGTCAAAAATTTAAATTGCTGTATATGCCCCGGTCAAACAGGGCATATGCACCTGTCAAAAAGGTGCTAAAAAATTGGTCATTGTGTGTTAATTGTGCCCATGAAACCTATACCAAAACATTTCTTACAGATAAAATCAACACCCACAAAGCTAGGCAGCTTAGACAGTCTTGCAGAGATTCCAGATCCAGAAAACACTTAATCGTGACATAGGCATCAGGGGCTTGATAGCTGTTGCTAATCCAGGAATTATTCATTTTAACCTTCCTGGCGGTATGATTATGTTTGTAATTTTGTACCAAAAGCGGTACAATTTTTTGCATGGAAATTTGGCGTTTTATATTGTAGGCCTGCAATTCTTAGGAATAACTCACTTAAATCTGTCCAAACAAGAGTATAGTAGACATCCCGGGTATGATAAAGTTTGAAACACAAAATCATAAATTATAATATAATAAATAACTATAAATAAATATAACAAATTATAATGTAATTATAATAAAAATTATTCAATAATGTAATCAAATCCAAAACACTGAAATTTGCTCAGTTGCAGAATTGTCCCTGTCATTATTTTTATTGTTTGATGACGAATTTCCCCACAAATCGCTATCGCTCAATTCTGCAAGTGATTCTCCAGTTTCCAGTCAGAAAGAACGTTTTTTATTATATAAAACGGCATGCAAAACACTGGGCAGACCACTAGGGACAAAGGGGTGTGTATTTATTTCATACAGTACTGTAATCTGTAAGATTACAGTATACTGTATGTGTATTGTGTTTTTCACTTTTTGAATTTGGCGCCGAACTCCGTCCCTGTGCGTCTTAACGTCGCAGGGAACGGAGCTCGGCGGCACTGTGAATCGAGCGACGAGACACAGCGGAGGAGCCGGGGACACATAGCAGGATCCAGGGACAAGGTAAGTAACTTCCCCCTGTATCTTGCAATGCAATCCCGCTATCTGGCTCGGTGATACTGCTGTTGGTATAAAAAATTCACCCCGAGCCAGACTCGGGATTACCGCTAAGGAGGTTAATAAATGTCAGCTGGACCACAGAGTCTGTGGACAGACACACCCTTTTATCTGTCAAAAAACCTCTGGCAGCACTGACTGCCTGTTCAGAAAGCATGCTGGATGCAGGGCAGCCCAGCAGCTCAATTGCATACTGGGCAAGTTCTGGCCAGTGGTCTATTCTCAAGACCCAGTAACCCAGTGGATTGTCAACTGGAAGGCTTTCCATGTCTGTTTTCTAATGCTTTCAATGTAAGTAATACTTTATTGGTTCATTCGTTGCTCTACTCGTTACATTTTTACATTGTTATGTACTCACCCTGTTCATAAATTGATATGTTTAGCTTTATTGCTTTTTTGAATATTGTACCATCATCATTGTATGTACTAAATGTGTCAATCTTTGTTATATTTTAAAAATAATAAACAAATTTGACAAGAAAACTAAGTAAAAATCAGATTTTCTCAGTATTAACCGCTCTGCAGATTTGATCAGTTCACCCCCTCCCTCTTTCCTTTTATAATCTGTCTCCTACCACAATTTTAACACCACTATGCTCTGGCTGACCAGTTGCAGGGTACATGTTGCACACATATGAGACTCTGTTAATACTTAATAAGCAACCAGTTGTGCATTATTAAATGAAGAGCGCTGTGTGTTTCATTATAGATTACACAGCGGTTACACTTCTCTTTCCAGATCCAAAAGCCTAAAAGCAAAGGCACAAACCTGCACCTATACCACCTGTTGTTCATTCCCAGAACAAATACTTCTGTGCTCTTGAGCTTCTAAGAGAACCTCATCAATATGAGTGTTGACATGCAAGGTAAAACCTGAACCGAGAATACAGAGACTGAATTTCAGTTATGCTTTCATTAATTATTCATTTTTTTTTTTTTAACTAGTCTAAGTAATATGTAATTAAATGTCTTGACACGGAACATGCTGATAGGACAAGAGAACAAAGTGAACAGAGCAATGTCACCATCAGCCTGCTGTTGCTCTTTCACTGTCAAGTCAATAGGCTGGGAGTAAAAAGAAGACAACACTTTATCACCTTTTTTCCCATTTATTATGTACCATGTTTGTTGCAGGGTGGAGTGCCCTGTTAGTTGGCCTCCCTGTTTTAGCGGTGTAGCCCATATCACTGAGGTGAGGTAGGAGAAGGGTATTTAAGGAAGGTGTGGTCAGAGCATGCCAGTAGATGGGTATGTAGGAGAAAAGAAAAAGGCAGAATGTTATAGATGGAACAGCTCCTTGCGCTTTTCCCTTTGTGATAAACTGAGTCAGTCAGGCCCATAGATGGGAGCATAGTGGAAAACTACTATCATCATATAAGACTAAGATAGAATCACGAGTAGGGATGAGTCGAACACCCCCAGTTCAGTTTGCAGCAGAACATGCGTACAGGCAAAACATTTGTTAGAACACGCGAACACCGTTAAAGTCTATGGGACACGAACGTGAAAGATCAAAAGTGCTAATTTTAAAGGTTAATATGCAAGTTATTGTCATAAAAAGTGTTTGGGGACCTGGGTCCTGCCCCAGGGGACATGTATCAATGCAAAAAAAAGTTTTAAAAGTGAAATATTCCTTTAACCACCATACAGGGCGCTTACACACCTTCCCGCCCAAGCCAATTTTCAGCTTTCAGCACTGTCGCACTTTGAATGGCAATTGCGCGGTCATGCTACACTGTACCCAAACAAAATTGGCGTCCTTTTTTCCCCACAAATAGAGCTTTCTTTTGGTGGTATTTGATCACCTCTGCGATTTTTTTTTTTGCGCAACAACTAAAAAAAGACTGAAAATTTTGAAAAAAAAAAAGTTTTTATTTTTATGTTAATTTTTTTGTAAATAAGTAAGTTTTCTCTTTCAATTACGGGCACTGATATGGCGGCACTGGTGGGCACCGATGAGATGGCACTGATGGACATCGATGAGGTAGTACTGACGGGCACAGATGAGGTGGCACTGATTGGCGGCGCTGGTATGTGGCACTGATGGGCACACATAGGCGGCACTGATGGGCACACATAGGCGGCACTGATGGGCACTCATGGGCGGCACTGATGGGCACTCATAGGCGGCACAGATGGGCACTTATGGGTGGCGCTGATGGATATTTATGGGTGGCACAGATGGGCACTGATAGGTGGCACTGGGCATGGATGGGCACTGTGGGGTGGCACTGATGGACACTGTGGGGTGGCACTGATGGACACTGTGGGGTGGCACTGATGGACACTGTGGGGCGGCACTGATTTACCCATGTTGCCAATCAGTGCCCATTTGTGGGCACTGATTGGCATCTTTTTTTTTTTAATGCTTTTTTTTTTGCCCAGACTTTTTTTTTTGCCCCCCTTTTTTTTTTGCCCTTCCCTGGTGGTCCAGGGTGGGCTTCTCTGGTGGTCCAGTGTGGCGATCCGAGGGGGGGCTGAGCTGATAAACAATCAGCGCGAACCCCCCCTGTCAGGAGAGCCGCCGATCGGCTCTCCTCTACTCGCGTCTGTCAGATGCGAGTGAGGAAGAGCCATCAACAGCTCTTCCTGTTTACATCGTGATCATCCGTGGTTGGACACGGCTGATCACGTGGTAAAGAGTCTCCGTGAGAGACTCTTTACCGAAATCGGTGTTGCGGGGTGTCAGACTGACACCCTGCAACAACGATCGCCGCGATGAGTGCCCCCGGGGGCGCGCAGCGGCTCAGAATCCTGAGGACGTCATATGACTTCCAGTCAGGATTCTACAACCACTTTGCCGACGTCAATACAACATTGGCGGGCGGCAAAAGTGGTTAAATTTCGTACCTGGGGATGTCTATAGTATGCCTGTAAAGTGGCACATTTTTCCTGTGTTTAGAACAGTCCCTGTGCAAAATTACATTTCAAAAGGAAAACATTTAATTTAAAACTACTCGCAGCTATAATGAATTGTCGGGTCCCGGCAATACAGATAAAAGTAATTGAAAAAAACGGCATGGGTTCCCCCCCAGTCCGTTACCAGGCCCTTTGGGTCTGGTATGAATATTAAGGGGAACCCCAAACCAAAATGTAAAAAAAATTGCGTAGGGGTCCCCCTAAATTCCATACCAGGCCCTCAGGTCTGGCATTGATGTTAAGGGGAACCCTACACCTTTTTTTTTAAATGGCCTAGGTGTCCCCCTCAAAATCCATACCAGGCCCCTTGGGTCTGGTATGAATATTAGGGGAACCCCAAACCAAAATGTAAAAAAATTACGTGGGGTTCCCCCCAAATTTCATACCAGGCCCTTCAGGTCTGACATGGATATTAAGGGGAACACTACAACATTTTTTAAAATGGCGTAGGTGCCCCCCTCAAAATCCATACCAAATCCCTACCATTTCACTTTTTTGTGAAATGGTAGGGGCAAAATGTACCCCGTTACCAATTTACATAGGGGGGGCCAGGATCTGGGGGTCCTCTTTGTTAAAGGAGGCTTCCGGATTCGGATAAGCCCCCCGCCCGCAGACCCCCACAACCACTGGGCAAGGGTTATGGGGATGAGGCCTTTATCTCCATCAACATGGGGACATCCTGCCCATGTTGAGGGCATGTGGCCTGGTACGATTCAGGAGGCGGGTCCCCCAATGCCATTTTTTTTATTTTGGCGCGGGGTTCCTCTTAAAATCCATATCAGACCTGAAGGGTCTGGTATGGATTTAGAGGGGGACCTCTACGCCATTTTTTTTATTTGGTGCAAGGTTCCCCTTAATATTCATACCAGACCTAAAAGGGCCTGGTAATGGACTGGGGGGGACCCCATGCCATTTTTTTCAATGACTTTTATCTGTATTGCCGGGACCCGACAATTCATTATAGCCGCGAGTAGTTTTAAATTACTTTTTTTCCTTTAGAAATGTAATTTTGTGCAGGGACTGTTCAAAACACGGGAAAAATTTGCTACTTTACAGGCATACTATAGACACCCCCCATGTACGAAACTTAAAGGAATATTTCACTTTTATTGTTTCACTTTAAGCATTATTAAAATCACTGCTCCCAAAAAAACTTCTGTTTTTAAAAAAAAAATGTTGCATTGATACATGTGCCCTGGGGCAGGACGTCGGTGCGCAGGCGCCGTATAGAGCCGCACCGACGTTCGGCTTCTTTCGGCTACTCGTGGCGCGATGTATGCGACCGTCGGAAGCCTGTCGGAAGCCTATCAATCAAATAGAAACGCCCAGTCCCGAAGACCATACCCGGAAGCGGCTAAAACGGTAAGTACTGCTAAAAAAACACCCGATTCCCCTTGACAAAATGAGCCTCAATCTAATGTTAAAAATTGTTTTTCGGGTGAACTCCCGCTTTAACCTTTAAAATTAGCACATTTGATTTCTCCCATAGACTTTTTTATTAGGGTGTTCCGTGGCTTTCGAATTTGCCGCGAACACCTCAAATTGTTTGCTATTCGGCAAACAGGCGAACACCCGATGGTTGAGTCGAACTTACGTACGACTCGAACATCAAGCTCATCCCTAATCACGAGTACCGTAGCAACCCTCCGCTGACACTCAATAATGGGACGAGTTATGCAGGAGTTTGAAATGCGCATTTCCTGTGCCATATATTTGTAAAGAAATACAGATGTAATTGATTGTTTATTAACATGTTCAAAAGAAGTTGTTACATTTATTTATTATTTTATTATAGGTATTTTTATACATTTTACATTTACATTTTATGTAACACTTTACATATTGTACATTCACATCACTCCCTGTTCTCTAGGAGCTTACAATGTCAGGTCCATCACATGCATTCCTATGTAGTGCTAACCCCGGAGGAGCCCCAGAAACAATCAATAAGACAATAACTTTATTCTGAGAGATATGGTTAAACACTCATAGTATTCTGACTAACAATAATTAACAGAACTGACCTTTATTTAAATAGAAAGAATAAATAACAACAGTCTTAACTTTCTATAACAGCCCCACTGGCCAATGAAAGAGGAAAAACAAAAAATGAAAACCTATGACTAGCAAACTTGGGGCCCTTGAATAACAGTTTCTAGGCAGACACTAGATTAAATTGTATGATGTTAGCCTCCTACTAGACCCAATGCATACACGTCCGGGTCTCCGGACATGTGCTCTGATTCAGTATAAGTTCAGTTTATGGATTTTAGTTGTTGTAGTCTCTCTCTTTTTTTTTTTAACAGGGAAATAGTCTCTCTCTTTTAATACTGCTGAATGGGTCTCTCTTTTCCTTCCTTATACGTGGTGGGAGTGCTCTCTAGTACAGTAAGATCACACCAGGCATCCACATCGCACCTGTCTCCCGATTGTAGTCGGCTATGGCAGGGTTCTGTTTAGTTAGCAGTGTTTTCCCCACACACCTGCTTGCTTCAGAACTGTCCTCCACATAAAAATAAGATGAATTAGAAGAATGCAATAAACAGCAAGCAATAGACAATTAATATCCTAGAGGTGTCTGTTGTGTACTAAGTGAATTGCATTAGTTAGATCCTATGCTGCAGCCTTAGAACTGGACTAGGGGTCCAGTCAGAATCTGAAACAGGGGTTTCAAAAGAACCACACAGTGCATTAAAGCCTTTTATTGAGACACATATGCAATACACACTAAAGTTTATGCATTTACAAGCATCAAGAAGGGGGGTGCATGTAAACAGTGCCCTCTACAATTGGATGGCATATAGGTGTACAGTCCATGTAATGAAGGAGACTGTGCCACTGAAATCCACTTTAAAACTGGTATGCAGATGAAAACCTTGTCAGATGATCGACAAGCTGCTTTCTCCCCCTGCCTTGTTGGAATAGCTAAGAATTATGAGAACACATTTCAGACCAACTAGCGACATGGTCTACCTCACTGCACCGACTGTACATCTCTCTACCACATGCTACAGAAAATTACAGAGCTTTAGATTGGTAAGTTTTAATTACATTAAACTACAATACGGCTTGTGTAGAAATTGTATATGTTATTTTTATGATCCTCAGCTCCATCTAGTGGCTATAATGTGGTATTTTCCCAAAAGACCTCAACAAAGAAAATACCCCATTATTGCCACTGAATGTAGATGACGATCATAGGAAATAAAGATTTGACAAAATACGGGGATGCTTTGTAATAGTTGTGCAAATGCTTGTGACATTTGTCAAGCTTATTGTTTTTTTTTTTTTATATAAATAGACGATTAAATTAGACAACAATATAGAGTAAAGAATGTTTGCAAAAACTCATTAAACTGCATTTAAAATCATGTGTTGTCAGAATATATGGGAAGTTGGAAAGTAAAAGTGATATAAAAAAAACAATGAAAAGACGGTGGAGAAATATTAGGAATATGGAACTTTACAGTTTGGAAAGGATTTAAATATGAGAACAGTTTAAATAAATATTATTACCATGATGCTTGATTCCAGCAGTGTGACAGCCAGATAGAGCCATTCTTGATGCATCTGCCAGATGTCAATGATGACTTGAATCAATGAATAACAAAAAGATAAAAACAAGTCTAATTAAAATGTTGCTATAGCTCCTAATGGCAATTTAGATTTCTAAATATAACCAATCAATGTTTTTCTTCTTATTTTCTGAATTTGGAATGTTGCTGATACGAAAATGAGTGGTTCATTTAAACAAGAATACAAGAATAACTTGCCTTGAATTAAGGTCATTGGCAGTCAATGAGATTCATTTTGCTTTAATGAAATCTTGAGAAGGACACTGCTCTGTTTTTTTTTTTTTACACATGTAAGTACATTATTTGTTAGAGGTATCGGTTGTTACAAAGGGTTTTTATCCACATGCAGAAGTTGTTGTTAAGGAAATTTGTAAGTTCTGTATATAATTGTATTCTATTTTGTATGTATTGCACACTGCCCTAATAATGTTTTCATTACATGTTTGCATTCTTTCGAGTCCCGATTGGAATTTGTCTGCCTATGTTACGCCCCTTGTTACCATAAAAGTACAATTGTAATATTAATGTGATACCTACGTAATCATGCGTATAAAAACCTTCAATTACGTCATAATAAAGCAGAACAGTTATTTGGAATGATGCTGAGTGTATCTTTTGTGTCTGTTCCCTACTGCAGTAGTTATTAATAATTTGGATCCACTAATCAATATCAGGATAGGAGTTGCCTATCTATAAAATGGCCAGGTCATTGTTATTCATGTTTTTTTAACCTGCCTGGCGGTATCCCTGAGCGTGACTCGGGGTGTTTTTTTCATGCTGGGATCGGTATCCCTGAGTCACGCTCGGGGTAGATGTGCAGAGCGTGCAGCGGCGTGGCTTACCTTCGCAGCATCCACAGACAAGTTACTCACCTTGTCCCTGGATCCTGCGATGCATCCCCGCTGTGTGAGCGAGAGGGTCCTCGCTTGATTCACAGTCTCCCCGTGTGCCACCGATCTCCGTTCCCTGCGACGTTACGACGCACGGGAGCGGAGAACGGCGCCAAATTCAAAAAAGTAAACAAACACATTACATACAGTATACTGTAATCTTATAGATTAGAGTACTGTATGTAAAAAATACATACCCCCCTTGTCCCTAGTGGTCTGCCCAGTGCCCTACATGTTCTTTTGTATAATAAAAAAACTGTTCTTTCTGCCTGAAAACGGTAGATTGTCCAAAAGTGTCCCTTTATGTCAAAAATGGTTTTAGAGCAGCTAGAAAACAGCGATAATAAATTATAATCACTTGCAGAATTGTGCGATAGCGATTTGTGGGGAAATACGTCATAAAAAAATAAAAGTAATGACGGCGACAATTCTTCAACTGAGCAAATTTCAGTGATTTTGAGTTGATTACATTATTGAATAATTTTTATTATAATTATATTATTATTTGTTATAATTATTTATAATTATTTATTATATTATAATTTATAATTTTGTTTTTAAAAAAAAATCATACCGGGATGCCTACAAGACTCTTGTTTGGTCAGATTTAAGTGAGTTATTCCTAAGAATTACAGGCCTACAGCATAAAACGCCAAATTTCCTTGCAAAATAATTGTACCGCTTTTGCTACGTAATTCCAGACAGAATCATACCACCAGGGAGGTTAATTATGGAATCTATGTTATGTTACCAGTCTAGCAGTAAACAGTCTACCTGAAGATACATATAAAAACAACAGAATAACTACTCAGCAATTTAGTGGAAAGTCAGAACCCTAGCTCTGTAAACGTGTTCGAAATCAGAAGCCATTGGACCAGCCTAACAGCCAGATAGTTTACAGTTTTAAAAAAGAAGGTCTGAAATGGCAGGATCTCTATTTCTCCAGAAAAGTCTATTCCCCTTGACTTTCCGCTCTGCAGGCCACTGCCAATTGACTCACAGACTGAATGATGTCCAGCATAATTCAACCCCTTCCTGTGATCACCAACATCAGGGACCCACCCCCAGGGAGTACATCATTCAAACATCAAAGACTCTTAGAAAAATGCTTCAGAGATGCCTGAAGCATATACAGTAGCTTCCATCTAAAGCTGGAGAAATCAGAAGAGAAAGGGGACGAATGATGTCTCGTGAACCAAATGTAGACAGCTGGAAAAAGAGCTCCCACAAAAACATTTTTTTTGTTAAATGAGGATGAGGAGGTGCTTCAAATAAAGATAGGCAAAGCTGGCATTAGGCTATATAACTTCATAAGGGAAATATGAGGATTTTCATTACTGCCCTCCTTATGAAAATGATAGTTGCCTTGCTGTTATTCTGAATTACTAAGTTCAATACTTTCTAGGTCAATGGCTCAATAAACAATAAACAGATGAAATCCTGATCTCTATAATTGTTTTAGGTCAGTGACCCAAATAATTGTATTTGACAGTCAGGCAACTGGTGTTTTCAGAATTGTATGTCAGCAGTGGCAGCCTTTAACAAAGAAGACTCACTTAATAAAAAAGGGTCTGCTTATTTTCCTAAGGGACCAAATTCATCCCTTATTTGCTAAGCAGCATGGTCAGACATTTTTTCCCTTTTGTTGGACAACACTGTTAGAAAGGAGATTTGTGATTGACAGCACTGGTCTCTAGTAGCATCGATCCCTCTAGAGACCAGCACTTCCATTCACAAAGATCACACAGTCCATGACGCTGTGGGGTTGATTTACTAAAGGCAAATAGACTGTGCGCTTTGCAAAGTGCAATTGTACTCTGTAAGTGCAGTTGCTCCAGAGCTTAGTAAATGAGCAGAAGCTCTGCTGACTTCCATCATCCAATTATGTGCAAGCAAAAATGCTATTTTGTTTACTTTCCTTGCATGTGATTCGGTATTCTTTGCAAAGTGAAGCTTCATCCTATTTACTAAGCTCTGGAGCAATTGCATTTGCAGAGTGCAACTGCACTTTTCAAAGCGCACAGTCTATTTGCCTTTAGTACAGGTGTCAGGAACCTGCGGCCCACCACCACTAATTGTCCAGTCCATCAGTGGCCGGAGACATGTTTGTCGCTGTCCTCTTCATTGGACAGCAACAAGCGGTTGGTATCACAGGGCTGGATGGGGACGGGAATCGCTGAAGTTAACTTTTTACATTAAACAGCAGGTAATTGGTTGCCGGACGATCCTAGCAACCAATTACCAGCCTGTTGATGTAAAAAGTTAACTTCAGCAGTTCCTGCGCCCATCCAGCCCTGTGATACCAGCCGTTCGCCTCTGTACTCTTTACCTGTGTAAGGTAGGAGAGTTCTTCCTACACAGCGTGTGTTTTTGTGTCCGTGGGGTGGGGTGCAGAGGGTGCAGAGGATACTATGGGGGTAGAGGACACTATGGGGCAGAGGACAACAGACACTATGGGGACAGAAAACACTATGGCCCCATACACACGAGAGGATTTATCCGCAGATACGGTCCAGCGGACCGTATCCGCGGATAAATCCTCTCGAGGATTTCAGAAGATTTCTATGCGATGGCGTGTACACACCATCGCATTGAAATCCGCGCTGAAATCCTCTGGCGATGACGTGTCGCGCCGTCGCCGCTATTATGACGCGGCGACGGTCGCGACGCTGCCATAAAAGGAATTCCACGCATGCGTCAAATCATTACGACGCGTGCGGGGAATCCCTTTGGACGGATGGATCCGGTAAGTCTGTACAGACGAGCGGATCCATCCGTTGGAATGGATTTCAGCAGATGGATTTGTTGTGCAGCACAGCAAATATCCGATCTGCTGAAATCCATCCCAGAGGAGATTTCTCCGCGGAAACAGATCCGCTGGCGTGTACACACCATAGGATCTATCCGCAGAAACCCATTTGCTGGGATTTATCTGCGGATGGATTCTATCGTGTGTATGGGGCCTATGGGGCAGAGAAGAGAGGACACTAAGGGGGCATAGGACAGAGGGCTATATGGGGCCAGAGGGCAGTTGACACAAGACACTATGGGGGCATAGAACAGAGGACACTATGGTGCAGAGAAGAGAGGACACTATGGGGGCAGAGGACACTATGGGAGTAGAGAACACTAGGGGGCAGAGGACATTATGGGAGCAAAGGACACTATGGGGACAGAGAAAACTATGGGGACAGAGGACGCTGATGCTCTGAGTGTCTATTCAAACATGGAGCCGCCCTCTCTCTCTCCTCATTAATTCACTGACTTTGATTGACAGCAGCGGGGGGCTAATTGTGCCTGCTGCTTTCTCAGCCAGTGAGGAGGGAGAGTTCTGCACAGTCAAGTCTTTTGTGCAACATTGCTGGACAGAGATGGAGCTCAGGTAAGTATTAGGGGGGCTGCTGTACACAGAAGGTTTTTAATCTTAATGCATATAATGCATTAATTCTTGTCCAAAGTAATCACATTCTACAACACTTCTTAGAGCTCATTCAGACGGGTGCAGAGACCCATCCTCTGATCTGAGCCACTGGCTGTGTGTGTGCATCCAATTAGGAGTTGCATGCAGGCAGCCTAAAAAAGTGAATACAGGCACAGAGGCCAACGGACACAGTCACATGTCTAAATTTGGCATACATGCTGAAGCGGGTGCACAAACCAATGCAGATTTTGACACGTGACTGTGTCCGTGCAGCAGTTGCATCTACATCCACTTCTATGGGCTGCCTACACGCAGCCACGAGATGGTTTTACAAACAGCAGCTCAGATCAGTGGATGGAACTCAATGCCCATCTGAATGAGCCATTGTGGAGATGAATTCCTGCAACAACATTCTAACCTTGCCCCATGGGCGAATTAGCCCTAGGGTAGCAGGACCACACTACAGTATATGTGGCCAGCTTAACGTTGGAAAAAGTTTACAAGATACTTATAATGTCTAGACATATTTCCCACTTCCAAAATCTCCAGAGCCTCCAATCTGGTTTGTTTGGATAAATATGAAAGCATTAGCCTCTTACAACTTTTGCGGGGTGAAAATTTTCACTTTACAGTGGCAGAAAAACTGTATTACTCAGCATTCCCACACTAAGAAGGATTTAATCTTTCACATCATTACCCGATACGTTTACAGTGATGATCGCTGGAGTAAACAAGCCTCTGAATTATTTATTAAGTGACACTTATTAAAACATGCCGCTGGAAATAAGTCACCACTTGTCCGGCCTGACCAGTTCCCTGCCAGAAAAATCAGGAGCCCGGGCTGCAGCAGAGAGATGTGTGGGCTTCTGCTTGTGTTGTTTGTGCTGGAATGTTTGCCAAAGAGAACATTTGATGTGTCAGACGCATTCCAGTTTCTGCGCCATTCTTCTGTATGAAATGTATTTTTATCTTTTCACAGAATGCAGTAACAATCAAACACAAGCACAAACAGACTGGAGATGAATATGTAATACAATGCTGCAGCGTACAGCTGCACAGCATTTATTAAAGCAGCATACAGTATTGTTTCAAAATGAGGAGCTGCTGAAATCAATAAATATAATCGTTTAACTCTTTTTCCTACAAAAGTAGAATAGCTGCTATGCAAATTAGCATTTCTCCCATCTTGACATCCTCCCAGAATTTGTGTCATGACCGCTCCTTACACTGTTTAATATTGGTTGACAGCATAGCTCATGCGGGGTAGGGGGGGGGGGGGTATGGGCAGGAGCTAAATTATAGTATTTTTCTCTTTTTTAATTTTTATGTATTTCGGATATAGCTTTGTTATCATATACTGTCCATAGGTAATAAACCAGCTTTAAAGTGTTACCAAACCCACAACAGTAAAATCAGCGTGTATATGCAGTAAAGCATACTTGTTTTACTCACTGTGAAACCTAAGGGGTTAATCCTGCTCATTGTGTAAAACAGTTGTTTAATCCTGTCATCTCTGATCCTCCTCTTTTTCCACAGTCCTCAATCTATCTCTTCATAGTACAGAGCCTTGGAGGCAGTCTGCACATGCTCAGTTTGGTGTGTATTGTTAGAGAGGTTTTTTAGGGAGGGTGCATGTGATCAGGGCAGGGCCAATCAGCACTGTCCAGACAGAGGATCAGGGGTCATGCAGCCTCATAGGACAATCAGAAGAGAATGAAAACCCCTCCTACAAGCTTTAACCAGTGCTCGGCTAGACACTGATAGAAGTCTCAAAACTGCTATCTACTGCTGATGAGAAAATGTATTTTGCAGTTTATATTTACTAAAATAATTGCATTTCCATGTTCTGTGTACTGAGAGTGGACCAGATATAGGGTCCTGGTTCTAGCAACACTTTAAGGTATGTTTTACTGCTGAAAAGAACACTGTCCACATGGAGTGCGTGGGTCTCCTCCAACAGTTTAAAAATAAATAGGTATAGCTATATTATACATAGTTACATTGGTCCAACTTGGTCCAACACAACTATGCATATATCATACCTGGAGGATGCCTCTGGCAGCTGGAACTCACTGAACTTGAGACGTCAAAGCATAGCGTTCTCTGATTGGACGAGGTGGAGAGTATGACGTCACTACCCCACCTCTCTGCCTCATCCAATCAGAGAATGGCTTGCATTCATTAAGAGATGTAAAGCATTCTCTGAATGGTGCCCATGCTAAGCAGATGACTGGCCATGTTCAGATGCAGCGTGGCAGCCGATTGGCGCAAGACCCTGAAGTAAGTGGAGATCACTGGGGTAACAGCCAGAAAAAATCCATGAAGAGTTAATGTCGCTCCAAGTGAGCAAGTCAATATGATCTGGATGTGCTGGGTGCAAGCCACAGATCTCCACCGAAGACAATAGGAAAAAGGAAAATTGCTGCACACCAACAATGCAGTTTCAACGTAGTTTTCAACAACAGTCACATAACAACCACTAAGACAGAGACACAGGAACCATGAGAGGTAACACATTTCACACTCTCAATAGTGCTTCCTCAAACCTAGGGAACAACTGAAGCGTTCAGCCTTATAAAGGCTCCCTCCTCCTGATAACCATAGTACTGGGAGCTTTCTCTCTGTGGTCACTAATCAAGGAGGTGTGATTACTGTGTGTCTAAAACCCCTCAACACCAATCAGTTTCGTTTTACAAACCATCACTGCCCTGTATTGGCTCTGAGTCTCTGTACATCACAAAAGCAGGAAACAGCATGCAAAAACGAAACTGAAACTGTAGGTACATTATATGATTGACTTTTATCTATTTTTAATCATTTTTAAAAGGAATCAGTTAACTATTATGTCTCTATACCCTGTAAACAGTAATTTCAGCAAAAAAAAAAATCCTTTACAACCCCTTTAACAAGCTAATTCCAGTCACATATCATTAAACCCCTGTGCATAGAACACCATAAACTACAATGCCCAGTATTACCATTAAAAATAAATATTTAATGGATTGAATATAACCTACATGTAAAAAATAATAATACTAGAAAAAATATATAGAAACAAAGTATATACACAAAAGCATAACACGAATGACAAGAAATAAAAAATAAAAATAAAAATTGTTTAGTATAAGAACATGAACCAAAACTACCATAAAAATGATAAATAATCATAAATATGTAAACCCTATAAAAAATTCAAAAAACATTATATATACAATGATGTCTGTAATAGAAAAAAAAGAGAACAAAATTTCATAACCTAGACGTCTAAAGGTGTGAAAAATGAATAATATAAAAATATACCATATCATAAAGGACAGAGCTAATATCATGAGAAAAACATCCTACACAGCTCTGCCCATGCAACATTCAATAAATTACTCATAAGGAAAGCTAGAAAAAAACATATTTTCAAATACGAACAGACCATATTGTGTCATAATGTATAATTAATACCTATTAATTAATTTAAATAATAGATAGATAAGAAGATACAGATGTATAGATAAATGAAAGCCAGCTCTGACTAATGCTCACAGTTCAAAGATTATTAATATATAAATATTTAAAATTGAGCATTTACAAAAGATTTAATTATAATCAAAGAATATATGTAAATGTTTCACTAGTCATAATAATGGCTAATGTCCCACTTAAAGTTGAGACCAGACAGGATACGTGTCTGGAGCTGATGGATGCAGAACACCTCCCTCCGGCACAGCATCCGAAAAACATCTCCTCCCCTCTTGGGCACACACACCTTCTCTATGATCTGAACTTTCTTTAAAGTTCCCCTTAACCACTTCAGCCCCAGAAGAATTGGATGCTCAATGACTAAAACATTTTTTGCGATTCGGCACTGCGTCGCTTTAACTGACAATTGCGCGGTCGTGTGACGTTGTACCCAAACAAAATTGACGCCCTTTTCTTCCCACAAATAGAACTTTATTTTGGTGGTATTTGATCACCTCTGTGGTTTTTAATTGTTGCGCTATAAACAAAAGAAGAGCTACAATTTCAAAAATGACACATAATTTTGTTCTTTTTGCTGTAATAAATAGCCTTTTTTTTTTTTTTTAAATAAAGATTTTCCTCAGTTTAGGCCGATATATATTTTTCTACATATTTTTGGTAATAAAAATCACAAAAAGCGTATATTGATTGGTTTGCACAAAAGTTATAGCGTCTACAAAATAAGGAATAGATTTATGGCATTTTTTTTTTGTAGTAATGGCAGCGATCTGCAATTTTTATTGGGTCTGTGACATTATGGCGGACATATCGGACACTTTTAACACATTTTTGGGACCATTAGCAATTATACAGCGATTAGTGCTATAAAAATGCACTGATTACTGTGTAAATGTCACTGGCAGGGAAGGGGTTAACACTAGGGGGCGATCAAGGGGTTAACTGTGTGCTCTAACTGTAGGGGGAGGGGACTCACTATAGGAGATGTCAGATCGTGGTTTCCAGCTTGTAGGATCTCATGGTCTGCATCTCCTCTCAGAACAGGGATGTGCGTGTTTACACACACACACGTCCCTGTTCTTCCTCTCGTGCCCACGATCGCTCATGGCTATCAGTCATTGCAACCGCCGATCACCAGCATCGGCACGCGCTATCCCGCGAGCGACATACAGCTACGACGGCCCGCATGAACGAGCCGACCTGCCGCAGTATAATGATGGTGGCTGGTCGGCAAGTGGTTGAAGTGAAGCCATGTAAATTACTGGGATTTGCTTTTATTATCATTAAAACTGCATGACAAGGAATGACCCAATGTTGGTGCCCTTCCGTGTACTATATTAATAGCATTCTGTAATTTGCCGCTGTCTCCCTCCTCATTGGGCAGATTTAATGGCTCTCACTGCTGTCAATCAAATATTGTGATGGGGAAGCTAGCCTGAGCCACCTACTTTGTGTCAATAGACACAGGCAGGGAGTGTCAGGACCCCATAGAAATAGGATTGAGGCTGCTCTGCGCAAAAGCATTGCACAGAGCAGGTAAGTATGACATGTTTGTTATTTTAATTAAAAAAAAGGAAGGTTTACTGTCACTTTAATCAACCCCACTATCAAAATATATACACAAAATGGAGGAATTGGTTGCAATGAAAAACGAACGAAGCGCCACCTTCTTGGAAAGCTGGTCCCCTTGGGTAGCTTTCACATTCTCAAAAGAGTTTGAATCTCTCTCTCCCCACTGAGTCTCTTCCCCTTGTATGACAATCGCAAATCATCTGTTATTGCTTCTCGAAGTAGTCCCTCCTTGTCCCCTTCCACACCCTACCCCACCCCCCCCCCCCACCTCCTCCTCTTCCCTCCCCCCAATTCCCAATACCTCCACCCCACATCCCCTCCTCAACTCTCCTTTCTTTAATCCTTAATCCTTTTCAAAGATGCTTTTTTCCAAATACCATGTATCAATATTGTTAACTCAATTTGTTACTCCATACCGTTATACTACTTGTACTACATTCTTGTACACTGTTATACCTAATTTTTTTTCTGTACGATCCTACTTTTGCTTGAATAAACATTGGATTGTGAAAAAAAAAATAACTACGATGAGCCGAGAAAAATTAAGTTCAATGCTTCCAAACATGCGTCAACTTGATTCTAAACATGCATGTTTTTTTCTTCGTTGGAGCTCCATACAGTTCTCTTTCTAAGTCCGTCAGAATTTCCTGAGGAAAAACTCACATGATCGAATTATCGGAAGAACAAATTCCGTCTGACTTTTTTCATCGGAAATTCTGATCGTGTGTACGCGGCATAACAGTGCCAATGTTCAGCACTGAAATTAACTCATCTCCAATAGCCCGTGTTGTAATATACCACCAAATCTGACAAATTTCTGTTTCTTGTAGTAGTATGTCAGTGATCAAATCAAGCGACTTCTTTAAATTTAGTTTTCCGTTAAATACTAGTTAGAAAAACGTGTCTGCTTGGATATATAGTGATGTATGTAAGGGTATAATTTATCTGATGTTGATTCATCACTGCAAGAATGGATATCCAGCCATGCCATCATACATGTTGACAGTGGCTTATCCTGCATCGTGCTATAAGGGAGCAGAGAAAGACAGCAGTGGGTGTGCTGGCAGATGGAAACACAAAATGTTCTATACAATTATGGTGTGTGCAGCAGAAATAACACACAGTGTTCCTCTATAGATCTGGTGATAGTCAGGATAAATGCAGACTTGCAGAGCATAACTCGAAGCGGCTGACAACAAGATCATTTAATTCCCCATTCTAGGGTTAATCATCACTAAGGAAGGTGCTCGTTACCACCTCATACATCTTTAATTGTTGTTCCCGCTGCATTAAATCGATGCAGAAAATTAAAATTCATGATGGTTTCAGGGTACAGATGCACACATTGGTTGGACCAACTTTGCAATAAAGCCTCCATAGCTACAGCCACTGCTCCCGTAAAGAACTGCAGCTATCAACTTCACAATCTTCACTCCTTAAATGCTTCTCTATCTGATTAAAATCTAAAATTGCAAGGCTCATTACAGCCTATTTTCAGAGTTTGGCTCTGTTAATTCTGTACATTGTTGTAGTAATACCAAAGAACCGCGGGAACGAGGTAATTATTGTGTAATTTGCCTTTTTACCTTAACTCACTGAATTCCAACTTTTTCATGAGGTGGGCACATTTCCGTTCCATGCCGCTTGACTTGTTTTCTCTTCTTACTGCTGAAACTGAAATAAAGGGAGACCTTAGGAAGAAACTTTTATTAGCAATTCTCATTAGGGAATGCACTTCACAAGTTAGTTAAAATGCTATATACAGAGCGTTGTACTTGAGGTAACAGAACTGCAGGGCTCTGGCTTGCAAACGTTTTCTGTTTAACTGCTTCGGGACCACATGCTTTTCTGGGATGAAGGAGGTTGTAGGACTTCAAGGGTCATGGGACACAGAATACTTTGTCCCTAACTCCAAGACCAGATTTATGTTTCTTAAGCCCTTGGTCAATTGTCATGTGCCGTCCCCTTCTCTAGTGAATTGGACATCAAATGTCATACCCAAACAAGGCATGTCAAAGCTGAAAGAGATGGTTTCTCTTTTTTTGCTTCATTATAGGAGAATAGGTTTAACAATCAAACAGTCAGGCTGTCAGTGTAGAGACTCAAAGTTTATTGTACCGTACATTAAAAACTTCTGTAAAAATAAACACAAACAGTGGGCCAGATTCTGAAAGAATTACGTTGCTCCACGGCAGCGTAACGTATCTGATTTACGTTACACCGCCGCAGGTTTACAGCGTAAGTGCCTGATTCACAAAGCTCTTACCTGTAAACTTGCGGCGGTGTAACGTAAATACGCTCGCGCAAGCCCGCCTAATTCAAATGGGGCGGGCACCATTTAAATTAGGCGCGTTCCCGCGACGAACGTACTGCGCATGCTCCGTCGGGAAAATTACCCGACGTGCATTGCGCTAAATGACATCGCACGGACGTCATTTGTTTAGACGTTAACGTAAATGGCGTCCAGCGCCATTCACGGACGACTTACGCAAACGACGTGATTTTTTAAATTTCGACGCGGGAACGACGGCCATACTTAACATGGCTTAGAACACCTAGGGCTCAGCCCTAATTTTGCGATGCGTATCTCGACGGAAACTACGTAAAGTTAGAGCGACGGGTAACGCGGACGTTCGTGGATCGCCGTAACTAGTCATTTGCATATTCTACGCCGACCGCAATGGCCGCGCCACCTAGCGGCCGGCTTGGAATTGCATCCTTAAGATCCGACAGTGTAAGTCAATTACACCTGTCGGATCTTAGGGCTAGCTATGCGTAACTGATTCTATGAATCAGCCGCATAGTTAGGACGGGCGGATCACAGAGATACGACGGCGTATCAGGAGATACGCCGTCGTATCTCTTTTGTGAATCTGGCCCAGTGTGCCCGGGCAGCAAAAATGTGGACCCAGAAGGCAGGGTGGTATTTTTGAACTTCAATATATATGCAAGAATATGTTATTGACTGTCAACTACATCATGATATGCACATGGCTGTGAGCTGCCGCTGGCCATCCTGTCACCCTAGGCTACAGGTTGTGTTGGCTAGACTAAAATCCTGTCCTTCCTAACATTGTACGTTTTCAAGTCATATATGCAGGCAAGAGATTGGCCGGCATCTTGTGAACAGGGTACTATCCCCTATTTTTACAACAAAGTCCAGCTTCAGTGCCATTCCTGATTGCCGCAAAGGCAAGCCCACTGCCCACCCAGCCTTTTAATTTTATGTAAGGGCTCATCACCCAAACACTCGAATAAGGTAATTCTTTAAATTGCTTTGAGAGAACATGCGAGGCTAGATATTTAAGTGGGATTTGCAACATCCAAAGTGTTTTAAGAACAATGTTGTCTTTTTATTTTAATTGGTGATCACAATGTTTTTTATGGGCTGAATTTTTTCGTTATTTTGTACAAATTATATGTTTTTGATCTGTCAGGTGCTGCATTTCCCACATCTTTTGCTTTTTTTTATTCATTCTTTAATTTGCTAGCCTGAGCTTTTTTAGCTAGTCTACCTTGCTTTTTGTATGTCATAAGTATATAGTATGTTTCTATTTGTGTTGATTCAACCTTTTGATAAACACGCTTTTTGGTGTCTGTATTGTTATCTATGTATTATTCAACGAATGCTATATGAAGTATGTTTATGGCTCCCGTATCCCACCCATGCCTTTTTTATTTCACAGTTGTATTTGTTTTTGTTCCAAATAACTGTGTTGCCTTTCTAGTCCCTAACATATTCATTTGGAAGCAAGAATTAAAAACATTACATTTTATAAGTTTTAATTAGCAATTAAATGGGAAAATATGAAATAAAATGTTACAGTATTCAATTTCTTTGAATGCTACTTTAACCGTTTGCCGCCCCCTCCACACATCTATACGTCTGCAGCATGGCACAGGCAGGCAGGCAGGCAAAAGGGCGTACCTGTACGTCCCCTTTAAGAAGCGGTTGTTGCGGGCGCGCGCGGCCACCGTGATTTTCGTGAGCGTGCCCGCGGGTCCCGCGGACTCGATCGCCGCAGGCATACCCGCGATCATCTCACAGTGAGATAAAAAGGGGAGATGTTAGTGTAAACACAACATCTCCCTGTTCTGCCTAGTGACACTGCCACTGATCGTGTTCCCTGTCATCGGGAACACGATCAGTGACGTGTCACAGCAAGCCACGCCCCCCTACAGTAAGAATCACGCCTTAGGGAACACTTAACCCCTACAGTGCCACATATTGTTTAACCCCTTCACTGCCAGTGTCATTTTCACAGTAACCAGTGCATTTTTATAGCACTGATCACTGTAAAAATGACAATGGTCCCACAAATGTGTCAAACGTGTCCGATGTGTCCGCCATAATGTCGCAGTCACGAGAAAAATCGCAGATCATCGCCATTACTAGTAAAAAAAATATTGTAATAAAAATGCTTTAAAACTATCCCCTATTTTGTAGACGCTATAACTTTTGCGCAAACCAATCAATAAACACTCATTGCGTTTTTTTTACTGAAAATATGTAGAAGAATACGTATCAGTCTAAACAGAGAGAAAAAAAAGTTTTTTTTATATCTTTTTGGGGGATATTTATGGCTACAGATAGATGTCAGGCATATGAACAGATCTGTAATGTTGTACACATAATATTGCAGTAAAATAAAATTTTCCATGATAAAGGTCCAAAATAAGTACAAGAATGCATCCTAGTGACCTAATGCGTTTCATGAACACCTGTTCAATTTCTATGGGATTGATGCAAACTTAATATCTATAAGTATAATAGAGGAGGTAAAATAATTGTATAGGGTCAAATTGTTAAAGGACAGCCATATCGTGCATATACTTACAAAACTGTTAGAGGGAATACACATGCTACAAATTTACTGGACTACCGCTGAAAATGTCTGTCCCGGGAGCTGTGGGTGTAAGATCCAAACAGGGAGAACGCGGGCCCAAACCAACATAATGACCTCCATGATGATGACTTTGAAAAACATATCAAAAAATAAACCTCGCTACCACAGTGTATAACTATAGGGACCGACTAAAACGATGAACATAATGCTGAATACAAAGTGCAAGTTTATGTCAACATGATTGAAGGTGACTGAAGTGAATGTAATATGTCAAATTCTCAGAGACAAGAAAGTGAAAAATAAGTGAGTGACAAGGGTAAAATACTCAGTTTATACCCTTGTCACATTTATTTTTCACTTTCTGTGCTAATCCCCTGTACTCAGTTAAATGCACATCCACCTAGGGCTGTAATATCACCCCTTGTGCTACGGTTTGTGATTATTCATAATATTGTTTGCATAATTTGCTGGGCTGTGTAGGTCATTAGGCTTCATTCACATGGCTGTCAAAAAACGCATTTGCACTATTTTCATTATTTACTGATCTGAATGCAGCTGCATTGTTTTCAATGGAGGTATTCAGATAGGTGCAGAAACAAAAATCTGCCTCTGAGGACATACATGTATACATATGCCAAATGAAGGTTTTTGAAAAAAAAAAAAAAGAACAGGACAATTTTACATACATAGTTACATAAGTATTTACTGATCATTATGCAGGATCTTTTGTGCCAAAAAATCACGCCTCATTAGGTCAGTAACATTTTTGGTTAGTGTCACGCAACTAAGGTGTATTGCTTAGCCTGCTGCATTCATTTTCCCCTTTCTATAAAGAACACCCCTATACCTCTTTACCCTGTTTTCCTAAATAAGAAGCCCTTCACTATGGTGGTTACAATTATTAAAAATATACTTGACTAACAAATAGAAAAAAATATGCTTAAAAACTGTATTTAGTACTAAGTAGAATAATTAAAGAAAGAGAATATATTCTGAGACCCCTGTGCATTTCCTTTCGCTGCCAGAGCCGTTTTTGCATTTTTTGCAGACACCTTTAAAAAATAATGAAAAAAGAATTTAAATTAACGATATTACTGCAAAGGTCTAGGAAATGCAATATTTCAGTAAAAAACACACTAAAGTGAATTTTAGGGCAAACAAACACAATACATTCCCAACATTTTTGGTAAAATATAAAAGACGAGGTTACGCAGAGAAAATATATACCCAAAAATGGCATCAAACTTCAGTACCCTATATTTTCTTTAGGCAACGCTTCAAAAACCCCCTGTAGGTATTCGTTTAGTGTTACAGAGGAGGTCTGGTGCTAGAATTATTGTTCTCACTCTGTAGCATATGTGGCGATATGTAACATGTGTAATTGACATTTTCACGGGTAGGTGCCCGACACATGCGTTTATGTTCGTGCGGGTGTGTATGTGGGGGTGGGGGGGGCGATTTTATGTTCTTGGGTGTAACTTTTTTTTTTTTACGTAACTTATTTTTTTCATCACCTAGGGGACAAACAGTCCCTTATGTGATGATTTTTTTGGTGACAGGTTCTCTTTAGTGAGATACAGTATGCAAGGTCTAAAAGACCTTGCATGTCTCCCCTGTATTTAACTAAATGTTTTGCAATGCAGATTGCATTACAAAACATCCTTTCTCTGCAAAATGAGCCGGGGGACACCGAGAACGTGACCCGGAAGTGACATCAGAGACCCCCCGACACCCGCCATGACTGTCCCGGGCCCACCGAAGGGCAAGTGGAGCCCGGTAAGCATGGCAGGAGCACGCGTGCGGGGGGTCGCTGATACCTGGGGGGGAGGCGCCGCCTGAACGCTCTAATCTGACAGGCAGGAGGCTGCCTGTCACTTTCACACACAATCTGGGTGGCTGCAGCCACCAGATTGTGTGCAATACCCCCCGCCGTTAGGTCCGTACAATGTACAGACCTGTTGGCAAAAGGGTTAAAACAGTATTACCCCAAAAGCAATCATTTATTATATTGCAGCTTAGCATTTCTGAAATAGGATGGTTTCATTTATTTCTTTCTTCTATTTTCATTTGGTTTTCCGCAGCACAAGCTCTCCAGCAGAATGTGTAAGGTTATATAGATGAGAAAAATCACTTAACACTGGCAGGGGTAATTAAAATCATCAGCTTTTAATTATTTCTGCAAAACCTTAATCCCAAAAAGAAAAAAAAAGTTTCCTTTAACTGCTTATAAAGCGGGAGCTGCAGTTTGGTTTGAATACGTTAGTGGTTCCAAATCTGCTAATACATTTAAGGTACCCTATCCCCAGACTGGCAATGTTGCTGTCTGCTGTGCTCATTTCTCCAGAGTTGTGTCTCTCGTATGCCGTGTACACACGATCAGGTTTCTTGGCGGTAAAAACACCACGAGAAACCCGTTGGGAAAACCGAGGACAGACTTGGTCCCTTTTACCCGACATGTTTTCTCTTGGTCGAGAAAACGGGCCGTGTGTAGGCTCCACCGCAGTGTTTCCCCATGGGAAAACTGGAGAGGAAAAAAACGCTGCGATTCGCGACAAGAAAAATTAAAACATGTTCTAAATTTTCTCGTCGTGATTCTCGGCGGTTTTCTCGCCGGGAAAACTGCTGGAGAGCCTACACACGGCCGTCCCGACGAGAAAACTGATCGTGTGTATGCGGCTTAATACAGGAGGTGTGTTACTGGCCAGATCACCAGGTGAAAACAAAGGAAAAAAGGAGCCAAAATAAAGAAATCTGATCGAATCTTCGAATTTACTTTTTTCCAAATTCCCGAATTTCCGAATTTTTTGAATTTCCGAATTTTCGCATTTCCAAAAAATAAATAAAAAAGCAAATAAAACTAAAACAAATATTTTTTTTCTGGAGTGCACATGTTTAGAGAAAAGAGCCAAAATAAAGAAATCTGATGCAGCCACCACATCTAATGATTTTATGCTGCAATATATGAAATTTTTGGTTTTGGGTTTAAAACCGCTTCAAGGAAAAATAAATATAGCAGTATGCCAATGCACATTGTGTTTTTTATTCTCATACATTTTTTTACTTACCGTATATATTTCACTTTTTACCTTCTTCAGCAGCTTGCATAGTTTAGCTCATGCAGGTATTGTATATGTTTTCCTGAATTGTCAGGCTTAATTTGCAAGCAGATAAACCATGCTGATAAATATTTTATTGTTTTTATTGCCACTTGGTAGGATATCAAGCAGGCAGCATACATCGAGCACATACTGCTGTCCAGTGTTTTGCGATTAGATCCGTATTGCAGATGACATGGAACACAGCCAAGTAGCTCAGTAATGATAGCCCACTCCCCGAATTGACGTTCCAGGGGCACTTCTTTCTATTAGACTTAGACAGCTGCTATCATCATTGTTTGCTATACAATTGTTTAGGGGGTGAGGTCCTAGAATGTAGAAAAAAACATGTTCTGCCCACCAGAGACATCTGGGATAACACTTCCAATTGACATCCAAAAATGGGGAAGCTCTTTGTATTTCTATCTGTGAAATTTTTTCATTGTAATGTGTTGGATAAAGTCTCTGCAAATGAAGTGTATATCAAGGCAAAATAAAATAAATAACATGTTTAGTACATCTTTGCAATACATGCATGCTCTCCATGTTTTATTCCTGCAAGTACAGTAAAAGAATTTATGATATCTAAGAAGGTGCTCCCACCTTCCTCGTTGACAAGACACCATAGTGTATTTTCATCTCAGATTCTTTAAGTACCTGGTGTCAGCCCTGCCTACTTCACTTCTGATAAAATACAAAGAGTAGCTCTACGTCGGCTCTCTCGCAGGCAACTAGGGGCGCGCGCCCCCCGCTCGCCCCCGTGCGCGTGCCCGGCGGGCGCGATTGCTCGTTACAGAGCGGGGACCGGGAGCTGTGTGTGTAAACACACATCTTCTGGTCCTGTCAGGGGGGGAAATGCTGGTCCTCTGTTCATACAACGTATGAACAGAAGATCAGTGATTTCACCTAGTGAGGCCACCCCCCACAGTAAGAACACACCCAGGGAACATACTTAACCCCTTCCCTGCCCCCTAGTGTTAACCCCTTCACTGCCAATGGCATTTTTATAGTAATCCAATGCATTATTATAGCACTGATCGCTATAAAAATGCCAATGGTCCCAAAAATGTGTCAAAAGTGTCCGAAGTGTCCGCCATCATGTCGCAGTACCGAAAAAAATCTTTGATCGTCGCCATTACTAGTAAAAAAAATATTAATAAAAATGCCATAAAAATACCCCCTATTTTTTTTTTAGAAAAATATGTAGAAGAATACGTATCGGCCTAAACTGAGGGAAAAAATAAGTTATTTTATATATTTTTAGGGGATATTTATTACAGCAAAAAGTAAACAATATTCATTTTTTTCAAAATTGTCGCTCTATTTTTGTTTATAGCGCAAAAAATAAAGACCGCAAAGGTGATCAAATACCACCAAAAGAAAGCTCTATTTGTGGGGAAAAAAGGACGCCAATTTTGTTTGGGAGCCACGTCGCACGACTGCGCAATTGTCAGTTAAAGCGACGCAGTCCCGAATCGCAAAAAGTGCTCTGGTCTTTGGGCAGCAATATGGTCTGGGGGTTAAGTAGTTAAATTGGCTGTAAACTACCGAAATAAAAATGAACAAAGCACATCCTTCTATAGTGTTTACTTGCCGCAATCTTAAAGTGGAGGTCCACCCTAAAAAACAAAATTACACCAAAATGCTGCAAAAAAAAAAAAAAATGAAAAAAATTTTTTTTTTACTTACCAACAATCTTCGTAATCTGCTCTTCCTAGTCCACGGCTGGTCTTCATCCTCGCGTTGTCTTCTGGGTAATGGGGCGCGCTGCCTTCTGGGAACTTTGTGTATCCCAGAGAGCAGCTGCTCATTCATACATCGCCGCGAGATTCGCGCATGTGCATGTGCTCCACTGCCTGTTTCCCTTAGCGAGGATGGCAGCGCCGAGACCTGCCACGATTGAGGGATCGGCCTCGGGGGGCCGACATCGCAAGCGCCTAGGACAGGTAAGTGTTCTTATTAAAAGTCAGCAGCTACAGTGTTTGTAGCTGCTGACTTAAAAAAAAAAATCGTGGGTGGAACCCCGCTTTAAGAATTAACACCCACCATACCATAACATACCTAAATAATAAAGTAAACACTGCAGCCGCTTTGTTGAGTTTAAATACATTTAAATTATGAAATGAACTTTAAAGGATAAGTTCACACTTCAGAAAAAAAAAATGCAATTTTTTTTGCAGGTAAAAAAAATGTGCATGCATTTAATATTTTTTTCTTTTGGAGCCTGTAAAGCATTGCATGCAAGTCTACTAGTATATCTGTCAGGGAAATGGCCATAGAACTGGTAATCTTACCAGCACGCATCAGGGTCGCTTCAGGTGGACTCCCGTGTCAGATGCGTGACAGCGTGAACGGACGCACACAGATGCGCGACGGCGTGAAGGGGCACACGCACAACGTGACAGATGCTGCTGCCCTCTGGCCTATTTAAACCTGCTACTGACACCTGCAGTTTGCTGGATTATCATCAGATCCCCCGTATTTCCCTGTGCTTCTGTGTATCCTGATTCTTGGAGCTCCTGTTACCGACCCGGCTTGTTGTGACCCGCTTATCCTGATCTCTTGGCTTGACCCTTGGCTTGCACCCTGACTCTTCTCCTGTCTGCTCCATCCTGTTTAACTCCAGCTTGGCTCACTGACTCTGCTATTACCAGTCTCACTGTGTATGATCCTAGGTTGTTCCAGTTTTGCTATTTGAACCTGAACCGGAGGAGGGTCGTCAGCGGCAGAGGAAGGAGAACACGGACAAAGAAGACAGGAGAAAAAAAGAAGAGCGGAAGAAGAAGCAGCAGGAAAAAAAGAAGCCTGGAGGAGGAAGATGCAGGAGAAGATGGAGAATAAAGAAGCGAGAAAGAAGAAGATATTTTTAATAAAAGACCTGAAAAACTGTCTACTGTATTTTTTCACACTACACTACTTTCTTTTGGTGAATAGGTAGGGGTACCCCATACTCATTCACATAGGGGGGAGGCCGGGATCTGGGGCCCCCTTGTTAAAGGGGGCTTCCAGATTCAGATAAGACCCTGCCCGCAAACCCTGACAACCACCGGGCAAGGGTTGTCGGTAAGAGGCCATTGTCCCCATCAACATGGAGGCAAGGTGCTTTGGGGTGGGGGTTCAGAGCCCTCCCTGCCCCAAATCACCCACCCCTTCATGTTGAGGGCATGCGGCCTGGTATGGTTCAGGAGGGGGTGTGACATTGGCTCGTCCCTTCCCTTTCCTGATCTGCTGGGCTGCATGCTCGGATTTTTATTAATTTTTGGCTTGGGGGGTCTCCTTCGAATCCATACTTGACCCAAGGGCTTGGTATGGACCTGGGGGGGGACCCCATGCTGTTTTTTTCATGATTTTCTTTTAGCCGGCAATTTTTTTTTTTTACATTCAGCAGGGAAACCCTGCTGACAGCTGATGACTCATCGGTTGTTAAGGACGTGGCAGCTGGCTTCACGGCCCCCTCCTTAGCAAACACCCGTATAGAGTGTAAACATTTTTTTAATGCAAATCGCTGTAAAAACGTGTGTCCAAAAATGCGGCAAGCACTGCAAAAAGCACTGCAGAAATGCTCAAAAAGCAACATGCATAGATGTGAATCGAGCCCACAGTAAACCTTTCTACTAAAACAAACCAGCCAAAGCATCTTGGCTATTTACAAAGATTTATTGCACTAGATAATTCTTAAAATTAAAGTGATGAATTATTTCACACAAAGGTCTCATGTGATATTAGCTCCAGTACTATGCTAAAAGAGTTAAGGGAAGGTTAAAGTAGGAAAAATGATAATTGGGGGATCACTGTCTCAAAAGTCTGCAAAGAACAGAAGTCTGAATTCACTTTTTGGCAGTTCCAGAAAACCATAAATCCCTGCAGATTGCAAGTTAAGTGGAGTTACAATGAATTACAAAATGGATGATATGCAATTATTTCAAATTTTAACAAAAGTACATATTTTAATGGAAACCTGTCAGCGCAGAATAATGGAATTTGTCAGTGGAAATTTGTTTTTAAATGTGCAAGCTCCATGCCATCATTTTCTTCCTTGTTTTAGCATTTTGTGAACACGAATCTAGAACAAGAGTGGTAAAATGCCACTGTTCTCCTATCCCCCTTACAACTACAAGTATGCTCTGAAGATGGTGTGTAACATCACATCTGTCCCATGTAAAAGACAGAAGTTTAATCCATTTGTGAATATGGCAGTGCATTCATAAACAGCTACTAATGTCACCAAGAAACAGCTATAAAAAGCACTAATACGTAGTCTGTACTGCTGCAAGTAAACCTCACCTGGGTACAAATTCTTGGGTAATTCAGAATATGTTTTAAATAAGTAGGAAATGGATAGTCCCTGTCATTTTCTTATTGGGGATTTTTTCCCAAAAGTGTATGTAAGGGTAGGTCCTCTGACATCATCAAGACCAATGTGGGGTCCACAGCCCTATAATGGACATGACTATGCCAAGAAACAATCCATCACTGGAACAGAAGGGAGTCCCCAGATGCTGTGTGAGCAGGAGGTTGGGTAACCATCTCCTAGACTTAAACAGTCATTTTACCTTTGCAGCACATATGCAGCCCCACTACAAGGGAGAATTTCTATTTTCCCTAAAGTTGAAATTTAAAAACAAATGAGAGTAGCTAAAATACCCCACAATCCTGCCAATAATCCAGTGATCCCCAAATTTCCTGTGCTCTCTGTCTCTGTTCCACTGAAATCTCAAGCAGTGTTATCAGCCCTACCCAATTCTGTCTGTGAACTACAGAACACACAACAATTTTATGTAGGTAAGGGGGTGTGCTGTAGTCCAAATCAGGAATGAGTAGCTTAGGTGACAGCTTAACTACTTTAAGAGTACAGTGAGTGTTTGTCACCCTAGGACAGCAAGTGTGTTTGGCAGGATCACCAGATAAAATTTAATATTTGCGTGTGTACTTGGTATAGTGTGTGCTGCTATGCAGTTGTTTGCTTGGTAAGATACATGCTGCTGTGTGGTGTGTGTGCGCTGGATATGGTGTGTACTGCTGTGTGGTGTGTGCGCTGGATATGGTGTGTACTGCTGTGTGCGCTGGATATGGTGTGTACTGCTGTGTGGTGTGTGCGCTGGGTATGGTATTGTAACGAGACCCTTGCTCGCTCGGTTCCACTCTCCCGACACTCCTCTGCTGCTATTGAATCAGATTGCAGATCACAACGTCTGATGGTTCGGTCATCCAAGGCTCGGGGATTTGAACTACAGCTATGTTCCGTTCGAAATCCATCAGAACAAACACCAGGCAAGCTGTATGTAAGTTCAAACAGGAAACTCTTTTATTGGATGCACACAACACACTTTTATACAGCAGTTTGAACACCTCACCCGCAACAACCACTTTCCTATTGGTCAATTGTAAAGTACATTGTAGTTCTCAATTAGGTCCTCTTAGCCATGCAAATGAGGACTTGAAACAGGGTCAGCAGGGATTGGTCCGATAGCTTGAATAGGAGGACTGCTATGTGTAATAAGACAGAAGCCCCAGGGGGCAATCAAAGTACACAAACAGCCAAACACAGAACAATGCTTTTCCTCCAGACCATGGAGCCATCTGGAGGGGGGGTAGCCTTAAGACAGGGCAGAAGACCCCCCCCCCCCACTGTGTAACAGATTCAAACATTTCAGCATTCCAAGGTCCATGACAATACTCCCCCCTGAGAAACAGTCCAACAGCCACAGTGGGACCCCGAACGGGTCATCTCGAGGATGTTGGAAAAGGAGTCTTAGGGGTCCAGGTCTGTCTGCCGGGATAACCCATCCGCCTTCCTGTTTTGAGGCCCTGGCCCATAATCGGAAGGCAAGAGGCAAAAAGCCTCTGTCGCAGCTAGGTCTGTCACAGGTATGTACTGCTGTGTGGTGTGTGCACTGGGTATAGTGTGATGTGTTGCTTTACAGGGTGACTAGTGGGTATGATGCATGCTGGTGTATTTTTGAATATGGTGTGTGCTGCTGTGCAGCTTGTGTGCTGGGTGTCACGTGTACTGCAGCATCCTGAGTATGTTTAGTTTTGCTGTGTAATGTGTTCTGGCTTCTGGGTATGCTATGTCTCTAAAGTCAGCCATACAGGGATCACAATTTGGTTGGTTCAGCAGGGACTGGGCAAATTTCGACCCATGTATGGGCAGGGTGGTTATACAGACATTGATCTAGCAATCGACTTTGTACAACCCCCCTGTTGGAATTTTGCTGCTTAATCAGTGACGTCAGCGCTAATCCGTAAATTCTGATGATGGGAAAGTCTCCCCACTGTCAGAATACGAAGGCAGAGTGTGAGGATTCCCTCAATACATGATAGCGTGCATAGGGGAATCAAGTATTTTTTTTTTTAGTTCAATCCGCTGGCTAAGAAGAAAAAAAAAGAATCACCTTGACAGGGGGTAGGCAAACTGGGGCCCTCCAGCTGTTGCAGAACTACAAGTCCCATCATGCCTCTGGGAGTCATTTTAACTGCCAGCCTTGCAAAGCCTCATGAAAAATGTAGTTCCACATCAGCTGAAGGGCTACTGGTTGCCTACCCCTGGTCTATGAGCTGCTTAAGTCTTCTCTGACAATAAGCCTTGAGTTTTCATTTACTCAACGGGTGTTGGTAAAACTGGAAGTGAGCACACCTGTTCCATAAAATAAGAACGGCACCATAAAAAATAAGCTCCAAAAAAGCAAACTGTCTGTTTAGAACATAATCATACTTGAGGAGCAGTTTAACTGGTCTTGATTTGGATATATAAGTGATGCCTGACACATAGTATGAGGGAGAAGGAATGACTCTCCTATTATAAAATCTATAGTTTTAATTCAAGGATTAATAATTAAAGGCTAACCAACAGAGACTGTCACCGCATTTTTATTATTATGACCCAGAGGAGAAATCTAACACATCATGTCCTCCTTAACCATCGTTTATGTTTAATATGTTCATGGAAGCAAGGTTATATAACTCTTCTTTGCTGCATCTTTTTCAAGAGTTATTTCAGTAACTTTCCCTCCCCCTGCCACTTATAAATTCCACAAGTCATTAATAATCAAATGGATTTAATCAGCATTAGGGGAACTCTCACGCCAGGCTGATGAGCATTTTTCTCGCCCCTTTGCACACATGCCCTCCCTTCTTCTCCTCTTACTTTACCAGTGCCACCCTTTCCTTCCTTGCAGTATTAGAGTTTGCTTTTGTGAACTTTTATCATTTAAAGATATACTTCAGACATACTTGCAAATTACTGATAGACTCAAACTTTTATCCCACAAATGTATCTTCTGAAACTGCCCTATAATTGTCTACATGGTTGCTGGCATGCTTTTCATTTGAGGTGCAAGGCTTTGGCTAATTATGGTTTGACATAAGTTGCAGCCCACACACTATAAAAGGTTGCTTTATAAGTGTATTAAGCATTTAGTGAGGGACAGCTGACATTGCTTTAGTGAGGGAGCATTGGTTAATGAAGTGCGCTACTACTGCTTTGTGATATGAAGTATTATATTCCGTTCTGTATATTTGATACTTTGCAGTGATTTTCAGTTTTTGTGGCTAGGGAGAGTAGAGTGTAAGCCCGATGATTTCCTTAGACCTAATAGTCCATTTTAGAGTGGAAGGGGGGGCAGGTTCCATTGTTGCAAACCCCACCCCCCATCCCTTTGTCACACCCCCATCCCTTTGTCATTTGAGGGTGTTTCTTTTTGCTTTTCTTAAATGTTTTCCTTAAAGTGACATTTAACCCAGACTATGCAAACTCTCATTACATGCTATATAACAGAGTGTTCATACCCACAAAGCTACTAAAGCATTTGTTTTGTGTAAAGTAAACTATACCTGTTTGATTCTGCCTTCAGCTGTCCTTCCTATCTTCTCTGTGTCCCCGTTGCAGCCTGGGATTGTGTACACTAGCTGGTGTCTTCTGTGGGGCATGCTTTTATTCAGTTTGTTTCTAAGCTATTATTTTTTCCCTTTTTCTTATTTGTGCAGCCAATGAGGGCATATACTCAGTGGTAAATGACACTCCCCTCCCTCCTCCATGTCTCCCTTTTGTGAAACACTATAGGAGTAGACTATTATAAGCTGCTTAAATACATTAACTAAGAAACTAAATATGTACTGGAGGCACTGGAATGGGATGAGAGTACCAGAGTGGCGGTCATTAGGTCCCTGTTTCTGGCCCGCAAACTTATAATGACTCATTGGATAGCGGAGGAGCCCCCCAGCATGAGGGAATGGATCAACTTGATGGGGGAAATGCTGCGCAAAGAGAAAGTGATATACCAACATAGAGGTTGCTCCCAGAAGTTCGAGAAGCTATGGGGCAGGTGGCTAGATGTACCGGGCTTGACACCGGTGGACCTGGTCACAGGTAGGATACTCGGTCTGAGCACTCCAACTTGATTCCTATACTGTCAATGTGTTTGGGACTAGGGAAGGGAGAAGCATGTATGTGGAGGGGGGAGGCAGGGACGGGATGGGAATGGATTGTGTCATGCTGGTGGTTGATATATTGTCAAAGTTTACCAACACTGAACTGTGTAATGGATTGCTGTCTAATGATTTAGGATGGGAAGTATTCTCGATGTATGTAAATTTCTTTTGGTGCTTCAATAAAACTTTGTTTTGGATCAAAAAAAAAGAAACTAAATATGTGACAGAACCATCCAGCATTCAGCTTGGGTGCCTCCAGCAGTATACAGCTTCCTCCAGCCTGGAACCAGGAACCGGATATTATAGCTGATCACCCAAGACTAGGGGACACTAGCTTAGATGCAAACTGGAACTTATCTTTATTAAAACAAAGACACATACTTTATACCCTCCAAGAAGACATTCCCCTTTTGGGGACATTAGCATGACAATGCAAACTGTGAACAGTAATGAACAGCCAACATAAACAATGGTCTAATTAAACTGTACACTAATCAACATAAACACACAACGTCCCACAATGGTTCAATAACAAGGTAAAATGGTGACAATCTTAATCATGCCTCTAAGAGATGAGCAGACAGACAGAAACAATAGGTAACTCATCTAACAATGGGAATGCACACCTAGGAGGCACACAATGGGAGAGACATATTCAACAATAAACAAATAATGAACAGTGATCTCGCCCCACCTCAGCCTGTCCGGCAACAGTCTACAGCAGTCTATGAGACAAACTCTTTTACAAAAGGTTTTATTAGTACAAAATCCAATAGATAAAAAACAATATCTAGGAGGTTACAGTACATAATAGGTCAAATAAAACTAAACGTGAGAGAAAAATTAATCTAGTCCTTTATGCAATGTCCCTCTATAGGGAAAGGTCATTCAAAAAATCCAGGAGATCCGTTGTTTATGGTAGAAGGGATCAAAAGTATCCTTAAAGCTCATACACACGGTCGGACTTCAAACAAACTTTTCAGTGGATTTTTGTTTGAAGGGTGTTGGCCGTGATCTTGTATAGCATACACACGGCAGGACTTTTTCATCAAACTTTTCCAAAATCACATGGTTTTTCTGCTCTTTACCGCCAACCTTTGGTCAACTTCTGCTATTGTTGGTTGATTTTAACATTGGTTCTGAGCATGTGTATTTGTACTTTGGACTAAAGTCCGATGGATTTCTGTACACACGATAGGACTTTGCACCATAGGACTTTTGTTGCCGAAAAGTTTGTCCGTTTGCAGAGCGAACATTTGTCTGATGAAAACCGAAAAAGTTTGTCCGATGAAGCGAACACACGGTCGGACTTTTTTGAAAACCTGCTCATTTTGAAGTTTGTTGTCAAAAAGTCTGACCGTGTGTATGGGGCGTTATGAGGACTAGGCTTGACTATATTAAAACATTTTCTAATAGGATTTTTTTTTAAGAGTGAATAGAAATATAATAAAAACAACAACAACAAAAAACAAAACCAAACCCATGAAAACTATGAAGATAACCAAGTAATTACCAGGACAAAGCGTGGCGGACTGTCTATGAGACAAACTCATACAATGTTCCAGCAGTATGAAAGAGTGGAATTCATTTATTTTCATAGAGGGATATTATTGATAAATATTTCTGTCCCAGTTGAAGGAGCCCTTCCAACCCAGTCTGCAGGAGGGCCACCATATTTCCTCTGACCATTAACCTGTACAATAGCAAACAAACAAGTGTTGGCGCCCTATAAGTGACATAAAAAATACAGATAAAAAGCTGCCCCTTTAAGTAAGTAATCAATACCACTTGAAAGCTGATATAAGTAGTAGTGTAAAGGTGATGGTGGTTCAATGTGGGTGATCATGAAAAAAACAACTACATACAAAAGTTCTTTTGGCTGCATTTCTCCTGCTGCATTTCTCCTGAGCCGGCTGCTCTCACCCCCTCCACAGCCTAGTGCTCCAGTGAGCGTGGGCAGAGCAGAGAGCCGCTGGCTGACAATCACCAACTCTCTGTTCAGGGAGCTGTGAGAATCAAGTGATCAGCGGTGTTCAATCGCTCGTTTCCCAGTGTTAGAGACGCTGGGGGGACAGATGCAACTTCGAGCCGATGCGGCATCCACCTAGGTAAGTATGATACTAAAAATAAAAAACCCATACATCTCTTTTAAGTGTAATATTTTTCTAACACCCCCAGTTCCTAACTACAGGCTTGTGTGTTCCCCCAGGATACCTGCACAGGAAAGAGTCCATTACAGTCATTTCTGGGAGGACTGCAAGTCCCAGCAAGCCCTTAACATGTGGAAGGTTTCAGAACACAGCTTTGCTGTAATCAGAATCATCTTGCTGGCTGTTTGTGTCTTTCCTTTCTATGCAGCAGGCTGTATGTTGTGAGACTACAGGTCCCAGCAGCCCCAGGCAAGTTGGCAGGCTCCAAGAAAGACCTGGGAATATCTCCTTCTCTGCCAGGCAGCAGCTAACTAGTACTTTCAACATAAACAACAATGCAGTGCGGACAGGGCTAAAATACTCACAATCACCCTGTCAGCACCTGCTAGTATTTGTGTATGTCTATATATATATATATATATATATATATATATATATATATATATATATATATATATATATATATATATATATATATATATTTGTAGTCAGAGTATTCACTTGGTAATGCGATACCCTAACTACCAAGGTCTGAGGTATGCCTTGACCTAACTGGACAGTATGCCTAAAAGAGGGCATACCCTGAATGTGACTATGAAGAAATGTACGATGTGTATAAGTATGAGAAAATAGGGGGAAACGGGTGGATGGGAACTCAGAAAAATAAGCCAATGCAGGAACAGAGGAGGAGGGATAAATACCCCGCAGACTCCTCCTACAAATACAGGCTAGCCTGCGGCTAGCCTTCTAACTTGTAGTCAGAGTCTTCACTTGGTAATGCGATACCCTAACTACCAAGACCTGAGGTTTGCCTTGGCCTAGCTGGTCAGTATGTCTAAAAGAGGGCAAAAAGACACGAAAGTAGGTGTGATAAGAAAGCTTGATAAGGGCAGGTAATAATCCGTCTAGGAGAGTAGCGCACGCCCAGGTAGCCACAGTGTATGAATCCGGTATGTATCAGCTATAACAGCAGAAAAATAATGCCAAGTACCACTATGACAGATCTTAACTTTCACAGGGTAGATAGAATGGGCTTTTAAATTGGGGTGGGAGTAGATTTAAGCACAGTTAGTGTTTGACTAAACTTCCACTTTAAGATAAGTAAGTCTTATCTTATCCTGTATGATTTCAGTACTGCCTATATTCCACTTAACATAGGTGCTGAGGGCCTATGTTAGGTAGAAGCCACTTATGTCTTGACCTGACTTTAGGTATAGGTCGGATAATCTCAGGTCAGACCACTTATGTCTTAACCTGATGCCGCATACACACGATTGGTTCGTCTGATGAAAATGATCTGATGGACCGTTTTCATCAAAGGAACCGATTGTGTGTGGGCCCCATAGTTTTTTTTATCCATCGGTGAAAAAACTAGGAACATGTTTTAAAATGATCTGATGGTTAAAAAAACTATAGAAAAAAAATGATCGTCTGTGGGTACGTCCATCGGTTAAAAATCCACGCATGCTCAGAATCAAGTCGACGCATGCTTGGAAGCATTGAACTTAATTTTTCTCAGCACGTCATTGTGTTTTACGTCACCACGTTCTGACACGATCGTTTTTTTTTAACTGATGGTGTGTAGGCAAGACTGATGAAAGTCAGCTTCATCGGATATCTGATGAAAAAATCCATCAGACCGTTTTCATCGGATGAACCGATCTTGTGTACAGGGCATGACTTTAGGTATAGGTCAGATACTCTACAAAATACATAATTTTATTTAGCATCACTGGCTGAATTACTTCAGGTTATGTACACACCATTATTTTGTGAATAGCTGGCATTTAGGGTAGCTTGCAAAGGTGAAGCACCTGTGAAAACAAAGACATAAAGTAGAGAACATTTTAATTTTCTTGCTGTTTGGAGCAATGAAGCTATCAGGCAGCAGTCAGGTTATTGTGTGACAAAGAAAAAGGGCATTCGAGAAGCTTACATTGTTCATTCCTTGGATAACAACAGATCTAAACCTCACTGGAACCTGATACTGAATCTGTTATCATCAGTAAATCAGAGTATTGCTTCTCTCTGACTTTGTAACAGACAACCTGCAAAGAAGGCCAACCCTTTTCAATCAGCGGTGGAGTCTAACCCCTAGTTAACACAGCTGCTCCCATGCCTGACACCTACAAGATGGAATTGAGAAGGCGGGGATCTATATCTTGTTTGGGAAATCACAGTATTAACATGTAATTCTAGTTTCAGAAAATTCAAAGGGCCAATGTGCAGTTGTATAACAAGGGCAGTAAGGTAAGTTTTGGACATGTAAAATATATTATAAATTAGTTTGTTAAAACAAACTCACATATTGACTTCAGATACAGTTAATAGTCATGTGGCTTAATTCACAGCAAAAACAACACATATGAGCTGTTTTACCCCCTAAAAGGTTAGTTAAATTATGTAATTGTTTTTTTTTTAAACACTGCACTGCACTGCACTGTGCATAACATAAAAGCTCCGTCCACCCAAAAGTGAGATTACAGTTTTTGCTGAACGCCGTTCAATCACTTATACAAATCACACCAGTGTTACCTCTGCTTTCCACCTGTACTGATCCTGGCCTGTTTGACTATGTTTCTGCCTCCTGCCTGGACCAATCCTTTGCCTGATTGCATACCATATATCTGCCTCCTGCCTGGACCAATCCTTTGCCTGATTGCATACCATATATCTGCCTAATGCCTGATCTCATCCATTTGCACATCTGACTGACTATGTTCCTGGAAGATACCAGTCCCAGCCATCCCCTGTAGACAACTGCAATCCTGGAACCACGGAAATGTATTTTTCTTTCTTTCCTCAGCCTCCTGTACTCCCTGGAAGTAAACATGGCATTCCTGGAGGAAGCCACTTACCAGTAGGCTAGGCTTGCTCGGCTTATAGAAACAGGGTCTGCTATAGGTAATTGTACACTAAGCTATGTTCCCTGGCCACTCGTACCATTACAGTACATTGGTTTTGATACATTTGGTTGTGATAGGTATTCAGGAAATTAGATAAGTAATGCATGCCCCTGGAATACCTGAAGGTGCGCCTTGGAGTTTGGGTCTCACTATGCATCTGGGTTGTGAAAAATCTCACACATGTGTTATCCCTATACTCAGGAGGCATAGCAGATGTGTTTTGAGATGTAACTATAATTATGCCTATACTGTGTGTGGGAAATACCTTCTTAAAATGGCAACTTTGTGTAAAAAAAAATACATATTTTTTTTAATTTCTTCAGGCTGTGATGTAGAGTTGCAACTTTAAAAAAACACCATGCCTCTTGCTAAATACCTTGGACTGTATGTTTTCCAAAAAGGGGTCATTTAGGGGGTATTTGTACTGTTCTGGCTTTTTAGGACTTCAATAAATTAGATATATATTGCATAGTTTATAAACTATATAACTTGTACACAAACTAAATAATATAAGCTTATTTGGGTTATTGTTTACCCAAAAAAATGTAACTGAATACATTTTGGTGTAAATTTATGAAGATTATTTATTTGCAACATCTTATAACAAAAATTAAGAAACAGTTTTTTGTTTTGTTTTTCTTCATTTTTTTTTTCATAAAGAAGGAATGATGAAATAAATTATGAAAAATGATTAGATACCATCAAATGAAAGCTCTATCTGTCACAAAAAAAATTATATCAAATTAATTTGGACACGGTATTGCATGACTGAGTTATGCCGTGTACACACGGTCGTTTTTTTGTGATGAAATAAAATGAAATTTTGAAAAACGTCATTTAAAATGATCGTGTGTGGGCTTCACATCGTTTTCCGCCTTCTGAAAAACGACAACATTTTTTTTGAACATGCTTCAATTTTTTATGTCGTTTTTCAAAATGTCGTTTTTGGTGTCGTAAAAAATTATCGTGTGTGGGCAAAAACGACAATTTAAACCCGCACATGCCCAGAAGCAAGTTATGAGACGGGAGGTAAAACTACCATTCATAATGGAGTAAGCACATTCATCACACTGTAACAGACAAAAAAGCACAAATCGTCTTTTACTAACAAGTAACCAGCTAAAAGCAGCCTCAAGGCGAATAGAACTCCCCCATTTAGAGCTAACCTATGCATTGCTCTTACAGAGCAAAGCAACCAATTAGCTTTAACACCACCTCCCTATCTTCAGATTCTCCCAGGAGACTTTTTTTTAAATCATAATGCACTGCATTGCCTTTTTTGAGTCTATGGCCAAAAGGCTTAGAAGGACCAATATATTGGCTTTTATTTAAACCAGCCTGATATCTTCTGTAGGGAAGAAGAACATGGAAAGCTTACATAAGGATTCCAAGTGTAAGAGAGTGCCAAATAATTTTAAGAGAGTGCCAAATATTTTTTTTTTAAGTCTCCAGAGAGTGCCAAATAATTTTTTTTTAAGTCTCCAACGAGTTACAACAAGCGGGATCAAAGACAACAAACCCATTTCAGGGCTAAGCAAGCTCCCCCTTTATACAAGCTGGGTGAAATAGCAGAATGTTAAATTAACTCAAAAGTCCTCCTAAGCAGACTGATCTGCATGCAGAGGATGTTATAACAACAGTCAGTGGTGGTGTTCACAGTACAGTAAGTGGCAAGCTAGCAAAGGACAAGGAAAACTGCATGGGGATAGACTAGGGTCGATTATGAAACAGTACTTTAATTCTGATTTGTCGCTCTTTGGGAAACCAACCCCTTTGCTGCTTTTTTTCTTAATATTTAGGACTTTTTTTTTCTTTAATTTTATTCTGTGGTTATTTATTGTCAAGGCTTCTCTTGGCCTTTGTTTCTAGATGGAGGTGGGAGTATTTGGTGTTTTTTTATTTTCCCCAATGTCCAAGACTAAATAGTATCCAGTCAATTGCATCCGCATCATGTGACCAAATCTTCACACATGGAAATCTGTCTCTAGTCTCTAACTTTAGGATCAAGTAGTGTAATAAAATAGTGATGTAATGACTAGATACAGTGGGAGGTGTGAACATTACTTAAGAGTTTCAACTCTGCTCACGATATATACAAGCAGATATTGATCAGCATTGGTTGCTCTGCAAACCATTAAAATGCATAGGTGACTAGTAGCTTTAACAGCTATTGTTGATAAATGTTCTGCATCATTTCCCCTTCTGTTCAATCAGGAACAGCTAATCTCTCTCCTCTATCATGTCGCTGTCACACTGATATAATACTTGAACAGGAGATAGAGATGGTGTGGGGGACACGCGTGACAGGGCACAGCACATTAACAACATGGCTCTCTGTCCTTTCTTGGGAGTTTATTAATCTGGACAGCAGAGGTGTATTATACAAGAATGATGAGACAGAACCAAGGTGTGAAATAAGACCAGGATTAGAGTAGAGAAAGAGAAAGATTGGAGGGATAAAACAATAGAGTACGTGTCAATATAAAAAGGTTTAAGTGAGCTAAGATAAGCCTAAATAACAATACTTAGAAAGGAGCAAAAAGAAAGTAAAAACAGTTATGAGAGCCACAGATTGGCAGATGTAGATGCCCTGCTGGGAATAACAGATGGAGGATTCAGTGCTCTGGAACACCCCACTGTTTTAGTATGATTTATCTGACTCACGAATGCAGGTCATCTACAGATCAGAACTTGGTAAGATACTAGTGGTAAGATAGAAGGATTGGCAATGTTGCACAAATTCTACAGAACTTTGCAAATCTTTGTGAGCATTAATAAGAACTCAAGTTGTAAAGTGCTGCGTAAACACTTGGCTCTATATATAAATCCTGTATAATAATAACTATTAACATCTGGAAGAGCTCGTTGCCCTTTCTGTAGTCTTGACGTGCTTAATTCTGACATTGCATGAAGCATCGAATATGGGTTGAGAACAGGGTTAAATGTATGTTTATACAAACGCCAAAAATAATAATTATAATGAGAAAAATCTAACACTTCACTGTAGCTACCACATTTATAAGTCACTATTTATACAACATCAACATTTACAAAATAAAATAAAATAGAAAAAATCTGAATGCCTATTTTTTTAATATCAACAACCAGGGCTTTTTTTTTTTTTTAGAAAATAGGTGCAGAAATTTAACCACACCCTGCCGCCCCCCACACCACCCATGCGGTCATAGGGGGAAAGCGTTCTACATCAAATGGTGGGCGGAATTGTAATAACAGTGTAAAGGTCTTAAACAAGCATTGTTTTAAGCAACCCTCCGGACACGGATTGTAGATTGTAATATACACCTAGCGGTCAAAGATTGGGTATCATTGGAGCACATACAATTCGTCCAAGAACTCAATACCTTACCATGGATTCACCCTAAATACCATGCAAGGGGTATCAAATCACACCCTCTCATAGGTCCCACTTCAAGAGTCTTCCACAGCACCTTCAAATCCACTAATACAACCCCCTGGCTCAGTCCTTTAACAACACTGAGAAAGACCCCCGGGTCTTGAGAAAAACGTTCTATTACACCACTGGCCACACAGGCGAATATTGTCCAAACACTTTTTTAAAAATGGGAAAATATTGTCTAGAGAGGACCTGAACAATGACATTAAGCCTTTTCAAATCCCACATTGGAATTACATCCAAATCAGACACTACTTGACCAAGACCAAGACTGCGCATTCCTGGACAAGACCCCTTACAAAACTAGAGGACCTTTGCACAAAAGTAATTCCGCACAGACACGTCATATCGACCTTATACAACTCACTGTTTGAAGACAAAGCGGACTTCTCCAGCTCCTCATGTCAGAATTGGAAAAGAGATATTGACACCTCTCTAACTGCTGAGAACTAGGAAAAAATCTATATATATGCGCATAAAGGGTCTCTAAATGTGGCCACACAAGAGTGCAGTTTCAAAATAGTTACCAGATGGTACAGAACCCCCTCTATTCTCCACAAATGTTCTCCCCTAATCTCTGACAGATGCTGGCAATGTAAACAAGAGGAGGGAACAATGCTCCATATTTGGTGGTCCTGCCCATTGATCCAAACTTTTTGGAAGTCAGTCAATGAAATCATTACCTCAATCACTTCTGAAACTTTTAACTTCAACCCAACACAATACCTCTTAGGCCGGGTACTCACGACCAAACATGTATGGTGAAAGCGGTCCGTCGGACCGTTTTCACCATACATGTCTGCCAGAGGGCTTCTGTACGATGGTTGTACACACCATCGTACAGAAGTCCGCGCGTAAACAATACGCGGGGCGTGTCCGCGGTGTCGCCGCGTCGATGACGCGGTGTCGCCGCGACAATGACGCAGCGACGTGGGCGGCCCGCCTTTAAAATGCTTCCACGCATGCGTCGAAGTCATTCGACGCATGCGAGGGACGGCGGGCGCCTGGACATGTACGGTAGGTCTGTACTGACGACCGTACATGTCCGAGCGGGCAGAATTCCAGCGGACTGTTTTAAAACAAGTCCAGGAATATTTGTCTGCTGGGAAAAGGCCCGGCGGGCAAATGTTTGCTGGAATTCGGCCCGCTCGCGCCCACACACGACCAAACATGTCTGCTGAAACTGGCCTGCGGACCAGTTTCAGCAGACATGTTTGGTCGTGAGTACGGGGCCTTACACTTCAACTCCCTGCCAAGAAAACGTTATTTGAAATCGCTACCAATGTTTATGATCAACGCGGCACATCAGTGTGTCCCTTCCCACTGGTGCACGACTATTACTCCTTCCAAAACAGAATGGTTTAGGAGAATAAACAATATAGAAAAAATAGAGGAACTCATAAGTACAGGGAGTGCAGAATTATTAGGCAAGTTGTATTTTTGAGGATTAATTTTATTATTGAACAACAACCATGTTCTCAATGAACCCAAAAAACTCATTAATATCAAAGCTGAATATTTTTGGAAGTAGTTTTTAGCTTGTTTTTAGTTTTAGCTATTTTAGGGGGATATCTGTGTGTGCAGGTGACTATTACTGTGCATAATTATTAGGCAACTTAACAAAAAAAAATTATATACCCATTTCAATTATTTATTTTTACCAGTGAAACCAATATAACATCTCAACATTCACAAATATACATTTCTGACACTCAAAAACAAAACAAAAACAAATCAGTGACCAATATAGCCACCTTTCTTTGCAAGGACACTCAAAAGCCTGCCATCCATGGATTCTGTCAGTGTTTTGATCTGTTCACCATCAACATTGCGTGCAGCAGCAACCACAGCCTCCCAGACACTGTTCAGAGAGGTGTACTGTTTTCCCTCCTTGTAAATCTCACATTTGATGATGGACCACAGGTTCTCAATGGGGTTCAGATCAGGTGAACAAGGAGGCCATGTCATTAGTTTTTCTTCTTTTATACCCTTTCTTGCCAGCCACGCTGTGGAGTACTTGGACGCGTGTGATGGAGCATTGTCCTGCATGAAAATCATGTTTTTCTTGAAGGATGCAGACTTCTTCCTGTAACACAGCTTGAAGAAGGTGTCTTCCAGAAACTGGCAGTAGGACTGTGAGTTGAGCTTGACTCCATCCTCAACCCGAAAAGGCCCCACAAGCTCATCTTTGATGATACCAGCCCAAACCAGTACTCCGCCACCACCTTGCTGGCGTCTGAGTCAGACTGGAGCTCCCTGCCCTTTACCAATCCAGCCACGGGCCCATCCATCTGGCCCATCAAGACTCACTCTCATTTCATCAGTCCATAAAACCTTAGAAAAATCAGTCTTGAGATATTTCTTGGCCCAGTCTTGACGTTTCAGCTTGTGTGTCTTGTTCAGTGGTGGTGGTCTTTCAGCCTTTCTTACCTTGGCCATGTCTCTGAGTATTGCACACCTTGTGCTTTTGGGCACTCCAGTGATGTTGCAGCTCTTAAATATGGCCAAACTGGTGGCAAGTGGCATCTTGGCAGCTGCACGCTTGACTTTTCTCAGTTCATGGGCAGTTATTTTGCGCCTTGGTTTTTCCACACGCTTCTTTTGACCCTGTTGACTATTTTGAATGAAACGCTTGATTGTTCGATGATCACGCTTCAGAAGCTTTGCAATTTTAAGAGTGCTGCATCCCTCTGCAAGATATCTCACTATTTTTGACTTTTCTGAGCCTGTCAAGTCCTTCTTTTGACCCATTTTGCCAAAGGAAAGGAAGTTGACTAATAATTATGCACACCTGATATAGGGTGTTGATGTCATTAGACCACACCCCTTCTCATTACAGAGATGTACATCACCTAATATGCTTAATTGGTAGTAGGCTTTCGAGCCTATACAGCTTGGAGTAAGACAACATGCATAAAGAGGATGATGTGGTCCAAATACTCATTTGCCTAATAATTCTGCACTCCCTGTATATCCCAGGAGAAAATAATGAAATTTTCAACAACATGGCACAATTGGATGGTTTTCAAAGAATCTCAGACATATAGAACAATTATGCAGTAAGAAATAAAGATACCCTCAGCAAGGCTATTAATTATACCGGAAAAGTGGAAGAAATTTTATAATAAATTATCCTAATTCAGAAGTATCATAATGAGCTCCCCCCCCCCCCCTTTTTTTCTCTCTCTTTTTTTTTTCTTTTTCCCTTTCCCTTTCCCCCCTTCCTTCTCCCATCCCTCTACTACTTCCTTTCAACCATTAAGGTAATATCTACTCCAACAACTTGCCTATTGGTTGAAATAGTAATTTAAAAAAAAAGAGAAAATCTTTTCTCTGGTGGATCCTATGTTTTATAATGTTCACACCTTCATGGTTTTTTCTTTTCTGATTAATGATTGTATGCTATCAAAAGATTGTAACATATGACAACATTACTACTGTTATTACTTGACATTGTATGCAGAGTTCAGGAGTGCATTACATACGGAGTGCAGAGTTCAGGAGTGTGCTGCCTACAGAGTGCAGAGTTCAGGTGTGCGCTACATACAGAGTGCATAGTTCAGGAGTATGCAGTTCCAAAAAGTGCAGAGTTCAGGAGTCTGCTATGTAAAGAATGCATTTTAAAAAGAGTTCTAGGGACACCTTTTTTAATTGTGTGTCCCACAAGCCATTAGAATATGTACTTCATGTGAGGGGCAATCATTTAAGTTTGGAGTGTATGAAGGTATGTGCAGGTATGTGCAGGTATGTGAAGGTAAGGAGTGCGATGTGTATTACGGTATGTGCAGGAAAGGCGTGCAGTGCATATGACAGTTGGTGCAGGAAAAGACTGCAGTGTGCATGGCAGCACGTGCAGGAAAATAATGTACAAGGCATGGCGTTATGTGTAGGAAGTGAGTGTATGATGGTGGGTAGTATGTGCAGAAGAGGAATGTGGAGTGTATATTGGCAGGTAGTATTTGCAGGCAGAGGAGTTCAGATAGTATGAAGGTGCATGGTATGAACAAGCCCTAATTCAATGCTTCATTTCTACAGTGGCCATTGGGCAGTGGCATGCATAGAGGCAGCAACTGATGTTAGCTCTAGACACACTGCACTGGTGCCTACCATTGGTGTCAATTAAATCCTGTGAGGAGGGAGCAGAAGGCACACAGCGTGGCTCAGGAGCATGCCCGCACTAGTACCCCCATAGTAAGCAGCTTGTTATGTTGACACTTGGAACAGAGGCGTGGACAGAAATGGCAGGGGACCCAAGAAGAGTAGGTAACATATTTTTTTATTATGGGGAAAAAATTTGCTCTACAACCACTTTAACATTTCTAGATGTTTCTTTTAACAATGAAAATCTTTACTTTTTAAGGTCAAGTCCACATCAGGTAATGCTTAATGATTAAATACAAGGTGCCTTAACCTATAGTAACAAATCAGAAAACAGTTTTTTTTTCTAAGGTTGTCTGCTTTTTTCATGTCCACAAAGGAAAAAATAAACTTTCTGGATTATTTAGTGTTTCCTTTTCACTCTTTTGAAATCTCATTAGTGACAACATTTGACAGCCTCAAACCATTGAAATACTCTTCTATGCTTCATGTTATCCAGCCTTGTCTCCGATTTGATTAGTATCAATCCATTCATTACCTGTTGGCTGACAATCTTAACTTCCCAATCTTTTATTTATAAGATGGGCATTGCTAATACTCTTTAACCATATGTGAGCAAAAGTAAATGTTACTTCATATACTTCAAAGGACAACAAGATTAGTGTTGATAACTGCCAACAAGTACTGAAGGAATTCTAGAAACAATCATTAAATAAACACACTATTCGAGATTTACAGGCACCCTAATGCAGATCTTCCTGCACAGAAAACAATAGTGATACACTTTAATTGTCTGGCTCAGCTTGTCTACTGTTTATGTATGATAGGCCAGGGATGTCATTTGCATCCCCTACACATAATGATTATTACTTGACACATCCAAAATTGGTGATCAAATGAGATCAGAATGTGATCATTGTCTAAAAGTCTTAACTGTCTGTACATTAAAGGGAACTTTGATGTCAGGATAGCTATTACATGTGAAAGACAGGACTCATAGCTATGTGTTACATACATATCCTTGCGTACCCCCAAGACTGCCTGACCAATGCTGACCTGTATTGACCTGACTAGGTTCTTCTTTGCTTCCTATCAATCCCCTAGAATACAGTCTCCATACTTTAGTCTTCCTGGCCTCATGTACCCCTTGGTGTGGCGATTCTGAGGGACATAACGTCAGGCCAACCCACAGAAAAGAACTCTGGGGCCATTAGAGCTCCTGGACTTTTGTCACCACCAGGAGCTCTAGTAAAAACCAGCTGGTGCTTAGACTCCACGTCTCAGGTATGTCCACTTCATCTGCAAGGGCATCTTGCAATAACAGCAAGACTCAGCCATGCAGCCAACTACTGGAGACCACTACATAGTTGGATGAGCTATGTAAACAGATTTCCGAGTTTAAAAGGTGCAAGAGGAGCAAAGGTCGTACCTGCTTTGTTTTCAGCTGCGTTTTTTTTCCTCATGCTTCCTACACAATCCTGGAACCAAAAATTGTCCTGCCAGATCATTTCTTTAATGATCATAGAGAGTTCAGGGTTTTCAAAGTGTATGTCGGCTCCACTTTTCCAAATGCCACAGACTCCCCCCCAAAGGAATGCATCTGCGTTGGGTTTCTCCCTCCTCCAAGCATAACTGCAAGTTTGGGCATTGAGCATTGAGGGTAGTGAGGTCCTGATACCTATTTGAGGCTCTGGCTGAGCTTTATCCTTGTCAAGCAGTTACCATAGAGTCCACTTTAATACATCTCCATTAGGATTGTAGGCCTGTTGACTTGGGGAGTAAATCACAATTTTTTGTCAGTGGAGTGTAGACACCCAGTGGAATGATGAAGTGGATACCATCAAGAGTTAGAAGAGTTAAAGAAGACCTTCACACTAAATGTCATATAATGCTGCCTGCCTCCTCCCCCTCTCTTTCTTACAAATGGACATGGAAATGCCCCTCCGTGTGCACAGATGTGCCAACGGCCCTGCCAGATCCAGAAGACTGGGCAGAGCCTGTGGGTGCATCTGCGCATGCGCCATAATGGTGGCGCTAAAGTGAGGGGTGGAGCCCACTGGGAAGTGGGCTTCATTTTCAAGAGGGAATTCATCTGGCTATCCTTTTCCCCTGTGGGATAAGGTATCTTGTTCATCAGAAAAAAGGATCGCGCACGCAATGTGGTCACATGTCAAGAACTACTACCCACTTCCTCTCATCTCTGAACTGTTTCAGAACCTTTGCACCACCAGAATCTTCCACGCTAGACCTAAAAACTGATAAGAATCATAAAGAAGGACAAGTGAAAGATGTTTTTTTTATACTATATTCAGGCATTTCCAATATCTGTGGTCCATCGAGTCTGCCCCATTTAAAAAAAAAATGTATACGCTTTTGTTTTTCTCTTTTTGTTAAATTACATTTTCCTGGGACTCCACTGACATCTTGATATTTGTCTATTGGGATGATAACCTAAGTTCAGCTTTCTTAGAAGAACATGTCCACTGCTGGAAGGTCTTGGTCCATTTCTGTATCTAATGGCTGTATGTCCAGATGTCCATCGACACTATTTTGATTTCCAAACTGTGAGATCGTCATATGGTCTAGAATTTAGCTGTGTTTATTAACTTCCATATGAATATCTTTTTGTTTTTAAGCTATTCTATGTGACATTTAGGTAATTTTTTTGTTTAAATATAATTTTGTACTCAATAAATTTGTACTTTACTATACTTTTTTTGTACTCTGTATCTGGTATTTTTACTTGCCCACAAAATCCCTAGGGGCACTCCTTTTTCTTTTTTTTCTTTTCTGTATGTCCAGATTAAGAACAGTGAGATTGAAAAGACTTCTATTCAATTCTTTAGACTCATTATTTCCAAACAGGGTCACCATGGATCCTAAAAAGATGTGTGCTGTCCTGGACTGGTCCACTGCTTGCAGTAAAAAGGGAGTCCAACACTTCCTAGGCTTTGTTCATTTTTACTGCAAATTCATCTGGAATTTCTCTGCCATAGTGACCCTTTTGACCAAGTTTACCAGTATGCACACCTCCTCCTTCTTGTTATTCGAAGACCAGTCCACCTTTGACAAATTCAAGCTGTTGTTACCTCTGATGAACCTAAAAAAAGCCACATCCCCTGCTTTTTTTTTATCTGAAGGTTGATTCCTTTTAAAATGTAGTGGATACAGATTTTCCCAACGTTCTGGCCCTAAGACTCTTTTGCATTCCACTGCCTTCTTCTCCCAGAAGATGCCCTCTACAGAGAGGAACCTAGGCAAAATAAAGCCTCTTACAACCAAGTTTGTCCTGGAACAGTGGAGTTATTTGCTGAAAGGAGCTGCCCATCATCTCCTAATTCTATCTGATCATTAAAACCTAGAATACTTAAGTATTGCTAAGCCAGGTGGGCCCTTTTCTATTACCCTGAGACTAAGTATGCACAGTCCTATGCCTTCTCTCTCATATTTCCCAACACCTCCCTTTAACACAATCCTCTCTGATCATAATCTCCTCCTACTGCAGTCTGACCTGTTGTCCCAAATCTAGGAAGCCACAGTGCCTGTTAAGTTACTCTGGAACTAGCTCTGCTTCATTCTTACAGCCTTCTAAACAAGGACAAAATCTACATTTCAGAAAATCTACAAATTTAAATCCCTGGTGTCTGTCATGATGTCCCACTTGTCGGTCACTCCAAAATTTAGGAAGTACTCCAATGAACTTTCATGTGATTAGACCTTACCAAGGACTGCAGAGCCTTTGACTCCTCCCGTACTATATGTGCCCTTGCCAAAGTCTGGAGGACAAATCCTCTGGGCCTTCTCAGGCTTTTTCCCTTCCCAACAAAATGATTTTTTTGGGGGGATTTTAAATGAGGAGAGTACACATAGCTAGAAGATGAGTAGATACCAAAAACATGTTTTTTTATTGGTGAAACAAGAACCATGGCAAAATGACATGATACATGCAGCAATAAATAAAATTGTCAATCACATATTACAGACCATGGGCTAGATTCAGCATTGAATTACGCTGGCGTATCTATAGATACGCCGCGTAAATTCAAAGCTGCGCCGGCGTATCTTCTTTCTGTATTCAGAAAGCAAGATACGCCGACATTAGCCTAAAATGCGACTGGCGTAAGTCTCTTACACCGTCGTATCTTAGGGTGCATATTTACGCTGGCCGCTAGGTGGCGCTTTCGTCGTTTTCGGCGTAGAATATGCAAATGACCTAGATACGCCGATTCACAAATTTACGTACGCCCGGCGCTATTTTGTTACGTCGTTTACGTTAGGCTTTTTCGGCGTAAGGTTGCTCCTGCTATTATGAGGTGTACGCAATGTTAAGTATGGACGTCGTTGCCGCGTCGAATTTTGAATGTTTTACGTTGTTTGCGTAAGTCGTTCGCGAATAGGGCTGGACATAATTTACGTTCGCGTCGAAACCAATGACGTCCTTATGGCGTACTTTGGAGCAATGCACACTGGGAAATTCCACGGACGGCGCATGCGCCGTTCGGGAAAAACGTCAATCACGTCGGGTCAACAAGAATTAACATAAAACACGCCCCCTCATCCTCATTTGAATTACGCACGCTTACGCCGGCCCCATTTACGCTACGCCGCCGTAACTTAGAAGGCAAGTGCTTTGTGAATACAGCACTTGCTTCTCTAACTTACAGTGGCGTAGCGTTAATACGATACGCTGCACGGCTGTAACAATGCGCGCCCCTAACATTGGTAGCAGCCAGCCAACCACTGTGTGATATGGAACGAATCCTGGATGTAGTAAAAACACTTAAAATTACTTGGTAGATGAAGAACTCAAAATAATGTATTGAGTAGGGGCGTCTGCATGAGAATAAGTTCATCCAAATTATCCAGACCCGTTTCATGGATAACTCCATCTCTAAATCTGCAAAAAGAAAGGTGTCACAAATTACGGTGAACCACAACTGCGGTTAGGGAAAGATTTCAATGCACCTCTCTATGTTTTGTGAAATTTCAGTATTGGACCCCAGGCGTCACTCCAATCAGAGAACAGGAGTTTGGAGGTTCTCTACATCATATCACTTTCACATATAGGAATGCGTTGAGCTACTAAGGGTGGAGGTATTACAACATGCCTTCAACCCCTAGCGCTGAAAAGGTACAGCGAACATGTTCAGTATTTTAAGGTGCAAGCCCGTATACAATTAACAACAAAGGTCAAGCACGTAGCATATGAAAATACTGTATGCAATTAGCAATTCCTTTAGATAGGTAACTTTACCTTAAGAGTGTATGTGCCGTTAAGATATTCCACAACTGTTACAAGAAGGCACATTAAGTAATCCCAAGCTGCACGGTAGTAAAAGCACAGGGCAGATTTAAATACAGTATTTAGTAAAGGCTATACTGTAAGTGATCCGGATAATTCTAGAGTAATAAATGTAACATAGTAATAGTACTTATCCGTTTGCAGAGGAGCGGGTTCATCTGTAAGCAGAGTGTTGTAACAGCAATATGATTCTGTCTTGGAGAGACTCCTGAAGGAAAATATGTTAGGGTGTCCCCAGCAACTGTTGTCAGGATAGCAGCATGGATATAAGTAGTGATCCGGCTGTGATGATCTCCAGATTTGTGCCAGTACTTTGTTTTGTAGCGTGGTCCGGCTACGGCCGACAATAATAGGACAATAATAGGACAGAGTGTACTATCCACGCTGTCCTGTTTTTTAGGAGAGAGGCATGTGTTAGGCCGGGTACTAACGAGCAAACATGTACGATGAAACCGGTCCGTCGGACCATTTTCACCGTACATGTCTGCCAGAGGGCTTCTGTACGATGGCTGTACTAACCATCGTACAGAAGTCCGCGCGTAAACAATACGTGGGGCGTGTCCGCGTCGTCGCCGCGACAATGACGCGGCGATGACGCGGCGACGTGGGCGGGCCTGCCATTTAAAGGCTTCCATGCATGCGTCGAAGTCATTCGACGCATGCGAGGGGCGGCGGGCGCTCGGACATGTACGGTAGGTCTGTACTGACGACCGTACATGTCCGAGCGGGCAGGATTCCAGCGGACAGTTTTAAAACACGTCCAGGAATATTTGTCTGCTGGGAAAAGGCCCGGCGGGCAAATGTTTGCTGGAATTCGGCCCGCCCGCGCCTACACACGACCAAACATGTATGCTGAAACTGGTCCGCGGACCAGTTTCAGCATACATGTTTGGTCGTGTGTACGGGGCCTAAGAGATGAGCGTTGATTTTCGCTCGGCACTTCCGCGTTCCACGCTGGAACGCATGCAGCGCCGGGTGATGACGTCGGTGCGCGGTCGCCGTATGCGTTCCAGCGTGGAATGCAATACGGCGACAAGTGCTGTTTACAAAAGGGGGGTTTTGGGGACTTTAAATGAGGTGAGTACACGTGGCCAGAAGGTGAGTAGATATCAAAAACATGTTTTATTTGTCTTATGTCTGGGAGCTGCGATTTGGGTTGTGAGCTCCTTTCCCCTCCCCTCATTTTTAGTTCGGAAGTTCATTCTAAATCCCGCAATAACTCGTGGCAGACCTCCGCAATGTCTCTTGGGAACAATGACAAAAGCTCCCAGGAGACATTGTGGCATCGAGGAAGTGACGGAATACCCGCACACTACCCGATGAATCCATATACAAGAAGCGGCAGTAACATAAAGGATTACTAAGATTCACCTGCCCATGGCAGTGACTCGAGCTGGGCATCGCCGCTTAGTGAAGAATTGGCTCGGGCGGCTCAGCTGCTCTCGGCTGCTCTAGTCCTGCAAAGGGAACTGAGTTCCTGCTGTGAAAAAAGTGCAGGAACTCCGTTCCCACGCGTTCCCGCAGGACTTGAGCCCTGCCAATATATATTTTTAGATATGAAACCCACTCACACCATTTTCTGGATCTTTGATCTTCGTTTTCTTAGGGAATATGTTTATGCACCTGGTCCCTCTTCTGCGGTTCCCTTCCACAGCTCCCGGTACAGACAATTTGGACAGCCTCTGACTCCTCGTCCCCTATTTTCCAGACTTATTACAATGTATTACCCCTCATAGGGGTGAGTAACGCTCTCCCTTTCTTTTTGTTCATATCCTCCCTATTGAGGGGTACAATATTGGATCATACTGGTGTATTAATGTTTTTTTTTTTTTTTATAGATTTGCTTGCACCCGCCCCTAAAGAGTGGTATTATCCATTAAACGCGTCTGGATAATTTAGATGTACTTATTCTCATGCAGACACCAATATTCAATACATTATCTTGCGTTCTCCATCTACCACGTCATTTTAGGTGTTTTTTACTACATCCAGGATTTGTTCCATACCACACAGTGGTTGGCTGGTTGGTACCAATGTTTGTTTCTATATATGGTCTGTAATATATGATTGACAATTTTATTCATTGCTGCATGTATCATGTAATTTTGCCATGTTCCTTGTTTCACCAATAAAAACATGTTGTTGATATCTAACTCATTTTCTAGCCATGTGTACTCACCTCATTTAAAGTCCCAAAAACCCCCCTTTCTTTTTGCAGACTTAGGAATGGAGACATGTGGCTCATATGTCTCATTTAAAGTCCCAAACTCCCCCGTTTTAGTTATTTTCTTCCCAACTCATCCATGGAGTAAGCTTTCTATGGATTTCATTTTGTCATTGTGGAGGATTCACCATCTGTGAGTGATAGCTCCATCTTCGTAGTAGTAGACAGACTCACTAAGATGGCTCACTTCTTCCCCTTGAAGGGTACTCCTTTGCTGCTATAGCCAACGCCTTCATTAGCAAGTTGGTGAGGCTGCTTGACCTCCTGGATGGCATTGCAACTGATATGGGGGTACAATTTACATCAATGTTCTGTCAGGAAATGTGTAAGATGTTAAGAATCCACTCCTTATCCTCTGGTTGCCACCTGCAGACAAACAGCCACTCCAAACTTACTAATTAGACCCTTAAAAAATTATCTCAGGTGTTTCTCTTCCATGGCACCCAACTTCCATTGGCCCTGTTTGTAATAACAATATTTTACACTTTGCTACCTTGCAAGTCCCATTTTGTGTTATGGTTTCCTTCCAGCTACCCTGCATAACTGCTCCCTGAAATTCTCTGTGCCCGACATGCAGGATTGACTTACTGCCCTGTCCTCTTGAGAAGCCAGGAATAGGGCCGATAAGTAGAAAAGAGAAAGTCCAGCTTTTCAGCTAGAAGACCCGGTATGGCTTTCCACCACCAATCTGAAGCTACACTGCTCTTCAAAGAAGTTGGGTCCTGAGTTTATTGGTTCCTTTGCTATCTTGAAAATAGTAAATTCTGTAGAAGTCCACCTCACGCTTCCAATCTCTTTTAGGATTTACCTGGCCCTAAACGTTTCCTGTGTGGAACCTGTAGCCCCAGACCCCTTTTATGGAAGATCTACTAATCCCATTCTCATGGATGGCTCTGAAGGATTTAAGGTTAAAGCTTTTATCAATTTTAGGCACATTTCTGGACATCATCAGTATCTAATCATGTGGAACTGCTTTGGCACTGGGGAAAATTCTTGGCATATGGTGGAAATGGTAGCAATATACATGCTACCATTTCCACCATTGCTCACCTTGCTCACCTTTAGAAACATGGCACTAGGGACATCTGGAGACTTTCTTGAAAGGGGGCGGAGGGCAATGTTACAGCACACCCAGAACCACCAGGACTTTCAACGGTGCTCACAGAATCCCTTCCCAGACTTACAAACATCTCTGAATCTCTGAAACAATGCTGAGCTGGACATCTGACCCAAAGTGCATTTAAGCATCAGCCCTTGATGTGACTGGAGTTGTTTCTTCTCCCCAGCTACCCTTGTTACAAAGAGCTATAACACTTATGTAGCATACCCCTGTGGGGATTGCTGTTGAACTTGGATCCCCCACTCCTGCACAGCCAGGCACACTGAATTATCACAAGCACCCAGATTCAGATAACTGGCTGTGGCAGGAGCTTATGGCAGGGGCTGGTGATGGTAACAGGTGCTGGTGGGGGCAGGAGGTGGCAGAAGCTGGTGGTGACAGAAGAAGCTGGTGGTGGCAGGAGAAGCTGGTGGTGGTAGGAGGAGCTGGTGGTGACTGGAGGAGGTGGTGGCAGGAGGAGCTGGTGGTGGCAGGAGGAGCTGGTGATGGTGGCAGGAGCTTGTGGGGGCAGGAGGTGGCAGGAGCTGGTTGGGGCAGGAGGTGATGGAGGCAGGAGCTGGTGGTGGCAGAAGCTGGTGGTGGCAGGAGGAGCTGGTTATATTAGGAGGTGTCAGGAGCTGGTGGTGGACGGAGGAGCTGGTGGTGGCCAGAAGAGCTGATGGTGGCCAGAGGAGCTGGTGATGACTGAAGGAGCTGGTGGTGACAGGAGGAGATGGCAGTGACAGGAGGAGCCGATGGTGGCAGGAGGAGCTGGCAGTGGCAGGAGCAGCTTGTGGCAGGAGCTGGTGGGGGTAGTAGGTGGCAGGAGCTGGTGGTAGCAGCAGGAGGTGGTGGTGGTGGCACGAGAAGCTGGTGGTGGCAGGAGGAGCTGGTGATTGCAGGAGCTGGTGGTGGCAGGAGCTGGTTGGGGTGGGAGGTGATGGGGCAGGAGCTGGTGGTGGCGGGAGGAGCTGGTGGTATCAGGAGGTGGCAGGAGCTGGTGGTGGCAGGAGTAGCTGGTGGTGGCAGGATGATCTTGTGGCAAGAGCTGGTGGTGGTGGCAGGAGCTGGTGGTGGCAGGAGCTGGTTGGGGCAGGAGGTGATGGGGCAGGAGGTGACGGTGGCAGGAGGAGCTGGTGGTGGCATAAGGAGCTGGTGGTAGCAGGAGGAGCTGGTGATGGTAGCAGGAGCTGGTGGGGGCAGGAGGTGGCAGGAGCTGGTGGTGGCAGGAGCTGGTTGGGGCAGGAGGTGATGGGGGCAAGAGGTGACGGTGGCAGGAGGTGGTGATGGCAGGAGGTGATCGTGGCAGGAGGAGGTGGTGGTAGGAGGTGATGGTGGCAATAGCTGGTGGTGACAGGAGGTGATGGTGGCAGGAGGTGAGGGGGGCAGGAGGTGATGGTGATCAAAAACTGATGGACTATTTTTATATTGAAAATAACAGAAATATGTTTTTTTTTTTTACCTTTTAATACCTTGCTATTTGGATAGTGTACTTGTCTGTAGCCTAAATACTGAAATTTGCACTTAAAACTGTAATTTTGTAACTTTTGTAAAATGCCAGTAAAAATGTGTCTGTGCCAGTAAATTATTGGTGTTGTGCCAGTAAATTTAAATCTGGTAGGTTAGCAACACTGGTGTGGACCCAGCCTGACAGATAATTTTCTTAAGGAAGCAGTCTGAGTAGCAAAGTCAGTCTCCTGACAGCATGCTGTAGAAAAAGACCAATGCTTTCTGTGTGGAAGCAGTGGTCTCTGTGACATGCCCCCAGTTGACACAGACCTAAAGTTCTGAAATCAGCAAATCACTCAAATGGGTGTGTTGGATAACTGCACAGAGAGACTACTGCTTCCACACTTAGAGCAAGGGTTATTCTCTTCAGCATACTGGCAGGGGACAGGATTTTCTGCTGTGGATGGATTCCAAGAAAACACACTATAAAGGTTTGTGCACCCTTTTGTTTTGATGTACTGGACATGTATTTATCTGATTTAAACTGAAAGTTCAATTGGACTCTAAATTCGGGAATACAATATGGACAATTTGATATTGGACTTTATAGGCACTGAGATACACAATCTTTAAAAGTTAAACATCTTTATTACAAAAAAAATCATAAAAAAAAATGTGCGCCATAGTTTACTTACTTTGTGCCCACCTTTTGCATTTATTGCAGGCATGTAAAGCTCCTCTTGGCTGCCTAGCTGGAAATATTAGGCCCTGGAGTTAGAAAGCTGCTGTCTAATCCCTCTTTACACGGCAGTACTTTTATGCCATATTAATAGGATAAACTATATCTGTGGCATAATAAGCATTCAGGAGATGATGAATTCCAGTCACTTAAGTCCAGACCGATGCTTCTATTTATTTGTAATAGATACACAGTGTCACCCATAATTTGCCAGTTAATTTTTTGCCTCGTCCCTGTCATTTAGAAGGAAATATCTTGGGAACCAGGACAGCTGGGATGAAATTAGCAAAGATTATTGCAATAAATCTGAATAAAAGGACAGTTGTATCTAGGCCTATTAATTTCTTTCTCTCTTCGGTGTTTTGCTACACAGTAATGCAATAAAATGCAATAGATTCTTGGTGTAAATTTTGCCATTTTGATATATTCAAAAATATTTTCCCATATCCTGCTGGAAGAAGTTACAGATAAAAATAAACATATGTAATATAGCAGAGAAATAATTACACCATTTTCTCAAATGGCTTGAGGGATTTAATTGTGCACCTGTTTTACAGTATGCCATTTCGCCTTCGCTATGTTTCATGCCATGACTGTGGATGTATAACTCAGACTGTGTAATATATCCACTGAAAAACAGCAATACACTTCTAGGGCAGCAGCTGCCCAAGGGAACACTTGCATTTCACCCCTTGCACTCATGATAAGCCCCATACTGGGAATTAGCCCACAGCCATTATGTCCATGAACATGGCAGTGATTTAATGGCATACATAAACAAAGCTTATAGAGAGCAGGAGGCAGCTAATGGGCCGATAAGTATAGAAAATATAATATATAAAGCAGAATAAACTTGATTCATTCATATTCAATTCTAGTAGCTTGGTGCTTATAGATTCTGCCACCAAAACACTCTTGAACACATGGCCATCCCCCAAAACAGCTCTTGACACTGAACCCCCCATCACTAAACTCATAAACTGAATCCTTAGAGCCGGTTCACACTAGGGCGACACGACTTCCAGCGCGACTTTCAGAGGCGACTCCAAAACGACTTGAACATGAACCACAGGGTGATCTGGGGCGATTTACAACACAACTTGAAGTCGTCTCCAGAACAGGAGACTTTCCAGTGGCCAATAAAACAACAATCGGCTCTGGGAGAGGGAGGGGGAGGGAGGGGTGCAGGAGATGTTTCCCTGAGAAATGTATGTTATCTTCCTGGAAAGTAGCTTCAGATAAGACAGTGATCCGACTTCTGAGGCGACTTCCATTGAAATCAATGGGTACAAATCGCCTACAAGTCGGATTGAAGTAGTACAGGAACCTTTTCTGAAGTCGGATCGCCTTGAGTCGTGTGTATTAACACCACTCTCATTCACTTCCATTGTTTTTCTCTACAGAGCGACTTGGGACGACTTGAGGCGACATGAAGTCGGATCGCAAGTCGCCCCAGTGTGAACCGGCTCTTAAGTAAATGTTGTGTTTTTTCGTAAGTTTTTATGTTTCTACAATATATAAAACAAAATAAAAAGATAATACACAAGATAATAAAAAAAAACACAGAAGATGGAGCCTCCTTTGAGACCCTGCTTGTCGAATTGAAACTTTAGACCTGTTTGATAAGGGATGAGTCACAGCTCTAAATACTTATTTAAATTCTGTGATTTATAAAAAGAATTGTAAGAACCACTTTACATTATCTGTAACACTTAACCTCTCATCCAACACTAACATTTAACCTCACCCCTAAAGTAAGCCTACCACAACATTAACAGTGTGTGACCCCAGTTGAAAGTTTTCCCCTCATTTTCTGTTGAGATGGGAAGTGATAGGAAATGTCTTCAGACTAGGGATGAGCCAAATACCGAGTTCGGTTCACAGCAGAACATGCGAACAGGCAAAAAATTTGTGCTAATTTTTTTTCGGGAGCAGTGATATTAATAATGCTTAAAATGAAAAAATTAAAGTGAAATATTACTTTAAATTTTGTACCTGGGGGGTGTCTATAGTATGCCTGTAAATTGGTGCATTTTCCCAGTGTTTAGAAAAGTCCCTGCAGCAAAATTAAATTTCTAAAGGAAAAAAGTCATTTAAAACTGCTCACGGCTATAATGAATTGTCAGGTCCCGCAATACAGATATAAGTCATTGAAAAAAACAACATGGGTTCCGGAAATGTATTCATTTTTTATTCTTTAACCACTTCCCGACCTCCTCATGTACATTTACGTCGGCAGAATGGCACGGACAGGCACATCAACATACCTGTACGTGCCTGCCTAGACCGATCGGGACCCCCCCCCGGTACATGCGGAGGTCGGGTCCGCTCGGGGAGCGATCCGGGACGACGGCGCGGCTATTTGTTTATAGCCGCTCCGTCGCGATCGCTCCCCGGAGCTGAAGAACGGGGAGAGCCGTGTGTAAACATGGCTTCCCCGTGCTTCACTGTGGCGGCGCATCGATCGAGTGATCCCTTTTATTAGGGAGACTCGATCGATGGTGTCAGTTCTACAGCCACACCCCCCTACACTAGTAAACACATACACAGTGATCCCTAAATGTTACAGCGCCCCCTGTGTTTAACTCCCAAACTGCAACTGTCATTTTCACAATAAACAATGCAATTTAAATGCATTTTTTGCTGTGAAAATGACAATGGTCCCAAAAATGTGTCAAAATTGTCCGAAGTGTCCGCCATAATGTCGCAGTCACGAAAAAAATCGCTGATCGCCGCCATTACTAGTGAAAAAAATAAAAAAAATAAAATGCAAAAAAACTATCCCCTATTTTGTAAACGCTATAAATTTTGCGCAAACCAACCAATAAACGATTATTGTGATTTTTTTTACCAAAAATAGGTAGAAGAATACGTATCGGCCTAAACTGAAGAAAAAAAAATGTTATATATGTTTTTGGGGGATATTTATTACAGCAAAAAGTAAAAAATATTGAATTTTTTTCAAAATTGTCGCTCTATTTTTGTTTATAGCGCAAAAAATAAAAAACGCAGAGGTGATCATATACCACCAAAAGAAAGCTCTATTTGTAGGGAAAAAAGGACGCCAATTTTGTTTGGGAGCCACGTCGCACGACCGCGCAATTGTCTGTTAAAGCGACGCAGTCCCGAACTGTAAAAACCCCTTGGGTCTTTAGCCAGCATATTGGTCCGGGGCTTAAGTGGTTAATAAAGGACTTGTCCCAAGCTGTGTCTTGTGTTTTTTACAATTGTTGACACTTTTTTTTGTGACTTGGTAGGGGTACAAACTACCCCGTTGCCAATTCACATAGGGGGGACGGGATCTGGGGGTCCCCTTTGTTAAAGGGGGCTTCCAGATTCCAATAAGCCCCCCGCCCGCAGACCCCCAAAACCACCGGGCAAGGGTTGTGGGGATGAGGCCCTTGTCCCCATTAACATGGGGACATGGTGCTTTGGACCCCAAATCATCCTTCCCATGTTGAGGGCATGTGGCATGGTATGGTTCAGGAAGGGGGATGCTCTCTAGTCCCCCCTCTTTTCCTGAGGCCTGCCATGTTACGTGCTCGGATAAGGGTCTGGTATGGATTTTGAGTGGGACCCCTACACCATTTAAAAAAAAAATTGGCGCAGGGTTCCCCTTAATATCCATACCTGACCTGAAGGGCCTGGAATGAAATTTGGGGGGACCCCCACGCATTTTTTTTTTTACATTTTGGTTCGGGATTCCCCTTAATATTCATTCCAGACCCAAAGGGCCTGATAATGGACTGGGGGGAACACATGCCGTTTTTTTTTTACTTTTATCTGTATTGCGGGACCCGACAATTCATTATAGCCGCAAGCAGTTTTAAATTACTTTTTTCCTTTAGAAATGTCATTTTGTTGCAGGGACTTTTCTAAACACAGGAAAAATGTGCCACTTTACAGGCATACTATAGACACCCCCAGGTATGAAATTTAACGTAATATTTCACTTTTATTGTTTCACTTTAAGCATTATTAAAATCACTGCTCCCAAAAAATACATGTCTTCTGGGGCAGGACGCAGGTCCCCAAACACTTTTTATGACAATACCATGCCTTTAAAATTACCACTTTTGATTTCTCCCATAGACTTTTAAAGGGTGTTCCGCGGCTTTCGAATTTGCCGCAAACACCCCAAACTGTTTGCTATTCAGCGAACAGGCGAACACCAGATGTTCGAGTCAAATTTACGCTCGACTCGAACATCGGGCTCATCTCTACTTCAGACCTAGACTGAGGCAAAGCACCTGTCTTTCAATAAAGTGGGGAATAGATAAAATCTCAGTTTATTAGTTCTGTTTGCGTCCTCCTGTCTTGGTGGCAACCACTTCCATGTTTTTCTGTCGTGCTGTCACAGGCTGTAACAGGGACAACAGTTAAAGCTTGACATAAGTGTTCACTGTTAACGTGTATACCAACCGTTTAGGCTGGGGTTAGTTTCAACATCTAAACAAAGTCCTATCCTTAAAAGAGAAGTATGGTAATGTTTTTATTTTAGAATCATACTTACCTAGGTGGATACACTGGCTCTAAGGCTGAGAGCAGAGTGATCAAAGACTGCTGATTGCTCGGTTCACAGAGCTCCCTGAGCAGAGAGTTGGTGACTGTCAGTCACCGCTGTCTGCTCTGCCCCCCCTCCCCCGTGCTCACTGAAGCAATAGGCTGTGGAGGGGGTGGGAGCAGCTGGCTCATTGTGCCACATGATGGGCAGAGCTCAAATGATGAGGGTGGATTTCTCAAAGGGTCGGATGTATTATTGAGAAGCGAGTAAGGGGCAATTGTAAAATATGGTGTCCTCTGTAGGCATCCGCCCCTTACACGCTTCTCAATAATACATCCGCCCCTTTGAGAAATCCACCCCATCGTATGAGCTCTACCCACGAGCAGCGAGTGGCACAATGTAGTCTTGATTGTGCAGGCGCCGTGTACATCAACAGCTGTTGATGTTCGGATATTTTTGGCAGCTCCGTTGTGCTCCGTAGTGTGCAAGCGATGCGCCTGTGCAGTACAGGGCGGACATTATCTGACGAGGGACCATTCTCGGCACAACACCGGCTCTGTGACATCATCCAGCAGCGAGCTTCAGCACACTGTTTGCTGAAAATGTGTCACAGGAGTGCAGAACGAACTGCACTCCTGTGATCCACAGGAGAAGTACAGCCAAACAAGCTTTGGCTGTACTTCTCCTTTAAGCACTATTCTTCCTGCACTAGGCAATGTCTCTGCACCAGTAATAAGCAGTCCACTATGTTAAAGAACCATGTCAATTCATGTAGTACGAAGGTTTGGGTGCCATCTTTCTGGGAAGAACAATGTGGCAGCCATAGATTCTTAAGCATGTAGTATTTTCTATCAGTGTTTAAGACAGGGTCACGCCATCCCCTATGCTACGAATAGATAGATTTATGCATTGCATTGCATTGCACAAATCTATCTATGGCCACTGCTGCCACCACCTATTCAGGCGTCCGGACTCTTTTTGGACACCGGGCGCCTGATTTCTAGCTGCAGAGGTGTTTTTTTGAAGCACTTGATTAAAGCCATACGCTCTGATATGCTTAAAAAAAGGTGGACTTGGAGTGCAGAGCATTGCGCTCGCAGTACACCCTGGTGTGTTAGAAAAGCAAATTAATATTTGCTTTTCTAACACTGAACTGCCTCTCCACCAATAAGGAGGTACGGGTCTAATACTGGTCACCTGATTGGCTGAAGTCACAGGCGATCCCATTGGCCAGCTAGCAGAAGTGAAGAAGAGATCCACGGAGGACACAGGAGCCATCGCCTGACCCACGCTACCCTTCCCACAGCTCGTCGCTGTGACTCGCTGCCTGACCCACCACCAAGATGGGGAAAGTGCCAGTTAGACAACGAGCGGGCATGTGGGCGGTCAGGGGGGCACAGTGGCTGCATATGATGGGCACAGAGGCTGCAACTGATGGGGCACAGTGGCTGCATATAATAGGCACAGAGGCTGCATACAATGGGCATAGTGGCTGCAATTGATGGGTACAGTGGCTGCAATTGATGGGCACAGATGCTGCATTTCATGGGCACAGAGGCTTAAAATGATGGGCAAAAAAACTGCAATTGATGGGGCACAGAGGCTGAAATTGATGGGGCACAGAGGCTGCATTTCATGGGTACAGAGGCTGCATATGATGGGCACAGTAGCTGCAATTGATGGACACAGTGCCTCCAATTGATGGACACAGAGGCTGCATTTCATTGGCACAGAGGCTGCATATGATGGGAACAGTGGCTGCCTTTTATGGGCACAGTGGCTGCATTTGATGGAGCACAGTGGCTGCATTTGATTGATGTTTTTGTTTTGTATGTTGCCCCCCCACCCTCCCCCCCCCAGCCACCACTGGTTTCAGATCATAGACATGCTATGTGCACAGCTCCATATAGCAGTTATCATTGTCATTGGGGGAAACAAGGGATGCAAGGTTTCATCTATTGTATTACTAAGACCTGCCTATAATGATGCACAGAGCAGAAAGGGAAGCCTCGCAGCAATACTGTCAGTTACACTGTGAGCATGCTTACAAAAGGAGAGAGCAGAGGACCAATCCAATTAGGTTCTCAGAAAGACTGCATTGCCTAATTGCAGCATAGACTTCAGACAGAGTCAGGGCCTGGCTGTGCTGTCTGCAGGGGTAGCAGAAACATTAGGCCTCCATCCCTAACCAGTAGCTGGTACATTATTCTTTTTGCTCTTCTGTGATATTAGTGAGGTCTGATGAACCCCAAACTGCTTGGAAAAAATTGGGGAGCAGTACTAAACACAAAATCAGATTTTACTCTTGTGCCTATGCTTAACCACTTCCATACAGGGCACTTATACACTTTCCCGCCCCGACCAATTTTTAGCTTTCAGTGCTGTTGCACTTTGAATGACAATTGCCTGGTCGTGCTACACTGTACTCGAACACTTTTTTTATCATTTTGTACCCACAAATAGAGCTTTCTTTTGGTGGTATTTGATCACCTCTGGGATTTTTATTTTCTGCAACAAAAAAAAAATGACCGAAAATTTAGAAAAAAAAAAAGTTATTTTTTGTTTCTGTTATAAAACATTGTAAGTACGTTTTCTCCTTCACTGATGGGCACTGATGGTACTTCACTGACGGGCACTGATAAGGCGGCACTGATGGGCACCGATGAGGTGGCACTGATGTGGTGGCATTGATGGGCACTGATGATGGGCACTAATATGCCACCACTGATGGGCAGCACGGATGGGCACTCATAGGCGGTACGGATAGGCGGCATGGATGGGCACGGATAGGCGGCACAGATGGGCACGGATAGGCGGCACAGATGGGCATGGATAGGCGGCATGGATGGGCACGGATAGGTGGCACGGATGGGCACGGATAGGCGGCATGGATGGGCATAGATGGGCACTGATAGGTGGCACTATCGTATGTGTTGTACTAATGGATGCCAATCAGTGCCAAACAATATGCCTGCCAATCAGTGATTGGCATCCATTGCGGGCACTGATTGGCATCCATTATTTGCGTCATTGTCATCCCTGGTGTTCTAGGGTGGCATACCTGTGTTTTGGTTTTGCATCCCTGGTGGTCTAGTGGCATCCCTGGTGGTCCAGTGGGCATCCTCGGGGGGGCTGTGCTGATAATCGATCAGCACAAACCCCCCCTGTCAGAGGAGAAGCCGATCGGCTCTCCTCTACTCACGTCTGACAGAGAGGAAAAGCCGATTACCGGCTTTTCCAGTTTACATCGTGATCAGCCGTGATTGGACACGGCTGATCACGTGGTAAAGTGTCTCCATGAGAGACTCTTTACCTAGATCGGTGTTGCGGGGTGTCAGACTGACACCCTGCAACAACGATTGCCGCGATATGTGACATATGACGTCATATGACGTCCAGTCAGGATATTGAAACCACTTTGCCGACGTCAATCTGTCATTGGCGGGCGGCAAGTGGTTAAAGTCTAATGCCGCGTACACACGATCGTTTTTCGGCATGAAAAAAAAACAACATTTTTAAAAACGTCATTTAAAATGATTGTGTGTGGGCTTCACATCGTTTTTCGGCTTCTGAACATCGTTTTAAAAAATTTCGGTTTTTGGGTAAAAAATGATTGTGTGTGGGCAAAAACAATGTTTTAAACCCGCGCATGTCCAGAAGCAAGTTATAAGACGGGAGCGCTCGTTCAGGTAAAACTACCATTCATAATGGAGTAAGCATATTCATCACGCTGTAACAGACAAAAAAGCGCACATCGTCTTTTACTAACAAGGAATCAGCTAAAAGCAGCCCAAAGGCGAATAGAACTTCCCCTTTAGAGTGTTGTACATCACCGCGCTTTGTTCATAATTTTTCTAAAACGATGGTGTGTGGGCAACATCGTTTTTAATGATGAATTTGGAAAAACTTTGTTTTTTGGACATGTTGAAAAACAACGTTTTTTTCATGCCGAAAAACGATCGTGTGTACGCGGCATAAGTTTACGTGAAATAAATAAATAAGATGTGTCCCATGTGCTGCTGTATCCTGGTTTAGCAGAAATCTTCCTCCTCCGGTGACCTCGGACCCCTGCCACTGTAAGCGCCAGATGTCACGGGGGCTAATAGAATTGAGAAAGCTGTGACAGGCACTTATTAAGAGTGCCTGAATATGTCCACTTGTTAAGACCATCTCATCCCTTCAGAGAAGTTGATACTACAGCTTCTATTGTTGAAACACAACCTATGGATGGAGGAGGCAAGCTTTTCAATCATCCGCTCCTTTCAATCATAAATCCTGTTTTATTCATACAAGCTGTAGTTCAAGCTTTTATGAATGGAGCAGCTGGGTTCACTGGGCAGGCATAGTTGGGCACTTTTGATGAGTGTCTGTCACAGCTCCTTAGTTCTATTAACCCCAACTGCACCAGAAGATAATGGCGCCGGGGGTGGTTGGTGCATCAGAGGAGGACATTTTTGGCTAAACCAGGATACAGCAGTACAAGGGACACATCACAATGAATGTATGTTGCTTGTGCTGATTTTTTTTATATATATATTTTAAAAAAATAAACAAAAGTAGGCATTAAGGAAGATATGCCTAAAGCATAAATACACTGTATCTGAGCACCTCAAACCAAAAATGTATTTAATTCACGTTTAACCATTTTATGCATTATGAAAGTCACAGTCAGGATTTTTTCCTCAGTGTTTTTATTACATTAATTTTTCAAGGGGTTCTTCACATGTCCATTCTAGTGAACTGCATGCATTTAAGGTTTTAACTGAAGTAACAATTTAGATGGTATTTGCTCCATTATCCTTGACAATAGGTCCAAATCTTTGCGGTTGATGCGGTTTTCAGGTGCGTGTTGATTTTTTGATGCATTTTTGCATGCGGTTTTCGTTCATTTTTTCCCTCTTTAACAAACCGTGTATATTGTTAAATGATGAATTATTAGCTGTCAGCGGAGTTCCCTGCTGATAGCTGAATGTAAAAACAGGATTTTCTAGCAATAAATAAATCAGCAAAAAAATGGAATGGGGTCCCCCCAAATTCCATTTACATAGGTAGGGCAAGATCTGAAGGCACCCTTGTAAAAGGGGGCTTCCATATTATGACTAAGCCCCCTGCCAGCAGACCCCCACAACCACCGGCCAGAGTTGTGGGCAAGAGGCCCTTGTCCCCATCAACAATCTTGTTTTTGCATTCAGCTGTCAGAACACTGCTGACAGCTGATAGCTGAAAATAGACTCCCAGGGTATTTGCTAAGAGGCATGGTGAGTATTATTCAGCTCTCTTTGTTTTTGAAAATTAAGAAAGAAAGGGGGTGTTTTATTTTTATTTTTTTCAAACTTTGTGACAAAAAGCTAGATCTGCAAAATGCTCAACATGCCTCTTAGCAAATAGCTTAGGGTGCCTACTTTCCAAAATGGGGCCTTTTGGGGTGGGGGGGGGGGGTTGTGCTATATTTCATGGCCTCCAAAACTGTGATAGGTAGTGAGGAGTGAAATCAAAAATGTACGCCCTTAGAAACCCTGAAGGCGAAGATTGATTTTCGGGGTCCTGTACGCGGCTAGACTCTCAAAATGTCTCACACATATGGTATCTCTGTACTCAGGAGAAGCAGCAGAATGTATTTTTGGTTGTAAATAACATATACCCATGGAATGTTGAGCAATATGTCATTTAGTGACAACTTTGTGTAAGACAATTAAAAATATGGTGTAATTTTCTAGATTCTTATGGCAAACTATAAAATATTCCATTGACTCAACATGCCTCTCAGCAAATAGCTTGGGGTGTCTACTTTATAAAATGGGGTATTTTGGCGGGGGTTTTGTGCTATCTTGTCATTTCATGGCCTCAGAAACTGTGATAGGTAGTGAGGAGTGAAATAAAAAAATTACGCCCTTAGAAATTCTGAAGGCCTGTACGCGGCTAGGCTCCCAAAAAGTCTCACACATATGGTATCCCCGTACTCAGGAGAAGCAGCAGAATGTATTTTGGGGTATAATTCTACATATACTCATGGCATGTGTGAGCAATATATCATTTCAGTGACAACTTTGTGTAAATTGTATTTATTTTCTTAATTTTTCAATAACTTTTTATAACAAAAAAAATATATTCAATGGGCTCAGCATCCATCTCGGAAAATTCCTTGGAGTGTCTACTTTCCAAAAAGGGGTAATTTGGAGGGGTTTTTCACTGCCCTGCCATTTTAGCACCTTAAGAAATAAGATTGTCTGTCATAAACTAAAAGCTGCGTAAATTCCAGTAAATGTACCATAGTTTGTAGATGCTATAACTTTTGCGCAAATCAATAAGTATACGCTTATTGAATTTTTTTTTACCCAAGACTTGTGGCTGAATACATTTTGGCCTAAATGTATGACTAAAATTGAGTTTATTCGATTTTTTTTTACAACATAAATTAGAAAATATATTTTTTTAATTGGTCTTTTTTTTTCGTTCATATTGAAAAAAATAAGAATCCCAGAGGTAATCAAATACCACCAAAAAAGCTATATTTGTTTGAAAAAAAAGGATGCAAATTTTGGTTGGGTACAGCATTGCATGACCGTGCAATTACCAGTTAAAACAGTGCAATGCCAAATTGTAAAAAGTGCTCTGGTCATCAAGGGGTAAATCCTTCTGGGGCTGAAGTGTTTAAATACACTACACCCTGCATTTTACAGTTTGCAAAATGTTTACCACAAAAACGTTCACCATTTGGCAGTGTCAAATGTGTTAGTTTCTTGATAACTGGGCATCCTAAACAGGATCTGCAAGGAAAGGTGCCCCAAATTTTACAGAGATCCCCTCATGATTCTTCTTTATATTCACTTTGCACAAGTGATTCTCCAATGGATGCAGCTTTTTTATATATAATTTGTGGATTGTTTTGTTACCAAATTTCCAGTGAGGATAGACCAGTATTTTGTGAAGATTCTCCTTACTTTATCATGTTCATTTGAGTATCGCAATATTACTCTAGTGATGTTATCTTACTTTCTCTTCCTTTTAGATCTAAAGATAAGATCTTGTCTTTTAATGCCTTTCATACGATTAGGTATTTTTTTAAGTTGATTTAGTGTAGCTCCTTGAATGAATGAAAAACTTATAAAGCGCGGCGCATGCGAACTGAATCGCTTCTGGGCGCTAGTTGTTCGTGTCTCATGACATCAAAAGAGCAGAGTTTTGATCTGTCTTCTGAAAGTCAGGTGGTTTTCCTCCAACCGAATGCTGGTTGGTAAAGCGTTCCATAGTCTAGGACCCTGAAAAGCAAACCTTCTTTCTCCTTTGGACTTGTATTTGGTTTTTGGTACCCTGACCAGATTTTGGTCGGTGGATCGCAGAACGCGATTCGAATTGTAAGGTTCTATCTTGTCGCAAAGATATTGCGGAGCCTTCCCATGGATGCACTTATGTGTCAGGCAGAGTGCTTTAAATACAATTCTGTCTTTTACTGGCAGCCAGTGAAGGGTTCTCAACGAAGGTGAGATTGATTCCCATTTTTTTTTCCCAGTCACCAGTCTGGCGGCCGTATTCTGAACGACTTGCAGACGGGAGATTTGGTACTTTGGGAGTCCGAGGTACAGGGCGTTAGCATAGTCCAGTCTGGAATTCACGATTGTTCCCACGACTGCTACATCTTCTTTGGGGATAAATGGAATAAGTCTGCATAGTAGGCGCAACAGATGGTGCGCTCCGCTGACTACTGACCCTATTTGTGCGTCCATTGTCATGAAGGTGTCGAAGATGACCCCGAGACTTTTGACTTTGGAGCTAGGGGTGATGATTTGGCCCAGAATGGGCGGGGGTGTCCAGGTTGTTGCCAGTTGACTCTTTCGGCTGGCGTGAAACATAAGGAGTTCTGTTTTTGAACTGTTGAGTTTAAGATAACTCTTTGTCATCCAGTTTTCTATCAAAGAGAGACATTTCTCTAAACTGGGATGATGATCCTTTTTGTTGCAGATGCGAAAATACAGTTGCGTATCGTCTGCATAAGAGTGATAGAGTAGTTCTTGCCTACTGATAATATCAAAGAGAGGGCGAAGATAGATGTTGAAAAGCACCGGTGACAGGGGGGATCCTTGGGGGACTCCACATGACACCGTGCGCTTTTCCGACGTGAAAGAACCCAATTTAACTGTTTGTGATCGGTTTTCAAGGAAGGAAGAAAACCATGGTAAATCACCTTCTGCGACTTCTGCTACCTTGGCTAGTCGCATCAGTAACAGTTTGTGGTCTACCGTGTCAAAGGCTGCGCTTAGGTCCAGCAGAACCAGGAGACAAGATTCTCCTTCGTCTGCGGCCTCGAGGGCATCGTCCCATATTTTGAGTAAGGCCGTTTCTGTCCCGTGTCCGGGACGGAAGCCTGATTGTAATGGATCCAGTAGATTGTGGGTATCTAGATGCTGTTGCAGCTGTTGTACCACTACTTTCTCCATTATCTTGGAGAGAACATTTAGGCCTGTTATGGGACGGCGGTGAGTTGGGTCCTTGGGATCCAGGTTAGGTTTTTTCAAGATGGGCTGGATTGTGCCCTCTTTCAACAGGGATGGCACTGTGCCTTCCTTAAATGACTGGTTTATAAGCTGTGTGATGGGTGGTGCCAGGATGTCGGCACATTCATTCAGCAGTTTGGTGGGGATGATATCATTGGGCGATGTGCTGTTCCGCAAAGCACCAATGATATTTTTTGTGGTATCGATGGAGATCGGTTCCAGAGTGAACTTTGTTGATTGTAGAGCGTTTATGTGGGTGTTTTGTGGTTGATTGACGGTGGGGTTGAGGGGGGTATTGTTTTGCAAGATGCTTTCCCGGATTCTTTCAATTTTGTTGATGAAGAAATCCGATAGTTCATTACAGAACTCTTGGGTGTCTGAGTTGGGGACTTTAAGACATCCTGGATTCATGGTCTGGGTGACCATCTTGAAGAGTTTGCGGGGGCGGTTTAGGGCGCTGTTAATCGCCATAGAAAAATGATGTTTCTTGGCTTTGAAGATTTCTTTATGATATCGTGTTGTTATTGCCTTGTAGATGATGAGGTTATCCTCTGCAGGGCTTCTTTTCCAGGCGGCTTCCGCCCTTCTGCGCTCTTGCTTCAGAAGCGACAGCTGGTTGTTGAACCAGCCAGACTTTCTTTTTCGGATGCAGGCTTTGCGTTTCGGTGCTACTAAATCGGCTGACTGTAGCAGGGCTGCGTTTATGGCATCCAGTGTATCTGCGGCTGTTTGATGTGGATGTATTGTTTTGATTCTGTTTCCCAAGGTAGATTTAAAGAGTTCCGAATGGAGCTTCTTCTGAGATCTAGCCCAGTGTATTGTCACCGGCTTGGGTGCTTTTATCACTGGGGGAATTTTGGATATTATGAAATTAATTGCATGGTGGTCTGTCCATGGCAATGGTTCATTTTCTAAAATGCTTATTTTCAGATTTTGTCTGAAAATTAGGTCGAGTGTGTGACCTGAAGCATGTGTTGGCCCGCATATAAGTTGCTGTAGCCCTAATCCCTCCAGGTGATCGATGCAGGCGTCCGCAATGGGATCCTGTGCGGAGTTGGCCCACAGATTAAAGTCCCCGAGCAGCAAAAGGTGTTTGCTGTTAAGGGTATAAGTGGATATAAACTCCGTTAAAGATGGCAAAAACTGCGATTTTGGCCCAGGTGGCCTATAGCAGAGGAGAATGTGAACAGTCTCCTGGGGGGAAGTTTGAAGTTGAAGAGTAAGGCCGGGTACTCACGACCAAACATGTATGGTGAAAGCGGTCCGTCGGACCGTTTTCACCATACATGTCTGCCAGAGGGCTTCTGTACGATGGTTGTACACACCATCGTACAGAAGTCCGCGCGTAAACAATACGCGGGGCGTGTCCGCGGTGTCGCCGCGTCGATGACGCGGTGTCGCCGCGACAATGACGCAGCGACGTGGGCGGCCCGCCTTTAAAATGCTTCCACGCATGCGTCGAAGTCATTCGACGCATGCGAGGGACGGCGGGCGCCTGGACATGTACGGTAGGTCTGTACTGACGACCGTACATGTCCGAGCGGGCAGGATTCCAGCGGACTGTTTTAAAACAAGTCCAGGAATATTTGTCCGCTGGGAAAAGGCCCGGCGGGCAAATGTTTGCTGGAATTCGGCCCGCTCGCGCCCACACACGACCAAACATGTCTGCTGAAACTGGCCTGCGGACCAGTTTCAGCAGACATGTTTGGTCGTGAGTACGGGGCCTTAGGGTTTCCATGAATGGAAGAGGATTTTGAAGGGCTGGCTTAGTGATTGTAATGTGATTCTTGTGGATCACCGCCAGGCCTCCTCCTCTTTGCCCTATTCTTTTTCCGTTATAATGCGATAGTTTTCTGGCACCAATTCTCCGAGAATGGTGTTGCAGTCGTCTGAGAGCCAGCTTTCTGTAATAAAGAGGCAGTCTAGATCGTTTTGTAGTAAGAAATCGTGGATTTCTAATCGGTGTTTTACTGCCGATCTTGTGTTGATCAAAGCACATGATATGTGCTTGAGCTGGGTTAAATAGTTTACATTTTTGATGGTCGATCGTCGATCGAATCTCAAAAGTTCCTCTATTTTTAAGGCCTTTTTGGTGACGGCTGGTAATGCTGTGGCGAATTGTCTCAGACCGCGAATAGAGTCTGCAGAGTATCGCAGATTAGCCATTGTCGCCAGTCACATTGTCGTCAGTCTTTCCTAATTGCGGCGGCCGCGAATGAGGCCTGGTCTGGCGCGGATGCGGGAAGAGCCGCGAGACGCCGGACGTGATGGGTGGAAGACTGTCTAAGTGAGCCGTCACTCGTTGAGTCTTCTCTCCCCGATTGGTCCAGAGGAAGGCGAAAAACCCCAGGCGTGCTGTGCCAATCTGCAGCGATCGGGGGAAAAAATTCCTTCCTGACCAATTAACGGCGATCGGTGCAACCCTGGATCAATTGGCTAGGGGGGTGTGGGGGTGGGGGGGGGACTTAGTCCTGTTTTTTTGAGCTGTGTCTGCAGCACCTGAGAGCTGGGAGGACCCTGCCTGGCTGCACTATCCCTGGGGAGAGCCGACTCGTTTGAGAGCGTCCTGCTCTCACTATCCCTGGGGTGAGCAGACTAAGATGAGAGCGTCTGCTGCACCGCTGAATCTATATAGCAAGAGTTCCAACTTTATTAGCTGCAAGCTTGTTCTGGATCAGTGATTGAAAAAAAATAATGAAGACTCCTGTCTTACCTCCTGTTTCAAACTCCTGGTTTTTAACTCAGGCACTTTTGATCAAAGAATGCACTTCTGATCAGAGAGTCCACATGTGAAGCCACCATCATTGGAAGCCAGCTCCTCTGGGAGCTTGTACAGCCAACTTTATACTCACCTGTGAAAACCTGTGAACAAACACACACCTGTGAACAATTAAACCCTCCCCTTAATTAGCAGAAAGGAAAAAGAAAAAAAGCTGTTTAAAAAGTGTCAGAGAAAAAGAGGGGAGAAAAATCTGCAAGCAGAAGCAGATGATAGCAAACTCCTGGTTTTTAACTCAGGCACTTTTGATCAAAGAATGCACTTCTGATCAGAGAGTCCACATGTGAAGCCACCATCATTGGGAGCCAGCTCCTCTGGGAGCTTGTACAGCCAACTTTATACTCACCTGTGAAGACCTGTGAACAAACACACACCTTGCTAAGAGTCTTTTAGTTAGTTCATCTGCTCCTGTTGGAAGTCTTCACTTGTAGTGCAGTTATGCTTAATGTATAAGGGGCTCTGGGTGGCAGCTGTCGGCATGCAACAGAGTGTTGTCGGCAGTTTCCTTTCTAAAAAACCTACTCATTAGTTTGCCATTTTGATCATTAAATATACTCACATCTGACATGCTTATGTGTAATTGTGAAAAACAGATTAAGGTCATCGTGTTTCATTTGATCAAGGCAAAGCTTCATTGTCTTCTGAGCTATCCCATATATGTAATATGTCATCTATGTATCTTTTTTTTTTTTAAGGTACATTTTATTTATTTTTCATAACACAGCAGACAACAAACACATACATTCATGGCTGAAATTGTTGGCACCCCAGAATTTTTTCCAGAAAATAAAGTATTTCTCACAGAAAAGTATTGCAGTAACACATGTTTATTCCCTTTGTGTGTATTGGAACAAAACCATAAAAGTGAAGAAAAAAAAGCAAATTGGACATAATGTCACACAAAACTCCAAAAACGGACTGGTCAAAATTCTTGACACCCTTAACTTAATATTTGGTTGCACACCCTTTGGAAAAAATAACTGAAATAAGTCGCTTCCTATACACACCTCAAAATCCATGGGGGATTACACCAAGAGGCGTAAACTGAAGGTTTTGCCATGGCCTTCACAATCTCCTGACCTCAACATAATTGAAAATCTATGGATAGACCTTAAAAGAGCAGAAGTCATTAGACAGTTCTCTTCTCCTCTTTCTGTTGTCCATGCTTAGTGTGGCACACACAGACACACAATGCAAAGACTAAGTGAACTTCTCTCCCTTTTATCTGCTTTCAGGTGTGATTTTTGTATTGCCCACACCTGTTACTTGCCCCAGGTGAGTTTAAAGGAGCATCACATGCTTGAAACAATCTTATTTATCCACAATTTTGAAAAAGTGCCAAGAATTTTGACCAGCCCATTTTTGGAGTTTTGTGTGACATTATGTCCAATTTGCTTTTTTTCCTCCCTTTTTTTGTTTTATTCCAATACACACAAAGGGAATAAACATGTGTATAGCAAAACATGTGTTACTGCAATACTTTTGTATGAGAAATACTTGATTTTCGGGAAAAATTTCTGGGGTGCCAACAATTTCGGCCACTTTCCATTACATTACAAAGATCTGGTAGCTGGTAAACATTTGACATATGCATAGTACTCCAAAAAAAAAAAAAGAATCCCATGTCAATTTGCTCAATCAAGGCTATTCAATGGGCAGGGGTGTCAGTCCGACTTCAAGGAGCAGGTGGTATGGTGCTCTTGAAATCAACCCAAGAGCCCCAAACCTTCAAGAATTTTTCTGTACACCCTCTAGCCTCATATGTCAGCTTATATGGCTGTATAGCATGGTTAATGGTAGTAAGCCAAAAGGCTATGGTGGGCGAGGATGGAGACTTCCAGTGGAAGGTTATCGATTTCTTAGCATAAAACAATACTATCCGCAGAAAGGTTTGCATATTCTTAGATAGACTATCATCATCAATATAGCCCAGTAAACACCTCAGGGGATTACATATATTGGGTATCTGTGTCAGGGAGCTAATGAAGGCCGTGACCTCCGACCAGAACTTCCTAATTGGCGCACACTCCCACATCAAGTGAAAAAACATGCCATCAGCCATGCCCCATCGGGAGCATACTGGAGAGGGCAGTCTATTCAGCTTGAACAGTAAGCATGGTGTAAAATAGGATTTGTATAGCAATTTAGTCTGTATCACCTTGTCACAGGAAGAAATGACAGAGGGGACCTGAAGGGGTAAAACGGATTCCCCCAGAGTGGAGTGTTTGGCAAGTATGTATTACTGTCAGTGGAGGATTGTGGAATGCTGCTGTAGAGTGATTCAACATCAATGGTTACTAATATTGCAGAAGGGATTTATAAATTCTCCAGAATCTGAAATAAATTAACAGTGTCTTTCATATAGGAAGCCAGGTTCATTACATGTGAGTGAGTGAGTGACTTGTATAGCGCAGCAATTGCGAACCTAATCGCCTCAAGGCGCTTGGAATCCAGCGTCTTACCAGTCTTTCAGAAGAGGTGGGTCTTTAGTTTTTTCCTAAATGCCCGATGGTTTTCCTCTAAGCGGATGGTGATGGGTAGAGCATTCCAGAGCCGTGGTCCTTGGACCGAGAATCTTCGTTCTCCCTTGGATTTGTAGCGGGATTTAGGAATTTGAAGAAGGTTTTGGTTGGTTGACCGGAGCACGCGCTTGGTGACGTATGGTTTTATTTTCTCGCTTAAGTATTGTGGAGCCTTCCCCTGTATACATTTGTGGGCGAGGCAGAGCGTCTTGAATGTCACCCTGTCCTGTACAGACAGCCAGTGGAGGGACCTCAAGACTGGGGAGACGGATTCCCACGGCTTTTTACCTGTTACCAGTCTGGCTGCCGTGTTCTGGACGACTTGTAGACGTGCCATCTGGTATTTCGGTAGTCCTAAGTAGAGGGAGTTTGCGTAGTCGAGTCGTGAGTTGATGATTGTTCCAACCACTACCGCTGTGTCCTCTTTTGGGATGAAGGGGATGAGTCTACGTAGCATGCGGAGTAGATGATGAGAACCGCTGACGACTGATCCTATTTGTGCATCCATCGTCATGTCTGAGTCGAAGATGACTCCGAGACTTTTGATTTTTTTGCTTGGTGCGATGGTTTGTCCGAGGATGGTGGGTGGTGTCCATGTGGTCCTAGAAATGGATTTCTTATTTGCGTGAAGGATGAGTAGTTCAGTTTTGGATCCGTTGAGTTTGAGGGAGCTTTCGGTCATCCAATTGTCAATCAGTGTGAGGCACTTTCCAAGTTCATGAAATTGTTCTTTTTTGTTGGTGATTCGAAGGTAAAGCTGCGTGTCGTCCGCATAGGAGTGGTAGCGCAGGTCCTGTTTACTGATGATTTTGAGGAGCGGGCGGATGTAGATGTTGAAGAGTACGGGTGAGAGGGGTGATCCTTGCGGGACTCCGCATGTAATGGTCCGTGTTTCTGATGTAAAACCTCCAAGTTTCACGGTCTGGGTGCGATTTCCTAAAAAAGATGCGAACCACGGTAGGGCTGCGTCAGAGACTCCTGCTACTTCTTTGAGTCGTGTGAGCAATATGTTGTGATCTACTGTGTCGAAGGCTGCACTGAGGTCCAGCAGCACTAGGAGACAGGATTCTCCGTCATCTGCTGCTTCAAGGGCATCATCCCATATCTTGAGAAGAGCCGTTTCTGTGCCATGGCCTGGGCGAAAACCTGATTGTAGAGGATCTAGGAGTTTGTGGTCGTCCAAGTGGGGCTGAAGCTGTTGCATTACTGCTTTCTCCATGATCTTGGAGATGGTGTTCAGGCTTGTTACCGGTCTGCGTTGGTTAGGGTCTTTCGGGTCGAGGTTGGGCTTCTTTAAGAGGGGTTTTATTATGCCTTGCTTGAGGTTGTTCGGAACCATCCCTTCCCTGAATGATTGGTTTATGATGTGCGTTATGGTGGGTGCCAAGATGTCCGCGCATTCTTTCAGGAGTTTTGTCGGGATGATGTCGTTTGGGGATGTGTTGTCTCGCAGGCTTCCGATGATGTTTTTTGTGGTGTCGATGGTAATTGGGATCAGCTCGAAATTCGTCGATCGTGGACTAGTTTTGTTGATTTCTTCTTCTTGCTGTATCTGAGTGGTGTTTTTTTTCTGTTGAACTGTTGCCCGAATCTTTTCGATTTTGTCGATAAAAAAGTCAGATAGTTCATTACAGAATTCTTGTGACTCACTTGCAGGGGGCTCCAAACATGAGGGGTTCATAGCCTTAGAGACTAGTTTAAAAAGTTCCCGTGGACGGTTTAGGGCAGGGGTCTCCAAACTTTTCAAACAAAGGGCCACTTTATTGCCCTTCAGACTTTAGGAGGGCCGGATTGGGGCCAGCAAGGGAAAAAAAAGTCACGGGCCCGGCATCAGTGAGAACATATATGGCCTCAGGGTTGGTGGTCAATAGGAAGAGGAGTATTCCCCCCTATTAGTAGGAGGAATAGTATCCCATCATTGGTATCAGTGGATAATATAGTGCCCCATTGTTGGTGTCAGTGGTAGGAATAGTGCCTCATGTCAGTGGGAGGAATTGTGCCCCAAGGGCCGGATAAAGGCTAGCAAAGGGCCACATCTGGCCCTCGGGCCGCAGTTTGGAGACCCCTGGTTTAGGGCTTTGGAGATGGTGTTTGCGAAATGGTCTTTTTTGGCTTTAAAGATTGCTTTGTGGTAATTCTTGGTGAGGGTTTTGTACTTTGTGAGGTTTTCTTTTGATGGGTTCCTCCTCCAGGCTCCTTCAGCTCTTCTGCGTTCCTGTTTCAGTAGAGTGAGAGAGTCGTTAAACCAGCCTGAGTTATTTTTCCGGTTAAGAGCTCTGCGTTTTGGAGCGACTGTGTCTGCTGTTTGTAGTAGTGCTTTGTTTAAAGCGTTGAGTGTTTGTTCCGTTGAGTGGTTTGGATTTGGTACTTCTATTTTTGTCG